>NC_046223.1:11786858-12392603 GCF_009819885.2 Catharus ustulatus
TCATTGTGACTGGCATTTGCCAGCAATGCCGATTTTAAACAAAAAATCGCTCCTCTGCACCTTTGCTGTGCCAAGCCCAACGTGTGCTGCTGCCAAGTCACAGAGTCTCTGCCCCTGAACACGATCTGTATCATTTTAAAGCGTGTTGCCTTGAGCCTCTCTCCCTGCCCGGTACAGAAATCTGTCGTTTTCTGTAGTCCCATAGACTTGTATGACAAGAAGAACTAGTTTCTAATTTTATGCCCATTGAGATAAACCACTAATGCTGGATGAAGTCTAAAAGGTAGGATTATAATGCTACCCCACTGAACTGCATTTCATCAGCTATAACTTTCCAAAGCCAGATTTGTAAGTAAGCCCTTTACAGCTAAGGAAACTACAATTATCTTTTCCAGGGCTTCCTATGTTAATACTGGTAACAAATTCAAATGATTCTATCAACACGAAATATCCCAGAAGACTGAACCACAGTGGTGTGTGGAAGCTGCAGATACCGAGGTGCTGTGTACCAAACAAATATTTCATTTTATACCTAATCTTTTATTATTTTTATTAAGTGTTTTGAAAGTAAATAGGGAAAGGCTAAGATGCATGACTAATAGCTAAGCCTGCTGAATGCTGAAACTGGTTATCAAAAGCTACCAAGACTTTGCCCTTCCTCTGCATTGAGACAATTGGTAATGAGGGAGTTCTCCAACGGCCTATTCTCTCGCCTCAAGGAGGCCGGGGATACACAATCCCCAAGGGAAGGTAACAGTTTATCCTTTTCCACAAACACAGAATGCCTCATTTATAAACCTGTAAACTGCATTTTATTAAAAAACAAATCCACCTCAATGCCAAGAGCTCCATGAGAACAGATGGACACCATATATTCCTTATAACGCCGCCTTTCAACTCTTCCTTAGAAAAGACGCACGCAGAGATAAACTGTTAAGTTGTACCTTTTTGTGGGAGTACCTTAAAAAGAATCAACCCCTTCACAAATGCTTTTCGTAAAGAGAAATACCATTTTTGTCAGGTTAGGTGATACCAAATTACCCTAAAAGATAGCCTGTGTGTTATTTCACAGAATTAAGGCTGAAACAAGTATTGCTTATACCACCAGATGACTTTTCAGCTGCACTAATCAGGTGGTTATAAGATCTTGGTTAAATAAAAGGTGGTTTCTTGTTATTAGTATAATAATCATCTGACAGCCTAAAACAGAGTCTTTACCAAAATAAACAAACATGGCTAATTTTTTAGGCCTGGCAACATGCTAAAATATCAGTGTGATTAGCTAGTAAATCCCATTTTAAGAAACCTTTTTATGACTGGGGACTTCTGCCACTTTACAAATGTATTCCTCTAAGCCCACTAATTCAGTTAGCCTTTTCAATCCATTGTATTATTCTTGGGCCAGCTTCATTTTGCATTAAATCCACTGCAGAAAGCTAAATTGAACGCAAAATTCAGACTTGATCCAGGCTTCCTTTTGTTCAAAGATAGAGACCGAAAGTCCTCTGCTGCTGCCACACACTTTCATCACCAATTTATAGGAACCGACAGTGTAAGGGAAAAGCAATGAAAGTCATTGTTTTGGGACTTCAAAGCATCTCTGTATCTGGGGAAGGAAATCCTTTCAGTCAGCAGTGCTCTCCCCACAGACTGCAGGTGGGTGAAAAGTTATACCCAACTGGAAGTGCCCCAGAGCCATAGGGATATTAATGACATACAGGGACTAATTTTAAAAAATAGAATAGCGAGAACACAAGGGGTCTAATTAAGAAAATGAAATGGAAAATTGATTGGTGGGCACTTTATGTTGAAGTGGTGAACATTAAGAATAGGTAAAGTGCCCATATATACCACATAGTTGTGTCTGTTTTTTCTCAGAAGCACTCATCGAGCACCCAAAGTATGTAAGTCTTTAAAGTGTACCACAGCTTAATTTTAATGTAGGAAAAACAGAGGACCAGCAAAAGAGAGAGGCAAATCTCTGAGAGTCCAACCCCACCCCCATTCAGGTCAGGTACTCTGGCCACTGATTGCACCAGCAGCAGGATGGAGCCCGTGTTGCATTTCTGATATCAATAACAACCTCAGCAGGCAGAATTGAGAGAGCTTCTTGTATCTGTTAGTGTTCTGCCAATGACAAGTATCAAGATTATATATTAAAAAAAAAAAAAGCAAAATGTGTTGATCAATCTACAGGAAAAAAGCCAGTGCATTGCAAACCATGTAACTGCACTGCCACAAAGACTTTCTGAGTTTCTGACTCTGAAAGATTTGGTAAGAAATTATTTCCCTCGTCACAAAAGACAAACCCTCGATCATAACACACAGATACCCAAACAAAAGCATTAAGCAAAACTTACCTTAATGTCTTGCTCTGAGTTATCTGTTACAGTTTTCTGAGCAGCACTGGAGAGTGAATTTGCCACCTGTGGCTGAGCTTCTAGGAGCTTCTTCAGCTTCGAATCCATCAACTTACTGTTTTGTTCTGCTAAATATGCAAATATAACAACAGAGTGAGATGCATTTCAATGCAGACTCACTACAACAATGTAGCAACTTAAAAGATAGATTTAATTCACTTTGCCATCATTTTGAACTTTAAAAAAATAGAAGGAATTATTTTTGTGATTGTGATTGGTGCAGGTTTGTGTAACATACATAAATTTTTTCTTGGAAAACATACATATACTCAGCATGAACAATAAACATGCTTGCAGACAGCAGATGAAAAACACAGAAAGTAAATGATAACGTTTAAAGTTACTCCCAATGGGTTCATACCTGTACTCTGGTACAAAAACACACTTAAAAAGTCACTTATTTAAAGATGACGATTTATCATATAATTTAAATACTGATAACCCCTCAAGTTTATGAACTATTAATTCATCCTAAGGCTTCTTGGCACAGCTTCTCATAAAATTTCAGTATCAAAAAAGACTACTTTCTAGTGATAATTTACTATAATTCATAGAATATGTTGAAACTGGGAGTCTCAAAATACTTCAGAATTTCATTAAAGGGACAGACTCAAAGTCTGCTGAAGCCCCCAGATTTTTAGATCAATTTCAGCAACTTGGATCAGAGCCCAAATAAATAACAGTTGAGACCTTTACCTCCCATTCTGTATGTGAATGTTGACTGCATGAATTTGTAACACACCTACACACGTAGTCACCTACACACATGCACACATAAGGAGAAGGAAGGTGTTAATAACAAACTGCAGCACAGGACTGTGGAGCTGTCCCTGGGCAGGGAAGCAGAGGAACACTAGCACAGAAGCCCCCAGACAAACATGTGCAGCCCCACGTGAGGAATCACCCCTGCACTGGAGCCAGGGGAGCATCACCTGCACATGGGATGCACTTACACCCCGGCCTTGGGTCACGGGCAGAGGAAAGAGCAGTTCCTGTGTTTTCCCATGTGCACAACCGGAGTTTTTCACTGCAGGCTGGTGACTTCTAGCTGGTGTGGAGTCATGACTGTTTAGCCACACAGCTCCTTCCAAGGTTTGGAGTGCTCCAATGCATATTAGCCAAAACATTTTTGGCATGTGGGCAGTCAAATGCTGCCTATCTCCAGCAGCAGTGGGCTGGGCTGGATTATGAAGAAGGATGGTTTCCCTTTCCTCTGGCACACTCAGTTAGGGTGTCCTTAATTGAGGCTCACATGTAAGTACATGCACGTTCTCGTGGGTTTATACATAAACACCATGTAATAACTATGATATAAGAGATTCACAACATGCAGAAGTACTGACAAATACAGACAGAAGCGATATTTAAAACCAAAAAGGAGTAAAAAAAAAGTTTTCTCTTCTTGAGAGATACGAGAGAGGCTAAGTTTCAGCAGGGGACTAATTAAGATGGTCCATACTGATCCCAAATGTGAAATGTCCCTTAACAGTTGTACTAATAGGTTTTCCCAGGATATTCACCTTTTATTAGAACTTGGTATGATTGGCACATTTAAACCAAAATTCATGTAGTCTGATTTCTACCACAGCACTAGACTGCTTTCTGTATTACTACCCATCTTATTTCTTTCTTGTCTCTACCTCTGGCTGCTGTGCAGACTGAACGCCAAAATGATATCCAAGCTTTTTTTTCAGAATGTCTCCCTATGGTGGACATGGAGCATTGGGCAGTGGGTTTGCATCCCTGAAAAGGTACCTCTCAGAAAAAAAGGCCCACAGAAATAAATGTTGGTAAGTCACTGCGGCAATAGGACAGCTCCTAAAAATAACCAGTTGTTATTGGAAAATTATTGACAGGATTCTGATTTAAATAAGCTAAATTCAAGTGATGGAAACACTAAATATATTTTCTTATGTGTCTGGAAATCCTCAAATAGAAAAAAATAAAGGCCATGACTCAGATCTTTTGCATGCAAGCAAAACTAGAAAGTGCTATATACACATCACTGTTGATTTAATTTACAAAAAAATCCCCACTAAATAAAGTTCTGATTTAGCATATTATGGACTACATATTTGGGTCTAGCTGGCATGGGCAGAATCAAGCCAGAGGATGCTGAAAATATTCTCTCTTGTACTGCCTGTTTCAAGACACAGTCCTGTGCTGGCCAAGTTACTCCAGGCCTAAGCTAACTGTAAGATTCCAACGTATTTAGCACCACATTTATCACCTAAACTCCAGATGGGCTTGAAGATTTTTGAAAGAGAGGAATAACACTCCTGTGTCTTCATGTCTTTATAAAACCCCTGTTATTTGAACACTGTTAAGTAAAAAGGACTGCTTCTGCTCATATTTATACCTCCATGCCCCCACCAGGGCAACGAGGTCTAAACACAAGAACTGGTCCTTGAGAAGGAACCAGAGAGACACCAGGTCTATATGAACACAGAAAGACACATTTACTTCTCCTCCCTGAGCAGACGGGCCAGGGTGGCAGTGCAGAGTGGCAGCTGTAGTCACCCACACCATTGCTCATCCCTCTGCCTACCTGGCACAACCCAGGCAGGGTGCTTTCAGTGGCTCTGCTTTACCAATGTGGCCTAGGGTTCTTTTTCCCATCAAAAGAGCAAGAGACATTTAAATCTGATATTGTTGGAAATAATGATCTAGTTGATTTTAAATTTTAAGTAAACATGAATGCAAGGATATTAAACATTAGGGTTTAAGAGACCTGAAAAGGCACACAGGAATAAAGCTGACAGAGAGACAAGCAGCACATCAGTATTTATATGATGATGGAGTGTTAGTCATGCAAAATACACAAAATAGCCATTATTTAAATTACCCGTTGAATCAAGGTCATTTTCTAGGTTAGTAAGTTCATCCCCACCTCCAGTAACAGAGCATTCAGGAGCCTCCTCATTAGTATCTATCTCAATATTATCATCATCCTCATCCTCATCTGTAGGAACACACAGCATTAAGGTTAGTATTTTCATATGTACATGCAACACATCACTCAAAAAACCTGAATGTTTTAGAGAACAAGCTGAGTTATGATAAAAATGCAAATAATTAAATAAGTCTGGAAGGAGACTCCAGTCTGTCCATTTCTGGATTTATCTTTAAACTGAGGCAATTCATTAAACATATGGGGGTCTCTGCTGGAAACTCCTGCTCCAATAAAGGCAGAGTCTGGCCTCAGCAGCGGCTGTTCTCTGCACTGAGCCTCTGGGTAACTCAAGGCAAAATGTTTTCCCCCAAGCTTCCAGTTCTCCATACTGCAGAATGTGTACCAAAGCTGCCACATGGCAGGTTCAGATGAGTCTGGGCAGCAGAAGGACCTTGAGCTCCTGTCTCTGAGAAAGGCTCCAGGTACTGAGTTCCCAGCTTGGTGAGACTTGCTACTCCTCACCTTGTACAGTATATCCCAGAGCAGTGATCAGTGTACCTCACTGAGTTTTTAAAGTCTCCTGTTGGTACAAGGAGGAACACTACCACCTGGAACATCATGCTCAGTGAGCAGCTATGTCAGGTGCAGTGAGAGCACACTCAGGAATTGCTGCTTTCCCAAAACCACAGGATGGGTCACGTTGGAAGAGGCCCCTGTGGATCACCTGGTCCAACCTCCCTGCTCAGGCAGGGTCATGGCAGAGCACATGGCACAGGATGGTGTCCAAACGGTTCTTGAATGTCCCCAGTGAGGGACTGCACAGGGAAGAAGTTCTTCCTCATGTTCAGGTGGAACTTCCTGAGCCTCAGTTCCTGCCCGCGTCCCCTTGTGCCATGGCCTGGTCCATGCTCTGACCCCTCCCTGCAGACACTGACAGACATTGGTGAGGTTCCCTCTCAGTGTCTCTGCTCCAGAATGAGCAGGCCCAGCTCCCTCAGCCTTTCCTCAGAATGAGGTGCTCCAGGTCCTTCATCATCTCTGTCACCCTCTGCTGGACCCTCTCCAGGAGCTCCTTGTCTCTCTTGTCCTGAGGATCCCAGAACTGGACACAGCACTCCAGCCTGGCCTCACCAGGGCTGAGCAGAGGGGCAGGATCACCTCCCTGACCTGCTGGCAATGCAGCTCCTAATGCAGCCCAGGATCCCACTGGCCTTGTCCCCCAGGGCACTGCTGGCCCAGGAACAGTTTGTTGTCCACAGCACCCCCAGGTCCTTCTCTGCAGAGTTGCTGCCCAGCAGGTTCCTCCAGCCTGGGGTTGTTGCTCCCCAGGTGCAGGACCCTGCATTTGCCCTTGTTGAATTCCAGGAGGTTCTTCCTGCCCATCTCTCAGCCTGTCAAGGTCCCTCTGAAGGGCTCACAGCACTCTGGGGTATTGGCCACTGCTCCCAGCTTCGTGTCACCAGTGAACTTGCTGAGCAGGCATCTGCCCCTTCACCCAAGTCATTGATGAATAAGTTAAAAGTGCTTTACTGCACTGCTTTTCATCAGCATTGTTTGTAAGCTACACAGATTTTAAATAAAATAATAATTGTAATTATATTTTTATGGGATCTTTCTACCAAGTTTCTCAGAGTAGCTTATGAATATCACTCATAAATGAGTCCCATAATGTTTTATGAAATAGGTGATTATTATAATTACAATTATGATGATGATGTAGGTAAATTATGGCATAGAAAGAGTAACCTGAAGAAGATCAAATAGCAAGTTCTGAATTGTGAAGCAGATTCCAGAAAAAATCATGACTCACATTTTCAATACAAATATATAATGAAATTCAAGTCCATAAAAGCTAGATTAGTACTTTCAAAACAAGTAGATGTTTTGTATTTACTCACTTTCAAATCTCATATCAAATGCTATCTACACTTGTTCAGACTTACACTAACATTCTTTTCCTATGTACTCATGCATGTGTGCAAAAATGATAAAAAGGAGTAGGCTAAAGTGTGTCTGAAGAAACTAAAGGAACTTTGAAATATCTAAGACAAGAAAAAAATACAAATTATAAATACAGGACATGGGTATATTCAAACATCATATAAACAAAAAGGATTCTAAATATAGTACCATGATGCCATAATTCTGAATCCCAGAGATTTGGACCAGGATTGGCACTGATCACTCATGTCTTGGAAACACACTCAACCTCATTCCCAGCCCTGAGGTTTGCACTTTAGGCCACACTGCTGTCACAACAGTCATACATCCTTTATCTCCACATCATCTCCTATAATTCCCATTTTAGGAGCTTGTTAACTTTTTTATGTCAATTACTTTTTTCTAACCAGCTGCTCCCTCAATTCCCCTGTAACTAGCCAACATCTTCCACAGATCTGTGCTGATATAGGGTAAGGCTCTTGCTGCAACAGACAGCAGCAAAGAAGCTCCCCCTTCAGTGTTTTATCCACCATTGGTTGTGTGTGTGATGGAGCAGCAGCCTGTGAGGCAGGACCCCTGTGCTTCAGCTGAGCACCATGACTTCCCTGGGCTCCCCTCCCTGTGTTCTCCTTGGTGTCTAGGAGACTCAGCTTTCTTCCAAGCTGCCCCAGATTGAGCCAGAGTGATGGAGAAGAACATTTCTTTGCAGCCAATCCAGGATCTGCTACCAGACCTGGGACCTGACAGATTGTGCATCAGGTGTGGAAATGGGTGGGCAGAAACACTCCCAGCTCTGAGACACCCCTTCTGTTTCCACTTAAACTCACATAGGTAATCCATGGATCTGGACTCCTGTTGTTTCAGGAAGTGCAGAGGTAAGGGAACAAAGCAGAATGGCACAGTATGATCTTCATGAAATGGAAAATAGGACAAAAAGTAAAGGAATAAAGAGCAGACTGAAGAGAAAACAGAGAATGGTAAAGCAACAACAGCAGCAATTCTGATGGTTTTGAATTTCCTTCAAAGCTGCTCTTCCGTTTCCGATGAGAAGTGGACTTTGTACACCATTATAAATCCTTCATGATGGTGTTAGAGAAATTCAGTGGCACTCAGGCCATGGTACTCTCAAATGGTGTTCACAGGGGCACACTGACAGCACTGGGCTACTGTGGACATTTGGAAGAGGTAGAAGGGAAGAAAGAGAGACACTCATGGCAGAGGGAAACCAAATCCACCTGAAGCCTAGAAGCAGGCAATGACTTTTGGAATCACCCAAAGGAGTCAGCTCACAAGATCAGCTCACAACTACTAGGGATCCCACCGGATGGTAGACGTGTCAAAACAATCTAAACAAGATGACAGGGTTTAAGACTCCTGCATACTATGGGACTGCTTATATTAGATTACTTGATTTTCTTTAATTTAACATAACAAGATGAGATCAGAGGCACTGCCTTTGACACCATCATTTTAGGAAACAAAAGAGATGGCGATGTGGGAGACACCAGTTTCTAGTATCAGATAATGACCTGACCTAGTATTTAATTTAAAGTTGGCAGACTTTGACTGAATATGATTATCAGGACATTGCCACTTTATTTTTAAGAAAATCAATTAAAAGCAGTAATTTGAAGTAATTTCAGAGTTTTTCGAGTATCTTAAAAAATCTAGATTCCTTGATTTAAATTACTCTAGGGTTTTTTTCCAGTTCGGTGTTCTTCCAGTGTATTAAAAGGGAAATGTGTTTAGGGAGCATGTTACAACAAGATTTTGCAATTATAAATGATAAAAGGAACAACATGACGAAGAGATAACAGATATTTTTCATGAAAAGAACAAATTGCTAGTGTGAAAAACTTAAAGCACTTGGTCGAGAACCAGGGCAGACATTTAGAAAGCGACTGAAGAACTGCTTCCTTGGAAAGTATGTACATCTGAATCCTAGAAAGACAGTAAAGATTTACTATGTCATGAAGGAATGAGCAAAATAAAAGATAAAGGATTGAGTCAACAACTTAACAGCCCTGACCATCTCCTGCACAACATGCATTGCAGTGTGGACTGGAGAGAGAGAAATAAGTATCTTTTGGAACCATGTGGAAATGCCAGAATATTGGTGGAAAGGGACCCACAAGCATTTTATAGCTCTTACGTCTTAGTACTCAGATTAAGGTCAGGCGTAATTTGTGGTTAAACTGATGTTCTCTTGACTTGGTTTAAGCGTGTCCACATGTGAAGGATTTGCAGCTGACTGCATCAATTTCTAGATTAAATGAAAAAGGAGTACAGTAAATTCACGAATACAAGCCGCACTGAATATAAGCCGCATCACTGGGTGTTGGCAAACATTTTGGTTTTTGTCCATAGATAAGCCGCACCCGAATATAAGCCGCTTTGTCGTTCGCAGCGAGGACCCGCGTGCAATTAGTAACAGAACCGCGGGAGGGCGGGGTTTACTGGCTGAGCTAAGGCTGTGCAGGCTCGGCCCGCTAGGGGCCGCTGACGGGGCCAGGTGGCCCAGCACGGTGCTGCAGCTTGGGGCCGGCCGCCGCTGCCACTGGGCTCGGTCACCCCGGGTCGGCGCTGCCCCGCGGTGGCAGGCAGGGACGGAGCTTCCCCCGCTCCTACGGCAGCGGCGGCGGGCGGGGACGGAGCTTTCCCGCGCCCGTGGCGCCGGCGGCGGGCAGGGACGGAGTTTCCCCGCTCCTGCCGCGGCGGCGGCGGGCGGGGACAAAGCACCCCGTCGGCTCCCCGAGCCGCGGCAATGGCTGCGCGGGGCTCCCGTCGGCTCCCCGGGCCACAGCAATGGCTTGCGCGGGGCTCCTGTCGGCTCCCCGAGCCGCAGCAATGGCTTGCGCGAGGCTCCTGTCGGCTCCCCGAGCCGCAGCAATGGCGGCGCGCGCTTCCCCCCCCTCCCTGGGCCGCAGCAATGGCGGCGCGCGCTTCCCCCCCTCCCCGGGCCGCAGCAATGGCGGCGCGCGCTTCCCTCCCCCTCCCCGGGCCGCAGCAATGGCGGTGTGCGCTTCCCCCCCCCTCCCTGGGCCGCAGCAATGGCGGCGCGGGCTTCCCCCCCCCTCCCCGGGCCGCGGTAGGGGCGGCCCGGGTCCCCCCTCTCCTCCCCGGGCCGCAGCAATGGCGGCGCCGGGCCCTCCCCGTCTCTCCCCTGGGCTGTGGCAGAGGAGGAAAGAGAGCTCTCCCGCCTCTCTCCCCGCCCCCCGTGCTGCCTGCAGGCAGCCAGGCTCCACCCGCGGTGCAACAGAGTAGCGATTTGTAACAATCGCAAAATGCCGACTTTGCAGCTGCTCGGCTCAGCACTCTGGCAGGCACTTCTGAGGTTGTATTAGCCGCTCCTGATTATTAGCCGCATTTCCGGTTTAGGAGTAAAATCTTAGTCAAATTGGTGCGGCTTGTATTCGTGAAATTACTGTAATTTTCATAGTGAAGCAAAAGCAATGATGGGGGCTGGATCACGTTACTGGAAGAAGGTGAACAAACAAGACTCACTCTTCAGGGAAGTTATCTCCACCCTTCAGCATTATCTCTGGGAAGTCCTTCAGGCTTGAGGATGTTGAGATATTTAGTTTATTTACTTTCAGGTACAGAGATCGCTTTAAGGTTACAGGATGTGACAGGAGCCTGTGCACAGCAACAAAGGCAGCAAAGGCGGGGAACGGAAGAAATGCAGAGTTGAAATACTGGTTCCATGTACAAGGAATCTGATGTCAGGACAAGAAATTACAGCAGTAACTGCCGACAGACAGAAATACTGCCTGCTAAAAATATTACAGACCCAACATTTGTTCCATGAGTTGTAGACTAAGCATGATGAGAAAGGTTGTGCCACCACGTACATTCCCTGAAGATCGCTGCCTCAGAAGTACGATCACAAACGTACCCTGTCCTCACCGCCCCCAGGTCCGAGCCACTTTTCACACTGACGCCAGCTCAAATAAAGGATGGAGATGTGCCAGAGAGTAAAGAAAACACACCATCCAAATCCCAGAAGAGCAGACAGGTGTTCTACTGCTCAGGGACAATTCCTAGATAATATGTCAATTCCTCTGTCCCATTGCTGCTAGGAAAAGGGGGTGTATTTGGATCTCTATCTCGATACTGTCTCTGGATCCATCTGAGGCATCCGCTTATCAGCCTGAAGCTAGTAGGACATCTAATAAATTGGAAGCTGCTATCCCAAACCCTCTGGCAGTTGGCAGGAAGAAGTATTTTCTGTCTCACATGCCAAATAACCTATGAAAAAGACTGGATTTCATAGCTAGGGATGCTGCTTATCCAGGAAAGTTTCAACTTGCCATAGTCATTTGAGTTTCTCAGACCTTGGCTAAATAAAGCCTTTTAACAAAGAATATTGCACCAGTGCCAAAGCATGAAATTCTTAATGAGCATATAGAAACAATGAAAGAAATCACGCTTTTACCTACAGTTGTAAGGAAGAAGTTATTCTTTAAGGACTCCAGAATCCCAGAGCAGAAAAGTCACTTTTTTCTGAAATAATTTAATTGAGATTAAAATTATTTGGTACATTTCCTTTTTGTAAATCAAAAAGTAATTGCAATCAATGCAGAAGAAGAGATTAATGATGTATAATGGACAAGAGAGCTTGCAAGACACAAGATAATAAGCTTGCCTTGGGTATTGCGTAGGGAATACAGGACTCTACACAACAAAAAATGTGAATGCAGTTAGGGGAAACATTCCAAGTCTGGTAGGAATAAGAAGACTGTCTATTAAATCCTAATTTTTGGTGGAAATTGAAAAACAAAAAAGACTAAACCCAGAAGTAACTCCAGTTCATTTGGTCTGTAAAGTGTTGGTGTTGTGTCAAAGAACTACATTTTAGAAGAATGCATTTCTTTAGGGGAGATTCGGTGCAGCACCTGAAAATACCAGTGGTGTAGTAGAATTATGTGGAAGCTGTGCCATAAGGCACATTCTTTCTGAGAAGGAGAAAACTGAAGAAAATGCCATAAAATGCACACTGACATGAAAAGAGCAAAGATGGATAAAACAAGACACAGAAATGAAAACATTAGGTTCAAGAGAAGTTCAAATAGATTGGCCGAAGTACTGCACGAATGAAGAAAATCAAAGTAGAAAGTATAAATCAATGCACAAGTAGAAAGCTGGGAAATTGTTCCACTAGATAAAACCCAATAGGTAGAACGGTGATAACTTTATAAATGAGTTGTCATCAGTTCTGATACTGTCTGCTTCTTTAGTAACACTAAACTCTCTGGGTGCATATGCAATCTTCCTCTACAAATACAGATTTATTTCAATATATATGCACAGCTACCTCTCAGACTGTTTACAAATTGCATGAAGGGCAGAAAGAGCAATGGCAAAATACGAAGGAAAATAAGAACAGGACAATCACATCCCAGAAAGCAGCACACTGGGATATTTAGCAACTCTAAGACTGAGTCACTGCAACAAAACAGGGTCACTGCTATCCAGCTGAGCACTCAGGATAGAACCAGACAAAGACCTTACTATGGCAGGAATAGCTATGTACAGGCACAATGAAACAGTGAGGAGGAAGTAAAGAAATAATGTAGGATGGAAGTCATGGACTGTGAAGAGTGATGAGGAACACCATGGTCTATGTAATATCCAAGTCCTGTGTTGTTTGGCTCAACCTGTCATACTGTCATTTAGGATACACAGTAATTTCACGACCATAAGGCACACCGGACTATAAGGCGCACCCCCCAGGAGTCGGCACATTTCGCAACTTTGCAGATCAGATAAGGCGCACCGGTCTATAAGGCGCACTTTTTTTTTTTTTGCAGCGAGGAGCCACGCGGCGCGCAACAAAGTAACGAATTGCTGGCAGGTGCTAAATTTGTAAACATTTTTCAAAGATCAGTGTAGCCTTTAAATGCAGCCTCAGGGGCCCTCCCCGTGTGGCGTGCCCCGGCACTGCCGCCCGCCCCCGGCGCCGGCTGGCACGGTTCACAGCACCCAGCTTCCACCGTGCGACCGCGCTGCGTCCCGGTTTCCCTGTGGCCGGCGGCGGCGACGCTTCCCGTTGTTCCCCGCGGCCGCGCCGCTTCTCTCCGCTTCCCCGGGGCTGCGTCACTTGTCGCCGCTTTTCGGCGGCTGCGGGTGCTTCCCCACTGCCGTTCCTCGGCGGCCACAGGGGCTCCGGCGGCGCCGCTTCACGGCGGTCGCAAGGGATTTCCCCGCCGCCGCTTCTCGGCGGTCGCGGGGGTTCGGTCGTCGCCGCGATTCGGCGGCCGCGGGGGCTCTGGCGGCACCGCGATTCGGCGGCCGCAGGGGCTCCGGCGGCACCGCGATTCGGCGGCCGCAGGGGCTTCCCCGCCGCCGCTTCTCGGCGGATGCGGGGACTCGGGCGGCGCCGCGATTTGGCGGCCGCAGGGGCTCGGCCTGCGCTGCGATTTGGCGGCCGCGGGGGCTCCGGCGGCACCGCTTCTCGGTGGCCGCGGGGGCTCCGGCGGTACCGCGATGTGGCGGCCGCAAGGGGCTTCCCCGCTGCCGCTTCTCGGCGGCCGCGGGGGCTCGGCCGCCGCCGCGATTCGGCGGCCAAGGGGACTCGGCCGGCGCCGCTTCTTGGCGGCCGCGGGGACTCGGCCGGTGCCGCGATTCGGCGGCCGTGGGGGCTCGGCCGGTGCCGCTTCTCGGCGGCCACGGGGACTCGGCTGGCGCCGCTTCTCGGCGGCCGCGGGGGCTCGGCCGCCGCCGCGATTTGGCGGCCGCGGGGGCTCCAGCGGCACCGCTTCTCAGCGGCCGCGGGGGCTCCGCCGGCACCGCGATTCGGCGGCCGCGGGGACTCGGGCGGCGCCGCTTCTCGGCGGCCGCGGGGGCTCCGGCGGCACCGCGATTCGGCGGCCGCAAGGGGTTTCCCTGCCGCCGCTTCTCGGCGGCCGCGGGGGCTCGGCCGCCGCCGCGATTCGGCGGCCAAGGGGACTCGGCCGGCGCCGCTTCTTGGCGGCCGCGGGGACTCGGCCGGTGCCGCGATTCGGCGGCCGTGGGGGCTCGGCCGGTGCCGCTTCTCGGCGGCCACGGGGACTCGGCTGGCGCCGCTTCTCGGCGGCCGCGGGGGCTCGGCCGCCGCCGCGATTTGGCGGCCGCGGGGGCTCCAGCGGCGCCGCTTCTCAGCGGCCGCGGGGGCTCCGGCGGCACCGCGATTCGGCGGCCGCGGGGACTCGGGCGGCGCCGCTTCTCGGCGGCCGCGGGGGCTCCGGCGGCACCGCGATTCGGCGGCCGCAGGGGCTCCGGCGGCACCGCGATTCGGCGGTCGCAAGGGGTTTCCCTGTCGCCGCTGCGATTTGGCGGCCGCGGGGGCTCCGGCGGCACCGTTTCTCGGCAGCCGCAGGGGCTCGGCCGCCGCCGTGATTCGGTGGCCGCGGGGGCTCCGGCGGCACCGCGATTCGGCGGCCGCAGGGGCTCCGGCGGCACCGCGATTCGGCGGTCGCAAGGGGTTTCCCTGTCGCCGCTGCGATTTGGCGGCCGCGGGGGCTCCGGCGGCGCCGCTTCTCGGCAGCCGCGGGGGCTCGGCCGCCGCCGTGATTCGGTGGCCGCGGGGGCTCCGGCGGCACCGCGATTCAGCGGCCGCAGGGGCTCCGGCGGCACCGCGATTCGGCGGCCGCAAGGGGCTTCCATGCCGCCGCTTCTCGGCGGCCGCGGGGGCTCGGCCACCGCTGCGATTCGGCGGCCACGGGGACTCGGCTGGAGCCGCTTCTCAGCGGCCGCGGGGGCTCGGCCGGCGCCACGATTCGGCGGCCGCGGGGGCTCTGGCGGTGCCGCTTCTCGGCGGCCGCGGGGACTCGGGCGGTGCCGCTTCTTGGCGGCCGCGGGGGCTCGGTCTGCGCCGCGATTCGGCGGCCGCAGGGGCTCCGGCGGCACCGCGATTTGGCGACCGCGGGGGCTTCCCCGATGCCGCGATCCACCGGCCGCCGGGGCTTCGCCGCCGCCGCTCTATCACGGCTGCAGCGGCTCGGCCGGCGCCGCCTTTTGGCGGCTGCAGGGGCTTCGCTGCCGCTGCTCCGATGCCGCCGCCGGGCGGGCTCTGCTCAGGGCTGTTGCGGGCTCGCACTTCTTGTTCCCTCTGCGCCCGGGCCAGGGCCACCCGGGTTCTCGTTTCCCCCTCGCCCGGTCCAGGGCCGGCGCCGCCCGGCTTCTCGTTCCCCCAGCGCCCGTGGTGGCGCCACCCAGCTCCTTGTTCCGCCCAGGCCAGGACTGGCGTTGGCTGCCTCCCTCCCCTCTTGGCTCCTGCCGGCTGTGGCCGCCCGCTCCCGCCCCCGCTTGCGACACGGTGCTCCCGCGGCACCGCCCCCCCATTGCGGCTCGCACTTCCGGTTTGGCAAATTTCGCAACTTTGTCCATCAGATAAGGCGCACCGGACTATAAGGCGCACTTCCGGGTTTAGGGAAAAATTTTAGTCATAAGGGTGCGCCTTATAGTCGTGAAATTACTGTAATTTCTCTATTTGTCACAAAAGAGGGTTGTGTTGGCAAGCTTGGTTTACCGGGGAAAAGAGAGTAAAACTGAAGACCAGAATCAAAGGGAGATGTACAAGTCACTGCCTTCTCTTTGGTGTTGAATGGAACAGAAGTGTAAGGGTTAGGGTGCAGTAAGACTGTATTTAAATATTTATGCATACAAAATACATGTAGTAAAGAAGAAAGAAATATTTTTGTTGAATCTACATTGAATGCAGCGTCAGTATCAAGCTGGATTTTCCTTACACTTTGGCTTATGATTACAAGTTAGTCTGAGAAACACTATTTCCCTTAGAATATGTAGAAGACATTAGAAGAGCAAGAAGCTTGCACTGAAATGTGTGCTCAGCACCCATTTGAGTTTGAGTGACACTACATTACTCCAGCTCATAACACTGGCAGGTATATGAATTTTAATGGTATTTCAAAGCCAGTTTAATAACATTATAGCAATATTACAACTCCAAACCTGTAAAAGCAAGTGCCCCCAACTCTCACAGGCCACCTTTAAAATTCTATTATTTTGAACACATTTAATACAAAATAATATTTCTTAAATATTTCAAATGTTATTTCCCCCAAAAATTATGTCCACATTCCTATATAAAAATATATATTGAAGAGAACCAACAACCATGAAATTCTAAAAAACTCTGGGTAATGAGAAACCTGTACATAATGGGCCAACATGAACTACTCGTTGACAGAACATATTTTTGCCCCAATCACATGTATGCTTTTCTTTTAGTTGTTGGAAATTAAGTGACACAACGCACATTTAGGAAACACATCTACGGCCAGGTCTTTTGATATGTTCACCTAATGAACAACAGCGTTTTGAAGTGTGAATAAAAGTGATACCCAAAAAGGTCTCTGGTTTCTAGGTTGCCATAGGAATAAGATACAAGGTTCCTCAGCTCACCTCCAGATGCCTTTGACCTTTCTTTCAACTTTTCTGCAGCCATTTCAGTGTAGCTGGGAAGTTCTGACATCTTCACTCCAGATCGAGCTTCTGCTATTAGCTGACGAGCTCTCTCTCTCAGCTGCCGACGCCGCTCTTCATCTTGCTGCTAAGATATATTGAACAGTTGCCAACTCAGTAATTGACAGAAATGCAATTTCATTCTCAATCTGATCATCATGATAGGAACTGGTTTACAGCATGGTGCTTGGCCCACATTATAAATAGGACGCTCGATATCAGTTGGGTGTCACACCACAATTTTTAAAGACATCCATGCGTCACATTATTTTTTTTAAGCATTCCCCAAATTATTACTGCATTAGAAACCCGATGATTTGCAATGTAAAGCTTTTATAAATTATGTTCTATAAAAACACCTTGATGAAAATTTGCAGACACTTTAGTCTCAAAGTAATCACACCCAATAGGTGATTTGAGTGTAGTTTTACCGTGGCTATAAAATGGTTTTACTAAATTGAATTACTCATTTGAGTAGTATTCTGTCACAGAACTGAACTGAAAAGCCAGATATTGCTCTTGGTTACTCCAAGCACCAAGCTGACCTCAAAGCATAAAGAGGCATCAAATCTGAGGCATGTTCTTTGACTTCAATTCATATTTTTCTTTAAAAAAAACACCAAAAAACTAATGAAAATTACTGAAAGAACAATAGAGGCTCTCACCGCAGAAAAGACTTCGCATCTCTTTAAAGCATCCTACTAGTGGGGTTTTGGTCAGTAATTAAAGGAATCATGCCGAAACCATGCCAGATAGTGCTGTCCCACTAAAGCTCATAACTTAGAAGCGTGGTAATATTTCAGTTACATAAATAAACAAAGTTCTGCAGCATGAAATTTTGTAAAAGACTAACCCACCATGATAAAAAAACCTTCATAAAAAGATGTGTTTAAACACATCTATAAGATTCCATAAAGGGAAACCGTTTCAGTTTTCATCTTAACCATGGGATTTTTGCTAGGACTGTTTTTCCCCTCCCTTCAATATCAGAAATGCCCATAAAGTGCAACAAAGTCAGAGTCCTTGGCTTAAATCTAACCTGCCAATAAGTTTATGCATTATTGACACAATGACCTGGATAAATACCAGGTACAGGCAGCTGACCTGAACTAAGTGGAATATAACAAAGTGCCTAATTTTGGAGAGCCATTCTGGCAGCCTTCCCACCAAGCCAGAAACTTGAGCATCCCACACCTGCAGAGGCTGGTGAGAGCTGTTGCTAAGTACTATTTAGTTTAAGCAATCATTAATAAAACAAGCGCAAAATACTAATTAGGTACATTTTATCCATTTCCATGCAAATTGTTTGTTTGTAGCTATTTACTCAGCATTGTTCTCAGCACAATAGGAAAAATGCAAATGACTGAATCAGAATGCAGCCCTAATGGGACTTTCTGTTTATAACCATTAGCCCAGAGGTGTGCTGTAATTCAATCCTCAAGCAGAAAGATTTAGCCTCATTAACAGCTTGCATGGGCAGGTTACAACTCATAATACCCTACAGTAAACAAAGTATATGGACACAGCACAATATCTCGCCTCTGAGTGACAGAGTTCCGATTCCCTATCAGATTGCCTTGATTTACTTTTCTCCTAATGTCCTCCCCTGGAAAGACAATTCTGCCTGGGCCCTTCGAGGCAGCGGGATGGCACATGGGCTTTGTTTGCTTTCTCAGCCTTTAACTTCCCAGAAGGCACAGAGCAACAGTTCTATCAAAAATTTATTTGGTAAAGTACACATTAGAAAGACAACTGGAAAGCTTCCCCCCCCCCCCCCCCCCCCAAGCACTATAATAGATCAATTTAATTTAATTTCTAGCCAGCCAACTGACACAGCAAACAGTTTTATTTCGACCCACAGTATTTGGTAACATTAATTACATTGAATTTTACTTGAAATAAAACTGCTCAAATCTCTGATATTCCTAATTCCTTGGATATAGGAACTTGTGGGCTTAATTTATATGACTTCGAAGAACAAATGGACAAAATTAAGATTCTCACATGGTTTAATGTCAAACAATTTAATCTACTTTGGCACATGTAATTTAAAATAGGGCCAGTTACATGTTAGTGAAAAAAATGCCCTAAACTGAGTCGGCTGATTTCTCCTGTCTCCTTTCCTCCCCTCCTCCTGAAAGAGAACTTGTATCCTGAATTATTAGCATAGTCATTAACATCCCGGGGATCTCCAAGCAAACACAGATTATGGTGGCTTGTGTTTGTGCTGATTAAGCCAATCATCACCAGCGGATAAGGGAAAAACCAGCGTAGTTCTTGCTTAAATTCAATTCAGGTATTTGAACCCTTGGTTACTGAGTTTGGCAGGAGAAACACTGGTAAGAAGAAGCAGTGAAACTGAGAGCAGAAAAAGTAGATAGACTTAAGTTTTGAGGTACAGAAAAATAGGTAAACAGCATATCAAGCTAGAATTTGGGAAGGAAAGCACTTGAGAGAGGTACAGAGTCATGAACAAAAATATCAAAAAACCAAACAACCCAGGAGATATGAAAAGAAGCACTGCACCAAGAAAGGACCAAGCAAACACACATTATTTTTCCCTGTACAGTTGAAAAGAAAACTCAGTAAAATCTTCCACCCTCTGACACAAATCTGACAAGTCAAAGAGACATTAAAGTTTTCTTTGTTATTTCCCCCCAACTATTTTGTAATGGTTTAAAGATCTGCCATGCAGATGCAGTGACGAAAACTTCACTATTTAAGGACAAACTCTTCAAGAATAAGTAATGTAATTCCTTGTTTCCCTCCTATAAAAATGTATTGGTATGCAATTTTTATATTTCACAGTTCACTGACATCTCGGCAAGCTTTCTTCCACTGCTTCAATGGTGCTACTTTTAATTTTATCCTCCTTAGTCCTAGTAATTAAAGTGATCAGCAGAGGCATCCCAACGGCTTTGACACAGCTACAACCCCCTAGCTGACTCCGGCTTTTAAGGGAAAGGGGAAGAAAAAAAAGGACAGGAGTTTCATTTCACTGGAACAAGAAAATCAAGCTTCTCCAATCCTCAACTTTATCCAATTGTTCTTTCAGCAGCCTTTGGATCTTAAGAAACAAATAAAAATGGCTGCCATTAGGGGGTCCTGTTTGTACTCGCCGCAGACAGCAATGACTGACATTACTTTGGCCAAAAATTATGCCGTGGATTTGGGAAGGTGAATTCAAATGTGAAACACTGGCAGGGCAGTTTCCGAGATCATTACCCAGCCAGCTGAGAGCTGCCCAACTCAGGAAAATATTGAGAGTGGTGGAGTCTTTCAGGGTAAAAAAACCCCAAACACCTCCTTAAAAACCATGTCATTAAATGACTAAAAATTTTGCAATCTTCTCACATTAAAAAGAAAAAAAACCACCCCAAAACAAACAAACAAACAAACAAAAAAAAAACCAACAAAAAAACCCACCCACAAAATCTTTGCCTTTGGCAAAATTATGGGAAGATCCAAACTGACTTTATACCGGCATTCTGATAACATATCGTCTTCTCATTACAAAAAAAATATAATCTGGTGAACTGCATTTATTTGCCATTTAAAAAGTAAATTCTTTACTGTGTCCATAGACTGGGGGAAAAAGTAAAATTAAAAAAATGTGGGAAATTACTTATAATCGACAGCAACAAAATCAAACCAGAGTTATATGACAGCAAGCAATTCCTGAAGCTGTAGGTTTCAAAATGGTTTGTGGTCGGCCGTGAGTGCACAGTACATCTAAGAGAAAGAACTTGACTGCCACCTCTTTCATCATTAGACAGGAAGAACGGCTCTGTTATTAACCATTCAGAAAGAAAAAGACTTCTGTGCTTGTCCAGAGGCAAGGATTACCAAAATGTACCTATTCAGGATTACCAAAATGTACCTATTCAGTTAGAAGAGAAAGAAGAATGAAAAATAAATAAAATAAATAAATAAAACTACACCAGCTTTAAAGGTTTGAGCAGGCTGAGTTGTACTGTGACCTTGATCGGCTCTTGTTTGAGTAAATAGGATTTGGGATGAAACATTAAAACTGTTTAGCAGATCTTTTCAAACCATTTCAAACTTTTCTTATGTTGGTTTATAATATAACCAGACATGCTTGTAAATGGCCACACCTGCTCATTCCTCTGGGGATGGCCTGATCTCTGCCTTTGCTAACAAAGAAAGGACGGGAAGAAAAAAAAAATCAGCCTTTCTTGTTGCAAAACAGAGTGGAAAGTCAAAATCTTTCTCAAGTTTGTCCCATCTGGTCAGATTAAATCTTTGATCACCCTGGGGATCACATTTATGTTTGGTCTCTACCACTGTTTCAGAACAGCTCAAAATACACAGGTAGTGAGCAAAATACAGATTGCTAAGCAAGGAATACTAGGCATAAACAAAAGTGGTTTTGGAATTCTGTGGCTATTCAGATCATAGGAGGTGGTAAGCAAAGATGGACATAAACATCTTGGGTATTTTCTGCCTGGTGTATACATCAGCTACCTCACTATTGATAAACTGCATGTAGCTTGAAAATATTTTTTCATGAATGCATATCACAAAAAGTATCAAACTGCTTAAACAGTTACTGGCTTAGGAGCTAGGGCACCAATGCACTGATGAGACAAGACACAATGAACACAGAAGAAGCTCAAAGTCTAAAATTGGAAGAATCACAAACAGTATTTTAACAAAGCTGTTAAGAAAAAAATCTTCCAAAATTCACAATAAAATGGGGTGGTGTGGCTGCAAAATGGAAAACATCTCCTTAAACTAGGAGACATTTTTAAAGAAGAAGCCAGCAATTTATTTTATTTTTATTTTTTAATTTTAAAAATAATTGTATGTTATTCTGGAAAAGGTACAATTCACTTGGTACAGTATTTCTGTGTGAAGAATGGTGGCTGTAGAAAAACAATCCACTGATAATTTAATTCCTTGTGTCATTGTGAAACTGAAAAACTCTTAGTTTACTGAATGGAAAAAAAAATATTTGAAAAAAAGAATGGCTGACTAAGTAAGTATCACCTTGTGCTACATCCAAGGCCTCTTGCTGGTTGTCTGGCTGCTCTTTTGTAGGCAAAAAGGAGCTGAACGCTCTCTGGCTCCTTAGATCTGGTCCAACAAATGCACTGCCAGTCATGCACACGGATCCAGCTTAAAACCCAGTGTGAGCCTAAAAGAAGCTAGTCAAACTGGCACCTACTCATGCAGAAGTAGATAGATTTGTCATGACAGGTTGATTATTCAATGTAAAGAAACAGTTTAGCTTTTCTAATCTGGTACAAATACATCTTTCTCAGAGAAAAAAGTAAAAGGTCTAACAGTTCAAGTATTTATAAGTAAAGAAACCAACAAAAAAATTGTAACGTCAAAGTGAACCACAGGTATTTGTGCTGGAGCATTCTGCTAAACAGCCCCCAAGTTCTATTCAGATAAATAAGATTTAACCCATTTAACCATTTCAGAGCTGCAAATCTCTGTGACAGAGGCGATCTCATCTGTTTCACACTGCACTTGGCTCTACAGCAAGTTTCAGGGACAGGCTGAGAGACTCAATTCCAAACACACGTTGTGTTTTCCTTCTGTCCTCGCTTGCTTGCGCTGCTGCAGAGAGTGAGGTGCTTTCCCAGAGAGCCCTGCAAGGGCAGCCCTGCTAACCCACAGGGTTCCCAGGAAACACCACCGAGAAAGTTGACCTAAACCAAAAGCAGAGACAAAGGCCTCCACTAACTTCTTCCCTGGAATTTTCCCTGCTAAGGCAAGTTTGTGCTCTCCTCGATCCAGGAAGTATAATTAAGGTCAACAATCACCTAAGGTGCTGGGATCCATGAGCTTGTTCTGCCTGTCATCGTTACTGTCAGTGCTATTGGCATGACCCACAAACAGGGGCTCAAGCATGCAGGCTCAGAAATATCCTAAAATAGTGCCATCATCCAGACAAGGCAGAGCGTCTGATCCAAGATGAGCAGGCTAGCGATGGAGTTTTCTGTGCCTTTCCACAGCTGAGTTACAGACAGAAGTTAAGAAAGCTGCTTACTCATTGTAGGAGTCAACATTCGTTGAGCTCCACTTAAGGGATTTTCTCTTGTGTAAACTTGACTTTATAATTTAAAAAAAAAAAAAAAGGAGGGAGAGTAAAAAAGTGGTGTTATGAAACAAAGACTTTTGGCAAGTGTATGGGATGCGTAAGCTGGAGAGCAGCATCTCTCAGACTGCCATCCTGGGAAGTTTCCTCCTGGGGCAGGCAGCCCCGCGCCAAGGGAGGGGACGTGCCCTCCTGAGGAATGCTCCCGGGTCACTCCCAGTCGAACAAAGCCAGAGGGCTGCAGGGGGCCTCTGAAAGTTGGTTTTCCTCCCCCTCTTCTCTCAATTTTTGGGGGAGGGTAACGAGATCCCTGTCTGCTTCTATGTGATGAGAATGAAAAGAACAAGTGCAAACCCTACATCTCCCTGGACCCTATTTTGCTGGGTGTTTTTTTTTTTTTTTTTAAAAAAAAAAAAGTCCTGCAAACTGCTGGCAGGTTTTTTTAATGGAAAATACCAATCGCCTAAGATCTATACCTAGCCTTTTGCCAATAATGAGAAAACTTCACCTTCTGTCCCCAGCAATTCTTAGGAAATCTTTTGCTGTTATTCCTACAAATCCAATTACAGATTGTTGAGTAGCTAGTGGAGTAAGCTTATTGAGGAGTGTCACATCACTAAGTCGTGCGTATGTGTTTCAGTTTGTAATGTGGTCTGAGCCGCTGTAGAGGTGTCAACTTAAAATGCAAGTAAGTAGCAGAACAGGGCTAATCCCAGCCACTACTCCCCTGCAGCCAAATTGTAGCGCAGTGAATGACAGTGGAAATGCAAAGATGCCACTGTGCTTATCACACACAGCCAGATGGTGGACCTGGATCAATGCACACATGCCACGATCAATGCATTTGATAAAGAATTAAGAAGAAAACTGTACATGTTATCAAAGAACTTGTACATGGCATAATTATGATTCTGCATGTGCTTACTGATGATATTGGAGACTCAGAGGCAGGTGATAATGAAACTGATAGGAAGAAATAGCTTAAAGGCTACAGCACATGGCCTCAGCACTAAGAAATCTTGTCAAATAGTTCAGAAAGCTTTTTTAACTGTTATTACAGGCTGCTCATAGTGCAAGCTGGTGGCAACGTTTTAATTTTTTTTAAACCTCAAATGTCAAAAAGTTACAAAAGCTGTACTTTTCAGAATGGTTCAGAAAATAATTAAGACACTATTGTGTTTTAAACATGGCAAAAAAACTACAGGTAGAGAGAGCATTCACAATTTGGGGGTGGGGGGAGTAATTGGGCATTTAAAAATACATATACAATTCTGTGTTTCCTGAATAAATGTATTTCGACTTTGAGGGAGCTTGTGGCAGTTTAAGGAATGTATCTCGGTAGCAATTTGCATCCAGCACACCAATTTCTACAGACGCAGTTTTGATATTGTCAAAATTTTGATATTATTGAATTGTATCAAAATGTACTCAACATCAAACGTAGAGTATTTCCCTGTTTGCATTTGTACTCTGTCAGTTGAGTTACAGACACCTTGGATGTGAAAGAAGGCACTAAAGATTTGCGGAAAACAAAGTCTAAAGTAATAAAAACAATTTATAATGTATAAAAGGTACCTAAAATACAAATTCTCATGCTCCAGTTGATAGATGAGCTGTCTAATCAACGCCTGGACGTAACTTAAGTGCTCTCATTAGTGTGAAGACCTTCAGGCTAAATAAGACTAAATCCCTTAAAAATTGCTTCTGCAATAGAAAAATCCCCCTTACCATTTTCCTCTGCCTAAATCATATCAATTAAAAGGAGAGTAGGCGAGGGAGAGAGAGAGAGAGGCATTTTCACATGACTTTGTTTTAACTGACACTCAAAAATCTATCTTCTGAATCCAATTTAAAATGTCTCAGCAAAAAAAAAGTTCATTAGCAATCAAAGAAACAAAAAAATCACCCCGAGTTTAGTTTCTCTTTCACTTTGAACCTGAATCTTTACTCAGCACTGAGGTGCATAATGTCCACTGACGGTGAATCCTTCACCGTAACTTCTTTTTTCAACCCCAAACGTTTAATCAACATTGCAGTTTTACATTAACTGATAAAATTTATCAAAGCGATACTCCAGAAGAGTGAAGCGCTTATTTTATTTTCAGCAGGCTGAGGAGGGACACTCTCCACCTCCACCTCCCCCCGCCAACCCCCGAATTTCAATTTGTCCTGACAAACCATTGGGTATTAAATTCTAAAGGCACGCAGAGTGCATAAAGAACTGATGGCTTGATTAGCTCTTGTGGTGCAATTGAAGGAGCTGTCTCTCTCCCCGCTTCTCCATTTTGAGAAACACTTTGATCTTCGTTCAAGTCAATTCATGAACATCAACTGACAAGACTGCATGAAACACCCCAATGGTTAGGCCCAAACTCGTAGCAAACTATTTGGTTTCATTAAGGCTTTAGGAGAAGTGACCAGTGACAGTCCTTTCATTCAGAAGCCAACAGGCAAGTGACTATTTAAAGTTTAATGTGCACAATGTACTGCTGAAGGCCACTACACCTATAGTCAGTCACTCAAGTATGAATGCCTTTACCTACTATTTTGTGACATGTGAACTGCTAAGTGCAGCTGCAGTCTCATTAATGCATTCACCCAGATTTGTTTGCAGGACTAAATAGATGATTCACAGAATTTCTTGTGAGAGAAACAACTGTATCTTCAAAGGAAGGTAGAACAGCAGGTACTATGTAAAAGCCAGCGATTAAAAACAGATTGTGTTTTTAAATGCAGTAATTTACTTGAGATTTGCATAAACGCAGCAGAAATATTATCTGTTCCAGCAGAAAATATGAAAGTATTTGAATCTCATCACCCGCAAAACGCAGGGTGTTTGGGCTGGTGTCGCGCTTTGCTACAGTACACTACTTACACATCACTCTTCCCCTTTTTTAGTTGCCCTCTCCAAAGAGTCCCACTTCAAAGAGTTCATTTTTGCACCAGTTCCTGTCAATGCAGGTCAGAAACACTAAAGTGGAAAGTGGTTGCAGTGCCGTGGCACAAAGAGTCTCTGCGGCTGAAATCAAACAAAGCCCAATTAAACTGATCATAACGTCCCAGTGAACACAAGGAAGCTCACCTGGTATTTCTGGACTTCTTGTGTGAATTCCCAACTCTACTCGGTACTTGGTACTATAATTACCCTGACCAAAATACTGTGAAATTACTGCTCTGATCTACTAATGGCTGCAAAAAATCCCGTTGCTGTGGTTCCATGCCAAGGGGCCGTAGCAAGGTGGCGCAATGCTTTCTGACAGAGACGACAACTTCGAAAAACTCAAAAGGGAAAATTAACGGGATGTGGTTTATGTTGCCAAGGACTGTTCATTAATTACCAATTTAATCACTGCTGGAGGCATGACATTACAAAAATCTGGCTGAAAGTTCTAATAGATTATGAAGACCACCTAAGAAGAGTGACCAAGAAACGTACAAAACAATTAATACTGTTTCACTGCTATCAAAGACACTCAGATTATTTTACATCAAGTGAAGCAAAAGAATTAGTAGCTTCACAGTGCCACCACTAGGAACTGTAAATACAATGGCACACAATTAGTAATGCACATGTGACTTTTCGTTCAAGGCATATATCCTTGGGAAAGCCAGAACACGATAAGGAGAACAAAAGAAACATTTTTAAATGAAATGAATAAAGATTTTAACTCTACCCTTGTGCATGCTGAGCAATCACAGAATAGGCAATGCAAAATACAGCTCTAAGTAATGGCGATATCATCCTGGGATTCACAACAGCGTGTACTGAACATCCACACGGAAAACGTCCACAGTTATTAGCAGCGATAGAAAAAGAGCATTCAAGGGACGGACAGAGAAACCCGGGTCTCACTCTGTACACAAAGGGATAACTCTGAAACAGAGACTTTTTTTTTTTTGGCTAATATTTATAAACGGATAGAAGACATGAAAATTTTGGAACTAATTTTGCTCAGATGATCTTAAAATTCCATTAATAAGCTGCCAGGCTATTTTCTGTCAGCATGCGAGCTAATGGTACGGCTGCAGACTGTGTAGGATCTTGAATTAACAGCCACATAATAAATAAATTTATATATTTAGGCCAGATCCTTAACCGGTGTAAACAGATACATGTTCTAGAAATAAGATCAATAAAAATCAGCTGAGAAACTCAAGCATTTATATCTAAAACTGAAACTGCTAACATTTGTTGTGCATTATCAAAGGCTATACTTTATTCAGGAAATCCTTCCTGCTATAAAACTGACAGTGCATACTAATTCTTCTTAAAAATTAGTTTACTTGCACTAATTGATTTATTTTCCCAACTATGTCAGGGAGTTGCCTTCAGCAATATTTTTGTACAATGAACTATCACAACTTCATAGTAAGAAAGTGCTTAAACAGACCAAATATGAAGTCAAAAGATGTAGAACTTTTTTGGAAAGTTACAGATTGTTTTTATTTTTCATGTATTGAGGAATGTTAAAAAAAACAAGTTGCTTGTTCCTCCCATCAAGGAATTGAGATCAGACTATCTCGACCTTAGCATGTCGCTATAAAGAAGTAAATACTAGGTGGGTTTGAAGTGCTCAGCAGGTCTACCCTCCAGTTAAAGAAAAGCATATTGTTAAAAAAACTATAAAACTTGGAATGCTTATGAAAATGTACATGGCTCTACATACATAGTCTTATCAGCTTACACCATATTTAACCACATTATAGTGGCATATAGACATGACATATGAATGAACAACAGGGAATAAGTTACCAAAGCTCAGGGATTACCAAAATAATGTTCAATCTTTTTACCAATTAGATGGTAACTCCTTCTCTGTAATCTTGGGAAGATCTAGTGATCATATCTAAATCTGGTTGCAATTATCAGCATGACAGACTAGTATTTTTTCAATCAATATTTTCCAATTAATATTAAAAGACAAAGATTGCCACCTGCAATGTCCTACACCTCAATAAATGCATGTGAGATGTTTAATTAATAAAGATCAGGTTTTTAACCTATTTTTTTTAAAGAAAAACAAGATAGGAATAACTTAAGAGTGCTTTCTGAAATGAATTAACATTACCACCTGAATCACAGACATTTATTTTCCAACTGAGGAGACTACAAAAAAATCAAGCAGTGAACTGGATACCTTTCCTAATGCAACAGAACTACGGATTCTGGTTTGACACAAAAAAAAAATGAAGCTATTTCGTACTCATTTTCAAGAACCTGAAAATATAATTGGAGGAAAGAACACTTGCATTGCTACCTTGAGTTTAAGGCATCTTGCAATCAAACTAAAATATTCTATTTTTGCTGTATACACTGAATTTGCTTTTGTTCATGTTGGCTGTTCTGTTCATATTGACTACAATTTACTTATTGGAGATAAGTTTGGACAGTTTGGAGCATATTAGTTCAGAGGGGCAGCAGATTATTGCCAGACATGATCAATAGATGGGATCATTTATTAAAGCATTTTTTCTGAGCATTTAAAATAATGCATTCTTTTTATTTTATTGCAGTCATCATATCCAGCATCTGTGCAAATGTATGCAACCAAAATTAAAGATCATGAAGACTCATCTCCTTTCAGATCCTGTCACTTTCTGAAGCCTTACTAAAAAGAACTTCCACTTCTACTAGTCCAGTGCATGCAAAAAAAAAAAAAAGTTTTCATTTTGCACTCATATATTTATGAAAATGAAAAGTAATGGGCACAACAGATTGACACCTGAAGTAGAAAGAGCTTATTAAAAATGAATTAGATACAGCTGCAACAAGTCCTTTGAGCAAGGGAGCAATAAAAAGCAGTATTCTGAGCAAGGAGAAACAATCTCATGGCACAGCCTGTTTCTCTGCCCTTTGCACACAGTATTTGTGCGTTTGGTAGTGACAGCTTTTGGGTGAAGTATCTGCCTTACTTTGTATCAGCAAAATCTGCTAAAGGAGTTGAACATAATCGGCACTGTTCTCTCAAATCTTTATTTTTTCCAAATCTAAACACATTGAGGTGGCTACTGCTGTCATTCAGCTTGAATAAATATAAAATAATGGTACCTGAGATAATTAAACTCAAATCTTTCTCTGTACAGAAAGCAAGGTTGCAACAGTTGCATTTTAAGCACAGCAGCAGCCTCAGGATTACTCTCCAACCCCCCCGCCATGTCAGTTTGCATTATTCTGGTTTTAAATTCTTATTGCTCAAACGGAGTCCCTCGCCATTTTTAGTGTAGCTATACTTGAATGTTGCTCTGAAGGAAGAATTACCATGTTTCACAAAGGCAGAAGAAAGAGTTATTTTCTCCAGGCATCATGCTATTGAACTCCTGCATCCCAGAATCTATGCCAGATCGTAAATATGCAAAATTTTTGGCCAAATCCATATACATAGGGTGGCCCAGTTCTGCACCTAAATTCACCAAGGAGGAACCCTTAGCTCATGCAGAACCCAAATAACTTCAGAAACCTCTGTAGCCCCTGGTAGAGAGAAAAACACATCCTCTGCCAGATGAGCATTATTTTTCATGAATTCCATTAGATATGGCATTCCCTCCTAAACCTGTCTACCTTAAAAAAACCCGTTAAAATAATTTGACACAGGATTTAGTAGATGCCAGAAATAAAGCTAGTGGGCATAATCCTAATTTTCATCACGCTCTGTATCCTCTAAAACAGAGCCTTATTGTAGCACCACCTTTTATTTTCACTATGTCTTGGTCCTCAGCCCAGACCTGAGCTCTACCCAGTGGTGCTCAGTACTTCAGTTTATTTTCACTGTTCAATATGCAGGCCCACCAATCGTAGCATTATTCTTTACACCACAATATTCAAATCCTGCTCTGAAGAGAGAATTGTTAATTTCTTGATTTCTTTCTACAGTGCCCACCTCTGTGGTATTTAAGAGCCTCAAGAGCATTAATCACATTCCCTTCTCACAACAAGCCGTGGAAGAGTTATTACCCTGCTCTTCTGATGAGAACTGAGACGGAGAGATCCAGCTAAAAGGATCTGTCGCTGGATGCTTGCTCTGGGAAGCCTATTACTTGGATTTTTTTCAGTATACTAAGCTTTATACAGCGCTTTATATGTCTCAAGCACAGCTCCAATTGATTTCCCTGACAGACCTGGATGCTCAATATATCTGCAAATCAAGCTTTTGCCTCAAACCGATCCAGAAAGGAAGGACACACAAAAAGCGACCACCTGGAGGATGTTTGGCTCAAAAGACCTAGTGGCACTGATCAGGAACTTGGGTAAAGGCAGAAGTACATTTAATTCTTTCAAGCACCTTAACCATGACCTCATCCTTCACTCCTCGCAGTCCCTGCTTCGTTTGTCGTACATCTTCCAATTTCTGCAATCAAAAGCACAGAGGTCCTCTGGACAAACAGCCTTCTACATCACCTCTATCCTCTGAGGAAAATGAGACACAATTGCTTTGGGGAAAATAGTATGTGATCACATAATTAAAGACTACATCATAATGCATATACACAAAGGAGGTTAATTAAAGTTGCCTGTGCATTTCTTAACTCCTAATTCCATTCTCTGTAATCATGCTGACTCCATAACCATAGCCATTTGAGTTTGGAGAGTAAATGACAGCTGCAGTAAATTTCCATTCTTTATGTGGCCCAGTCTCTAAAAGAAAATAAGATTTTGCCAACGGCCTTTACAGATATTTGCTGACAGCAGACTTATGCTGAGATTCAAAAACTAGAGATTCCACCCCATGTTCAGTAGATGAGGATTCCCCTCCTGGAAAGGCATTTTAGGCCCACGACTTCTGAATATTTCCCACTCATTGTGGTCCCCTCCAGCCTGTCACTTTGCTGGATAGGTCGCATAGCCCAGCTCCAGTCTCCTCACCTTTCCAACATCACGTTCCAGCCAAGCTGATGCTGCTAACAACCATAACTACAGGTTGATATTTTACAGCATCTGGTGGGAGCAGATATGTCCCTTCTAGCCCTGTGATATTCACCATGAGAAAAGGCAAGTTAAATAAAAATGAGTAAGCTAATAAAAAGGCTCTCCTGGCTAAAAGCTAAGTGATTACAGCTGCTATATCAGATTGCAAATGACAGAAGCATCTCGTAAAAGAGTCACCACATGCACACATACATCAAGAAAGCAAGCAGAAAGGTTGAGCTGTTTATAAATCTACCATAGAGAAAGGGATCCACAAGGGGATCAGTAACTCTGTTCACAGAGCTCTTAAGCTAATTCTTCCAGTCTCCAAAGGGCTGCATCAATTTTAATGACACAGCTATGATCCTCCCAAACCACGAGCATGATTTCAAGGAGGTTCTGATCAATGCAGTATGCTCTAAGACTTCAAATACCTGTGCACATACCTCCACATGCTGTCTGGCATGCATACAGCCTGAGATTGAAGGCTTCTTAGAAGTACCAAATAAGCAGACATAACACTGAAAAAACTTCTACCATGCTGCAAGAAGGGAAGAACTGGGGGAAATGAGGCCATGCTCAGTGCTTAGAGGAGAAATAGGAATACTGTTTTTTTCAAAATGGACTTTTACCAATACAGATCAGGCAGGCACACACCAAATAAACCTGTGTTTATGGCCATGGTACAGATTTGGAAATTTCCTCCCTGTTGCTGACCCTGAGCAGTGCCACAACCCCTCCTCACCATGAACCCCATTGTCCAACCCCATGCACTGAATGCTGCTCTCACCTGGTCACTGGCAAAGCAGAAACTCCTGGTTCTCACATGACACATGGAAGGTGGTAACAGCAAGGCCTAGGAGATGAGACTTTTCTAAAGTCACTAATGACTCCATAGGCTTTGCTTAGCTGGGCTGACTGAAAGCGCACAGTCTGAAAGACTACAATGCTTAAAGCTCTTTCTGAGAAGGTAACAAAAAAGGTGCAATTCCAAACTTCAAGAGTTACTTTCAAAAGTATTGCCCCTGAACTATCTCTTCAAAGTTTTCTTATTTAAAATTAGATCTTTCTGTTTTAAACCATTTTCTTTTGAATTTCAATCCATCCTGAAAATGAGTCTCATCCAATTTCCACTACTAAATGCTGATTCTCATTATTGCAACTCTGATTTGTATAACACACTACTACACATTACTGCACACTGACACACACAACACTGCTTTGAGTCAAAGTTCTTATTATTAACCTTAATGACCAAAAAACCATGAATAGAAATCAGTCTGGGTTATATGCTAAGAATCAAATGAGAAAAAACCTGTAGAAAACTGGCAGAACTACATCAAATGGAAATGCCTCATCTCTACTAAGATCAAGTATGTTAAAGAAAAATAGAAATCAATGTGTTTTATCTTACACCTTTATATGTTGATGCACATATGCATTCTCTTTCGGAATATGCACATGTAAGGATATGTATATAATATATACATACACATAGTACACAGCTTTATATAATGTATATTATTATATACCAACTACAAGAGTCTCCAAATCACATCTCCACAACACTTCAGAGCTGAAGAGCTTTGTCATTCGTATCTGACAATTGGCTCAAGTCAAGAATGCCCATTATGGTTTGCTCAGAGTGCCCAGAATTCACATGGGCCAGGACCATTTGTTCCAGGACAGTTCTCCTTGAGCTACTGATGGAGGCAGTAAGAAACTTTGGCTCTGCCAAGCTGCCCTAAAAGACTGCCCTTCCCTTTCCTGAAGGCTTCTAATTAATTTTTCAGCTTCTGAAACAAATGAAATAAGGTCTTGTGGGTTATCTGGCTGCCTGAGCTACACAGTCCTAACTCTCATCTTAAAAACCCTGCACCATCTCCTACCCTTCAGCTGGTTTTCATGGCCTGGACACAATTTTCATTATTGTCTAACTTCACATTGCCACCTACCCCAGGCACATCTTCTCTGTATGCCAGGGGCAGCTCCTTTTATCCTGTTTTGATTTCACTAGCAGGAGTTTGAGTCTAAAAGAGTAAGCTTTGCTTCCCAAAACTATGACCTGCATCAGAAGGGGCCTCAATCCTTAGGAGAGCAATGGTAAAAGATGTTCTTGCTGGGCAGTGTCCATGCAGACAATTTTTACTGACACTTAGGAACTTTTCAGAACTTCAAGGCTCTCTGACAAGATTGTGGTATTAACACAGCTTTGACTGTTTTGAACAGATTTTTCAAGGGAATCTAACTATCTTTCCAAATTTTATCTGTTTTTAATATGAGTAAAACAGTATTTTGACCAACCTAATATAGAGTAAGAGATGAACAGGTTTTTCTGACGTTACAAAAAAAATTAAAAATATTACCCTGAGGCAGAAGAGCTGACAGGGAAGATTTCAGCTCAAACAAAGAAATACTAGCGAAGTTGTAAAACCTTTGAAAATAGGAGCTTGTAATAAAAAATGTTAGGCAACTTTAATTACAGTTGCTTCAGCCTGAGTAGTTGCCTATAGTAACTTTCCTCTAATGCCATTTTCTTAATGAAAAAATAATTTTAAAAACAAATCCAAAGTGAAATTTATACTAAAATATACATATCTAGGACAAACTTAAAAACCAAAATAATAAAAAAATAGTTTATATATAATTACAAAAATAAGCATATAAATAAGACTTGTCTGCATATACAAATATATCTCAAAATAAAATGAAGTGTCACTCTACGGAAAGGAATTTCTACAAAAACAGAAAAACCAGCATGGATCCAAGAGAGTTAAGAAAACAAAATAAAATGTGTAAATCACTGTCTTCGTTTTTTGATTTGTGATCCCATTCCTGTAAAGAGCAGAATCTGTCCCTCAGGACTTGGCTCTGAAAGCTGGGAATCTGTAAAGATTCCAGCCTTTCTCTGTATCATTATTTGTCAGTTACATTTACATTCTCAGTTGCCAGTACAGACTCTCATGTGCAACAGTTAGAATCACAAAACCTGCATTGCAAAGGTTTGCATAAAAATTAATTAGCTCTCATCTCCAGAGAGTAAGGATCCTTCCAGGTCACCGTGGAAGCCACTGGAGATGCAACCACAGCTACTTCAGCACTGGAGCTCATTCCCCAGCTCCACTTTCCCCCGGCACCAGCATAATCAGCTCCAGTGATAAAAAGGAATGGTTTCATCAACTCTTTTACAAGACTGACACAAGCAGCTCCATTCACTGAAACGACACTTCTAAAGCAGCAAGGAGCTCACATCAGAGGCTCAAGGAAATTATTTACATTAACTGAAAGAGAAGTAATCAGAAATAGCACAAATTACTTCACTATTGTTTAACAAGCAATGTTCGAGCTTCACCCCACCAGAAACTGCAGTGCCAATCAAAGAAGGTGCTCCCAGACTTCCGCTTCCAGGAAAGTGGGAGGCACCTTTCTATTGGCCTTAACATCAGGAGAAACAGGTTTTAAAAGTGAATGAAGGACACACAGTACATCAAACGTGGAGAAGAAATGTTCTGCAAGGACATGCCCCCCCCACAACAGCACACACAATGCATTTTAACTCCGTAAACTGCAAGACTGGTCAGTGTTTCTTACATCGTTCAGCTGCTTATTGCGGGCTGGGATGAGGGTACTGCTTAGCTGTTTGTTCCCTGCCTTTAATGCTGCATCTCTTCTTGCTTGCTCAAGCAGAACTCTTGCTCGTTCTTTAAGTTCTTCCTGTCTTGACAACATACGTTGCTTAAAAATAAAGAAATATAATTAACAGCAAGGCAGCCTTGGAGTACTGAATGTTTTTACAGTTGTTAATAGCCAGCGGCCTTCCTATACAATAAAGGTCAGGAGCCACACGAATTATGTCTTCATGAGGTGACAGCATTCTACAGAAAGGAAGAGATGATCAAAATGTTTAAAAAAAAGGCATAGGCCTTTATAATGTAAATAGGAGTTCTCTTCCTTCCCCTTAAAACTTAATTTCTATCAACATTTAATGCCTTTAAACTGCAGTTGTGGAAAAACCCCAAATGGTTTCACAGAGGCCATGTCAAACGTGCTATGTGTTTACTTATTTACTTTAATATGTATGCAAATATGTCTACAATAAAAATGCTTTGTTGGCTACTTATATGGATACCACTCACTTAAAACTTAAATTGAACACAAAGAGGCTGGGTGTAAGGCAAAAAACCCTGCAAAAGTATCTGCTTCTACTGAATTTATGAATGTGCACAAGAAAGTCCCTTCTTCATACAAAAGACTGAGTGTATCTGCAGAGCAGAAATAGCAAAAGGGGGCTCTGCACAGGCAACACAAGAACATGAGCAGCTCCCAGGCAGACAAACTCCCAAGGGCTGGTTTCTTAGTCAAGGTCAACTATGAAGAGTGGGAAAATGCATTTCTAGGCCTTTACCTGGGCCAGGGCTGGGACAGGTGCTGTCTGCAGTGCTTCTGCAGCAACCACGTGGAAGTGGAGGTGGTTGACTTTAACCAACAACTGAGTGTAGGTTCAGAGGGAGCCTCAAGTCTGAGATTTTATTACCATGTGCAAATGCACTGATAATTAATAACAAAGAGCTGCCTTTAAAGCCAGCTCTTGCTTTCTTGGCCTGTTACACCCTTGCCTGTGAAAATCTTCATAGAGAACAAATCTTGTCTCCTCCTGCTCTTTCACTCTCAATGGGCCAAGTTATTACTTTCTCATCCAGTACACAAAGATGATGATGATGATGATGATGAGGATGATGATGATGATGTTGATGATGATGATGGTGATGATGATGAAAAGAAACTCACAAGACTTCACTGCTTAAAGGAAAGAAATCAGCTTGCTCTGGAACCAATATTTGGCCATTATCACTCATCTATGGACTGCTCCTCTTGCAATAAAATGATCTTTATGGTACTCACTCAGAAAAAAACCCCATAAAAATATTTGAAACAATTCACACTACCAAAAGACTGAATATATTCTTTTCTTATTACCAGAGCTAATGGCACAAAGCCCAAACTCAAGAAAACTCTTCACAGGGGCAAAATTTTAAGCCTGCTTTGGCATTTTTGTGAGTGGAGGTGATAACATGTTTTACATATTTTTATGATGATATGATTTATTGATAATACTCAGCATATATATATATAATATTCAACTTCCATTCTCACAATAAATCTGCAAGGTAGGTGGGTATACACTGTTATCTTTACAGAAGGGAAAATGACATTGTGGTGAAGTAACATGCCTTAGGCTACTCAATGGAAAGCAGCATAATTTAACAGTCTGGAGTTTCTACCTCACCATCCTGGCTATGTTCATGAGACTCTGTGGTTTCCCAGACAAGATTTTGAAATACCTTCAGTAAACGTTAAGGCATTCAAAGTTTTACATTTCCTAATGAATTGATGTCTTTTTCCAGTTTTTGCTTCAGTATGCAACACTCAGAGGAAATGAGGTGCGACAGACATTGGAAAAAGCTTTGGAGCCATCTTTGAGATAGTTGAGAACACAAATTTCTTTAATTGGAGAGAGATTGGAAAGATCAACAGTGGGAAAATTTCTATAAATTAGTTTTTCATGTAATGACTGTTTTGCAGCACCACCTACCTCTCAGGCAAAATATTTATTGCCCAAAAATAAAAATGCACTGCTCACCTCACCATTTATGCTGAATATTTGGTGTAAATTACAAACACAGTGAAAGAACTTTAACAGTACCTCCATCCTAATTCACAGACATGAATGTCTTACCTGGGCTGTTTTTGCAGTTGGATCTGCATGATTTAAAGCAGTTCTGGCATCACTGTCAGAATCAGATTCTGTTTGCCTCGGAGAAGCATGTGGCTTCTTTGCAAGATCTGTATCCATATTATAGGAGTATGCAGGCTTAGAAGTAGGAGATAAACTTGGTTTTGTGACAGGTGAACTGGGATCTGCTCTTGTGCTCTCTGTGGATCCTATACATCCCAGCTTTTCTTGCTCTGAGAAACCAGGGGTGCTGTCTGAGCTCTGGTGTCTCTTCTTGTTGTTATCTTCACAAGTAACTGTGGGAGACATATCCTCTTTCTGATCACTGACATGTGCTAAGTCACTGAAGTCTAAAGTGTCAGTTATCAGCAATTTCTTCCTTCCCAACACAGGCTGCACTTGTGTTGTGTCTGTACTGCTACACTTCCCAATTTCTTCAGACGCAGAAGTCCTTCCAGAGCTCTGCTGGGATTTCTGTGGATCTGTGTCGCTTCGAGTCCTGCGGGAAGAAGGGGAAGCTGTGCTTGGGCTTAAATGGTCATCAGGAGTCTGATGCTCGCTCTCAGATTCGCCAACGCCGCTGTCGTTCACAAACACAGAGTCGTCCTGTGAGGCGAAGTCTGCCAAACCACTGTCTGCTGGCTGCAGCCCGGGCTCCCGGTTCAGCTCGTTCAGCTCTGCGTAGAACTTCTCCTGGTCCACAGAACTGTTTGTGTCCGTTTCGTAGTTACCCACTTTGTATGTGCTCTTACTGCTGTTCTCCTCTATCTGAACCACGTTCAGCTCCTGCCCGCAGAAATGCGCCCTTATCTGATAGAGATAGGTCATGACAGTCAGTTTGTCAGGGATGGCCAACAAAACCATGTCCGAAGGCTCCAGCAATCGTGATATTCCCAAGCTGGCAAACCCGTCATAGGCCTTCAAAAACAGACAAAATAAAGATCACGGTGTGGCAGTTTCTTCCCTATCATAACATCTCAAGAATGCAAGTTTCAGTCAAAATAAGCAAGCCTAAAACACATCCAATATTACATGGCTCTGACTCTATCACTTATTATTCTTTTGGCTTCATTATAGTAATTGCTACTTTTTGGTGCTCATTGATTTTTCCTGATGGCTTCTACATATGTCCTGGGATATCTTCACAGCAAAGCAAACTGAGAGAATGTAACCAGCAAAAAAACTCAAATGGCATTGTTTTAAATATTTTTAACATACTTCAATGCCATACAATACTAAAATATTTTGTTACTCAAAATTATGACACCTCTATGAGTAAACAACTATTCAGGAAAGTGCAGCTTGAATACCCTTCATTTTGCCTTACGAAAACCTACCAATATCTTAAATGGTTCTCACTCAAATAGCAGGAAACAAGCAAACAAAAAACGTCTAAGAGTGGGACCAGAAAAAAAAGGAACTCGGGATGGCTTTTTAAGATAAGGAACAAAGATATAAGAAACACGACACTAATCCATATTGAGCTTTATCACTGATGATCAACCTTCTGCCTTCTATTGGTCATGTAATTGCAGTGATTCCTGCTGATGAAAAACTATGCCCAGATAGCCAAAAAGAACACTGCCACAGATTACTTGACACTAGACATAAATCACATTAATCTATCAAGCAAATGCATTTTAGAAACATTTGTTGATGCTAAATTTATAAGAAAGAGAGAGTGAAAATCATTCTCATTTAATTTTACTTTCTAAAAGCTAAACAGTTGCAAGCCTCCTGCTTTGTGAGGCCACATTGTCTTCTTTTACTGCTGGCCCTTTAAGTGAGTGGGCTTGGTGCATCAGGTTTTTCTAGTTTTGAAGAATTAAAGCCGTTTCTCAATTTACAATTAATTATTACTATCCTGGATTAACCTTGGAAGACAATATTGTGTTTCAAGGAAGCCTTTAAAAGGCCTCCTGTTAGCTAAGATGCACTCAGTTAAAGCATGTGGGCTTCTCCTCCCCCAGGAATCCTGCAGCTCCTTTTCACCATATCCTGAAGGGGCTTACAATGTTCATCTTACAATGATCCTACACTATTTTGAACAAAAGCTAAATTTAAGACATGGATGAGAAAACTGTCCTTTCACAAAGAAACAGTAACACACATCATTAGCTTCAACTCTTCAACTTTACATTTTTTCTCAATTTCTTTAGTTTTAAAATAATAGAGAAAAAAATAAAACAATTATGGGTGGGTTTTTAAAAATCCTTTTGGTTTTCATACTACTAAATATTCAACAGTGAGACAGAATGTGGGGCTAGGCTGGCCTGCTCCTGGCAGACCTGGATATTTTGTTTGCTCTGAGAAAAGGAGGCTCTCTCCTCCTCCTTGCAATGTCATTCCCTATTCAATGGCCAAACAGTTTTTGTATCAGCTGTTTTTCAAACTCTGCTTCCAAAAGCTGGAATTTACCTTCCTGAAATTCTGCATGCCTCCCCTCATCTCAGGTATAACTTTCCAAAGCACTTCAGGTGAAGGAATTTTTATATCATTATAACAAATGATTCACAGAGTTTATTGAGACATAGAAATGGTCTGAATAATTAATTTTTAAGCTCTTCTAGCTCTCCCCAAGCAAAATGATTTGGTCTATAATCACTGCTGGTATTTGGTGGGGAATTTCTTGAGAAGGTTTATTGTGAGAGATTGTTATACCATTTCTAAATACAGAGCCGTGCTTAAATATAGGAGCAGCAGTAGCAAACATGACTGATGTATTTGCTGATACAAAACTCCAGATGGAGCAGAACAGCAGCAAAGGTAGGAGAGAACAGCAGCAACTCATATGGTAGAAGGGGGACAGTTGTCATTTACAGCATCTTGGGAAACACAGCTGAAGGAGCAGGATCAGGCTGGCGATGGAGGAGAGGGAGACAAGATGGGTGGAACTGAATAGACATGAGGAGCGCAGACAGCAGCAAGTTAAGGGAGAGCAGTGCAGGGATTTGGGTGGGCAGTCTAAGGCCTGGCAGATACCAGGAATGATGAATGCTTGTACGAGAGCAGAAACCAGGCTGGGCATGAACATGCAGCAAGCTACCCTTGTTGTCTGTGGGCTAAAGGTAACACGAGGATGTGTTGTTTGCTAAGTGGGTCGGTGCTGATTCAGTGGCATAAATAACTTGTTACCCCACACTGCAGGTAGTGGGAGTTACCATCTGAAGAATGACAGGACTTAAGGACAGGCACAGCAGTCCAGAGCAGCCAAAGCCCATAGGCATGACTTGACCTAAACTTCTTTTATACTCTCAATTTCTTATTTATATGCTAATAAAACTAAATTCCATGAGTATCTCCCAGGGTCTATAAAATGAAGGCAGGGACAGTGTTTCAGGATTGTCAGGAAAGGTACTTGCTTAGAAGTAACACTACAGCAGGATTGAATTTGGAATGATGGATATTCTCATTACAGTCACAATCACTTTTTGTTGGCTGCTCAGTTTTTCTGGTGATGCCTGGGATTAAACACAGTTATTTCCTGCTGATGCCTGACACCTATTTCCCATCCTCTCCTTCTCATCCACATTTTTGCTTCTCTCCTGTCAAGGTACACTAGATATGTAGAATGGTATGTCAATATTCTACAAATAGTAGCTCTAGAAATAGCAATTGTGTGCTCTGGATGCGTCCATACAGCACTATGTGATGGGTTTTATTCACTACTAGAAAACCTGGGAGTTTCCTGATATTCCAGCATATTTATAAATGCCTCATACTTCTAACTAGTTTGCAACATGGTATTAACAGAGTAAATTTTCTAAGTCAAATTATGTTTGTTAAACAGAGGCATAATTAGCCTCGATTTTTGCAAATGTTTATTTTGCTGCATGTACATGATCCTACTGATGCCAACAAGCATCTCCTCCACATGCAATTAGATATGTTCTTATGCCTTTGTGAATCAAATTGTAGAGGTGAACATGAACACCTATTATAAAAACATAACTCTAGCTTCAAGGTAAGGAATCATTTTCATTTTGACTCAATACTACCCCTGCAAGTGTAATTCTTCTATTTAAATGTATAATTCAAAAGGATTCCTTTTCAAAGTTGAATATATTATTAAGAAGATCACTCAAGTTCAAATCTATGGAGGAGTTTGTTAGAAATGGCCAAGAACTGGGGAGCATCATAAATACTGAAAGTGCCAGTTGAACATCCAAAAGATATACCCACATGATAAAGGAAACAAGCTTCTCTAAACAATAATTAAAACCAGAAATTCATTATTAGAATCATACTGTTGAGCCCTTCTACTTCTCATTTCTTCATCTCATCAAAGATCCAGCCCATGTCTTGTTTAGTAGCTTATATTTTTAAAGTGCAGGACACATTATTAGCAACACAAAATGTTTCTGTTGTTGGTAAGGAACTATAGTGCCAGTATACTGTAATTTTAATACATTTTTCATTAATTTAAATTTAATTATTATTTAATAATAATCAAATTGACATATTACATCAAATTAGTAGCGCTACTAGGAAGGCAATATGGAGAGTTAGCTATATCTGATATTTAAGTAGAAACACAACTGTTTGGACTAGCTGGGAAAGCATCCTTGTAATGTTTATGATTTTCTCAAAGATAATCCTGGTTTCGCTTTTGTTTCTGACAGAAATCTGAATTTGCAATGTGCACCAAAAATACCTTCCAATTCAGACTGCTGCCAGTGTAGTAGTTGTATGAGATTTTTTAATGTATGTATATTCAGGACACTAAGCTTATTTACCTATCTCCCAATGAAGGTTTTTCTTTTTTTTTTAAATTTACTGACAAGCTGATTGACAGACATCAATTGGGATCCATCAGCACAAGCACTACAGGCAGTATTCCAATCATTTCCCAACTCTGTAACACACTGACATATTGGCCAAGATCAGATGTCACAGGTAAATACCCTTTTTTATTCAGCATCAGTGGCAGCACCCAATAAGCAAGAGGTTGGTGTGTGTTATAAAGAACCTCTGATGACGTGCTTTTTGTAAGAGTGCATTTCCATCTGTAATTATAGTCAGTATTTGCACTGAAACTGTTGTCTCTTAAGATTTCTTATTTTTAAAAATTAAAATACAAGCAAGGTCATGCACTTCTAAAAGATATACTCTTATGGGCTAACATTTAATCTGTGATTTTCCTTTTGGGGAGAGGCAGAATAACATTTTAAAAGAGAAAAAAATGAAACAAGAAAAAAAAAGAGCTGCTTCAGACAAAGAAAATTATCCTATTCATCCAAAGATGTTATTTTAATTGGTTAGGAGGAATCATTGTCAAATGTGTTACATATCTGCATGGAATTTCTAGGCAGCCATTGTAGGCAGTGCTGCATTCACTCCAAGCAAGGGCACACGGGGTTATCTGGCAGAACTGTGTGAGACCAGGAAATAAATCTGCAGGAAGCAACTGAGATACTCAGTGTGGCTGTCAGGCAAAGGCTGGCAAAGTGATGAAAGAAAAAAATCTGCACAATAACAACAATCACTATTTCTTCAATTCTGGGAACTATATCCTGTTAGAAAGACAGGCTAAAAAGTTCACTGTTTACCATCACAGTTTCACAAAGAAAAGATGACTGATCATACTGCCAACATTTTAAATTAATAATCTATTATTTCTTTTTTATAATCCGGCTTAATTAGGCCAGACGCTCAACAAAACTTAAGTACAAAAACACATGGTCACAGAAAATACTGTGACGTCACAGATAATCCACTTAGGTCATTGTAAGTCTTCCTATTATAATGAAAAAAAAATATCATCAGCCAAATACTCATTAGATAAGAGCAGCTCAGAGATAGTTCATTATTTATAATACTTAAGTACTAAATTAAAGACAAGTAACTAACCCATAAATGTGCAGGTACATTAAAATTAAAACAGAAAAGAATTTTAATAAAGCACTTTCAGAAATTCCATGTAAATAAATAATACTAGATTGTAGATATGTTTGCTATATAATATTGAACTTGGTTAATTTATTCAAAGTATATTTTTATACCTTCATCCCAGTTAAATTTAGTGCCTTTAAAGCAGTATAAAAATAAAATCACAGCATTAAAAAGGCAGATACTTAAAACAATTTTCAGATAATCTTCAGGAACAATTTTATTATCAGTGACTCACATGAAAATTGTAATTTCTAAACATGTCCCTAGGGCCAACTGAAGCTTGTAACATGTCTAAAATAGTGAGCAGAAATAAACAGTTTTCCGGTGATTCCCAAACTGAATTCCTGCTTCTTATAAAGAAACTTTTTACATCTTGCACCAACCAAGAGTGGTTTAAAACAGTTGCACAGCACAAGGCTATTAACTATTTTGCTAGCATTTAATTTATTTGTAAAGTAATACCTCAACACCTTTTATCCTAAACCTCCCATGCTGTGCACACCACTTCATTCAGCTGATGCAGTGTGAGAGTAGGTGTAAAATTTCATCTTTAAAAATATAACAATCACCATCAAAGCAACATCAACCATGCCCAGTTCCCAGAGCCTTGTTAAAGCAACAACTAGAGAAGCCTTGTGTACCACAGCCCAAGAGCAGCTACATTTTTAATTTTTTTTAATTACATGTCTGATTGGAAAAATCAGACCAGTGCTGACAGCGAGCTGGCCAGGTCCTTCCTCTGCTCTCACAGTTAATGTAGGCCATACAAATATTAAACTCTAATGCCAGCCTCACACTTGTTGTGAATGCTAAAACCATGACCAACCTGAGTCAATAATGCATCCGATTTGAGCTGCGGGAGGCCAAATACCTTCTGTGAGCCACAGTTATGACCTTACAAAACAACCCCACTTTCCCAAAATTAATAAAAACCTGCAGTGAAGTCAAAATTGAGGCTATGGTTTTGTTAATTGTTTTTTTGCTTTTTTTTTTTTTTTTTTTGCCTGGCAGTTCTTACCTTTTTGTTGTTCTCTTTAATATCTTGAGGATTCAGGGACTTGTAGTCACTGAGGGGGAAAATGGCACAGTGGGTATATACAGTATTTGATAAAAGCAGTAGTTTTAAAACAAACTAAAAATTTGACATACAATATCATACAGTAACTAGCAATTTCACAGCAATTCAATCAACAAAACTAATAGTGTGGAAAATTAAAGGAATAAATAAATAAATAAATAAATAAACACCGATTACATGTTTCATTGCCTGAAGCTCTCCATCTAAAAAAGAAGTTAAGGCAGGGACTAGAGGCCAGCCTTGACAACCAAATTTACCAGGAGGTAATCCGTCCTTGTCAGCATACAAAGAGCTTATTCCTCTCATCTCATTTCAACACTGGTGCAATTCTCATAATCATCTTGAAGTCAGTTCTTTGTATAAGATTAAGAAGAAGAAAAACAAATCACAGAGAGGGAAGAAATAATTGTTTATGCAACAAGGGAGAGCAATGAGGTCACAAAGTTTGAGCATTCATAAACCTGGTTTCTTAGAAAGGACAGTTCCCTGCTTGAAAGCAAAAGGTGAAAACAGTTCAGCACCTAAAACTCCTGGTACTTCATTTCTAAGTTTAAAAATTGTTCAGTATTTCTATGAGAGTTAGCTTACGTAAGCAAAGAGTAGACAACTTACATCAGGTCTGGTCTAAAGTGATGTAATATTGCACAAAAGGATAAACCATTTCTCCACGACGTGGTAAAATTGGTGATTTTCACTCCCCTATAGTTTTTTGTAACTTCTTTGCACCACACGAGCAATGACTGACTAGCATTTGGCTTTCTCCCCAAAACAGGACTTGGTATTGGGCTTGGCTGGAAAAAAAAAAAAAGAAAAAATAAAAGGAGAGAAGATAAAAGAATTTAATGGAAGATGAGAATTAACATTAATTGACCTAACTAGATGATCTGTATCCTTTGATGTGAGTTCAGGTCCTTCACAGCTGTCAGTTTACAATGACTGTAACTTGCAAAAGACACAAATCGCGAGTTATTATCTACAGTTGTTGCCCCAGGCACTTGTCTCCCAAGGATGCAGATATACAGGATTCCAGATCTACACAGGGGAAGAGGCCAAGAATTGTACCAGTGGAAACACCCGTGCTGAAACACGGCACGGTCCGTGATACGCAGCCTTGAAAACACTTCCCAAAATGCAGCCATGGAAGAGCATCCCCTCAAGCCCTTTCACAATCCAAGTCACAACACAGGATTGATGGATTCCTCTGGTACAGGCTCCAGAGGACAGTTTTTGGTGCTCTTTCTGTGCAAGTGAGCGATTGTATAAAGGTAATTACTGCACTGTGTTTCTGAACAGCCACTTCCAACCGCACCCGAAGAGCCGCCTCTTCCAGGCTTTAGTTTTTCTACGTGGAAAAGGAATTTCAGCTCAAAACTCTTATGAGAGGGTGGTTTCTAACAAGTGTCACTAGCTAACAACCATTAGATCATCATTAGCTAATAATGACCATTTCCAAAATAGTTATTTTGACCCTCTTAATAACATTTTTGTGTTAAACCAAGAAATAAAATAGAACATTTCAGGTATTTGGCATTTGTCAGCCTATCCGCTGCTCCTCAAATCAGCACACTGATTGCAGCAGATGTTTTGAAGACATGCACACTTATTTTCCTAGAAAAATACTGTCACTTTAATAACTTCTTAGATCTAATAAAACAGGCAGAATGTGATTGATGCAAATCCTACGTCTGAATTACAGTGAAAGAACTGAGATCCCCTTTCTTTCAATGTAATATAATTAAAAGCATATATACACAACAAACAAGCTCTTGATGCACTTTAGAGCTAGAGAGTTCCCAAATTAAGAGCAAGTAATTTACTATATCACAGCCACTTAAGTTTATGGTCAAATGGATTTACTTGTTATTGTCTATTTGTGAAAGACCAACGATGCCCCCCCTTGACTGAAGCCTGTCAGTGCTCAGCAATTAGCTGCTACCAACTCATTTGTTTTCACTGCTTCTGGAGGGAAAAAAAAGTGCACAGAGCCAGGGAAGTAATTTTTCATTTACTGTCTCAATCAGCCCCAAAAAGTTGTTGCATAAACCACTGCCTCCTCACCAGACAGAAGCACTGCTAACTCATTTACAAAGTGCAAAAGGTATACCTTACTGAGATTTTTTTAATACCACATCATATGTACAAAAAGTGCTTACGTTTTGTAATCCTATCAACGATTCAAATCGGCATGAACAAATCCATTAACGATGAGACAAATATCTCCAAATACACTGAATTAACAGTTTTAACAGGGATATACAAAATAGGGGAGGAAAAGCAGCAAAAAATTATAAACTTTACCACGCAGAAGATTTTAATGAAACAAATATAGCATAGGAGCTGCCAGACTGTTACTCCAGATTCAGTGAAGTAATTAAGATGATGTTTTTCTCTTGCTTTCTTTACTACTTGAAGCAAAGCCCAGTAACTAATCATTGACCTGAAATTTAAGGTGCTAGGTTACTTAAAAAAACATTTTCTATTTTAAGTTATATATATGGAAATAGCACTGGTGAGAGAAAATATCTAAGATAGAATTATCAAATTGTGGAAAGGTGATATTTTAACAAATTATTAATGCAAAAAAATACTTCAAATCATAGAGCATTACTTACTAGATATATTAAATGCTAATTATAAAGGCTTAATACTTGTTGCTGAAACTCCCAACAAAATGGTAAATTTTCCAGTCACCACCTAAATGCTTCCTGATTAACTCTGAAATTTCCTTAGGCAATATTGCCATTTAAACGCTTTAATTACTTATCTAAAAAAACTGAAGATGTAACTGAATTTAAAACCAGGCTTTATAGAAGGAAATACAAAGGTATTAGAACAATAAATTCAACAAAATTTCACATTTTATTTTAAAAAGTATTTAAAAATTATCAATGTTTAAAAAGATGGACTGCTAATCCTTGAAAACCTATATTTAAGCTGGAGTTTTTTTCTGTGTTTGTTTTTCCACTCACATTATATTTTCTAAAAACACTTTATCCAGAATACGGAAGATTTAGGACATGCATAATGTGCATAACACACACAGTTTTCTCTTCTCTTAGCTGATAAAGCAAAAATTGTATAAGTTTTTCCTTCCACACTAATTAGTCCATTTTTTTTATAAAGGTGAAGTTAATACTATGACGATGTTATGCTTCTAATCACCACTTGCGTCAAAGCTCGCATTATTTAATCCATGATAAAAATATTCAACTTCAGACACAATGGAAATACAGAATTAAAGGCAGAATTGTGTGTGAACACTTGACATGCCTTCAGAGGAGCAAATAAATGTTAGTTTAAGTTTCTTTTTCATGTGTGTTTGAAAAATCATTATGCAAAACATTTTCGTTCAGTATTTGTATGTTGGACATATTAACTTCTGGCTTAGTGCAAACACAATCACTACCAAGTGCCTACTTCTAGCATGTATTTGCTCTACATGATTGATAGGAACTAATCAGATGAAATGAAAATTTAATAACCTTTTTCTTCATTATTTTCAGCACTGACTACACAATTCTTCTAAGTGACACAGCAGTCACGACTTGCCTCTTTGAGCTCAAAAGCCAAAGTCCCTGCGAACTTGGCTGGAAATGCCACTAAAAAGCCCGAAACATCCACATCAGATTTCCAGAGCTGCTGACTGATCAACAGGTTATGGAATCTAACACAACTGGTTTCTGTCCAGCCATGGAGCAACTGCACGGCAAGCACAGAGATTCCAGAACTTGTCCCTCACAGGGTAGCTCAGATCTAAATGCAGCATCATGTGGATGGATTTATCAGCTGGAGTCAGCACTGGCTTCAGGATATCATCGTTTCACATTCAACAAAAGCACTGAAGTCTCTATTCTTCTTCGTACACATTCTGGAAGCTCAGTTAATATGTTTTATAGTGTATGCATTTTTTCTCTTGGGAGGTTGTCTCATTAGACCAGTGCTCTATGCTAACAAGAGGACAATAGTTTCAAGTATTAGGCAGTATCCCCACACTTGAAAATGTTCAAATACTTGCTTTTGCTGCTCTGAGGAATCCAGCACCAGGCACAGTGATGGCTCACAGAGCAAGGGTTGAGCTGCATCTCTGACACACAGCCCAACACTCAGGAGAAGAAAATCAAGACTGGAACTGTGATGACAGTGTAGTGTGACAGTATGGTAGTGTGACACAGGCAGGATGAAGACTGTAGGGGCTCAGTCTGAGGACCTCAAGGGCTTGTAGACAGATTGCATGAGGGTAGAGGTGCTTAAAGAAAGCAAGAGTGTTAAAGCCCAGGAGAGAAAGATGCTGAGAGGAGTAAAGGGGGAGAAAAAAGATCTGTAATCTAGGTGGAAGACTTATGTGGTTTGAGTTTGATATTAACAAACACAACTCCTAGAAGAGGGAAGGAGCTGAGACAACAACCCAGGACTGGCAATTAACTGCAGGAGAGGAAGCAAAGATTGAGATAGGGTTGGAAGTCAGAATAGGGAAGACATAGAAACAATGAACAAGCAGGTTTTTTACCCTCAAGAGGCAAGTACAGACACTGGCCCCTAACTTACTTAACTGAGCAAAATAAAAGGGATTTTCCCCTACCCCTGTCAAAACCATGATGCTGTCTGGGCTCACTGAAAGTTGTGCAACCATCAAAATGCAAGATAGGGTAAAAGTAAGGCAGAAGTAGGTGAGTGAAAAGGCGCAGCATGTGGCTGGATGTAGAAGACATTCAGGAAACTCAGCTGAACGGAGCAGCCTGAAAAAATGTATAAAGGTGTAATAGAAACTAGACACCAAATACATTTCAGTCAAATAGATTATTTTATACCCTCAAAATGATATTCTAAAATTTTACTTTTTAAATAACACAGGAATTCACCCATAGGAATGTCCCATTAGCCTGGGAGTATCAGAAATTGAATATGGCTCATTTAATAGAATTTGTGCCTTTGGTCTGTATGATCTGTATGTGTCCAACGTGCATTCAATTTTTGTTTATTCTGGGCTGTGGAACAGTCTGGGCCTATGTCAAAAAGGGGTTTTTACTAGTATCAAGGATATAAAATACAATATGGAAAGAGTCTGCAAAGATAGAATAGAACAGCTTTCTGTTTCATTCCAAAAATAGAGAAAACATCCTCATGACCCAGTTGTGCTAAGATGTTCTTTACATAGAGTAGCTAGGTATTTTTTACATAGCAGCTCACCATAAGATTACAACTTAGTGACACATCAAAATACAAGGAACGTTGTTCTGCTTCTAGTAAGGGAAGATCATGCATATATCAGAAAATACACATTTCCTAGAAAGAAATGTTAGTTCTGCTACTCTGTTACTCTGACAAATAAAATTGGCAGTTTAGGAGTAGATTCTTTAACTTTGTGCTCTCTATTTGCATGGTGCAAAACGACTCTGGTTCCTACTGTCCCTAAAAATGAAGGAGATACGACAACCAGCTGCTGGACACAAGTTAAAGATTCACTGAATTTGTTTCCTATATATGATTAATAACAAGCATTTTGGTAACCTCCAGGTTTCAGCAGCCGCAGCAATCTTAAAACTTCACCTTTCTCTCTCTTCTGATTGTGCTTACAGCTAATGCGGATGCACAATAAAATATAAACTTTTATCTCAAAAGCCTTAGGCCTATGGTTTTAATTGCTTATCATTTTACAGGTTTAATTTTGGCACAACCAAACCAGTCCATGTTCAATCACAACCCAACGTTCAGACATCTGCCTGAGCTGACACGATGCTCTCATGTTTGAATGCGGTAAGGTGAAGAGGAAGGTGAAATCCTTGGGACACACCTCAAGTTAGCAGCTGGCCAAGTAGGTTTGATTATTTTATGTGAAAGGGTTTTCAGTTGCCTGTTACATGTTTTGATGGCCGAGAGACTGGAAAGAGCTTTTCCAAACCATGCCTGGGCAAAGAAAGGAAAGCAAGCCTGCAGATGGCTGCCTCTAGTTACTTTTACTCTGAGCACCGAGGAAGTGGTCTGGTAGAAAATTACAGTATGTGATCATACAATTGAAATGTGCACATGTGTATATAACCTACAGGCATCCAGGGCACAAAAATGGTAGAGACTGCAGTAACAAAGGCTACTGCTAAGTACTTCATTTTGTAACTTTTGTAATTATCTGGTAGCCTCCTTTTGCTTTCTGCTTTGTCTAGTAATAAAGTAACATTTTCTTAGCCGAGTCTAAGTTTTGGTTTGATTTTCATTGTCAGGGATTAAAAGGATGAAAGAAGCCAAGAATTCAGAACTAAACTCTAAACCTTCAGAACCGAAATTCACAACACATCAACTGCTGGACAATTGCCTCGCTTGCGCAACAGGACACAAGGCTGTCTGCTCATGGCAATCAATTAAGAGCAAGACAGACAATTTATTTCCAGATGACAACCTCCCCCGTGGATGTTCTTAGCAGAGAAGAACAGGACCGCACAGGAGTGTGGGCAGCTACCTCATCAGGCTGAGAAGCCCTAAATTTATTAGCTAATTGCAAGAAGATTATGTTAATGAACTGGTAAAAGAGAAACAAATCTGAGACAACATAATGAATTGGTTACTTATGCGGAAGTAATTTCACCTGATGGTCAGTGCAGCCAGGAAAGAAGTTACAGTGATCTCCTTCTCAGACTGAACTATTAAAAAGGGATTGGCCGAGGCTCACCTAGCTTCTCTTCCCTGAGGTCGCATAATCTTTGTCTTGAACGCCGTGTTTTCAATTAAAAATCTCAAGAAAAGGTACGTAACTCATACCATTAGGCAGAAGCCAACATGGAGCTGGGTCTCTGATGATTACACGTATTTATAATGTAACAGTATGAACAGATGACATGCAGGGATGGGGCCTCATTTTTCTGCTCTCAGAAGACAGGCAGTTTCCTTGTGTCCACCTTCCTTCCTCCAGTTGGCCTGGTGGCATGTGGGCTGAACGCTCTGCTCTCATGTCATCTGCGCTGGAAGCCCAGATGAGCTACCAGGATGCTGCTGGTTCACAATCCCTGGCTCTCTGCCACGATGGGAACGTTCAGGGTTTTGGGCAGGTTGCCAGAATTAAGCAACTTAAACCACAGATGAGGAATAGCAATTTTCAAAGCTTTTAACTTTGTTAAATGTGAACTGAACTAGCAAAACGCACCTCCCTGGGCCCAAGGCTATCTCTGCCACATTTCAAAGGCCTGCAGCAAACAATGGAAGTGTTAGAGCTTGTCAGAAAAGGTCACAAGAATTTCTTCTAAAAGAAAGCACAAGGCAAACTAAAAATGAGAGTCACTGCCAATTCTTCCTAAAAACAGTGAACTCTTGTTGCTTTTGCAGGAATTTCTTTTGACAGAGCCATTAAATAAACACAAGTCATTATCCCACTCTTCTGAACATTTCAACAGACATGTTTTTTTCAGGCAACCTTCTGATGTTGGCTCATTAAAGGTGGCATTGCTCAGAACTGTACAGTTACCTATTTTGTAAATCTACTGCAGCATCATTTATATTAATGCCGAACCATAAGCAGATTTATGGAAGCATTAGCCTTTACCTATGAGAAATCTTTGTTTTAAAAACTTGAGAACGCAATACAGATGCCAGATTTGTGCAGGTATTGCAGTAACAAAGGAAAACAATCTCTGTTTGGGTGTGCTTAGAGTACTCAGTATTTTTAAGCCTGGTCATAGTACCTCTGAAGGCCATAGTACACCTCTTGGCCGACAGTGGAAGTAAAATCAGTATATTTTACAATCCTGCATGAGGTGCTGGTACCCATGAGCTGCTGTTAGCCATAAGCTGGCACCAGGTATAAAGATGGGTATTCTTGAAATTCCCGAAGACAGCAAGAGATAAATGAGAAATTAACGGAAACAAGTTTTTGCCTTGATAAACTACTGCATCAGCAGCTGACTCCATGTAAACAATCATAAGATGGAGATTAACAAAAGTATTGCTCCCCTCCTCAGTGGTAAGGAGACGTCCATAAATGATGGGGAGACATCTAAAATGCTCAGTACTTCTTTTCTACATCTGTCTTCCTTCTACAAATCAGATGAAAGTTGGAGACTTGCACTACTCATACAGACACAGAAAGGTCAGATTTCAGCCCCACATCTTAGATAAGCCAGAAGCTTTCAGATCAGCTGAACACATTTAATGTAATCCTAAGGTCCTGGAAGAACCAATATGAAACAACATCTGAAATGAATGGTGAGTTTGGAAACCCAGACATTGGAGAGAATATTAGAAGAGTAGGAAAAGACTACATTTCCTTCTAGTCTTTAAATGCATAAGAAAAAAGGACAAATAGCAAGATGCAGACAAGCAAATGAAAAAGAGGTGGAACAAATAATAAAGGTCCTTCTTAACATATGAAAGTTAAAAGAAGACAAGCAACAAATATTATTTTGTCATCAACAAATCATGACTAGCAGTCCAAGTTCCTTCTACAAGATGGAAGCAGGCTGTAGAGAAGCAACAAATAACAAATTTTTAATTGTCTTTCAAGATGCTCTCATAAGGAAGCATGGAAAACAGCCTTAATGAGACTCGTACAGGTTGAAAACAGGCTGGAAAACTATATCCAAGACTAGTTTTAAGTGATTCTTGGAATTATACATTAAAAGGAGTTCTGCAATAGTATTTCTTAAGTTCAGTGAAAGTCTGAATTATGAAGGTGAATGATGCACTGGACAAGAAGCTGAGATGGACATCGAACACACTAGAAGAACTCCAATCACATAAGAAGGAGTAAAGTTCTGAAAAAAGCAGTATGAAATTCAATAGGTACAAGTGAAACATAGGAAGGAGTAATCATTTACATAAATGCAGGATGAGGAAGAACTGGTTAGGCAACAGCTCTTCACAAAAGGATATGGGGAAAACAGTCTATTCAAGCTGAACATAAAGTCAACAACAGCAGGCTGATGTGAAAAGACAAACATTGTACTGAGATGTACAGACAGGAATAAAGCTTGCAAGACACAGACTGCCTCTCTCACTCCATTCAGCATCAACAAAAATTTTATGTTCAGTTTTTCCTGATGCACAGTGTAAGGAAGATGAGCCCAAAGAAGGATCGGGGGGAAAGCATGAAGAAAACTGAAGCACATTTAAGTCATTTATGGTATGAGCAAGGGATAGAGGAAAGTAACATGGTAAGCCATCAAGCACGAAAAATTCCAAAGAAGAAAGCAAACTCTGACCTCCACGCCAGTATTTACAGAAACAAAGTTATAGGCTCTACTTGCTAGAGGTCAGACATCAGGAGGAGCAATCTATATTGAAGCACTCAAGACCACCTGGGAAGGCCATTGGGATGTTTCATTACTGTTTAAGAACAGGTTGCAGAAATCTTTCATTTTGTAAAGGAGAACTTAGCCCTTGTGCATGTGGAAAGACCAAGTGATCTTTTGGATGTGCTTCAAACCAATATTCTCAATCTCTTACCTCCAGAGCCTACAACTTGCAGGGGCTGCTGCCACCAGGGAACAGGAGCCTGGCAGAGCTTCCTTCTATGCTCTGGCAGCACAGGAAGCAAGCTGGAAACCCCCTAATTCCCACCAAGCAACATTTCATACTGGACTCTTGGTTCAATCATCCACCAAAAAAACCAAAATCAAAAACAAAAAAAACCCCAACCAACCAAAAAAATCCAAAACCCAAAATATTTCTCATTTTAAAAATTAATCCTAGCATGGAGGTCCTGATATTATTCGTTCCATAAGCAACTCATGCACTAATTCCTCTCATATTTTGCTTTTTTTCCTAGCACACAGCTATCTGAACACACAGGAAGTTTAATAACCACTGACAATTCTCCAAACAAAAAACTGTAAGTTGTAGAGTTTACAACTCTCTCAGTTGTTTAGGGGACTGGCTATTGACTGCTCCTTGTGAGGACTGCCAGAGAGGAAGGCTCTCTCCCAGTCAGCACATTTCCACAGAGTGACAAAGCCACTCTAAAATCTAGGATACGTTCGAAAGATCTTTGTCACCTGCAAGGTGAGAGTTCGGGTCAAACCCAGGACAAGAGTCAGAAAAACCCCACCAATTACAGCTGAGTGAAATGGGGTACTTTAGACAAACAACAACACATAAAGCAACACTAGTAACCAAATCAGCTCCTAGCCATAGCAGAGATGTCACAGACTGAACTGAGACAAAGATTACCTCAGAGGGCTTTTTAAAGAAAAAAACAGGATGACAACACTTGAAAAAGCCTTCTCTACCAGAAACAGAATGCTTCACTCTCAAGCACCATTCATAAACAACACAGAAAACAAAAAACATTACTAAATAAAGCAAGTGAGAAATTAAGGAATGACAGGCTTGAATATTCTTGCTTTAGTTGCCCAACAGAATGAGCATTATTTAAGCAGTGTGAAGGCAGATTGTTATCTTTACCTCACTGAATAGTACCTTATTCTGTGAATAGTCCCCATGGAATAACAGCCACTACTCAAGGATTCAATGGCTTAATGAACATAACAAGACTGGCACAATCTGGAGCTTAATTTGCATGCAGTTTGAATATTTTTGCTTTATTAGTTTCATTTCAAAATAAAAATACACGTAAAAGTAACAGCAATTCAAGTGCCACTTGGCTTAACATATATTTTTCCAGGAATTCTTACATTATTCAAATTTGCTAATTGCTAGGACTTGTTCAGCTAAAAGGAGAAATACATGTTAAATGAAAACATCCTTTTTGTTTTATAATATGTAATTAACACAAGCTTTTCTAGCTTCAACACTGTCAAATCTATCCTCTTGAAAAATACACACATAATTTTCATGCGACAAATTAAATTTGGTGTGGCTATGCTTTTAGCACTCAACAAGTAAAAGCTTGTAAATGAAAAGCTGAAGCATAAAGGTATGGCAAGTCTCATGTAAGAAATCAAAATCTTTGGGAGAGAGGAATTCTCTCCTGCAGAACTCAAGAAAAGCTGTTAATAATTAAATACTGCCTCTGATTAACACTTTACACTACATGTTTATGCTAAAAGTCCTCGTTTAAGCAGATCGTGATACAAACCTAATCAAATCACTGTATTTCATTCTCTTATGATGCCTGGCTAATAACCACACAACAGTTGGAAACTGTCAAAATATTTTACAGCTCAATTGTAATTCCCATCCAAGTCTAAGCATGCAGTAATTGGGCGTTAGCCACGTTCCAGGGGTGTTACAGCAATGCACAGCAGTCAGATCTTCTGGGTTTCATTTTTTCAACACATGTAAAACTCCTAAATGATCCCCAGGATCTACTCCATAAAATTTTGAATTGAATATCAGTACATTGATCACAGAGATAGTTTTTTTTCATTAATTTGATACAGTACTTATATCAGCATTTTTAAAACTAGCTTGATATTTGGAACTACAGAATTTGTTCAGCAGCTTTTTCTTTTCTTTGGTTTAAATTCCCTAAAGAAAAAATATTTTGTGAAATAAGTAAAAAAAATAAACACCTTGAGCAAAACATTACATGGCAAATATTGTAATATTAAAAGATTGAGACAAAATACTGATTTTGAGTTTGAGGAACAAATTTTGCAGCTCATACCATACATGGAGTATTCCAAGCTGAGAGAGAAAAGAAGGGTACTGCTACAATAGCATGATGTGAAGAACCAGACAGGCTTTTTAGCATGCACTATTACACCTGGAGTGTGCACAATATTGGCGAGCATAGGATCCAGATAGGTTTTCCTGAACAGACAGTTCCCTAGGCATCTCTGATTGGAGACTGTATTTCTAAGGCAGTACCAGAGATACAGATTCATGACTCCCTGGTCTTTCAACACTATTCCAATAATTAATCCATGCATTAACTGTCATTAACGCTCAGTGAGAGGTGGATGACATCACTGGATCCCCAATACCTTAATATCCATTGGATTAAAATCCTTCAGAGGAGTTGTGCCTTTGAGCTTCCACAAATGGAGTACAGTGCTACATTTCAAGTGCCTTTTGGACTTAGTTTACATGGTGTGTTAAATAAAATCAAGCATTCCTGCCAGGTTCTCTATTGGTCCCCAGATGATGCGATGATTAATGTGCTGAGTGTGAGCTGCTTGTGATTCCAAACACCCCTCTGCAGGCAGGACTAGGAAACACCTGCACAGAAGGACTGCACCAGAAGACTTCAGTCTTTCAGCCAGTTATTAGAAGGAGCACTGGGGGAAGGTATCAGCTGCTCACTCTTGCACAGGGGGATGAGATGAGATTTATCAGAGAAGCCCAAAGGAGATACACAGGGTAAATCTTCAGCTGGCACAAATGCAGAAAACTCACACTCAAGCCTCATACATCATCTTTAACAAGTCTGATCATGTCCACCTGTTATAACATGTAGAGCACTTATCACTCACAAGTCTCCTGCAATACTTTTCACTGCACAAGCACCTCGGGATAGGTGGAGGAGGGAAAAGAAGGGAGCCTTCATTCCTACACAGGAATTTCCATGCTTTGGGAAGTGTAAATTAGAGCATTACTACTAGTTTGACAATAAGTTTGCTAATAAATGTGTAGCAACATATCTAATTGCATAATGAGAGATTAAATGATTATAACAGTCTTTGAAATGGAGGGAATTAAGGGAAGAGAAAGTTAATGTAATGGGAGAGCTCTGGTAACACAGCAAACTGGCTGCAATTTTGGAGCTTCGGAAAATTTATAAAAGCCAACTGCCCTAAATAAGCCTCCAGTGGCATCTACAAAATTTGTTCTAATACTGAGCATTAGTTCCAAGTTACATGAGTGTCTAAAAATTATTTAAAGGTGTAGGACCCACCATCTTAAAAACACAAGCTTTTCACACTTCTAGGCAACACTCAGTAGCAGAAGCATCAGCCAAGACATGACTGGGAAACAAGCACAGCAACATCATTTGATGAACACCTACCTTACCTTTAAAGCTGTACAGGAGGGGAGTTCAAAGAGCAGTTTTTTTCCTACAGTTACAATAAAACTTACAGAGCACTCAAGCAGAAGTGCTGAAGTTCTAGTGGGAGAATGACAAGTTGATAAATATATACTGTGCACGCTGCTTTAGTCATAGTTTCTCAATGAGTTACATTCACATAAGTTTTTTCTTTACCACATGTAAATACTTAAAAGTAATTTAGCAGTGATTTTTTTATTTTCTCCTGTTCACAAAACCTTGGCAGTGTTAGGGGCTGGTACTTAACAATCCCTTCTGCAAGTTTGGGAGTGGGTGGGACGAAGCAGGAAGGGGAGGGCACTGGACTCTCAAAAGAGGAGTTCAGGTAGGCAGGATTGGTCTCAGTGGCCTTCCAAAACCTCCTTTGCAGCTGGTAGAGCCTAGCTATTTAGATGACTCCTCAGAGCAGAAGTCTAACCAAAATGCTCCAAGCAGATTAAGGAATGCTATCTATGTCTCTAAGTTATGGAACACTACAGAGGCATTTTATGTCCTAAATCAGAGAGAAGCAACATATTTTGTAACTAACTTCACTACAAAAAGAGGTCAATTTTATGGAATCTAAACCGACAACTCACAGCCAAACTCATCACCAAAAAGAATCCTCTAAGTTGAGAAGGACAAAACAAAATGGAACTGTAATAGGATTTGATCTCTCTTACTCTCATTTTGCTCAATAAATATAAAAATAACCCATTTTAAACATTTTTTTAAATGTGAATCTATTTCTCAAATAGTTCCAAGCAGATATGCATTTCCCATTTAGATCACCTGTTTGAGGATCCACACAGTCCATTACTCATCAACACCAAGGAAAATGTTAAGGAGTTTAAGGATGTGAAATTGCTAAAATCTGGTCAGAAAATAGGCCCACTGTATAATGTTGCTTTCTTTATTCTTTTTCTTCTGTATTGGGCATGAAATGCTGGCAGAGCAACTGTCAGAGAAAGTGAGACTGAGGTGATGAAGGACCAAATACACTTCATCTGTGCTTAAAAACACCCCAAAACACAGAAACCCACAGAAGAACCAAAATCCAGAGCAATAAATTTCATTTGTCTGGGGACTAGTCACAGTACTGGCTTCCTCCAGAAAAGGAAGGAAACACTTTTCCAGAAGAGATTAAAGTGCTCTGAAACAAACCCCGTAATGTCCCATGTGTTGTATGGGTCTTGTGACTCTTTAAATGCTTGCAAAAAAAGACAGATTGTGATTTTAGATCAACCACTTATATATCCAAGGAGACCAGAAATGGAAGAATATTTCAAAAATGTGAATGCTCTCATTGGAATTATCTTCTATTATTGCCTATTACTCACATCTATGCCACATTCTGATCCTACATTTAAAAACAATGGTTAAGTATGTAAGCACAAAAAAAGATACTGTCCTAAAAGAAAACTTATTTCTAGCAGGCAAAACTCCAAACATCTTTTCTATAGAAGCCTAATCTTGCTGCTATAAAGAAATGTAAAAACAGTTACATGCATTTGTAGAGAAAACTCCTCCCCTGAAAATCTGTCAAAAACAATTGTTGTTCTTAAATTTTTTTCTTTGTTAAATCCTAGTGGTAATCCTAATTCCACTAGCATTTTAGGTAGAACGGAAAAATGTATGGTTACAGTTATAACCACATTGAGCATTGCAACAATATGTGGTTTTCCATGGTTTTCTCTATGTAAGCCTACTGATTGGGTTCTGATCCACACACTCATGCCTCAATGAAAGATTGAGTCCCATTATGTCACTGAGTCACTGCTGTCAGTAACAACTATGACAGATGACTTAGCAATAGCACAGAGGGCCAGGAGAGCACTTTAGAAAAGCATCAATTCTGCAGCATTGCTTCACAGTGACAAAAACAAAGCTTTTCACAGAGTTCCTAAGAGCACTTTGGCAACCTTAAGAAAAGGGCTCATGGCATTACAGAATATGGTTGAGTTATGAAGTAGATTCTAGAACAAAACACTTGAATCTTAACATCTGTTAAGCCATCTGTATTGAACTGGTGTCTGAATTCACTTTCTAGAAAGCTTGAATGTAGATAATAAACATATATTTGTTATATATAAAGGTATGTATATGATATTTATATATTGTTATAAAGGTATAACATACATACCTTTGTATGTACCTATATACACACACAGAAAGAAAATATATGCTCTGTCAATATATAAAAAATAACCCAAGCTTACTTGAAGTAACAGAAACACATTCTGACTATGTGCTTTTAAAGTAAAAATTACTTTAGTTATGCTCCAGAAGCATAAACTACAAGGCAGCTAATTGGAAAAAAAGAAAGAACACAAAAATAGAACACTCTTTTTATTTATAATTATTTATGGTGGTATAACATTTGAGGATATCTTAAAGGTTGTTTGGCTGAGTTGGATTCTAAGGATGTATTTGCATTGAAGCAAGCCAAGAAACATGACCCTTGCAAGACTTTAAGATTACAGTTCCTTGTCTCAAAGGTGTTGATGAAGTGAGACAGAAGGAAGATTTTAGCTGGCCTACTAAAGAAAAAGAGACTGTACTCTTCCTTGTGGCTCACCCTTCCAACATACAAAAGACAACTAAGGGGTTAGAAACAACTCTAATCTGCCAGTCGACACTCGTGGAACCTTGTGTGGAAAGATTTCACTGCTCTGGAACATAAACTGAGGGGCAACCAAAGGACCTCAACTTCTCCTTGCCTTCAGTGGACTCTGCATGAAGTCTCACGGATGCTTACAAAAATCCAGCCATGCAATAGTCAGCATCCAAATGTTCTTTCAAAACGTATTTCTCTGGTTCTGCTGTGTGCCTGTGACAGCCTCCCCCCAGTTGTGCAGGCACAATTTGAGCAGTTGTGTACACATCTGTGAGCCTAATGTCGGCCCCCACACTGAGCCCACAGGGAAATAAAGGCGACTTTCTACAGTCACAGTGGGCATTAATCCACGCCATGCAAGCAACTGTGATGTGCCCTTGGTGCTAAAGATGCCAGGCATGCATATAAAGTTGCTCCTAGTCTCAAAATTAAACACCACAGGACCTTTACCAAGGTAAAAAAAAAATAGCAATGAAGCCTCCAGTACCTAGAGAGCTGTGTTCTTCAAGATATTCCATCCCAGGTAGCAACATGGGGTTTTGGGGTAGTTTTTTTGTTTTGGTTTTATCTGTGTTTGGGGGGAGGTATTTGTTTGTTTGTGTCTATTGAAATATTTCTTATATTGGGGATGGTAGACATGTTACAACTACTGGATATCCTATGGCAGAGCATCTTCAAGTGGGAACCCACAGCTCACTCCAGCAAGCTCTGCTCTAAAGGAGTATGGGGAGAGGCAGGATAAGAAGTATTAGAAGATGTTTCACCATGCTACATCCTCTGAATCCAAATTATTTTTGCCCTGTGAGAGACTGCCCTCTCAACGCTACAGCTCTCTTTAAAGTGGAGTAAGCATTTAATCAGTGAGTGTTTAATCAAGCTTTTAAATATTAAAGTTGAGTTAATATATTAAGCTCATCAATATTTTTTTATAACATTTACAAGGTGATTTCCTTAATGGCTTTCGTTTCTAGCTAGCTCCTTTAAAGTCCTTTCACTGAGCTAGAGCACATGTTTTCATTCACACTTTAAAAGCTTTTCCTACACATGCCTTTCAAAGCTGATTTGTCTGAATTAGACATACGAACAATATCTAAATTCTGTGCATTACTCGTAACAAACTATAAAGCATCATTCAGGGGTTAACACAATTATCTGCTAAACTGCATAACAGCTCTTTTCAATAATGAAACTAAGTAAAACACATTTGCATGTCCTCTTTTTATTGATATAAACACAAATTTGGTATATCTAACGACACATAAAACTACTTAAATTGTATCAGAAAGAGTTCTCACTTTAAATGTATTTTTAACCTTTTTTTTCCCTTTTATTAACAGTCTCTGTACAGACTGCCTGCACTGTATTCACTTGAGATCCATCTATAAGCTTCTGCACAGGACAAGTCAAACCATAAAATATTAGCAGGATCTGGATTTTGTATTCAAATGCCTGATTCCCCAGCAAAACAAAATCTCTTTTTTTCTGTATACTCCATTTTTGTTTTCCTTAAAACAACTCATAAAAAATGTGAATCTAAAAATATGGTACATGCCACAAACCCCTCAGACAGCTCATATAGTGACAGTTGCAGAGAACAGAGTTCTGCTGAAAGAATAGACAGAAACAGATTTAAAAGGAGGCAGTGAATCAAAAACCCCTGCCTTCATCTTGATGCCAATAAAAACCAGAATCACTCAGTTTCTTTGGATTTTTTTCTATTTATTTTCTTTTCTTTTATGCGGTTAATATTTTAGGAAATTGTTGGGTTCCCCCCCCCTTTTTTTGTCACCACAGACACTCCCTTTAGGCAACCGTGCATCAACAATCCTCCCACGTTCAAAGTCGGCTACATCTGTTGCTCTTTCCCATTGTTGAAAATTCCTGCCTTAATCCTATTTGACTTTATTCATGCAAAGGTCATCCTGAATTCAAGAAATGGAGGAGCGATAGCAGGCACACTGTTGAACATGGCTAAAAAATGCTCTTGTAGAACATGCAGCTAGTGTGCCGGCACTATCGCACAAGTGCTTGCTTTATTGTGCAGCCTCTTGTCACCACAGCTCTCTTGCAGTATGAATTGGCAACATATTTCTCCTTGCAACTCAGGAATACAACATTTTTCCTTCTAATTTTCTCTCCTGGCCTGATTTTCTCTTCTTTTAAAAAGGTTTGTGCTTAATTTAATTTGCTGGTGGGTATGACTGCAACACACACATAGAATACCTGAGTGTTTCTCATGCCCTAAGGCTTGGCTTCTGGCACCTATGGATTCCCTTTTTCTCCTGGATTTTACCTCTGAGTATATCTAGCTTCACAAATCTATTTCACTAACCTGCCCACCTAAAACTAAAGGTGATCACAATTTTAAATAAATTAGGTAAAATTCTATCTAAAAACACTTCTACAAAGCAGGGTAGAACAGCTAATACAAATACCACATTTTAGGGCCATCATTGCACTGTAGATTAGCTTATAAATGCCATCTATTTTGGTTTTAGACTTATTTTAATTCCCAGCAACAAAAAGCATTCTGGCTTAGACCTGTGATTTATTCCTATGCTTAAGCATCTGACCCAAACCAAAGAACATTCAGCAGGAACAGTGAATTAGCAAGCAAACCAAAGTTAACTACCAGACTGATTTATGAAGGGAAGATAATTATTTTTGTAATATGTTCATAACTCATCATGACAGAAGCAAAGCAATATTTATTCATGCACACTTATTTCCAATTTGAGGTGCTTGCCAACCACGATGAACCAAACCCATCCCTCAGGCAAGCAGAGAACCAGGCACATTGTTAATGTTCTCCTTGCACTGAGTGCTGCACCAGGGGCCATGGATGGGCCACTGATGGTGGAGAGAGCACCCTGGACTTTACCTAAACCAGCCCTGGCTCAAGGTAACAGCTAAAAGTTAAATGCTACCATGCCAACTTCTACAAATTGTGTTGAGGTCCTTGTTAGGTGCAAGGGAACATTGGAAAGAATCAAGTGGTTAAAAAAAAAAAAAAAAAAAAAAAAAAAGGATTTTTTCAGGTTTTTGTTGCAAAGATTTTGAGGATTTTTGTTTTGATGATGGCTTAAGAAGGTCTTAGGTAGAGGAGAAGAGTTCCTTCTTTCTTCTACCTTTTAAAGAGCAAAGCTTGAACTAAACATGAGTCTGTGAAGCCCGGCACGACAATCAAAGCCCTCCAGGTCACAAGGCACAGGAAAGTGGCCCTCTAGCACCCACACCAGGAGTCCATGGCCTTGTCCCATCTGCCTGTCTCCCCACAGCCCCCTTCTGCTGGAGAAGTGAAGGCAAACAACTTACAGGAACTACAACAAAATAAAAGGCCCTCGCTGGGGATAAGGACTTGCAGATGACATCTCCCAGAAGCTGGCCCAGATCTCACTAGAGCTGGCCCAGTGCAGCTGGCATTCAGATGTTTGGGAAGGCCAGGACTGCTCTGGGCTTGTGTCTAAATCCCCATGTCCTCTGGGAGGGAAACCAAACACTGCCAAACTGGAAAGCACTGATATTTAGGAACCACTGCACTCCAGAAATCTCAGTGCACCTTTTCCACAACTACTGAAGTAGTTTTTACGACAACAAATCTGAGATCTATAATTTGTAAATGTAAGTTAAATTTAAAATATGAAAAGTGAGGCCTGGAACGTCACAACACTGGAGCAGTTACCAAACCTTACTTGCACAGACTTTTTACAGTAGTGGTAACTGGTGCAACTCAGAACTGCTGCAGGCACTGACAAAGTTACCATCCATTTCAGCAGGAGCTACATTGCACCAATAATGCACAAGTACCTTAAAGAGCAATTATGAAAATGACAGAAGCAGTCAAGCATTTATCAACCTGAACAATATATATATTAATTTGCAATGAAAAATATTTTTCCAGGACAGTTCTGGAGACTTGTTATTTGCATCCCCACTACTAATAAGAACCTAAAGGAGAAACAGTCAAACACTTAAGTAGCAGCACTTAAAGTGGCCAAATCAAGTGTTCAAAGATTATGGTTACAAATACATTTTTATTAATACCCTTTATATAATAGCATATATGTATTTTTTAGTAAAAACTGAGGTCCACAAAAAATCCACCTCCAGATTACTGTAAGCTAATGCTTTTGAGTCCTCAGTGTGAGTCACCTAAGACCTGACCTTACAGAGAAATGTTTGTTTTAGGATAGTTCATGTGACACAAAACAGCACTGTCTCAGCTGCATGGCACTATAGCCAAGCCAACAGCTCTGCTAATTTATCCAGATTGGATGCAGCTGTGAACTTGAGAAAAAAAAAAAAAACAAAAAAACAACAAAACAATGAACAAACCACCACAGTCCAAAATCTGGTTCAGAGATCAGCTTAGCACCACACAAAAGGAATTCATGACAGAGGGAAAGATCCCATTCACTGCTGCTGGAAAGCACTCAACTGTCACAGAAAGCAGTGCCTTTTGCTGGCCCTTGGCTCAGCATACAGCCTGCACTGCAGAGCAGAACATACAGAACACCACGTGAGGATGTGTTTCCATCTAGGTAATACTCCAGCTTCTGGGACAAAAAGAGAAGAAAGGGGCTGAAGATGGAAGCAGCTCAGCTCTGCCTCCAGTCCTGGGCAAAACTCCTGCTACAGGAACATTTGGGCAAATTGTTGAGGGTTTTAACCCTCAAATTCTGAAGGAAGCACCTCTCTTAGAGATAATGTGACTATAGAGCAGCACCTAAATCTTTTTGACAGCATGAGCACAAGATACTTCAGTCAGAAGTATTCATACATAGAACATGGAAGGGCTTGGTTTCCTCTACAGTTTTGATGTCCAACAGTGGGATCCTATTGGCACCAGTCATGGGAATAACATGAGGGCAACATAGCCAATTTCACAAATGCCATTTAAAACTCATGAAAACAGTAATAAGGCATTGCTTAAGCACTGGATTTAAAAATTGAGCCCTTTTTATTCTTTAACATTTTAAAAGCAGCAAGTTGAATGATGTGTTTGTGCTTCCATATGATTATCTCACTATCACTCAGTTCATATTATGTGTGCAGCTTGTTTTTCTTCCTCTTAGAAGAAAAAATGCCTTTGGGCTGCATGCAATGGTAGATTTTCTCAGTGTCTTTTTTGTTTGTTTTGTTTGGTTTCTTTTTTGGTTTTTTGTTGGTTTTTTTGTTGTAGGGTTTTTTTGTTTGTTTGTTTTGTTTTGTTTGTTTAGTTTTTGTACAATTCCTCTGCAGCAAATGTGAAGCTGAAAAGGAGCAAAGTCATTGAAGAAGATATTCCAGAGAGCTGGGAAGTCCTTATGCGAATGGAAAACTAGAAATACTTTTGATACCAAGAGACAGTGAGTGAGTCTTCATCTCCCATGTGGAATTTACTGTCATTCCTCCACTCAGTTGCATTACTGCACCTGTGTTTTAGGATGAAGTCTTCCTACTGTTTGGTCACATAAGGTTGATAATCTTGAGGTAAATAAAAGTGGAGAAAACAAGCAACTGGAGGCTTTAGGATCTCTGATATTTTGGGAGCTGTGGGGGAAGCTGTCACCTCTCCCTCTTCCACTAAACTTACCTGTTCTGTGCTCTGGCTTAGAACGAATGAGGAGGAAAAAAAATTACAGGTTCCTACTTGTTGCCTTAAGAAATATCTGAGAATTTAACTTCTTTCATAAGGAAGTAATTTGTACCTCCTTTGCTGCTTGAAGGACAAACTATCTATCAGGCAGAAATCTTCCTGGACAGCCTGAACATCCTGAAGCATTGCAGATACACAGCAGATTACCAAGGATACTGGATGGAGATGGATTACTACATGTCATGCAGAAAATGATTCTGTATTTCCTGCAAATGTTTCATTAGAGCTTAAATCAGCTAGCTTGTCTGGCATGAGAGAGCAGATTATTACTTGGCATGCAAAACAATTAATTTTAGTTTTAAAATGAGAGACAGAGAGAGCTTTAACAATGATGGTGACAAACAGAGATGTTACTATTGGTTTTGGACTGCTTTGAGAGTGTATTCTTCTCTTCCATCGACTTAAAAGGCCATCACAACTTCTTGTCTAAAAGCACCAAAACCAATTCCTGTGTTTTCATGACTACCAGCAACACCATGACCTTCATAAAGGCAAGAATGGTGTACACAATAACGACAGTCTTAAACTGATTTATCATCCAGTCCAGGTGCCATATACTTTCATCAGTTGCAAGGCATAACTGAAAATCCATTCAAAGTTCAAAAAGCATCTTGTGGTCTGATATCAATTTTATGTCTGTTCATATAATCACATATTGCCAGAGAAACATCTATCCTCAGGATGGAATGCAGGAGTTTCATCAACTGAGAGATTCTAGGCAGGCAGCTGTGAAATGGAGCTCTAAGAGCTCCCAAATCCTAGGCTGGCAGCTCATCAGCCTGCAGCAGTTACTCTCTAAGGCAAATGTTTAACCAACACAGGCTTCCAGACCCTGAAGGTGGGAGAAAAGATGTGAGACCAAGCTAGATTCACCAAATATACCCATTTACTTTCAGTAGGTTAATGGTAATGGCAGAAACCTGATGGATTAATGAGGCATCAACACGAGCTTTGGCTAAAGTCTGGCAATAAACTGAATTCACCAAATCCCAAGAAAAGCCTCTATCAGAATGGTTTCCAGAAAGTGAAGGGCACATGCTATCCTTCAAAGGAGTCAATGAGTAAAGGTCAATCCAGTGCAAGAAGTATATTCTTCTAACATTTAAAAATAACTCTATGGTTGAAGATGCTTACCTGTCTCCTCCTGCTCTCTAGAGAATAATTCTTTACCTCCTACATAAATTCAGTAGTATTCCTGCCTCCTCATTCTCACAAAGACAATAAAATCTTTGATTGTGCAGAGACGGATTGCTTTGGCTTCTCTACCACAAGACATAGTTGTCATCTCTGGGACTCACCTTCTTTCAAATAAATTCAACGTAATGCAGAGAAGAGAAGAAATCTGAAACTGGCTGAGACTTCACCCTGCTGAAGTTCATATGTATATTTTGTAATCAGCTAAAGCAATGATGAGCACTGATATGCATGCTATATACCAGACTGATACCACATTTTGAGCCTGAGACCACTTTTTTTTTTTCCCACAAAGTCAACAAGTAGAGGAAATTTAAAGACTGTATCACCTATGTGAAAGGCAGAACCTGGTTATCCAAACTGTGTAAAGAACAGTAACAGATGTATGACAGTAACAAGCCCAGCAAGGCTTCAGCACTGTTGGGCTTGACAGCACTGTAGCAGTTTGATGACTGAAGAGCTTAATTACAGCTTTGTCAGACTCACCTAAGTAGAGTCAGCATACCATAGTTTTCAAGTCATTTGAGATGATTAACTGTGGGGTAACTCCAGATTTCAGACTCTGCGTTTTAAGCTCTCTCTGATGACTCAGATTAGTTTGGAGGAGATACACAAGACAGGAGAGAATGAAGATATTCCTTTAGGAAGTGTGAATAGATAAAAAAATTTCAAAGCAAAACTTCCTCCAAACTCAGATATGGCAAACAGTGAGCTAATTCTGTGGGCTGAAGAGCTGGACCTTTATGGAGTGTTAAATCCTGCCTTGTCTAAGATGGATAACTGACCCTTCCTCACCAATACAGCTGATAGGGGATCTTCAAGTGAACAAAAGGGCCTGCTCAAGGGGAAGACATGGAAGAGGCTTGGAAAGGGTTTGCTACTGCAGGTAACTGACCGCCCATCACTTCATAAACTTGCTGGTGTGTACATGGCAATTGTGTTTTTAGATTCAGCAATGTGATGAATGCCTCTAGCATGTGAAGGAAAAATGAGCACCAAATACTCTGTCAAAGATTTGCAGAGGAGCTTTTGGAATACTTTTGCTTAAACTCTGAAGTTCCAACATTAATGCTGTGTATGTGTAGTTTAAAGATTAGCATTTCTGCTCCACAGGCATTTGCTATGACAAAAACCAAGATAGGGAATTGAACCTGCTGAAATCACTTAGTCTCTGGTATAGCTCTCAAAACTTTCTGCGCACAGCAAACTTGGACAGAACACTAAGACACATGATTTAACCTCCCTTTACCTAAGTTTACCTCTATAGGACTATTCCCCTACGTAAGGGCATGTACTAAGTTCATGTTTGTATAGTGCCTATACCTTTGCATGGAAGTTTTTCCAGAGTTGCTAAACATTGTCTCTATTATTGAGCAATAAACAAGTCATTTGTGCCAACACTCCAAGTCCCACCTGGGCACTATTTTGTACTGTTCTGTGAGAAAATTGTTTCTTTTCTTTTACATGCCAGTACTTTTCCAAATTTCAAAAAGCATTCCAAGTAAAGTGCTTTTGATCTGAGTGCAAAACAATTCAAGCACAGAAAAAAGACTATGCTTACAGAAAGCTTTCTGCATTGCAAGTGACTGTACAATATTTTAACACACCCACTCAACAAAACTTTCCACTGTAATATAATGAACCAGGACACCACATCTGCTTTGGAGCCTTCCCTTATGTGTCCTATTCTCTAAAACCCTGTTTAAAAAAATTAATTAAAGATTTCCTATAAAAGAAGAGAGCTTCACCTTCACAGAGCTTCACTTTCCCTCCCAGCCCTAATGAAAATCAGTGTTTCAGTACATGGACCTCTGCTCATCTCAGCTGTGCCTCAGGGTCAGGGGTAGAAAGGTGGGCTGCAAGCAGGCAGGCACCAAAATATTCACCAAATTACACCACACAGACAGTCCATAACAGCACAGTCTTCAATCCTGAATCTTTTCTTACAGAATTCCACCTTTCAGACACTCTAAAGCTGCATCTATGGCAGACAAAAACTACACCAATCAAACTCGGTAGTAGCATGTTATTTCAGCACAGCCAAGACATGTATGAAGCAGAGAGACACATTTCCTTGCATGCACATCTGCAAAAAAACACCTCTCAAACAATGAGCAAGGGGGACACAATTTCCACCAAGCAATCTGATAAAAATCTCCACAGATGTCTCTTCACAGCCTTGGTAGTACCAGAAAGCTTTGCTTTGGCCATTCTGCTTTAACCCAAGAGCCAGACTCCACCAGAAATCAAATAATGTGTCATTTTTCATGCAGAAATTCATACAGAAATTCCAGCTAGCAGGACTGAATCCCATTTCAGAGCATTATAAAACTGCTGTGTTTTGATTTCACATATCCCTGGTTGCAGTTTTGCATATGAAGAATAATTTTTGAAGTGTACTAGTGGTCTTACTCCACTGTTTTGTTTTGCAATGAGCAGACAGAGGTTAGATTTCTGAGTGAGTGGTAAAATGACAATAAGATCAGAGCCTGCATGGACAAGGACGTGTGAGCAATCTGGTTGAGTAATTATGCAATGAAATGATAGGTATGACAAGTAGTTTCCCTCAATTCTGAAACTGAAGTACAGCAGCTCTGATTCAAGGCAAACTAGATTATAATATTCATACATTGGGCAAGATACATTGGAAGGGAGGCATTCTGTCCTCATCTTCATACCTTTAAAACAGTGAATGAAATTAATTTCTAAGAAAGGTCCACTAACTTATATAACTTACAGGCTTATTGTGTTTAAAGAAAAAGCATGCCTGGTGCTAACTGCTGAAACACTGGAGTTGAAATCTACACTGACAGAAGTTGGCTGTTGTAGCAAGAAAACACCCACACCTCACATTACCTATTCCACTGAAATTAACTAATTTTCCTGTGAAAAACATAAATGGACGTGCATATATAAGTATCCTTAGTCTGGACATTTCTAGTAAACAGTTAACTTCATTAAAGTAGACAGTCTTTTTTTTTTTTTTTAAATTACTTCAACATAGCTTTGGAATTGGACATATATAAATCCCAATACTAAGCTTTTAAAACCCAGATTTATGACAAATGTGGAAACAGACTCTTCAACAGGGGCAATACTTCGGAGCATGAAAATAGATCAGGACAAAGCACTGTTCAACATGATTTTCTTCCTTCTCCGTGGGATATCCAGCTGTCCTGTAACACTGGTTACTAGAAGATCTTTTCTTTGAAAGTGCAGTTGCTTTGACAGTTGTCATTAAATCCTTAAAGAAAAAAATACAAGCTTCTACTGCTGCACTCTCCCTATGAACCAAGTGAATAGAGACAAGCCAACACCTTATTAAGTACTGGCAAAGCTTTTAATATGCCTGCAGAAATAAACAGATGTTTACAATGCACAGAAAGGTACTGTTATGAACAAAGACAAAATTTTGGTATGAAAAGCTTACCTTGGGAGAGGAGGAAAGCTCCCTCGATGCAGGAATTGCTGGCATGCTCTCACTCATGACCGTCTCTGTCTTTGGCAAGAGGTTTGGGGGTTCAGGAGCCTTTCTTTTTATCTTCTTTTCTGGCTCTTGCAGAGCAACTTTAATTAAAGCAGGGCTTGATTTTGGTTCATAAAATGGATTTGATCTAATTAAAAAAAAGGGAAACACATTTCTTTGCTATCTCCTTGGAAATAAAACCAAAAATAAGACCTGCTTAGGAAAGCCAATGACTAAAATGCTTTTATTATCCCACATAAGAATGTTTTACCTTTATACACTTTTAAATACTACATTTTCATACAACAGAAAAGTGAGTTATAACAGCTAAAACTGCATTATTCAGTGACAATTTCCATAATTTTTATTGAGTCCTGTAAATTGCAAAATTTTTATCAATGGCATAAAAGCTAACTCTTCAATTATACTTTGCTTCTACCAGAGTGATCTGATTTTATGACAAGATCAATACCAAAAATGTGAGTGAAGCTGCTGGGTGTTTAACACTGTAATTAACAGGATAAAAACAGCTTGAGTAGAACAATTAAGAATCGGGCTGCTGGTACAGACATGTTCCCACAGGGCTTTAGAGGCCTCACTCTTGGCTGTCCAGTTTTGAGAAGTTTGTCCTCCATGAGCTCTTCCACATTCAGCCTCAATTGTATTTCAAACTCTGTAGTTTACAGGCACCACACCATTTTAAGAACACTCCTTATTAAGGTAAGAGAATAGTGTAAGAAAACCACATTTGACTTGCATATATCTCTATGCAGACACCGCTAGGCATCATCTGTCAATTTTGAAAGCACCTTTTATAACTAAACCTTATTTGAGAACATTACAGAGTAAACATTTTCCACCAATTAATGCAGTCCAAAGAATTATCCTTAACTCGGGTGTCCATGTTCCAACTCTGCATTTGTACCACCCCAAGTAAATACCTCCACAGACAAATTTTACCAAATTTTATGTTAGCTTGATACATCAAATACCAATCAATAAATAATCCATCAAATAATGGTTTCTTCTAAACACTTAGTAGAGCCAGCAGCTAAGGATAATTAAGGGAATCTTCTTTGCACTGAATTATTTCATCATTAATACTGTTTGCTTTTCCCATTTTGCAATCCAAAACTGGACAGTTAGCTATGAAATGGATACATTAATTTATTCTCTTCTAGTCACTCTTTCCCCCGCAAGATATATTTATTACATATCTCAAACTATGATTCCCAACAATCTATCTGCATACAGTTATTATATGCAGTGTAACCAAGCACAACAAATAATCTCAGTATCTTGAAGGCCCTTGGAAATCAACTCTGGATGGAAACACTAATGCATTAGACAAGAGTATACCTAGCTAGATCCATTCACAAATTCCCTCTCAACATAAGAGTCAGGAGCTAGTATGCACTATTTTTAAGAACTACAACAGCAGTAAAACCAACTATTCATCCAGTTGCCTTCCACACAACATTAAATGTCTCCCCTTTGTTTGTACTTGTAGTATGAAAATGTCTTTCAGTCTCATAGACAAACTTTAGAGTTTATTTTAATGCAATTCACACACATCCTGTTTTCACAGAGAAAAACCAAGCAATTAATAACCTACACCACAGAAATCTACTTTTGAAAGGCAATGTTTACCAAAGCACATAAGTGAAAATCAGGCCTTTCTAAGAATCTGCTGCTTCTGCTCCTTACAGAAAAAGATATCCAACTCCTAAAGCAAAAGACTAACACTAAAATAACTCATTTGTTGACTGAAGGCAACTTTCAGGTGTTCCCACTTTGCTGCCCATCAAGTGCAAAGCCACTAGCAAAATCAAAACTAAAGGCAACCAAAGGAACAAGTTAAATGGAAACAGAAGTTTGTTTTCCATGGGAGCAGTAGGAAAAGGAGGTATTCAGGCTGGAGTGTAGAATGCATCCAGCTGTCAGTAGCTCTAATTTAGCTGACAGCCCAGCTCAGGTGCCTTCAGACACCAGAGAGTTCAAAGGGAGGTGAAAATGAAGATCAAAGAGATAAAGGCTAAAGAACAATGCATTCTATGGGACAGCACAAGGTTTTATTTAGTTCAACAAGTCACCCTTCGGAACAGCCAACAGGCACAGCATGTTCAGCAGGAATTTACCTCTGAATCAGAAAGGTGTTAAAATTATTTTGGTATGAGAAAAAACCCAACATCTTAACAATGAGAATAAACAGGTTTAGAACCATCTTTTGAATTTTTAAGCTCCAGAACTGCCTGCACTGCAGGTGTCATCCTGAAGAATTGAACCCTCTGTACCCACCAGATGGAAGTGCTAAAAGGAGAGAGGCCTTTTTTTCTGGAGAAGAACTTGCTTCAAAGCCAGACTAAACCCTCACATTTTGGTCACAGAAACAGACACAGGCACATGCACAGAACAGACACAAGTGCTACCTTTTACCTTCCTCTATGCACCACCCTTAATCGATCTTACAAACACTGAACAAGATTTTTGAAAAATAATGTTAAAACAGAAAAAAACCCAACCAAAATGGTTATTTCCTGAACAAACTATAAATTTGAGGCCATGAGGATCTGGTATATGTAGCAGAATTTGATCCAACAGCTTCCACTTGGTTCTACAAGAAGTTAAGCATCTGAAAAGTCTGGTTGAAAAGAGTCTTAACTGGAAAATATTAAAGCACTTTTCTCTGAGGTCAGCCCCATATTATTTAGCTATTTGATGGATTCACATAAAATTATTTGTCTAAAAAGACACTAGACTGCCCTCCACAAAACGAAAAAAAATTCAGACCTGACAAGATACCTGGCATTAAACTGTCACTGACAATGTGCTGGCTTGTGGCTTCTTGTGCTACAGGCAGCTTCAGCAGATGGCAGCTCGATAGCCTTGCCAATTACACAGCATAATTCTAAGCCATACAATGATTAACAAGATAAGAAGCCACAGAGACAGATGATATTGGAAAGCAAGTTTTATTATGGCCAATTTAAAAATTAGTTTGATCAGTCTTACCAGTTAGCTAAAAAAAAAAAAAAAACCTAAAAGATAAACATTTTACTGAGGAGGAAACCCAAAACTGTCAGTGTGGCAGGGCTAAAAGGTCAGGCAATATTGCCAATCAGAAGTACTAAGGTTGAAAGCATTATACTGTAAACAGTTGTGAGCTGTGCTATTTTCAAATAATTAATTTCACAAGGTGTGCCATCTTTCACTAACAGATGAATTTTAATGTATAAAATTCAAAAAGGCAAAAGCATAATTTTCCACTAACAGTGAAATGTTCAAATTAACAAAATGAAAATGCAGTCTTTAGCTACGTATGAGAATTTAGCCAGAGGAAGTATGTTTTGAGAGCAGTTTTGCAGCAGGGTAAATATACTGGCTCACCTAAGGCCCTCTGTGCCATGCAATGCCCCATGATGCTTATGTTCACAACTGTGCTTTGTGTGTGTTAGGAAATATTAGTTCTCTTCACAAACATTAGTCAAATACATTTCAACGAAGCAAATTACCCAAGGTAAATCCTTCACAGAGGTGCACTGAGGCCAAGTACCTTTTACAGGATTACCGTTGAGGGTCTGCTGCAAAACTGGAGTTAGACTTCAGCTCTTGGGGCACTTTGAGTAAGCTCTGAGTCTAAAATCAGAACTAGGGATCTGCCAGAGCAGAGTGGGACAAGGGTCCTGCTGCTAACTGGTGTGTCCATGTTCTCAGGACACAATACTGCATTTCCCACAAAATATAAGAGGAAAATGCAAGCAGTACATTAACTGAACTCCAATTAAACATTTAAGACATGGGGGTAAAAATACATTGTATTTCCTGATAATCAATAAATTAGGAGCCTTCCATTTCTTGCCTTCCACCTATAGGTTCAAAAAGACACCTGGAGACAGCCCTTGACCAGTGGCAGTCAAAAATGAAACAGAATTCTTAAAAAATTAAAAGACAAGATGTTATGAGAGAGGTTGAAAATAACATGCAAAGTTTTCTATTCTCATAATATGACTCAGTTGTTCAGCTTTGTCTTGAATACACTGCTCAGGCCAAGTCAACACATCTTAAAATAGACACATAGCAGAAGAAATAACAGGGTCCAGAGACGGGCGGTGGAAATGATTACAGAGATGAAGAGACTTCTGTATGAAGAGAGATCGAAAAAGTTAGCACTCAGACAAGTGACAAGGAAAGGTGAACATGCTAGAGACAGACAAGACAACAAATGTTTATGGCAGGTAAATCCAGTACTACCAATTGTTCTTTTGATAAGCCAGCAGAAGAGACAGTATGGGATTGGAAAGGGAATTTATTTACAATCAACAAAAGAAACACGTTTCATTAGAGATCTTGTTTTCTTGTGGAACTCTCTGCCACAAATTGATATGGAAATGTAGACTTCAAGAGGCTTGGAAGAATATTACCCACTTATGTAGATAATAAAAGTATCAATATTCACAGTAGGTAAAAACAACACACATCTGGACATAAACCCTCATGACTTAGGGCACTCAAAAACCACCAACTGGCACCGCCTGTGAAAATTTTGCCTTTGGTGCTCACCAAAACCATCCCTTAGCAGAAGCTTTCTACTTAAAAGATTGAAAAATAAGGACATGAGATGAGGCAAAACAGTGTTTGTAGATGTGATCAAATATCACATGTCCTGTGTTTCTAGACTGGACTTGAGTCTTTACACTCAATTCCTCCAGAGGGTTTCAGCATAAAGATTCAAGGCTTCTCCTTGCCACACTTCTACCCAATGCACTCAATAAATAGTCTCCAGGTCTTTTTGTATGATATAGTGCTCCTGTAACTTCAGAGGAAAATGTGGAGAGGAAGGTTACTTTGGAGGTCAGGACATAAAAAACATGTAAAAGATGTAAAAAACTGATTTTACAGTGTTCATTGACTCTTTATCCTTCCATCTTCCCACAGGACACTGCTTTATCATGAAAATATAGACTAGCTTTATGTTCAAGTAGAATCCACCTATAGGGAATTTATTTTTATCTTTGGGGGAAAAAACCAACATAGTAAATGGAGTCATTAAAACAAGAAGGAGGCTGCTGTCAACCAAGGGCTAAAGTCCAGTACACTGCAAAAGGAAGGGTTACAATCCTGCCATGAGCTCCTTTGGCATAGATGTGCTTAGGGTGGAAATAGAAGCAAAAACAGAAAACAGAGAAAATTCTTCACTTGCTCATCCATGTGGCTTTTTCTCTTTCTGCTCCTCTCAATCTTTGCTGTCCTCTATACCTATATCTTGGTGGGTGTAAATTACACACATTTTTATTCCCTACAGATTCTGGTGACCAGGGAATGACCAGGAATGCCTGGTGTGGCTGTCAGTACGATCACACTGTGCTCTCAAGACACAGCAGCCAGTGCTGTTTGTTCAGGCACTCTCCTGGCAAATGGAGCTGGCAGAGCCATCATTCCCAACACCCTTTATTTTTTTTTTTTTATTTTTCACAGACCAAACATCAACATTAAATCCATGGCTGCAGAGGTTTAAAAGGAAAAAACTCTGCAGAACCCTTCATATGTTTCTATTAGAGTGCCAGGGAATCCTTCCATTTCCTGGACCACAGCTACCAACAGAGAAACAGAAAGATCATGATACCATACCTCTGTTACTACTGAAGTAATGCAAAATGTCATGCCATGATAAATTTATTAAATAAAATAAAATTAAATGTTAATTAAAATTGTTGTCTGTAAAATTGCTTAGATGTAAGCACCATAAACTGTCTCATGAGTGGTGTGGTTGGTGACTAATGACCACAAACAAGGATTAAGGATACACCTTCCAACCTCCCTAGCTGTGCAGGAATTGCAAAAAGCTCTCCCTTCCTTATAGTTTCTATACTATAATACAAGGCAGTCAGTGTGAGTTTATAAAGGTTTTATATGTGGTCAAGCTGAAAGAAACAACCTAAGTTAGTGCATATGGTTTTATTTTTCCCATATATATTCAGTTCACGAGAGTCTCAAAAATGTGCTATGAGGATTGCAAAATGCTCTTCCTTTTCACATATTGCATCAAGATAAAACAAACTCCCTGTTATCATAGGCAAAAATTATTATTTTATGTAGTAAAAATAATGGCAAAAAGGAGAAGAAGGCCCAAGCTCTGTTGCTCCTTTAATTTCTGCCTCATTTGCAATTGTCAGGGTGTGAAGAGTCAGAAAGGTCCACAGACTTGCTCCCTATCAAGTCCTTTGCTATCAATAAGGCAAAGGAAAGTTTCCTCACTGATCATGTTCAGCTGAATAGCATGACCTGAGGGTATGGTATTTCCTGCTGCTGAGCTGCCCAAGGATGAGTCTGTCCTAAGAAGGTGATTAAGGATCACCATGGTTCAGCCCAACACACCTCAAGATTAAACTGAGGATCCCACTACTAATGCCTGCAAAGCTGCTGAAAGACAGAGAATCATACTTACTCATCCAGCTCTTCCTCCTCTGCTTTAGAGGTATCTGCATAGAGGTATTTGCTCATATCCACTGGCCTGACGCTTTTCCTTTTTGCAGGTTGTGGAGGAGAATCTCTTACACTTCCAGGTGCTTCAGGTGGGTGATCTGGCTCATCAAATGGGTTTAAATAATCTGGGGCATCTTCATCCTTGAAGGGATTGTAACTGTCAACATAGAAACTTTCTTCTGGTTTTGAAGAGGAAGCTCTTTTAGGGTGAAGTTCTACCAAATAACACAAAAAAAAGCATTAAACAGATTTAACAAATTAAAATTTGGAACAATTTTATCAGGTTGTTATATTTCAAAGGCATATGAAAAGGTCTACTTCTTAACTCTCAATACATAAAGTTATAGCCTTAGATGAATTTTCATGCTTGTTTATTCAAAACCAGGTCTTTCAAAAGGCCTTTTAATTTAGGCTATATTGAATAGGCGTCATTTTCTCACTTACTACAACTCTTTCTACATTAGTCAATAGTTTTCTTATTTGTCATATAAATGGCATCACAACAGGTATTAAAACATTTTCACAAACTATTAGCCAATTTGTGTCCTAACAAAATGTTCCTAATTATTTATTTGAGCTTTTAATAAAGAAAAAAGACATTATATATTTTATTATATTACCAGATTTTAAAATTGTGATCGTAAGTATCACAAGTAATTGTGACAAGTAGGTGGCCTTTTAATTTCTTTAAATTACTGAACTAAAAATCAGCTATTAAGTATGACCAGTAATTACATTTCAAAGCACATGTGCCCCTGGTAACAATACATAATCTCACCATAAAAATGAATTTAAATTAACCTCAAAGAGACAGATAGTAAAATCACTCATCTTTTATTTGGGCTGTACAACAAAAAGTGATTGGCAAGCTGGAGCTGCACGCTCTTCTCAGTGTAATATCTATTCTGAGGTGTCTGTTATTCTACAGTGAATGGCTTCTGGATACTGAATAATGCAAATCCCCATACAGCAACACAACATGTGCTACAAAGACACTCAGTAATGTTAATTTTTACTCTTCTTGCAGCATCAAATAATCAGCAGATCTGTTCAATACTGGTGGTGATGTACTTTCAAAATCTATGCAAATAGGAACTTCAACACAGTGTCATTAAAACCTAACTTTCAATAACCATATCCACATTATTCTTAATGAAAAGTGTGTGTTTTTCAGAGGTATAGTTACTAAACTGGACTAAACATACTTTTAAGGTTTAACAGAGCAACTCAAAAAGTTATTTGTAACAAGAGTCTAAAAAATAAAAAGATGGACTACCAAGTGGATTTCTCACTGAAGAAATATTTGGGAAGAAAAAATCTCAAGTCACACAATGAACAAAGGGAAGCACTCTGCTTACGTGAGTTTGGATGGATGATGTACCAAAGCTGCTAATCCTGGTGAATTGCTAGAAAATGTGAGTGCTCTCTACCCTGAGAGCAAACATCCAGCTCACCCTGAACCCAGGCATTAGCATAGCCCAAGGTGACAGAAAGCCTTACCCCATGCAGTGTGAACAGCTCTCACTTACAGTGTGAACCAGAGCCATTCCCAGTTGGAAAGGAGTATGATCCCTAGCTGCAGGTAGCGACTTAACCTACACATGCACAGGACTAGCCACTGCATCAGGGGAAAGGCTTGGAGCAGGAAAGGCTTTAGCTCTTTTCAGCACTACAGAGATCCACCTGCAGCCCGTGAAAGAGACCCATGCTGGAGCATGAACATACAAACAACTGCAGGAAATGGTCAGGGTGTGTGTTTGCAGTACATCAGCTGCAGTGCATGTGCTCACTCCTACACCAGAGTAAATGCTTATCCCTTAAGAGAAGGGAATGAACTACTGGGAACTTATCCTGGGAGAAAGAGTAGTTACTGCACAGCAGGGGATGTATATTAACCCTAGTTTATATGGTGATGTGATCGTAAGCCCACACCCTTTTAAGAAAGCTGTTTCAGAGAGAGACAAAGTGAAATAATATTGAAGGTATAAAGCTTAACTGACAAGGGAAAAGAAAGCATTTAAGGCAGAAATTCTTAAAAACACAAATATGATCAAATCAAGCAAGAATCCTTCAGAGTACTATAGATTAAATATAGCAGAGCCCAAGATCTAAAATATATTTGTTCATTTATTTTAAAGTAAACTGGAAAAGTGGTCCTATATAGACTGAGGTCATTCTAGTGTCCAGTGCAGGTGGTCAAGGCAAGCAGAAGTTTCACTCTGCTTGCTCTGAGATGTCCTCAGTGTGGGTATTTGCAGCTGAGCTGACTCCTTGACACTCAAGGCTTACAGGCATATGGCCAAACTGTTTTTAGAGTCAGGGGTGTCAAATCCCACCCTTACTGTATACTGTGTACACAGTACATACTGTACATACCACACCTTGAAGCTCATGGTAGTCAGAATACTACTCAAATATTACCCACACATTTAATGATTTGATGAACCAGAGCGAGCAAAAGTGCCTTGGAGATGTGTCCTCAGAAGACAGTTCCATACAAAAAGCAAAAATAACTAATGAAATGCAGAAAAAAAGGACCAATACTTTGTTCAAATAGTGTGGTTTATTGACAAAGATTTAGCCAAACTTTTTACTACTCAAAACTTTGCTCAGATATTAGAATATTTTATCAAGAGAGTGGACACCTACAAATAGCTGCTTCTGCAACTCCATATGATGGATCATTGCACCTGCACATGAATCTGTTGATAAATACACATTATCATATCTGAGAGAAACCTTCTGGTAATACACAAGAAAGAAAGTCAATTATCCATCTTGAAGTTAAAAACATTCTGGGAAACAACCTCTTAAAATTATGATGTAAGCTTTTATTTTTAATTTGCTTTTAAGTGTCTCCTGGAAACAATGAGTTAAATACTTCTTAATACTTCTTTAAATCTGATAAAATAAAAGGGGCAATGCAAATGGTTTTTGCAATTCTTTCTATTTCAACACTAGATCAAGTGCCGTAACCCTAACTATGACAAAATTATTTCTCTTTTTCTTGGCTCAACAGGAACTACATGTTTGGCCTTACACACACAGTGTTACGTATAAGTGCTCAGACACCTCTGGGTCATTAATAACTAAAATATTTCCCAAAATTCTACATGCAGGTTGAAAATAAAAGCTTCTAAAAATATCATTCTCAAGACACTTTTATGGGTAGAATTTTGCAGAGGCTCAGCTAGAACTCACTTAACTTGGCTACTTTCTACTCTTGCCATCCAGGATACTATTTTCCTCCCCCTTCTGCTTCCTTCAATGTCCCCACTGGGAGGGAGGGTTCCCACAAGGGTCCCCACCTGAACCCAAACAGGGTCTCTCCCATGGAGTCTCTGAAACCCTTCAGAACGAATTTTGTGTCAAATGTTGGTCATCACAAGCCTCTCTATAACAAATTAAGTTGTTATGATGATGACACAACAGCACTGCTCTTAAAGCCACACCCACTGTCACCTGTCACTTTTCTGTAACAGACTCATTTTCTCAAAGAGCTAATGATGCTGAGAAGTGCACTTTGGCAGGCTAAACATACAACAGCTTAGAATGGGTCTATTTCCCTCTTGCAGGTGCTTTTACATTCAGAAGGCAGCACAGATTCCCCTGTTTTCCCCATATCATTCATCACAGCTCCACATAGCTCTGCAGTCTTTACACTGACACAAATTAAAAAAAAAAACAAAACCCAGAAAAAGATGCTTAAAGTTTGGCATGTCAAGGGTCAAATACAAAATAATTTTGCATGATTAAGTAATAAAGCCACAGGGGTAGGAGTGAGGTAGAAGTATTACTACAGCAGAAGCACCAGCTGCTCTTGTGCCAGATTCTGGAAACATTACTTGCCCTAACTCCACTGAGAAAGACTGTTTGTGATAATAATCATTCTGGCACTAGCTAGCTGCACAATCAGCCAGAGCATCTCCAGAAATCACCCTGCCCTTCAACCCACCTGCCTTTTGTAACACAAACATATTGTGACACATCCCTTAAAACCAAACAAAACCTCCACCAAAACATCCCACATACCACTTTCCCCTTGGCAGAGGATGAAAGGAGCAGCCACATGAGAAAGGTGCTCGGTTACACCACTGCTGCCTGACTGGCAGGCAGGCACACAGGCACCACGGGATGGGAGCACCAACAAACACCACAGAGCAGAGATGGAACTGCCCAGTGCTTCTAGAAAGAGTAAGGACTGACATCCCCATACACCACTGGTGATCTTCTGATCCTTTTATTCACACACTCGCAACACACTGCTTTTCATGAAGAAATGGAAGGGACAGAGTCACCATTTTCCTCTCAATTGCTTCCTCTGCTGCTCTGCGTATAGCACTACCCTGGAACGATTTGGGGTTTGCTGCTGCATTGTAAAACTGTTTATATTTTTAGTGTAAAACATGCTGCAGGGAGCTCAGAAATCCACACACAAGGTGATGTAATACATTGCTGAAGTAAATGGTGGTCTAAATGACAGGGAGTGCCAGCAAAGAGTCACCCCCATGGCTTGTGTATGCTGTATTGCCATACACAACTTTGAAATTTGTATTCCCCACCAAATTAAAAAGAAATATCTGGAGTGATGAAAGTGTGTTGTGGTTTTCTACTTTTATTTGTTGTATATGTTGACTTCACCAAGTAAATATCTTTGCACAAACTGATTTTATAATTCTGTTGCACTGTGACTAAAAATCCAAAAGGCAATCCTCATATGGTCATGTAAAGGTTGTCTAGTATAAAACTGCAGAGATAAACTGTTCAACGAGATCATTTTTGATTTTCCCAGATTTATAATATCTAGCTGACCTAGTAGATAGAGAGAGAATAAGCCTCAATTTGACATATCAACCAAGAGACACATTTCTGAAGACTTTTTTCAGGTGAGTTGCTCACATGCACATTCAACTCTGCTCTGTGTGTAAAATCATTGACACTGAGGACTTTTTAAATCCCAGCAGCATCCAGAGCCAGCTTGCTGATGACCCTCTGCCATGCACCACACCTACAGCATGCACACGGTGCTGGAAGCACTTGCCTTTAGATTCTCTCCACCCCACATTCCCAGGGTTAAGTGATTATGGGATTAGGAAGATAGAGGGAAAGTAGCTGGTTTGTGAACAGGCACAAGAAATATCTGTCTAGGAAACAAGTATCTACTGGCAAGTAATCCTCCTTTCTCTTTGAGTGACTGTCAATACATACATATTCATAGTCTGGGTGACTCTGAGCACACACATCCAGCCTTGATAGGAATATCCTTGGAATAGCTCTGCCAAATAGCACATCGTGCCTCCTCACATCTGATGGCAAAGTACTCAGGAAAGGAAGCTCCAGCTGCACGTCTTGGGGAAATTAAGTAATAAATTCTTCAGAGAAGACTCTGAACTTTCGCAAAGTCTAAATTCCAGATTATGCCTTGTCCAGATAAAAAGATAAAGAGACTAACATGTAAGTGAACAGAAAAAATACTCCATCCCTGCACACATAAAAAGTTAATCTCTTGATTTAAGCAGATCACAAGACAAGTGAAACGGGTAATGTGACTCTTTAAGCCTGTAGGAGAAAGCCTGCCTTAAACTCCTGAACCTCTGTCCTGCTCTCGAGCTTCTGGGGTGGCCACCAAAAAAGTTACATTCACTTCAGGATGCAAAAGCAAACAAGCAGGCACAGTCTCAAAGAGCTTCCTAGAAAGAGAAGGCAATAATAAAAGTTCCACTGAGGTCTCAGAATAGAAGAATCATGAGTGAATAATGGGACACAAAGAGGGCAGCCTTCAGCAGTTGGGCAACAGGATGAGAACAGCTACGATATTCCATAGCCTCAAAATGCACTTCAAAACAAAGGGAAATCTCCTGAAAATTGTAATGTCTAGGTGCTCCCCATGTAGAGACACTGATCCAGTTAGCCATAGAAATACATAGTAGATTTCTGCTGCTGCTGAAGACCAAAACCATCTTCTCTAATTTGTCTCAGCACCATTTTTTCTGCCCCTCAACTTTCTGTGGAAGAAGAGGACTGGAGGGAAAGCACGTCAAGAAGGCCAAGCAAGGTAATGGGAACACAACCAGTTTCCATTGTAGGGACAAGACAGGTCTGGGTGATTCTCAGAGGTGTCTGAGGTAAAAAGAAGAATCCCTCAGGAGCCACTTGTCAAAACATAAAAGCTTTAAAAATGCCACACCAGATGTCCAACTCTTTGTCTGATTGCCTGGAAATCACTCTTTCAGCTGATCTTTCAAATCTTTCACCCTGGTTTAGAGCTCCAGGAAGACACTGTCACGTGAACCTTACAGAAGGCTCACACTCCTCCCAAAAAAACACCACCTTATGACACAGTAGGAAGAATCTAGTGACACCCTGTTTATTCCAATCACTGTCCTGTTATGGTATGTTGACTGCTGCATGGCAGCGACTGTGCGTAGGAGTAATGCTTGGTATTCACACACCCAACAACTCAGCATTGTTGCCCACAGCTCTAGATGGGACTCAAGAGTCTGATCACAGAGACTGTCCCAAGTACACAGAACAGACCCAGAGAAATGGAAAAGTGTCCATACCTCTGACTGAAGATGACTGTAAAGGCAGACATCACCAAAAGAACCACCACCAACTAGAAAAAAAACATGCCCCTGACATGCTGAGAGTGTTTTAGGAATATAAGCAGGCTGATGTCTTGAATGTAGGCTGCTCATAGTGAGTTTGCCACGAGTTATCAGGCTACTCCAGTACTAAGAAACAACACCCTGTCCCCAAGATGAGAAAGAGTCACTGCGTTTTGTGGCCAGAATACCCACTGCTTTCTTCCAGCATGAGTTCTCACTGGAAAGGAAAGAAAAGCTGGGTTAGAAAAAAGCAGTTTAGGTAGGATGGGACTTGTACAGCTTTCTCCACGGAGAAGGGAGCTCTTCTGTCTAAAGCAGAGGAGGGAAGGAATATAGGCTGAGTCTCTTAGAGCAAGTTATTTATGGACTACCAGAGGGATTTACTTTCCCACTTATTCTGCTTCCTTCCATGATCCTAAAGGAATTCACTGTCAAGGAACAGACAGGAAACAAAGTCAAAGATTAGGACACCAGAACCTAATCCATATATACTGGTATCTACAAAGCTGAAACAACTCATTTCTGCAGCTCTAGAAAAACCTGACTTTATAGGAGGGAGAAGGTGCCCAGGATACTGGCTTTATGGCTTCAGTTGCCAAATACAGAAGATCATGCAATGTCCCTGTTTCAGAAATACAAACTGTGAGTCACACCACAACCAAAGTATGAGAGGACTTGATCCCCACCCACATCATTCTCTGTGGACTCTGAAGGCAGAAAAACTGTGCTGTGAGTAAACATTCAGCTTGTTCAAAGAAAGTGAGTGACCACAGGTGGAAACTGAAGCTTGGAAATCCATTCTCTTTGACCTGACCTTGGAAATCCCCTGGCTGCACCCTGGGCTACTCTTGCTCAGTGTAGTTTTTCTCCATTGCCATTACAGAGTGACTTGGTATTTTCTATAGGAAGAAAAGTCTTGAAGCTTTGAACAGGAAAAGGTTGAGTACAGCTTCAAACTTGGGAATTAACTATGAATTGGCCTTTTGAGCAGCTGCAAGCCAAAACTGATACATGCAGCAGATGGGAGCCTGCATATCTGGGCATAGAGTTGAGGACAGCAGAGATGTTTGCTGCCCTGGTGCTTCCTTCTGGCCTTATGGCCAAAATCTTATCAGATTAAAAATTTACAGGGGTTGTACATCTCACCCAAATGGAACAAGAACGGGCACGTCAGTCTGGAAAGGGGATTAACACCTAGCGTGTGGTGCAAGGCACAATGCCAGAAGGCTTAACTGAGGAAGCTATAAAAGCAAAAAAATAAAGGAAGAATAAAAGAGAGAAAATTAAATTGTAATAATGAAGATTAGTGCTAACCAAGAATAGCTGTGATGCAGTGAAGATTGCAGTGAAGGAAATTATGATATAAACCATCATCCACGTGGAGTAGGGTAGTCTGACAGACTGTGTTGCTCATTCATATCAAATAAGGTGAGTACTAGTAACACATCTGATAGGTCTAAAAGTCTCTGCTTCAATTAGTAGCCTCCAGTGGCAAAAACACAGAATATGCCTCAATACAAAGGATTTAGCTCAAAGGATAAATCAGTGGCAACTGGATCATTGCTATTGCGACCTCAGTCCTATATAAAGTGCTATCAGTGCTATACAAAATAATTGCATTTACAGTAGTTTCACGAATACAAGCCGCACGGATTATAAGCCGCACCCCCGGTGCCTCGACAATGTTGCTGTCTTTGTCAATAGATAAGCCGCACCCCGAATATTAGCCGCACTTTCGTTCGTAGCGAGAATCCGTGCGCAGCTTTCACAAATTGGCCAATTAGTAACAGGATCGCGGCATAGCGGGCTTTCCTGGCTCGGGGCGGGGCCAGGAAGGCTCGGCCCGCTCATGGTTGCCGACGGGGCCGGGTGGCCCAGCTCAGCGCCACGGCTCGGCGGGGCTGGCCGGGTGGTACTGCCGCCGCCACCAGGCTCGCTGGCCCCCCTCTCCCGTCAGCACCGCCCCGCTGCCGCGTTCGCTAGCCCCGCCGCCGGGCTCGCCGGCCGCGCCGCGCCGCGTTCCCTAGCCCCGCCGCCGGGCTCGCCGGCCGCGCCGCGCCGCGTTCCCTAGCCCCGCCGCTGGGCTTGCCGGCCGCGCCGCGTTCCCTAGCCCCGCCGCCGGGCTCGCCGCTCGCTCCGCGCCGCGTTCGCTCGTCCCGCGCCGCGTTCGCTCGCCCCGCACCGCGCCTCGCTCGCCCCGCGCCTCGCTCGCCCCGCGCCTCGCTCGCTCGCCCCGCGCCTCGCTCGCCCCGCGCCTCGCTCGCTCGCCCCGCGCCTCGCTCGCCCCGCGCCGCGCCTCGCTCGCCCCGCGCCGCGTTCGCTCACCCCGCGCCTCGCTCGCTCGCCCCGCGCCTCGCTCGCTCGCCCCGCGCCTCGCTCGCCCCGCGCCGCGCCTCTCTCGCCCCGCGCCGCGTTCGCTCGCCCCGCGCCGCGTTCGCTCGCCCCGCCGGCAGGGCTGCCGCCGCCAGGCTCGCCGGCCGCCCCCTCCCGTCTGCACCGCCGCCGCGTTTCCTCGCCCTGACCGGCACTGCAGGCCCCCGCACCGCCGGGCTCCCCCACGCTGCTGGCCCCGATTCTGCTGGGCTTCCCCCGCTGCCAGGCAGCCCCACCCGCCGGCCTTCCTGCTTCTGCCATGCTCCCCTGCACTGCTAGCCCCAGTTCTCCCGGGCTCCCCCGCCATGCTGGCTCAGGCTCTGCCGCCCTCCCTGTCCCGCCATGCTGGCTCAGGCTCTGCCGCCCGCCCCCCACACTGCTGGCCCCGCCTCTGCCAGGCTTTCCCACCTCTGCCGGGGCCGGCCGGGCTCCAGCTTGGCTTGGGGCTGCCGCGGGCTCTCACTTCCGTGTTGGCAGCTTTTAGAATTTTGTTAATGTATTAGCCACCCCGGAATATTGGCCGCACTTCCGGGTTTCCACCACAATTTTGGTCAAATTGGTGCGGCTTGTATTCGTGAAATTACTGTAATCAATTTTATTTAATAAATTAAAATTTTTCATTTGTAACCCTACATAAATAAAAATCATGCTTCACAAAGCAATTGCAAGTAGCAATGAATTATGTAAAAACAAATTCATTACCTTCTACATCAGGGTCTCCAAATGGATTTAATTCCGCTGTGTCAGGATCACCAAAAGGGTTCGTGCTGGAGTTGGCCAGGTCTTGCTCCCCTTCATCCAGAAAATTAAGCTTATTGATAAGCTCTACAAACAAATTGGAATATTGTTTTAAAATAAGATACAAACTGTTCATCCAACACATCTGAAGCTCAAAAAGCCCCTTGTCAACAGTCCCTCGAAACACAGCACCAGGGTATGGCACGAACTGCACGACTAAGTTAACACAGTCCAGTAAGTACATCAACAAAGGGGAAAAAAAAAAGTGAAATGAATGAAACTTCTATTTGCTGATCAGAACATTATGTAACAGAAATGACTTCTAAAAAAGCCTTCTCTTTTCTTTCTTAAATAAATGTTGCAGAACATCTAACAAGCTAAATACGGCGATTTTGATTGTTCACATACATGCTAACTATCTGCAGGAAATTTTAATTTTTGGATGTAACGTGCACATAAAAGCAGAGAGAAGACATTTTGTCAGTTTAGAAAGGTCAAGTATTACTGACTACACAACTAATGTTTTAAGCTTAGGGTCTGGTGGTTTCTCTTTCTTTTTTTGGTAATTTTTTTCTTTCTTGTTCATTATCAGATGACAACGGAGCTGTGGCGGAGACAGGCTCTTTCTCTATCATGTTGTTACCTTTGGATGCACTACAAATTACTGAGAGTCATGCTGGGTGGAAGCACAGAGATAAAACTGACAGCTGAATACAGGCAGGAGTCAAAAGGTAATGGGTCACAGTAAATACAATCAGAAACAGAAAGAAAGGATGAAAGCTCATAGACCTTCAGAGGAACTGGCTGATTTAGCTGAAGGCATATTTGCTCGCTTTATGCAGTCATCTTGATCTTCATCTAAGCTGCTCAGAGCATTCAACTGGTTTACAATTTCTGTAAATAGAAGCCAGTCAAGACAAATGTAAGGCAAGGGCATTTAATGAAACAGAAGTGGAACGAACACTGTTACCAGAAAGAGAGAGAGTGAGGGAGAGAGAGAGGGTAAAATAATAGATTTAGAACGAGTCCTTACAATTATACAACTACAGCAAATTACCAGTGTAGGTCTCCAGGGATAATTTAACATGAAACCCAGTTAACCAGATAGAAACAAAACTTAGCCAGGTTATGGTGTCAGCAACAATAGTTAGTTTTACAAGGACGAGTATTATGCACATCAGTTGAGAATCTAGATAGATGTACCAGATATAATTTCAAAGTTTTTCCTGCTCATGAAGAAAACGTGAATATGAAAACACCGTCAATCAACACAAACCAGCCCCAGAACAATTTATCTTCCTCCCAAACCCTTACCATTACAGAAAACTAACCTATACAAGATGTATTTTTATGTTTTTTTAATTTATATACACACTCTGATTATTTAAAATTTACAATTAGTCATTATTACATTCTGATCTATTCTGATCTATGACAAGCTGAATTTACCTAAATAGTTCTAAAATACATGATCACTATTGTGCCAGGAGGATGCAAATTGAATGTATATTTTAGTTGAATTTTCACTGTCGTACTATATAAGTAACACCTTGCTGTTTGTTAAAATCCTCTTTCACTTTCTGTCCATAGTGGAGAGCTCTGAATTGCCATGAACTAGTAATTTCTAAAATGTGTTAATGTTTAATTCTATTCAAGATGGAGATGATTCCATAATTCTGGAAGGAAAGAAACAAAAAAACAACTAGGTCTGAGTAGCTTCTGGCCCAAGGGGAAAAATTCCTCTCTGCTCCTGCCTAACACAGTCCCATCCACAGTGTCTGACAAATGGAGCTTCTGTAGCAATGGGGATTGAGCCTGGGGCATCTCTGAGAGACCTGAGCATAAGTTTGTGGAGAGGGGACAGCCTTCCTCATCCTTCCAGATGACAAACAGGCAAGAAAACCTGTGCAGGAGAGATGATCCTGCTTGTTAAGTATCACTGCCCCACTGACAGTCTTTTTCATCTCCTGTCCTTTCCCAATGAAATAAATGGATGACGCCTTCTGGTGTCACCAGCGAAGTTAAAGCTTCATGCCAGTCATTCTTGTATCTCCTTTAAAGTTTAATTTCTTGTGTACACAAGAAGTTACCACTCAATAACACTTTTAGTATACTGCTGTTTTGAACTTTTTCCCATCTGGCTTTTGTTTGGGAATTCAAAATTTGTCCTTATTCAATGAACCAGTTTTAGGGAGCAAGATATTGAATTGAGGCAAAAATCCTGACTGTCCCAACTCATGTTGGTGCTCATGGCCACCCAGAACTCCCTAGTGAGGGGGGCTTTTTCATGCTTTTTCATAGCTGACACACTGACACCCCTCCTGATTTCATGCCTTCACAGACAGCACAAAGAACCTAAAGCCCAAAGCAGACCAGAATCCGATAATATTTCTGTGACATGGATAAAAACTTCTTTGGTAAATTTAAACTTCTTTGCAAAGACATGTCAATCTGCAAATTACCAAGGAAAATTACCTACTCTGCCAACATCTATTGGACATCCTAAATGCTGACAGTGACAAACCCCAAGCAGAATTCCTCTGTAACGCATCTCCCAACTGATCCTTAAAGCATAGATCTGCTTACATGGGATTACACTTGTATCTGTCTACATAGAGTTAACTTAATCATCCTCACTTCCTTATTTTTAGCTCCAACAGACAAGGTTATTATCCTAAAAAATAACACCAAAACTGCCACAAAACTTAGCTTTCTCAGTATAAAACCATACATACACCTGAGAAATCTGCATAATATAATACTATTTTCTGGGCATTTTTAAGACTTGAGACAGGCAATGGAACACACCTTTCTGTACTCAAATAAAACAGAGCTGATCTCATAAAACAGCACTATTAACGAATTAGTAGTTAAAAACAGGGTCAGATGCTGACATAATTTAAATTTATTATGTCAGCATGTGGAAAAAAACCCCAAAACAATTATAATTCCATTTTTATTGTCAGAAAATAACAAATTAAGTTCAGAGCTTTAAAAAGACAGAGTTCTTTGATGTGGTCTGAATCACCTGGCCTTATCTGCCAACCTAAACACCCATATGCACTACAATGTTTCTCATTACAATATTAAATGGTTTATGTCATATTTTGGAATATGGAAATGGTAGGTTGGAGATTTATATCCTATATTATCTTTTATAAATCTCATTATCTACAAACACACATTAGCCTGTTCTACAAGTATGTCACATAAATCACTGGTTTAGTTTTTGGGGTTTTTTTTATTCTTCTCTCTTTTTTTTTTTTTGAAGCACTTTGGTGATCCTGACAAAGAAAAAAAGTAAATGTATCAGAAGTTGTCAGGAGAGGTATGGTTTTGCAAATTGCAAAAAAGAGTTACACATATTGTTATCCAGAAGCTTGCCCTTAAAACATGCTGGGATTCAGACTCCCACAACAGGCAGCACATGGGCAAGTTGCTGATCCCATGTGGTGCCCCAGGACAGACACTGCTCTCCTGGGCAGATGGAGCAGGAGGCACCCATTAACCCCAGCAGGAGGCTCTAAGTAGAAATTAAAACATGTAGAGAAACAACATATTTATTACTGTCCTGTTTGTGAGGGCACATTTTCTTCAAGTATGAGGTGTCTTGTGAAGACTAAGGACAGCATAATTCTGGGAGGTTTAAATCCATATATATTGACAGTATAGAAACTAAATATTTGAAACTCAATTCAGGGCAACAAACAATTTTCAACTTCACACAGAATAGTTGGGGGAGATACAGCTTATACACATTAAAAATTTCAAAAAGAAATACTGAGAAGGAAGAGGGGGAAAGCCTGAGAGGGAGGGAGATTTCTCCAAGTGAAAGTAGTGCTTAGAATGGAAAACATCTTTCAGTCTGGTCAGTTGTATGGCAACAGTTCCATGTTGACCACCCCAAATTCCACAGAGCTTTTGAGGTCAGTCAGTATTGCACCACCTACTTCATAGCTGAAGAAACAGAGGCACAGATACCTACTCAAAGTTAGGCAACCCATCAAGGAAGAGAAGCAGCATTTCCTAACTCACCTGCACCATCTAGAGCCCTACACAGCAGACCTCTCTTGTTCCCCCAGCAGCGGATACATAGACTCATCTATGAAACCGCAACTTTGGCACAATGAAAAAAGCCCCCACAAATAAAACCAACAAAAATTGTTGTACACTGCAAAAAGGAACGGTGTCTGATAAAAGACTTGCAGCACCTCTTGCAGCTGTGCCTTGGGAATGATAACTTTTCTGCCATCAAGTCATCCCTCACTTCTGTGAGAAAACCTAGAGTCAAAGACAGGAGAATAATTCCTCCCTCTTGCTACTAGCACTTTACTTATTCCTAGCCCAATTACAGACATTAACTGTGTACTGCTCCCATCATTCCAGTGAGGTGTTACAGGCAGGATCCCCATTTTAGAGTTGGGAAAACAGGCGCACCGAGGTGAGGGATTTGCTGCAGGGCACTCTGAGTCAGTGAAGCATTCCAGCTCCTCAGCTGTCAACACCCAACAGGGCACAAGAGGAGAAAATGTTGGTAGCAGCAAGCTTTCAAAAGGGTTATGTAACTTCCTCAATTAACTTTATGGTATTCTGTGAACACTGCTTTTGAAAGAGCACTTCACTACATCAGTTTTGTTACATTTCCTTCTTTCTAAATTTTTTTCCTGCTTTTCTACAATGATTCCTACCTCTTTCTCCCTAGCTTCCTCAGCTCTTCTCCTAGCTTTCCCCATTCATCATATTTATTACAGGAGTCACTGCAACTGCCAATGAAATCAATCTTGAAGACATGTTGAAATAGATACTTTACATCTTATTTATTTATGTTTACTCACTGTCCTGTGTTTTAAGTTCTCCCATTTGCTTGGGAAATTGCATGCACTCATTCCCCTTCAACACCCCTTTCCTCCTCAAAGGTGGAAAAGCTAGCTAGGCTCATAAAGCAACTCAGCTGTTGTAACCAACATAAGAAGAAAAAGTCACAGGCTGATCTTCCCCATGTCATGATTCACTTACAAAAAGCCAACCCAATGCTCCCATCTTGTATGGCTGGAAAACAGTATCAGAGCAGGCTGAGCAAGGCACAGAAATTGTTCATTCCAGAAGTATTTATTACTTCTGCCTTTTCAAGAAGGTATTTTTAATTTTGAACAGATAATTTTGGCCTTTGCAATAGCAGGTGGAAAAGCTGAAATTACAATAAAATAGCTTGCGCTGCACATCAGCCAGCTCACCCTTTTCATTTATCTCCAGGGATGTTCACTCCATACCCAAAGGACAGTAGATAGCCTAGTCTAACCTATATCAGATTTTTGTTTGTTTAGGAATCATTTTTAGCCCTGTCACATGCTGCAAAATCAAGAGTTGAGAAGCAAGATCTGATGCTTTTCACCTGCTGCCCTGCTGCATACAGGTTTTCTGTAGTCCTCAGTGCAGTACCCAGGCAGATCCTAACAAAACCCTTGTGCACAGGAGTTTCTATAGACTGAACAACACCTCTCTTTAATTTGGCCTTCTCTGTGATTATCCAATGGCCTGGTGAACATGTCAGGTTCTGTTTGATGTTGTGATCTGATTTATTCTGGTTCCACTGGGAAAGAAGTCGACCTCGCAGAATGATTTCAGTGTGACCAGACTGGTATATCTCTGCTCCCTGACCAAGAATACATTATGTTAGTTTTTCAGATATTTCATTGCAGACTTTCCAACACGCTCTGTGCCAGACACATACAGCATAACTAGAGTTTTGGCCAGGTAAAAAATGTTTAATTGAATACGTAAAGCATACAGAAAACATATTTGCATCCTTTCACAACACTAAATGTAACTAAGTAATAACTGCTTCAGGCTGAACCTTTTGATTGCAATGAAAGCTCAAAAAGAAGTGATGAAAGTAATGTTTCATAACACTGAACCAATGCTCCTCTGAATTTTCAAGAACTGATTTGACAATTCACTTCTCCACTTGGGATTCTCTTCTCTTCCCCACTTTGGAGAAGGATCCCTTTATTTCAGACATTTTAAAAGGGCATTGGAAGTTATGAAGTCTGGCACCAGAAGTTAATTTTCTTTTTCTGATTCTTTACACAATGAGTTCCTACAGTACCCATCTGGAGCAGTACTACACAGTGATCTCTACCAACAATTTAACATCATCTCATCCTGATCTGACTTGCCTCGATTAGTTCAGCTATCCTGGACACACTAAGCATTTTCATCAGCAATTCAAATGTGGTTACACTATCTCACTTCAAACAACTTCACTATCAAATTCATTAAAGTCCTTTAACAGCCTCCTGATTTCTTTTCCATGAGACACCCCCATCCAAAAGGCAGCAATATGCAGCCTGGAATTGCCACGTTATTGAGCAGAACCTCAGCATCTGTCCATGGCACAACTCATTTCGCAGTTATTCTCACAAACTGCCTTCATTATTTCACTTGAGCCTTTTCTCTTGTCTCCTCACTTACTGACCCTTTCCCTCTGCTTTTTCTGCTCCTCTGTTCACACTGGTCCTTTGCTTCCCTAAAATGCTGTCTATTTAGTGCATTCTCTCCCAAAAACAGGATACACAGACACAAATCAATGTTCTTGCATTCACAAGCATTAAACTTCGTTGATTTCTGAATGGGTTCCTCTTCAACCAAGCTATCCTAAGCATTGTTTTGGTTGTTAGGATTTTTTTGAAGTAAAATAAAAATACAGCATAAGGGAAAAAAAAACATGGGACAATTAGCAAAGGAAACTATATTTTACAACGCCTGTGGCAAAACCAACCTGTAATTTTTGCAGCCTTTTCCTCTTGATTCACTCTGTTTTCTTCATCTTCTTCATTGTCTTCCTCAAAATCATCTAGGTTACCAATATCAGCTTGTTTCATACTCATCAAACTAGCCAGGCTTTGCATGTCTTCATCCCTGGATGACAAACATCACACCAGGCATTAAAATGCAGCTTGTTAATACCACATCTGATATTACTGCGTTCTTAAAAATTCTTTAAATATTTTTATGTTTTCTTCAGGGAGGTCTATGATATAAGATCTGATCTTGAATATAGTGAAAAAACAAAATTAATACACTCATAAATATATATCAATTCCTTAAGGGAAAGTTTTCAATTAACAAAATTGTAAAGGGTAAAAAAAATACTCCTTTGCATCAAGAGGTAACAACTGCTTCCTAAAATTTTAAGCCAGTCCAGAAAGGATGGTAAATGTTTGCCTGGTCTGCTTTGGTTCAAGTGAAAATGCTTGACCAGATCTACTTCCCACATGCTGCATGCAGTACCGATACTCATTCATAACTCCTGATGCTGTTACAGAAATTAAAATCCCTTTTCTAAATATCTGAAATCATTAACAAGATTTTTAAAAGGCAGTGTCTATTTACACATACTGGAAACCAATGCTTTCACAAAGAGCGGCTTTTTTCAGGTTCTTTGTTCAGAGTACTATGAAAGCCCTGTAATTTACAATCTACTTGACTTAGTCTTCAGTCTAAATCTATCCATTTCAATGGGAAGAAGGTACATGCAAACCTAAATGGATCAGTTTTTACAAATTATGGCCTCAAAACTCAGGAACAGCATAATATAGCTATTTACTGTATAGTTCATGGATGCTGGTTTTTCCAAGGAAGTTTAAGTGCATATCAGCTTCTGACTTTCCATTCCAATTTTCAGCTGCATTTTAACCATGTTAAATCACAGCTAAATACTTCAAAAGATCTTTTTTACATGGTATGCCAGGATGTAGATCACAACAGGTTAATCAGAGAGGGGAAACAGTAATAGTAGTTAATGCAGATTAAAAAAAATTGTGTCAAAATGTTTTAGTATGTCAGCCTGGAAAGTTGTTCATGCAACATTTTTTGAGTACTTGTATTGCAGTGGGTAATGTCTACAAATACATTCAGAATACTGAAATCTAGAAGTAAACTGTTAGCCTTTTGGAAAGAAAAGGAAATTTGGGAAGAGGCAGAAGAACCATTAGAAGCTTCCCCATCTACCTCCTTTTGTTCTGCCATTCTCACTGCCATATTTTAGAGACAGTGAGGAAAAACAAAACTACCCTAGCTGAAACCAGGACTGCAACAATCTATTCGCCAGACACATGAATATCCAGCATCTAAAATCTGACAGAAATTGCAGGAGAGGTTACAGTATCTGCAAAAATAATCTGTATCCTCTGGCCTCCAAAGGCCATTGAAATAAGGAACAGAACCAAGTGAGTGACTCAAGGGAATGGTAATCAGTGCCCAAGAGAACTCTTTCCACAGGATGTTCTTGTGCTCAACCCAAAATCTTAACTCTGACTCCACCCTCCCTCACCTTCCAATTGGCTTTGTCCTTATTGCATTCTTTGTGAAATATCAGTGGGCTCCCTTGAAATCTGCCCAGGGTATTGTTGGATGAACACACACATGCACATAATCACACACTCCCACTCATTTCAGGCCTGTAGATACTTTTAAGATGTTGTCATTTAAAATGTCTGTAAGAGTAGAGCACAAACCATTTGTCTCTGAAGAACACAAGGCTGAAATCAGAGTAAGAAACAACTTTTACTCAGTTAGGAAACCAAGTATGGCAGGAATGATAGGTATGCTGAAAGATACTCTCAAATTCCACCATCCTATACAGAAAGAGCTCTTTATCCAAAGGATTCTTTGAAAATAAACACAAAGCAGGTTATCTGGTTTAAAAACACCCCCAACAAACAACAACTTACGTGGCTTTTCCTTCCCTCAGGAAAATACAAGATAAGGAGAACTGTAGTGTGGCAGACACCACTTTCTTAGACAAAGGCTTGAATTTTAACCTGACATCTGTCTGTGTAGGCATGGGGCTGGCATATTGCTTCATGTTGATGCTGCTGGTGGCAAGCGCTTTTCTACGTCCAGAAGGAGATTCCTGAAAAGCAAAAGAAAACAAAGCTAATGCAAAAGGTGCTGTTACACTAAAACCTGCGTGTGCACAAAACAAAAAATGTACTTATTAAATCCGCAGGGGGTTTTTTATTTTTGTTTTTTTCGGAAAATCACAATGGCCCTGTCGAGCGACAGAAAACCATTTCCTAATCTATGTCAGTCACTTAATGGTGGTGGAGCTTTGAACACCTTCTTAGTGCCATTAAAAAAAAAAAAAAGTTTGTCCACTGTGATTAGTGGTGTTCCATTATGACATCTTTCTTTTCACAGCAAATTGGATTCACTTTGTCCAAGCTTGGATAGTTTGGACTGGAACTTCTAGCCTATGGAAGACATAGGTTTTGACCATGCATGCATTTCTTTGCATAATGGTTTGAGTTCATCTGGTTTGTGCTCCATGCTCAAATATAATACCTGAATATTTTTCAGAGCTGTGGCTCTCCTCATTAGTGTTGTACATGCACTATCAAGAATGAAAGGTTTTCTGAAATTAAAGTTAGCAACACTTCCAAAAATACTGATAAAAAATTTGCAAAGAAAAAATAAAGAGCAAAATAGCTAAAGATAAAAGCCAAAATTTTATTTGACAAGCCTAAGTTGTATTTCAATATAAAAGTGTTGCTTGTGGTTTAGCAAGTCAGACTATTTAATCCAAAATGCATCTAAGAATCTACTCTCTTATTCTATCTAATATCAGCATCAGCAGGAATTATTATATGTAAAAAAGCTCCAGGAACAAAAAATAAAACAAAAACCCCCTGCTATTAATTCTTTTGAAAAATGTTCTCGCAATAGGACTACATTTTACTGCAGTTGACAATTTACGTTGAATAAAGAATACTAATTCAATCAAAACATTCAAGCATCCTTTTTCAAAGTACTTGACATTTCTGCCCAGTAGAATAAGTCAGAATGTAATATGTCATCCCCAAAGAATACCTTGTTTAAAAAAACTAGCCTTATCTGACAGATTATGCACAGCAATATTATACAGAACTATTAGTGCATGTAGATACCTTATGAATGAATTTCAAAAATGCATCAAACACTTGAGAAGGATTTAGGCCCTCTCAGAAGAAATACTTAAGAATATGCAAATACTCTCAGCTGAATCAAGTTGAACAGATGCGACTCTCACAAACAATACGAGTGCTCATTCCCTGGCTGCAGTTGTCAATCAAAGAGCAAGATTAAGGTCCAAGGTTCTGACAATGTGTAAAATGGAAAGTACGACCAGGGAGTTTCCATTATTACACAGATATGAACAACAATAATCTGTTATTATATCATACCTTTAGAATAACTAACATTACAACTCATTATACCAAATGCAAGGTATAGTGCAGCAGCTGTTCAGGCATCTATACCCAACAGGATCTCAGATAACTCATCTTGGAAGATTTTGAATAGTTGATGTTGACAGTAAGATGTTGATCTCAGCAAGATCAACAGATCTTAGCACAAATCATGAATGTGGGTACTTGCTTGCAGCCTTCCAGATGAATCATTGATCAACCACACCATGCCTGTATTCTGATATGCTCCTCTCAGTCTGACTACAAAAATCACTTCCCAGCAGCTGTGAATATCCCCAATTCAATACAGATCTGCATTTAATTCCTTGTGTAGCTACAAATGCCTTCTCAGTGCTGGCTCACCAGTTACATGCACCCAGTGCCACAAGAGCAACACACAGACCTCCCACTAGGTCCCTTGGGGGAAGAATCATAGGAAACACCAATATGTTTCAGTGACTCCAACAAACAGGGGTACTTGGGGGCAGAGCTACTTTCTCTGTTGCAAACACACTATCTTATCTGGTAGTCAGGTGCATGTTGTCTTTATCAAAATGATTTTACTAAAAAAGTCAAAGCAAACAAGATAACCCAACCCCATCTCCAATTCAGTGGTGGTTCTGAAGTGAAGAGAAAGAACACAACATTAAACTTGCAAGCATGCAAAAGCCAGACACAGATAGGAAAGCAGAAGAATTTTGAAATTAAGTGCAATTACATTTTCACTTAGTATCTAGTTATTGTACAAATTATCACCTTGTCATTTGCACCTTCAGATTATCTGGATCAGAGAGTGAGTAAGAGACATGAATAAAGAAGAGGCAAAGTCTTCCCAGTGAAGATGATCAACAGCAACTCCTAATGGAATCTTCTGGTGTTAGCTGATGTAGAGGAAAAGGGAGATGAGAATGCAGGCAGCAGTGTGCCAGGACAAAGGGAAGAAACTAGCCATGAGCAAGAAGATTTTCCTATCTCTACATATCCTCATGTGCTGTGAAGAAAGAGACACTTGGGAATCAAATTCAGTCTTCCTAAGAAATTAATTAATTTCATAACATTTTTGTGGGCCAAAGACAGAAGCTGACTTTCCAAGTTCCAACTGCCTAGAAAAATCCAAATGTGTAAGTTTATCATACAAAAAACCAAAACCAAACCAAACAAACAAACAAAACTATGAAAAACCCAAGCAGAAAAACAAACCAACCAAAACCCCCAAACCCAAATAAAAATAGACAGTGTCTGATCTTTCAAGTCTTATTTTGCTTCACATGAAAATTTAAGTAGATCCTCCTACTCTTCCAGAAAGTGAAGTCTGTTAGAATTCTGCCATGTTTTCTCTTTTTAAGCTTTACAGGTTTGGCCTTACATGGTTTTAGTACATAAGTAGATGGGGAAATCTTTTTGCACGTTAGAAGAATATTCTCAAGCTGCTTAGGTCCACGACTGATTTCACAATGGATTATGTTTTCTATTCTGACACACAACCAACTTCTAAAAAACTGTCTATAAATGCATGCTAATAACCACTTCTTACAAAGATTGTACCATTTTCTTCCAAAAAACCTACACACTTCCTATAGTAGACTCTTAGTTACCCCAGAAACACTGAAGACATTTTCTTGTAGAAGGATAAATAATTCTTAAATTAGCAGGGATAAAATAATCCAAGAATGGAGTAGACAGCAAACCTACAAGCAGAGTAAACAGAAACAGCTGAGCACTAGACTGGAATGAGTTATTCCAAAGAGAAGCCCACTTTGGTAGGATACTGAATAAATAATATCCATGTAATGGTAAAAGTCTGATCTGGTGTTTCTTGTGTCTCACATGAGCATGTGGAAAGTCAAGCAGGAATCCCAGTGCAAATGTTTTAATTGCTCAACTTTCCTGCTTTTGCCTATATAATCAAAGTTTAAACTGTGTAAGGCTGTTATGCCTCCAGGTGCTTTACATTCATGTGACTGCCAGGGTTGCCACATCCTGTTTTGCAAAAGGGTGGCATGAACAGTCAAATTTGAAGTCACAAGAGAGAAACAATCAAATGCAATAATAAAGAGAGGTGATAAAGAACAACACTTAGCAGTGAAGATGGAGTGTGTTCTGTAAGAAAACAGCAATTTGGAAATCCTTTACTTTTAAGAAAGGCAATGCATTATGCAAATAAAATCAGCTATGATACCTGAATGTCCCAGAAAGACAGAAGATAACATACAATGCCAGCAAAATACAAATACCTCTATGTTATCTTCTAGCTCAAATGTCCTACTGAGACTCATAATGGGCACTGCTGGACTCATAAAAGAATATGTGGAGCACTGGTTAACAACAATTTTTTGTTGTTTCATGTTTATTACTGTATAGTTCTAGCAAGTGAAACAGCACACTGAGAAAAAAAAAGAGTCACTCTCCTAAAAAGTGTCAATAAATGATTAAAAATATAACTACTTGGTATGTTTGCAGAAACTACAGCAGGTCTATCTTCTTGCAGAACAGGAAAATGTGTTAAGTCAACTAAAGGCTCAGAGAAATCTGTTAAAAGTAATTTTTTTGCAGAAATTATCATTGTAATTCACTCAAGAAGAGTAAAACCTGCACATAAACACACAGCAATACTTCTCCAACTTTCTCTCCTGTGTTGGGCAATTTCTGCTTTTGTAATCTACACTTTTCCCTCACAAGCAGCTTCACTTCCCTTGACAGTCTCCTCTTCCTACTCCGAGAATCCCCAAAATGCCTCAAACACAGAGCATATTTTGGGCGAAATAACCCTATCTGGGTTAGCTGTGTCAGCTGTTTCCAGCTGGCAAAGCAGCAGGATGAAGCATGTGGCTGGCTCTGCACTATGCCCACTGGGTGGCTGATACTTATACTGCATCCTGGTACTTTAGGAAAAATTTGAGCAAATTATTAAAAATCTGGAATAAGAAGACAAACTCAAAGCTAGCAAAATGAAAATTAATATAGAAGACAGAAAGATTTCCCAGTATCCCGGAGTACTTTGATTTCTGAATTCAGACAAAGAAATATGTAGAAAAAGCAATGCTCAGTAAATCAATAAAAGTTGCATTCTTTTTTTTGTACAGATAAGTACTAGTAATAACGAACTCAGGTAGTTCCCAATTTCTAAGCATGCTGTTTGTGTTTGCACAGACTTTAAAAACATTGCAACCTCAGAAGTGCAATTCAGAGGTGCCATCAGAAAGACAAATTCCAGTCAATCTGAAGCCACAGGAATCACAAGCTATGAGTGCAGGGCCAGGCTCAGATGAGCTCTCACCTTGCTTCTGGCTCTGCCAAAGCCTGAGGACTGACAGCACACACACAGTCACGGACTGAAAACAGGGTTTCAAAAGGCTGCGGATGGTTTTTCAACAGTCCCCAACATTATCTCTCCCCAGCATTTTAAGTTACTTCCACAAACCCTCAAATGACCATCAAATTACAAAGTTTGGGGACAGAGAAGGGAAAATGAACATTGACCAAACTGCAGTCAGTTCAAATGAAGCCAATGAAGCTGCATTTACTGATGCAGATACAGGGCCAGACCCATTTATCACATAAATTCCTTTTCAGTAAAGCAACCATGCATTATTCCTGCCACAACATTCCTGACTCTGAGTCGTGTCAGGCATCCCAAAACTCACTACACAGGACAGGAAGTGCCACCCTTCTATAAATATCTGCCTGGCATAAAGGATTCCCACAGCCTGATCTCCTCCTGCAACGAGGACAAAGTGGAGCAGTGCTATGTACCACAAGCCTTGTCTAGGAATCATCCCCATCATTTCCTGTGAAGAGGTCCTTTCCACAGCAAACAGGACTAAAATGCTCTAAGGAACTAAGTGCAGAGAGCCTGAACCAGAGCTGTAAAACAAACAAGTCATTTTTACTGGGAAGATGATCACAGATGACACACGTCACACCATTAAACAGCACCCAACTCTGTTCCAAAGGAAGCAAGCCAAAAGATTAACACCCTCACACAAAAGGTGTGAACTCAGATTTTTAATTTATAGGAGAGGCAAATAATGCTGTAATGTGAATTTCATGCAGTCTTCTTTCCTTAAAAATGTATTTTTAATGACCTTGTACCCTGTATTTACCAACTACTAGCAAGTCTTCGTCACAATTAATATAAGAGGTGCAAATAAGTAAGAAACATCTTTGTATTTTCTGTAAAACTGCCTCAAAAGCTTCTGGAGTTACACAGAATCAAAATATTGGTTGGGTTTTGTTCACAGGGTATATTCCTCTGGGTTATTTGGGCTGGGAAAAAGAGTCCTCCCAGAGAAATCAGCAGGATGTGTTTTACCTCTGCACACCTGAACTCAGCTTGCCTGCACAGAGCTGTGACCCTGCTGCGCTGTCTGCAACCCCCGAGGCTCCAGTGCCCTCCTTTCCTGAGAAATAACAGGAAAACATTTCCATTCAGCAGAAACCAGACCAAAAACTACTGAAGTTCTTAATTATTCAGATAGCAAATGGTCCCTCTTTAGTAGAAATATATTAAGTAATTAGTAATCACTGTACAAACATTGTCCAAAAAAGACCTAACTAAGGAAGACAACAAGTTTCCTCACTGGGTATTATTTTGTAAAAAGGAGCAATAATTATTATTGTCTTTCTCACAAACATGGAAAATGTACAGCATAATATTTTTAGAGGTTGCCTTTTCATCTTTTACTAAAGCAAATGATAAAAAGTCAACAAAGATATATAGATTTTAAGGAGGAGCAAACTTTGGCAGAAAATAATGGACAAAGCAATTTGTCCAGCTCTAAAAACTCACTGAGAGAAACAATGGGTTCTCCTCTCCTTTGGCCTCAGAATGAAATGTAGACTGCTTTGGAGGAAAGCTGTGCCCTGACACAAAGCCCCCTGCCCCTGCAGCCCCCACCCAGCACCAGAGAGGAGCTGGAAGGTTCTCCCTCTCCCGGCGTGGGATGGCAGCCCTGTGCCTGAGCCGCACGCACCATCTTGCTCAGATGAGAAGATCACTGCTTCACCAGCAGAGCAAAATGGATCACTACAGAATTTAATTTGGGAGAGTATACAGCAATTAAATGCTAAAATAGACAAGCTACAGGGAGCTCTCTCAACTGGAGAGAGTAAATTAGAAACTATGTCAGTTAAAATAATTTAGACAGGCGGATGGGAGATTTGGAGGACTGAATGAAGGCAGCACGATCTCTGCTGAAAACTTGTTTAAAAGCAAATAATGGTTCAAGATATCCAGAACATTATTAAGAATTATGATGCATTTGAATGGAGAATTTAATGTTTAAAAAATTCTGCACATACCAGAAACACTGGAGCCCTAGACATGAGGGCTTGGAATGAAACAAAACATTTTTAAACATTGAAACAGCTACCCTTAATGACATAAGTATGTATTTGTTATCCTCAAAAAGTGGCCTTTGTCCTTGTCAGAACCAAAGCCCTTGTACCTAACTATTTATCATACCGGTCATATCTTAGGTTTAAGCTTGAAGACACCTTCAAAAAACACTAACATGTTGGTTTTAACAGCACATCTACACTGATGAATCATTATATTGGAAGCACCACACATTGTTTCTTCCATAGCACAAGTAGAGACAATAATTTCAGTAAACAAAGAGAAAACACTACATGCTACTTCAGCTTCTGTCTTCTTACAACCCCATGAGATTCCAGTGGCACCCTGAGGGACTGACATGTGTAGTGAAAGGCTCTTTCTGACCAAAATCATATCCGTGGGTGTGCTCAACTGACCTGCTGTAGGTAACAACAAACCATTCACCTTCACGGGCTAATCCTCTGCATTCACAGACTCTGGAAATCTCCAATGATTAACATCAGACAGGAAGTTTAGAAAAATAAACGATACCTAATAAATTGAGGTAATTAATCTACACTATGCAGAATAACACCAGGAAAATTCAGAGTTCCTGTTTTTCTACCAAAAAATACTATTAAGCTTCTTAGACAACTACTGGACAGATGGCAAAATAAGTGCATGATTAAATTTTTTGTTGAGCAATTTATTAATAGACCATGTGTATGAGACAGATATTCCCTTCTCAAGTGGGATTGCTGCTTACAAAGGACAACAGAGAAAAAATTACAGGTGAGCTGGGTAATTCTAATATGCAGCAGATAACTATTGAACCCTGAAGTACTGAACCTTGCATAGGATGTGGATAACTGCTTTACATATCCATTTATAACATCTTCAATTGCTTTCTCCCTTGGACTCTTCAGCAATGCAGGAACAATTCCTGAATACTCTCCCACAGAAATATACAGCAGATTCTAACTGATTTGAGAAACATTCGCTTTAGTATTTGTAGGTTTTTTGCTCTTTCAGATTTCTTTCTCTAGAGATGCTATGCTAGTTTCTCCTCTCTTCAAGTTTCCCCTTCTACAGACAGGTTCATGAACTGTTAGATGCCTTTGATCAGCTAAACTCAGACTGTCCTTGCACTCAATGCAAACAATTATCTTTGCAAGGTACATGAATTTTTGCTTGTCTTTGCAGAGCTATAGCTTGTGCTGTACCACTTAAGAGCCCTGGAATACATAACTACTCTGTTTCCCTTAGCAGCAACAAAAGGACATATTTTCCTGCAAAGTTTAGATCCAAACATACTGAGCTCACTAATGCCCCAATGGTTCTGCTTCCCTTTCAAAGCTATTCACTCTCTGCTGTTGGGATCACTTCACATTAGGGACTGTCTGTTCCTTTCCCTTCCCTTCCCCAAATGCTACAGCAGCCAGGGATGTGACCATCTCCCCCAGGTCTGCTAAGGTACAGGGTACAGCTGTGTGCAAGCCTGTATGAACTACCACACAGTAATCACTAGCAAGCAAAAGCCATCAAGATGAAATAATTTTTATATAACAAAAGCCCTAAGAGTAACTCCTCCTGTAAACTCCTTTGCCATGGATGTGGGCCACAAGCTTGTCCAAGGTTCAGCTGAAGCCGGCAGAGAAACTTACTGTCACCAACTGGCTGTTTAAATCCTCAAGCTTTTCCTCTCAAAGGAGCAGATTTAAGGAAGTCTAGCTTGAGCTGCTGCTGACACGTGGCAGGTGAGGCTGTTGGCAAAAGCACTGCAGGCAGGGCTGGCAATTCAGCAAAACACAACAGTTCCTCATTCCTGGGAGCTGTGTGCCACTGGATCCCTCGTGCCCTCTGCCTCCAGGAGCAGCTCCCAGGCTCTACTTCAGCTGAGGCACTGCAGACAGCATTCCCCACGGCTGGGTTCATGTTCTTCCCTGCTTTTGAAGCATTTGCTGTATAACTGTATAGTATTTCTGTAGAGTTAGCTTCAACACAAAGTAAAAATACAGATAATTTACCTAATGTTAGAGAAGGAGAAACAGCAGATGATGAAGTTAGCTCCTAAAATTTTAGCAGAAAATGGTGTAAGAAACACATTTGTTTTGTGCAACCTCCTCCTTCAGGGGGAGGACAGGGTATCTGACTTTATAACCATGGTTTTATTTACTGCTTAGCAGTTCATAACTCCACATTTTTTCACATACCAACTAAAGGGACTCACAGGTTGTTCTCTGTTTTTTTTTGTTTTAAAGTAATAAGCAATACCTATTACAAAATTTACATTTAAGCTCACCTACCAATGTCTGGCACTTCAGCTCTGCCTCTGCTTTGCCTGACAGGAAGCCTCCATTGTCATCATTCACTCCTCTGCTGTCTGCAGAGGTCTCCCATGAATGGTGCTATTGCACCTTCAAATAGCTACACAAGAGAGATGTCCAGCTAGTGCCCCCTAACAGAAGTCAGTCTTTAAGGAAAGATAATTGACTTATTTTTTATTTTTTAAAAAGGGTAGCTAGCTACTGATTTGTTATTAGTTTCAGATGTGAAAAGCCCTTCTGTTGATTACAGCTTCTTTTCTTTTTCCATTCCAGTCTCTAAATTTCATTACTCTGTCTTAATGTCACTTCAAGACAAATACCCAGAATCTTTAATGTTAAAAAGGTGGGTTTGAAATAATACCTCAAGCTCAGGAGTGAACATTTAATGTGAATTCAATATACTATTAAGAACAGTTTCTGCACCTCAGGCCATGCTTACCTGCAAACCTTGTCCTAAGGAAACAAATACCATGCAGGAAGGCATATGTGATACAGGCCCAGAATTAACTCTTGATTATTTAAACAAACTTGCAAACAAGCACATTATTCAGCTTCTTCGTAATCTCCAACAAGGAAGCAAGTTTCAGGTAAAACTTCTCGAAGAAGAAACAAGGTGAAAAGATTAACTGCTCCAACAACCTTACATACTTTCATTCTTCTTTCCAGAGAAAGACTTAATTATTTAGCATAGATATAACCTATTAAAATAGGATTTGCAAAATACCGCTGTGTCATTGACCAGCTGTTCCCATCTGAGGATAACTTCCATAGAGTGAATGCACAATTTTAAATGACAAAGTTTGCAAGGCTTACAACAGAGAAAAGCCTGCAGGAGTGTCAATGGAAGGTACTAGTTTTTCTGACTTTATATTTTTTCTGTACTCAAAGTTGAACCTTACTGCAAAAGCCCAGAGCAAATGGCTGAATGGTATGTAATGCCTGATGGTTGTGTGCTGAGCAGTGATGCTCACACCATGAACATTCCACTGGGCAGAACCAGAGACTCCAGGTGAAACTGCTGATCACCTTGGGAACTTCTCAGAGTTAGGCTAAAAGGCCACTTCATAAAAGACAGCACAACGTTTTTCAAACCAAACATGTCAGCAATATTACTTCAGCATGAATGTATCTCCATTATTAAATTCATGACTGTGCTTTTTTAATTCTCTTGCATGTTACTCACAGCTTCACAGCATGTGCCAAAATCACCAGAATACATAACAACAACAGGATACAACACAGTTGGAAAAGTGCCTCAAAATACCAAGAAATTGCTGGACCTGCTGTTGCTCTTTCCTTTCTCAGGATCTCCCAGTGCCACCAAGGGGACACACTGCAAGGCCACCACTGCCCTCAGCTCTGCAGCTGTGATCCTCATCACAACTCCCACTCTGGAAGAGCTGGCTTTTCAAGAAAGTGTCTCCATTCCAACAGACAGCTCTCTCACCTGTGCCACTTTATTACCATTTCTCTTATCCAAACCTACAGCTCACTATCAGGGGCAAAACCTCGTTGATACAGATTTAATATGCAAGTCTCCTCCCAGCTGTTATGTCAGAGCAATGTGGCTGGCAGGGGATGGTTCCTGTGAGCAGCACTCTGCTCTGCAGAGTTCAGGAAGGAGGAAAAAATACGGGATCTGCAGCTCTCACCAGCGTCCTCCTGCTGAGGGGTGGGCTGAGTCTGATGTCAGCAGGAAGCAGCAGGGGAAAAAGGGTGGGAATGCAAGCATGGCAAAAGGGAGGCAGCTGAAAATTCACATCTGTGTGAAGCTGGAATGGGGACATGCTCACGCATGTCAGACACCTCAGCTGTCACACCCTGTGCACACACAGCAGTGGGAATTGTGTGTGGTGCAGGTGCAGTTAATTTTTTATATCTATGTTTATAAACAGCACAGTATACATTTTAACTGTGAGGATAAACATAAAGCATTCCAAAACGCACCTCAGCAATAAACATAAACCACAAGTTTTTGAAAGCCCATCCCTGCCTCCCTCCCTCCAAATTTGTTTCAATCAGGGAAATAGCTAAATGGATTTCTTCTAACTTTGTACTTAAAGTAAAATTCACCTCAAGGCTGACAAGCATAGAAAATTTCAGTCAAATGGGTGAATTTTTTTTTGTTAAAGCTGCAATAGCCTGAAAACAGGGGCTTGTAATGAAGCTGCCCCATCAACCATAACCACACTGTCAGCAGAGCAACACAATCATATTGCCTGTGCAAAGAAGCAATGCATTTAACATTTTCTTCACTGTGTATTATCTATTAGCTGAGTTTGTCACAGAGATATGTGGCAGTTCCCTGCAATACTTATGAATATATGGCAAGGCATACAAGAATCCATCTATGTCTGCTTCAGCATAGGTTTGTCTTATTACATTTTAGCAAGCAACTTTAAAACCCACCCTTCTCTTATCTTAGGTTTCTGTTAAATACTGTTACTATCAAGAAATTGAAGTCGTCTGAGGCAAACATCTCAGATCTTCCCATTGCTATTCTCTATTACTAATGCACATTACATGTTCAATTCTCCCTTGCTGTTCCTATGAAAAAGGTCTTGTCAAAAACAGATTTCATTTTTTCTGTGTATGCACAAATTAGTTATGGATGATTAACAAAGCATTCATTCTTTTATTTGCTTTGGCTGAGACTTGATCTGTGTTACATTCATGTGAGGGAAGCACTCAATTTTACGTTGATTAAATATGAAACACTGCACTCTTGATAAAAAGAGTTGTATTCAGAGCTGCATAATATACTGACAAAAGATGCATGTTCTTGGGCTAATAGTTTCTTAAACAAGTTTTTCCAGATTTTTAATTGCAAAAAACTTGATACAGCTTTTTTTTTGCTTTTTTTTTTCCTTCTCAGCAAGTACTGGGCAGTGAGAGCTTTGTCCCAAAGCAATCTGGTGCAGTCTTAACAAACAATAGTTATTTCAATCGGATATAATAAAATGCAATTTTCAAGTTCTGCCCCAAAATTTGATTTCTTTAAACATAACTGGCATTACAAAACTTTCTTTAAAAAAGACTGCAAAACAAAATTCAGATGACAAATCATAACTACAGAATTTTTCTTTTATTGCATCAAAAATTCAACAAAAATAAAGAAGTATTGGAGAAGTCTTATGGAAACCTACAGCAAATTGTAACTGAGAACTTAGCCCTGATATGCTGTTACTGACCCCAGCTATCACAGGATAACATGTGCATAAATGCTCCTGAGTAAGGCCATAAATTCTCCCTGTCCATTAAACACAGTGACAGAGCGACACCAGAAAGGATGTCCGTTGGTTAAGCAAGGTATTTAAGTGCAAGCCTAACTTTAAATACACAATCTATGTGTAATTAAATCAAGTTAAAGAAAGCCATGTGATTAAGCACATTGTTAAATTTGGGAACAAATTATTTGCCCTTATAAACCAGGAGATTCTGTCTTGGGGTTTGCAGCACATGAAAACAAACATGAGCCCCCAGAAACATGTAAGCAGAGTGTTACACACTTTTGCAAGAAGGGATTTATTTTCAGTGTAAATCTACAGAGTGAGGAAAGCTCTTACTCAGCTGAGGAGGAAGTCTGGCCACATTAATCCTTTTACAAACTTTCATCAACAATTGATGGTCTTATAAAACCTTTGCTAATGTTCCTATGCCACAAAAATAAGTCTGTTCAGTATCTTTCTTACACATCACCAAAATGAAAGCATGAACATAGAGTTTGCAATTTCACTGCCAAGGAGAGAGAATCCTACCACAGCATGAAACTAGAAAGAGCCAAAGCAAGGGAATCTTGATGTAAGGTGGGCTTAGAAAGGACAGCTAGTGCCCCACATGGAAGAAGCTGATTTCTGGAGGTGCCACTGAAATATCACAGCGCTGGATGAGAGGACAGTGATGGAAAAGAGATGGTAATTTGACCAAAGCAAGTTACAGCATGGTCTCTGAGCAAAATGTCTCTGCTCCCCATGAACAGAGATGCTTGCTAGCTGACAGCTCTTTGAGGAGCCAAATAACCCATCTCAGCACTCAAGGGTGCAGGTAGTGGACAAGAAAGGGGCAGCAAAGGCAGCCAGGCCCACCAGGAGCAGCCATGCTACAGCACAGGTTGGGAGCTCCTGCAGGGCACAAGAAGCATGATGGGTCCCAGGAACACCCATCCCTGCTCACAGCCCTTATCCAGAGCACAGGCACAATGGAGCAACCTCTACCTGCAGCCATCAGACAGCGCCTGTCTCCAAACCAAAACCCAATCCCACTTCTGCAGCCACAGGCTCCTGCCTTGCATCAGCCATGGTGCTCCACTGGCTCTTCTTTCACAAGCAAGTTCCTCTCACTAAACCAGCAGAAAAAAAACCCCCCAGTGTTTCAGCTGGGTCAGACTGAGCTCTCCAAAGGCCAGGTCAGCACCAGCACAGGCACACAGAAGAGCTGCTGTACACAAAGTGGGGAGCAGGGAGGACAGAGCAAGAAACCACCTGTTCTGACAGCAGCATACTCAGAATGGTTCAGCCATCACATGGGGTTGCATTTCTGTGCCATATTCTGTGGAGATTTACCCTTCCCATTCCAGCCTATGTGAACTCAGCTCCCTGTCCCTGCCGATAGAGGATGGTTGAACTGAGACAAAGGACTTTTTTCCTTTAAGGAGCTCCAAAAACATTTTTCCCCTTTGCTTCAGGTCACATAAGAACACACAAAAGGACAAAGCAATAAATGCTCACATGCACTTTCTTGTCTTTATTTCCATTCTCTGGAATGAGGCCAGAGACATCTAAGTAGTGCACTCTGTTCTCTTCCACTCCCCCACAGAAATTATGGACTCTCCTTTGCAGCCAATTTCCTCCTCCTTCTCTGTCTGGGCCCAAGCTTCAACCACTGCAGAACAATGTTCCCCTGTTTCTCTCCAGGGCCCATTCGCCATGCATCAACCCCAGGCTCCCTGAGGCTTCGCAGACCTTTAAGGCTTTACTTTTACAGATCCAGGATGAAAACCTGTTCTTTCTGCTTCAATTCTGGGAAAATTCCACTCTCTCCCCACTTTGCATATGAACTCAGCTGCACTCATTCCCTTCAGGTTCAGCCCCTCCACGGTGCTGAGGGGCTGCCACTCCTGAGGCCATTGGCACATCCGCCCTGCTCCAACGTACCTGACACAAGTCAGAGAGCTGCCTTGAAAAATACAGAAATGGTTCATGGCACAGGTTTTCTCCCCAGTCTGAAATATTAAATTGGGCACTGGCATGTCAAACAGCATATATTACACCGCTTCCCACTTTTTAAAACTATGGGTATTTATTATTATTAGACTTGCACAATTTATAACCCATAAAAATAAGTGCTATAAAGTAAATACCAGGTTCAAATAATCGGTTTTTACATATTCTTTTAAAAGGACGTTATTCTCCACATTCCAGCTACCCCATGAACATTCCTGGAGTGTTACAGGCACAAACACTGTCAACAATTCTAAAGCTTCCCTAGAAATAAGTTCACATGTGTGCAAAAGGCAAAGATGTTCCTAATGGCTTGTTTATTAATATATCATGTTGCCATCTAAAACAAATACAAGAATAAATTAATAAATACAGCATATCTCAAACGGAAGTATTTTCTTCTCTACTTCTTGGCTGTGAAGTTAACTTACGGATTTGAAAAAAATCTCAATGCTAATTAACTTAATATTCAATCCATCCATATTTTACAATATTCCACAACAAAAGCAAATTTAAAAAACAAAACTAAAAAACCCGACAAACATAAGCAGACCTAATCTCATAATTATTGTTACATAGAAGCACTTATGAGACATATGCATTAATCAATTATCAGAAAGTAGTGCTTCAGTCCCAGGTAGTCAGCAACAGCACTCATATAATATTACAGGGAGCCTGATATTTTGGCAAAACTGGAGCAGGAAAAATGAAACTAAAAGGCATATTGTACATGTGACCTACAGGACTGGGATTATTACCTCTAAGCTTATTAAGAGTAAAAGCTGTCAGTCGGACCACCCCACAACCAGGGAGGAAAACTGAGATTACTCAGCAGCAAAAGGCATAAAAAAGCAGACGTGTCTTCTTGGAATGGATGGAGGCAGAGAGTGAACCACAGCCCTGCTTCAGCTATCTGAGCAGTAATTGGCTCACAGGAGCGACTGCCACGTTAAGGCATTATCATTATCTAGCTCACATAACTGGAAATTCACGCTCTGTTCTTTAAATTGGCTTAACCAGCAGCATCTGCAGCACTTTAATTAATTACAGCAATTGGCGTACCTTAAAAGTAGATGCACAGATCTGAAATGATAATGCCCCGTGAGTAATAATTGTAAACTAGCATTAAACCAGACCTATCCTAAACAAAAACTAGGGTATACTGTTGGGATCAACAGAAAACAAGCTTCAACCTAGTAATTATTATTGTCTGCCCAAGTTCACCAACAGATACTACAATTGTACGTGCCACTTTACATCCAATTAGCTCAGGAATGCAGAAACTCACAACGTGTACAGCAAAAATCTGTTCGGGTTTGATGTTATCCAGCCAAAATTTGCTCAGGCACCTAAATTTGGGGTTCCTTGAAAGATAAACTTTGAGTTAAAATCATAGCAGAGAGTGATTACCATTATTTATTTTTAGTACACTCCTTATAAAGAAATACAGAAGCCAGACATCACAGTAAGCTCAGAAAGAAGTTTTTTTGACAGCCATTAGCTTTGCTTCAGTAAAAAATCCACAGGCACTGTACATAAACGTGGATTTATTTTCTTTCCTGGTATCCACAGCTCTAAAATATGGAAGAATTACTTGGAAAAAAAATTTGGAGACAAGAAGTTAAAAACCTCTTTTGTTCCTTTTATGTCCAGCAACTTGAAATCTTTACTTAGAAGAAAATAATTTTTAAACCCTGACGGTGAAATCCATGTACACATCCCGGAAAAATCTAAAAGCTGTTCTTCATACCTTTTCCAGCCAGAACACAAAACACAATCAAGATTTGTTGTGACTTGCTTCTGTACAATTTCTGGTTTAAAGATAGATTTTACGTTTAATTAGCATCATGCTGCAAAACAGGACACAAGAATTCTAATCAGGCTTCTTGAACGTAATGGAAGTTTAAACATTTAAATAGCTCAATACTACTAAATTAATCAAATCTGATCCTCAAATTCATAGGGAATTTAGGGAATTTATACCAGAATACCATTAGGGAATTTATACCAGAATACCTGGTATAAAGGCCACTACCAAACCAAATTTGAACTCCTCATTTATCAAACACAAGTCTTATCTTTCACAGCCGTGTGAAAGAATGAAGCACAGCTTTCTTGATTCTAGTAAAGATGTAAAGTTTTGAACATATTTTAAGCTAAAGAAACCCAAAACCGAAGACTGAAATAAGGGATGATTTAAGTTGCAAACACTTTAACTATCTAATAAAAATAGATGCTGCAGCACAAAATATGCCTTTGTGCAATGTTGTCCTGTGCCCATTTCTGAAAGCATGACTGTTCTCCTTGTAACTCACAGAACTCACACGGAGGCACTACCTCAGCAAGGCAGAGTGCAAGCCCGAACAGCTAAAATACCAAGGCTGATGCAGCAGCAAAAACCAAAACCAGCAATCTTAGGTAGCAACTCACACCACAGAGACATGTAAAAGGCAGCCAGAGGACAAAAATACCTTTTCTAAAGCAGCAAAACCAGTGACTGTGTTTATATACTCTGTGTCTACCGTGTCTGGGCTGTGCAGACAGCAGTGAAGCTTCACTGGTATGTGTAATTTTAAGACATGAATATCTTTGCTCAGAAATAGTCTGATAACATGTTTATCTTGGGTATACAGAAAACAACTGCATGCACAAATAAACAGATACAGTCAATGTAATGACGTTCATCTCCTGAGTACCATTTATAAATCACAATCTAAAAACATTATAAATCACAATCTAAAAACAATCTGTGCTACTAAAGCACCAGCCTCTGAGGAAAAATGGCCACAATGCAGGAAAAAATAAAAAATAAAATAATAATTCTTATCTAAGACTGATACTTATTCCACACAATCACCCATTTCTGATGGAGAGGGATCACAAGTGCACAATACAAGTTATTCGTTGACTAAATATCATCCCAAAATGCTCGGATATAAAGGTTGGAAGGATTAACACAAAAGGTCCCACTCCAAGACAAATGTCTCCTTCATAGTTCAGTTCACAGCCATCACAACTGCTCAGTCAGGCCTGCGATCCCAGTGCGCCAGGCATATACCTGCTAACCAAACACACCAAAGACTTGGAAAATCTCTTGTTGATACTGGCATATTTTTAGAGGAGATTTTAATTACCATCAGAGAGAAACAGAGTTTTGAAAATACAGGAAGATCCCAAACAGTTTCCTCTTCAAATCTCAGCACTTTCTGAAACAGCTTCCACAGAGGAATTACAAATTTGTCAGGCTGGCATGATTCACACGCCGCTTCCTGCCTTCTCCTCGTTCAGTCTCTCACCTTTTCCAAGCAAAAAAAAAAGTGATGTGGAACAACTCCCCCCGGTTTTAAGCTGCTTGCACTTTAAGCTTTACACTATTTAATTGCACGTTTATATAGAGGCCACTTTTCAAAATAAATGCAGAGAAATGAATTCATTAGCAGGCACTAAAACATGTTGGGGTCCAGCGTAACAATAAAATCACTTTGTGATTTTTCCAACAAACAATGAGTTTTAGGGGGAAAAATTGCTATTGCAATTCGTATTTCTAAATATATATTCAGATTTAAACATTTTTGTCTAATAATAATGCACTTTCACATGGCCTTCCATTTCAGAAACTATCTAAACTGTGCTTATCTTCTTTTATTTTCAGGAACAGACTACAGTATGAAAACTAAGATTTCTGAAGGAGAAAGGGCTGAATCTTAGTGCTGACTATTTTATCCTTACTGGATGGTAATTTTTCTACTCCCTCTACTGGCATACTTTAAAAGCAAGTAAAGAAAAACCTGAAGGGCATTCTAGCTTGTAAAACATAATGAGAAAATTTTTTTTGTAACCTCAAAATAATTGCTTGCACAACTCAGCAAAACATTATTCTTAAACCCTGGGGATTTCTAAACCACCAACAAATTTTTGGCAGATTTCTTATTGTAAAAATTAACTGAGCACCTCAAAAAAAAAAACAAATACCAAAAAAAAACCATCCTGATCACTTTGTGTTAGAATTGCTATCAAGTAGTCCCATCACCTGTCACTGCTCTGATCAAAATAGGTCACTCCCTCAAACATACTCTATGGCTGCAAGACACGAAGAGTGATCTATGGAATAGAAATCTACATGATTACCACAAGTCTACATAAATAAGCAAAAATATCCTGCGCTTAACAAGTTGCTACTTAAATGTTAGACAGTGCTCTGTGAACCATTTTATATTAAAATTGGATAGTTCTAAACATCACACATACAAGAAGTATTGTTTGACACAGTGCCATTTTGATGATAAATTGCAATCTACAGCTCAAATAATTCTAGCCAGGGATTAACATTTCAGAGGCTGAGCCAGAGATTATGTGTGTGGATCTTGAAATTCATCATCTCCCTTCGGCACAATACCTCATTCTTCCTTTTTTCATCTATTCTCTCATGAAGGGTCAGGAAAGCTTAGCCTTGCTGTTTCATTCATTTCATCTCTACATTAACCAGATACCTTGCAGTCTTTAGTTCTTACGTGTTATTCCATTACAAATACTACAGCCACACCGCACTGTGCTCTGGCTAATGAGGCATGTACCAAATCAAAGGCTGCCATCAAGTGGTTGTAGCACACTGCCAGCACTATCCAAAGTTAGTGTTCTGTATGGGCTTTCACCAGGACATACTGTTCAGGGTGGATTAAACTCTGCCCTGATTTAAAGCTTTGGGAGAAATCCAGATGCTAAGAGATGGTGGTCCCACACCATTTCATCTCCTTCCTTTCAAATTCCAAGGTCCAGCCTAATAGCTGGTATTGCTGTTTCCTGCCAGTCTGGATCAGCAGGCTTCAGAATTTCTGCCATCATGCTGCTCATCAAAAAAGCTCCATCAAAAGCTTCCCAGCTAGCCGTGGGACAAGATGGGTGTCACAGAGTGGGGGTTTCACACAAGACGGGGACAATCAACACTGTTTCTTGTGCCACCACACCCAGTTTCACATCAAACTGCATTAAAGATTGTTAGTCTCTACTCATACTAAAGTTGAAGACAATGTGAGAGTTCTTTGTTGCAGTGATAGTGATGAATATCCTCGGCATTACTCAGCAACTTGAAGCAACCATGCTCTGATAGATCATTCTTCAGCACAAGCATTCCATCCCACCCACACAAATGGTCCTTCCATATAGATACAGTATTGCCACATCAGTTCTAAAGCACAGCCTGTTATTCCAACTCATCTTTGCCTGACAGGCAGAAAAACAACCAAGCACGACCAAAGTAACTTTCAGAGAATCACAGATTCACCAAATAGGCAAGGTGTGGAAGGACCATTGTTAGGATCACCTAGTCCAACCTCACTGTTCAAGTAGGGCCCCCTTAGAGCATGTTACTTAGGGCATTGTCCAGAGAGATGTCCACCTCCAGTGAGGGAGACCCCTCCACCTTTCTGGGCAACCTTTGTAGCACTTAGTCACCATCACAGTAAAGTTTTTCCTTGTCATGTTGAGGTAGGGATTCCTTGGTTCCAGTTTCTGCTTGTTGCCTCTCATCCTATTGCTTGACACCACCAAGAGGAGCCTGGCTCCATCATCTTGACACCCTCCTTCGAATACTGATACACATGGATGAAAACCCCTCACAGTCCTCTTCAGCCTAACCAGGCCCAGCTCCCTCAGCCTCCCTCATAACTGAGGTGTTCCAGACCCCACAACATCTCCACAGCCCTCCCGTGGATTCTCTCCAGGACTCTCTCGTACAGAGGGGCCCAGAAGTGGACACAGCACTCCAGATGAGGCCTCTCCAGGACTGAGAAGAGGGGCAGAATTACTTCCCTCAAATTCCTTCTTCTCGCTTTTTAATGCACCAAGACAGATGGTTTTCTCAATGAAAAAGAGCAGTGTCTTTCTAAAAATTGCAGCAATTTCGCTACCATAGGAAAAAAGCTTTGCACATGCCACAGGACACAGAAAAATTTTGCGTGGTAGGGACGAGACTAAAGGTTACCCAGATGTGTCTTCCCAGATCATGTCCATCCATGGCATGTCCATTCCAGCAATTCAGCTGTCACTTAAAATAACACCTTCCATCTAGAAGTTGCAATGAAAATACTAAGAAAAGGCGATTTCAATGTTAATTGATGACAACAGACACATTTTTTTTTATTTCTGAAAGGGGTTGGTTCCAAAGTATAAAAAGCTGAAAAGCCATGTTCTCCCTGCTGCCTGCAGTGCCTGACTATCCAGTCTCCCATGGTCTCCCCTTGCCATTGTCATCAGCCATGTCTTGCATCTTGGACTTCTCAGTTTCATTGAATGATATAAAAAAGGAAAGCAAACACTGGAAGAGTAGCATTGGGAACAAACAAACAAAAAAACAAAAAAACAACCTGGGAGCGGGAAAAAGAGGTGAAAAAGTATAGGGTTTTGTCAGATACAGCTTTTGATGGTAGTTGATTTGTGTTCTTTTTGTATTCTTTTCAGAACTTATTTAGCACTCAAAAGTGAAAAGCACTACCAAATCTCACATTTCAAATAACTTCTCACTTTTCAACAGGAAAAAAAGAATGCAAATGTAAGTAATTTTCATTTCAGGGATCTACTTTACAGATAAAAATAGGAGACACAATTCTTCACATGATTTTCAACATTTCTTCTGGTTTGGTAAATATTGTATGTGTTCTTTGAATTTTGTGCTGTGCCTTCCTGTGACTGGAGACTGTTTCATGGAGTTGTTTGGCTTTAGGGAGGAAAGCTTTAAGAGTTTCTTTAATCTTATCCCTTGCTGAGCAGAACAGTCATATAGTATAAATCATTAAAACTACAGTAGTTTCACGAATACAAGCCGCACGGATTATAAGCCGCACCCCCGGTGCCTCGACAATGTTGCTGTCTTTGTCAATAGATAAGCCGCACCCCGAATATTAGCCGCACTTTCGTTCGTCGCGAGAATCCGTGCGCAGCTTTCACAAATTGGCCAATTAGTAACAGGATCGCGGCATAGCGGGCTTTACTGGTTCGGGGCGGGGCCAGGCAGGCTCGGCCCGCTCATGGTTGCCGACGGGGCCGGGTGGCCCAGCTCAGCGCCACGGCTCGGTGGGGCTGGCCGGGTGGTGCTGCCGCCGCCGCTGGGCTCGCTGGCCCCCCTCTCCCGTCAGCACCGCCCCGCTGCCGCGTTCGCTCGCCCGGCTGGCAGGGCTGCCGCCGCCGCCGCCGGGTTCGCCGGCCGCCCCGTGTCGCGTTCGCTCGCCCGGCCGGCGGGCTGCCGCCGCCGCCGCCGGGCTCGCCGCTCGCTCCGCGCCGCGTTCGCTCGTCCCGCGCCGCGTTCGCTCGCCCCGCGCCTCGCTCGCCCCGCGCCGCGTTCGCTCGCCCCGCGCCTCGCTCGCTCGCCCCGCGCCGTGCCTCTCTCGCCCCGCGCCGCGTTCACTCGCCCCGCGCCGCGTTCGCTCGCCCCGCCGGCAGGGCTGCCGCCGCCAGGCTCGCCGGCCGCCCCCTCCCGTCTGCACCGCCGCCGCGTTTCCTCGCCCTGACCGGCACTGCAGGCCCCCGCACCGCCGGGCTCCCCCACGCTGCTGGCCCCGATTCTGCTGGGCTTCCCCCGCTGCCAGGCAGCCCCACCCGCCAGCCTTCCTGCTTCTGCCATGCTCCCCTGCACTGCTAGCCCCAGTTCTCCCAGGCTCCCCCGCCCTGCTGGCCCGGGCTCTGCCGCCCCCCCGCCCCGCCCTGCTGGCTCAGGCTCTGCCGCCCGCCCCCCACACTGCTGGCCCCGCCTCTGCCAGGCTTTCCTACCTCTGCCGGGGCCGGCTGGGCTCCAGCTTGGCTTGGGGCTGCCGCGGGCTCTCACTTCCGTGTTGGCAGCTTTTAGAATTTTGTTAATGTATTAGCCGCCCCGGAATATTGGCCGCACTTGCGGGTTTCCACCAAAATTTTGGTCAAATTGGTGCGGCTTGTATTCGTGAAATTACTGTATATTATAAAAGCTGAGTCTTTAAAGAAAATCTCTGAAAACTAGTAAATGTATTTATTTTTAGCAGGTGAAGTCCTCAGAGTCAGACACAGCTGTTTCCTATCTCAGGCTATGCTGCACACGGTATTAAAACCAACTTGGAAAACCTGCCATCCACCCTGCCTAGCCTGCCAGGAAAGGCAGGTTGAATTGTTCCCAGTTATAGTCTACAGAAAACCCTCCAGAAGCAGAAATACTGCTATTTAAATATATATATATATATAATTTTTCAGGCCACTGGAAAATGTGAGAATTGCTGAAGTACAATGTTGTGGTTAAGGAATGGTTCTCCCCAATTTAGTGTTCCCACTGAGACTCTCCAAAGCATGCTCCACTAACTCCCTGCCTGCCCCCTCCTGTCTGAGGACTTGCCCACTGGAAACTGGAGTGGCATTTACCCTTGAACAATTTCCTGTGGTGGTCATTCCTATTCTCAACTCACACATCTGTGTTGCCTGGGCAGAGGTGAGTTTTCCATCCCACTTCCACCTGTCCTCCATGTGGTCATGCAGGTAGAACCCAGGGTAACTTGTGGTGTGAACTCCTATCAAGCAGGGGGTGCTTGCTCCCAGTAGCAGAGACTCTGGTCTGTACTGGTGGGACATGGGATGTTTCCTCTCTAACTTGCTCGAGTCTTTCCAGTCTGTCCACAGTTTTGGATGATCCTTCCACAGCTGAGACACAAGTTGTTAGGGAGGCAACGAGATGATTTTCATATTGCTGGAGTCGGGCAGTCACCTGAAGCACTGCTTGTTCTCCTTTCGTTGACATCAATGCCAGTGAGTGACACACAACAGTGGCACACTCCATACAAATTTCCACCACGAGGATTGTGTCCTCTGGACCTTATCTGGATCTACAGGGGACTCCTGTAATTTGAACTCTTATAGATTACCTCCAGCACAACTGATTGTCTCAGGTACCTTCCTCCATGGCATTCCACCTCTTGTGTGCACCCTCACACTTGGCAGGAGTGGCCTCCAGAGACTCAGTTTCTGCCCTCTTCCCAATCCCCTTGTCAATGCCCACATGCCAGGGATCTCACGTACTTGGCTTCCATACCATGGGCCGTGATATTGCAGCATTGGAGCAGCCAGGTCACCAGGGGCTCAGCAGGGGGTCACCAAACTGGCAGCTGAAATCTTAAATCTCACAGCTCAGTCTGGGGTAGGGATCAGGTGATGATCTCTGCCTCTTCCTCCTGTTGTGAGGGCCCTGCTTCCTCTTCCTCCCTCACTATGCAAACTTATTCGGTCTTGGATTTCTCTTTCTGTACAGGACCTGCTGCTACAGGCTGTCCCTCTGATTCAGCTCAGTGTGAGAGGCCAAGGTGCCTGTAGGTCTGATTTCCTCCTCCCCCTGAGGGTGCTGTCCAGCAGTGAACAGTGTCCATGAAGAGCAGCCAGGACCCAGCACACTTCACTAAGTTGCTTCTCTCTGGAGTTGCCACAGCATTCTCCTTGCAAATACCCTCTCACTTTACCAGGGTCCCATTGTTGTTTACGAGTGAACTTCCAAACCATCAGAGCAGAGAATTTCCCCAAATACTGGCCCATTTTCCTCCCACATTCCACAGCACCCATGACTATCCACCCTTAGGGCAGATCTTTGGTTGACCTTCCCAGAAATCTCTGTCCAGACTCTAAGCAGGCGTGGACTGCACTGAGAAGTCATAGCAGACATGGCAACAAGAAAATGCTTTCCTTAGCATCCAAGGGAAATACAAAATTCTCAAAAGCTAGTTTAGCTGAAGGAGAAAAAAGGAGTGAGAAGCTGGGGGAAATCCTCCTCTGTTCCCCTCCCAGACTGCAAAAATTAACCCTGTCCAGAACGTACAGTCCACCATGCTCGGAACAGTAACCTTTGACTTCAGGGATGCAACTCTGTATGAGTCATACATTTGGCAAAAATTCAGTTTAATCTTATATTAATGCTGGAATGTGGAAAGAGAGAAAACACTGATAAGCTATGAAATGCCCTTTACAGCACCATATTCAATACCATTTTATTCAGGCAGTCTTTTCAGCCAAGACTCAGGTTCCCACCATACTTAAGCTAAACCAGAAAAAGTTCATTTCTACTGCTTGTCAAGATTCAAGAAGCCACTTAGCTCAGATATTGATGATGCAAAACAATGAGAAAAGAGAAAAATCACACAAAAAACACAATATGATGGTGTAGCATCAATTCAGAATGAAGAATATGCTGGGAGGAAAACGAATTAAATGGCACCAATTAAGTTATGGAGGTCAATTAATTTTTATTATATTAAACTCTATTAAGACAGCTAACAACCAAAGATAAAAGGCTGAAAGAAATAACACTCTGAGCTATTACACTCCCAGATGGTTTTCCTAATAACAAGGGTTTTCAGGAGGCCAGAACTCTTATTTTCCTGTCAGCTGGCTATAGTTCTGCTGGTGGCCACTATTTTTAAATAACATGCTCTCAGTTAAATTACAACTGCTTGCATGTACAATCCTATCCAGTTACTTAATGCAGAGTTACATTTTACACAATAATGGATATTTTAATTCTTTTTTGACACATATTTCTGTACCTTGAGCACATGCAATTGCAAGGTATTATCTCAAATCAACCAAAATATTCAATTTGACTCCCAGATTATCTGCCTTTGAAGGTGACTTATGTCAAAAATATTTTTCATTAAATGCATTGCCATTTTTTCCATTTTCCATACTGAATATTTTGTACTACATGGCAGCAGCATATGCTGCTGTTTTAACACTGTAGAGCTACCAGGTCAAAAATGAAATTTATCCAGTATAATGCTGCCCCTGACAGTGGTATTTTACATAACGATATTCTGAACTGCATCAAGAGCAAACACAAAGCCATGCCTGTACGGAGATGTAAAAACACACTTGGACAGAAAAAATGTGGCATGCTGAACAATCTTAAAAGCAAATACTTTTCTACTAAAAGGCAAGTTGCTTGGTTAAGCTTATGCCCAGAGTATGATTAGACCCCTACTGTAGAACAATTACCAAGACACTCTTATGTATTTGATGTCTGAAAGAGAAACAATCTCCTGCAGACTCCAGCTCTTGCATGCACTGGCCAGTGTATTTTAGTGCTGATTTTCTATGAATAAACATATGCTAAGAGTGGCTGAAACACACTGCAGGTTTTAAACATGCCTAATGTAGTATTAGAGGTTTGTTTCCAAAGCTGTCTGCCTTATCAGCTTCTCCCTCCATCTGGTAAAGGACACCACTGACAGCAACTCCAAACAGCTGCCTTGTACAGCTATAGGAGACAGATTCTTCTAGCAGGAAATAGCCTCCCCTCAAAAATCCAAACAAAATGGTTCTAAGCAACAGAAAACAGTTGTACTTTACTGCTGTGAATCAATTGTAACTGTATAAATTAAATGTTGCCATGTATGTTAGTGTACCACGCTTTGTGAGCTACAAAGCCGGAGCCTCACACCCAGGACGCTCTGCCGAGGGCCCAGGGGATTTCTTTTTCCAGCTGCCACTTGCAAGAGCTTCCCACATAACTGTGGCATAAATGTGAGAAAACGAGATGTCTCCTTCACCAGAAAATGTTAAACCAAAATGCTGTAGTTTTCAAAATTGCCATAGCACATGGCAAATTATGTTTGATAAAGATGCACTTAGTACAGCTATTAACACAGCATCAGAAACAACACTATTTAAAGGACTGTGCATTTCATTTAGGAGAATGAAGATCGAATAACAAAAGTAAATTTTCATAACTATTTTTGAAAAAACACAGTAGAATTCAATGGACTCACATTTCACACTCATTCACGATAAAAAAAAACTATTGAAAGTGTAAAAGGTTAATTAGACATTAGGAGTTACTTTAACAATTTCTCTAAAATTCTTATTTAAATAATATTTTTGTCATCTGTCAGCTCTGCTTTAATAGGTTATTATGTATTAATGACAGAAAGGACTCACAGCAACCCAGATGATCTGGGCACAATCTTGTTTTGGCCAGAAGGAAAATGACACTGCAGACAGTAAGTTGTATGTCCTAAGTGAACACTAACAGGCTTTCCCTGGGATACAGGAGTGGCTGCAGGTCAAAATATCAATTTATTAACTGTGTTGTCCAGAAAAGTTTATGGAGCTCTTGCCCTCACAATGACTGCCTGGAACCAGGGCTGCTGGTGCCTCCCCTTCGTGCTGGGCCATGCAGAGGGGAAAACAGTTTTTCACACCGTCCTCCTGTAATACTTGCCCTCAATACAGCTGGTAGTTTACTTGTCCTACAGCATTTGGTGTAAAATTTATCCAGCAGAACTCAAGTGTGCAATCCACTTCCATTGTCTTCTGTACTTTTCAGAGAAGGTGCCGAATCCAAGGGGATTGTTTAAGTAAGGGACTCCTGTAGGGTCAGTGTGGACACACAGAGGAGTCACCCACTCTCAGACACCCCAAACCAGAGTGATCCAGTCTCTCTCCTGCTCCTTTCCAGAGTCAGGACCCTGTCCCTGATCATATTTCCATTTTAGTTAAAATTGCCCAGAAAGGCCATCATGGAGCACAGAAGGAACAACACTGTATTTCTGGAAAAGCACAGGATCAGGCCTCTGAGAAAGATTTCCTACCCTGGTTCCTTTACAGCCAGAGCAGCCAATCAAGACAACAATTTCTGCAAGTTTTGCTTCATAGGCCTAATCTCGGAGATTTCTCAACTAGAACAAAGTGCTAAATATTTAATGTAAGCAAAAACTAAAACAGGTTTTCTGAACCTCTATTACATTTAAAGCAGAACAAGAGTGAGACAGCTGACAAAGCAGCATTTAATTCCTAGCTATATCTAAACCAGAATACTCAGCCTAATTTACACAGGCAGCTAGTCACAGTTCACATAATCACACAGCAGAATATGACAGGGGAATTAAAGGACCAGGAAAGCATGTCTGAACTATGAGCTATTCTAAATATATTTAATGCAGACATTTAATTCAGAAAAAAGCTAACCCGATCAATTATTATTTTCAGCAAAAAATTACTCCAAGCAAAAAAATACAAAACGAATGGATAGAGAGGCCTTTACTACTGTTTCTTAAATAAAGGAAATAGCCAATTTAAACTTCAGCTCTCACATGCTACAAAGATGCCCTAGAAGAGATACCTAAGATTTTATAATAAATTCTTATATAGCAATTGATCAGCAAGTAAGGAATTCACCCTGTTCCTATGTCAGCCTTTTCCCCAGGTTGTTCCAGCAAACAGCATCAGCAGTACTCAGAATTTCAATTCCCCAGGCTATGCTGGCATTTGCTTCCCAACATCTATTTCCAGAAACAGGTGAGAAGATTAGATTCGCATATAGGGCAAAACTTGCCCTTGTAGAGTTAGTTTTGCAGCAGAACTATAGTAAAAGATATTGAACCAGCCACTAAAAAGTATGCTTTCACCAAAATTCTGGGCTAATTACTGTTCCTATTCAAATGAGTTATTTCTCTAAAAGCTTAATCTGGAAAACAACATATTCAGACCTGTATCTGATGAAAACTTAACTTTTTGCTAATACCTCATTTTATTATATCACATTCAAAATTGGTCTCCTTTAAGACGAGAAACAAATTTATTTCTATGTCCCACCACCTGCCCTCTCTTTCCCATTACTTTCACTTCATTTATCATCTTTATTTGTGGTGTCATGCTAGGCATTTTAAGAGAGAGAAATAATCTTCCCAAACCTGTGAATGATAAAACATGCTCCAGGGCATTCAAAATGAGAAATCATCATAAGCAACCATGATCCAGAATTTCAGAGGCGACAGGGAGAAGGGTGGACTGGGGGATGACAATCACAAAAGAACACACTTGTAACCAATAAAATGAAACTGGATTTTGTCAATTGTTCTGTAATGTTTTCTAACATTTCTTTTATTTCAAGGCTTTGGCAATATTTGAGTGGAGGTCAATTCAGAACTCTTTCTAGGCTGGGGTTCCTGAAGCTACAGAAGAGTGACAGACAGAAGGAAAAGTCAGATCTCATTTTTTCAGCTTAAGCTCGTTATTCTTTGTAGCTCTTCCCTGAAGGCCAGAATGATCAGCAAACTCCAGACTCCTTTTTTCCCCTCATTCCAGAAGCTTCAGTGGGTCTTATTCAAAAAATCATGATTAGAAAACAGTGTCTAAAAAGGCATCAAAGTTTTCCTGAAGACTGTCTAGGAAAGACAGATACAGCAGTCAGTCCAGTCTCCTAGTTCTCAGTACAGGAACAGCCTGGAAATTCTGCCTGGAATGCTTTCCCTGAAAGCATTTTCTCCTTTTGTCCTTAAAGCCATGGGCAGCAGGAGCAGAGCAGGACTCTGAGTACTCCCTCACATAAATGAATCTGTGGAAAGAGAATGCTAATGACCTGCTAATGAAATCATGGGAAGTTAAATCCCACATGTCACATTACTGGGGACTGAGGTGAGAAGGAGGGAGCCTCCAGCCACAGACAGCAGACTGTTCTCCAGAGCTGTAATTGCTAAGGACACGAAGAGCAGCCTAAAGTTCATCAACAAAGATTTGGCCAGAATGATTCCCCCCAACAAGGACAATGGAGCACTAGAAGAGGCTGACTGGCAATTCTGCAGAGAGCCTACCTTAATTTATTTTTTTTTTAACTGTTTAGCAGTGTTTGTCTGAAATTATACTGTCTTGAAGCAACAGTACAAGACAGGTGAGGCTGCCTCCAGCACCAACTCACAGGAATCCATGAGCAAAGCTTCATTAACAGGTGGGGCATTTTTCCCCATCCACCTGCCAAATCAGTAGGTCTGGAATTATTAAAGACCAAGTTTTAATAGGCTGCCACACAAATTTGTGTCAGGAACAACAGAAATTATTGTCATTGGAATTTCCTACTGGAAAGGGCTTGCTCAAACAGCTCTGAACCCTGGGAATGACCTATGGACAACCGTGAAACATAAGCACAGGTGGGAAGACAGAGAAGCCTACTATGAATTCTGGAATACATTACTATGCTCTTAGAGGCACAAACATGGGCTCAAAAATATTTTTGACAAAAAGCTGGGGAACTTGATTCATAGTATGTGCATTTTCAAGTTGAAAAACATTCCATGACTCTCAGTTTCATTAAGAATGCAGGAAGTAACTGTCTACAAAACTGCCAGCAAACAAGTAAACATTATGGTTTGTCTTCAGTGGATGTTCTTAACATCCTTTTCCATGCTTTGAGTTTGCTAGGAAGCAAAATGACATTCTTCCATCGCTTCAGATACCTTAATTTGAGACAAAGTTCTTGTAGACAGAGCCAGTGAAAGCTTCCACATCTTCGGACCAATTTAAACCTCCTCTCTTCCCTCCTATCCCTTTCTCATTCCATTAGCTAAACAATCTGCAGAGACCATAAAACACAACCCAAAACTTCGGGTCAGCTGAACTCTTTGCAGAGGTGCAGCCTTTGTTTCAAAACTGCCCCCCCACCTGACACCTCTGAGGGGACAATGAAAGGAACTAAGTGTAGAAACAGCATATATTCTGTTACCTACAGAAGCAATGAGAGAGAAAAGTCATTTACTAGAGCAAGTGGCTTATAAAATGGAAAGCAACTTGTCCTTATTCTTTAAATGGAATAGGCAAAATACACTAACACCAGTCTGTAAGATTTTGAAAGCCTATTACCACTCTACACATGGGCAAGTCTTATTCTTAGTCATGAATTTCTTGCTCTCCTACTTGCAACAGCCAATCTGAACACCTGTTATTATTCAGTAGAACATAAAAAACACCAAAATAATTCCAAGAACTGCCTCATGAAGTAAAAGCAGATAATCAATTGCACAGAATGTGGTTAAACAGAAATGAAATTAGAGACAAGAAAGTTATTACTAAATATACACAGAACACAGCTGTGAAGAAGATAAAGAAAAGGCTTACCATTTAAATGGTAAGAAACTGCTCTATGATCAAACTATTTATGGATTATACATACAGTAAAGCACATCCCTAAGCTCTTCAGACTTCAGTATTTTGTGTTCTGAGTATTGCTGACCAAAGAGGAAGGGAAGCCCTGCAGCCTCTCAGGGCAGAGAACATCCCTGGAGAAAATGGAAGAGATCCCAAAGGACTGTGAAAGTCCCCATGTTTCCCAAAGGTGACCTGGTCTTTTCAGATTAATGACAAATATGCTTTTGTAAAACCAGGCAAATCACACTTTAGGCCCGAAGAGGGTGAATGTCTATAATTTAAAGAGTGAGGAGAACAACCTCCTGCCTCCCCTATTTCTAGTAGGCAAGTGTTCCATGCTCTGGAATGTCAGCCAGCCATTGGAATATTTGTCACTTGCTCGAACTGATGAACATGTTTTCATCCACCACTAAGTGGAGCTGTTACCCTGGGAAAGAGTTTCTCCATCTCTTCCAGCATTAAAAAAAAATAAATAAAGAAGTCATTGAAAGCAGACAGTTTTATAGTTTCTTTAGCTCTCAGTAATTTTTGCGGTAAAATTATGAAATTTATTATTCTGAGGATACTACTTCTATATCCTCCAATGAAAGAATAAACATCTACCTACCAGTGACTATTTGACAGCTCTTGTGAGATGAACTAACAGCACAACTGAGGTTGTAAAGAAGTTCCCATGTAACAGAAGCTTGCCCTGCACGCCTCAGCAAAGGTGTGAGGCAGAGAGCAATAACAGCAGGCAGCAGATGGTCTGCTGTCCCCTGTACATGGAATACACAAACATGTAAAGAAAGCGGGACACAAACTCAGTCTACATGCCCCATATAAAATCCTGAAAAAAAAATCATTTGCAACGCCACAGGAAATCCAGCAACACCCAGAGGAGTTGGCTGAGAAATACACTGACATTGTTTTATCCAGAGCTACTTGTACGGTGACAATTGGAGATGGAGACTTCCCTGATTAAAATAAACTACGTGAGAAAGAAAAGGGAACTCCAGGAAACAGCAACTAAACTGCATTTTGTGTTAACAAGTGTTGTAAGTGAAAATAGAAACTTGACATTTAAAACAAGAGCATAAATAAAGCACTTTGCTTTCAACCCTTTTAAATGTTCAGTTACTGGTGATAAGAATAAATCTTAGCTTTTGACACTTAAATAATTTTCAAATATTGACAGGAAAAAGAAGCCTTTTCAGGTGAAAAACGATAACATGCAAATCCATTGCTTCCCCACACTTCAGTGCTATGTGGTACTACTTGGTAGAAGAGCAATTTCTTTTTTGTTTAAAAACAACAAAAATTAAATCATGTTACTGAGAAACAGTCCATAATCAAATTACATTAATGAGCAATAAACACTGCCTCGATACAACAATCCTTTAAAATGTATTTGAAGACAAAGTTTCTTTTTCAAGAAAACCCCAAGTAAAGCAGTTTCCCCTTTTTTCAGCCCAGACAGCCCCAGTGCGGAAGCTGCTGCCCAGCACAGAGAAGGGAAAGGAAAAAAGTACTTCATGAAGCACTTGCTCCATGCAGTGTCAAGCAGTGCAGTTTGGCAAAGCCTGTTGTTTGTACAGCCTTCAGGAATTCGGCTCTCTGAGGAGCTCTGTGAGCTCCTGGCTTGGAGACGGAGACTCGCAGGAGCAGCTTTTGGGTTTTCAGTGGGTGCACAGGACATGCAGAGGGATCCCAGGGAGCAGCTCATTACTCACACTCCTCACTGTGTGACCATGGCTGCTCCCACCTTTCCATCCTGCCCCAAACTGTTCACCCATAAAAGAGAGAGCTCTGCTCTCCCCTAGAGAGTGGCACTCAACCCCAGAAGAGAGCGCTGCCATTTGGGACGTACAAATGTCATAACCCAGCTCTGAATTGTTCACTGCCCTGCTCATACACAAATGATGTGTCACAGCCCATAAAACAGTGACTCATGACCCAGCTCTAACTTGTTCACGCCATTGCTCACAGTACAAACTAATGCAAGGCAGACTGATGCTTACAGGGAAGGAATTTAAGCAGTGTAGTATAGCAACCCCTCTCCTGTATTTTAGTTGTAACATAACAATAGGTATTTTAATAAGCCTTCATTCCTACAGAGCTAGGATTTATAGTGGTTCAGCTGCTCAATTTTATTCAAGACTTTTTCAGCATCTGGACACCTTCTAATCTTTTTAAATTATTAAGTCTTATAAGTATTAAAAAACCATAACAACATTCCAGCTTACATTCTCTATGACAAACATCCATTCCTTGTCTTCAAACTCTTCAGCATGGGGATCCTAGAAAAAAAAACCAGAGAAATTGAGTCTAAAAATAATCCAGGATTCAAGAGACTGCAACACAGCCAAGATTTTCATATACTCTGAATTATTTTTACCCACAGAAGATGCCAGAGGGAAACATTTCAGCTAGGATGTATCCTTTATGGGATGTCCACTATATGATGAACGAGTTGGGGCAAAATTGCCAGTGAAGATTTAATAGAGACTCCTACAGATACAAACATCCAGTGGGGGGAAAAAAAAATCTCTTTAATTCTCAAGTTCCACCTCCCAGATAAACACAACAAATCTAAATCTTGCAAATAACAGTGGAGGGAGCCACTTGCTTCCACCTGGAGTGAGAAGATGCACACCCCAACCTCCTTAGGCCCAGACTCTAGGAGCACAAGCAGAGAGCCAAAGTCACAGCTTCAGCACAGCACCTCCTTCCACTGCAGATTTCTTAAATACTTATCCTGAGTTCACAATATTTCTATCGTATCACACGTGAGGATCAGAAAACAATTTCACTAACAGGAAGAAAAATAACAATGAAGTTCATTTATTTGGTGCTTTTGTTTTTTAAATTTAATGAGCTTTCAGTCTGCTGGAGTGGCCTGTATTGTTGTCTGAGAGTAAAATAACAGTGGAGAAGACACTTAAGTCATTCCTCTAAAGTGTCTATCAAGGATCCTACTTTAAACAAAACACTTTTTAAAAAAATAATAATTAATCATCCAGTCCACGTTCTGAACAACTTCTACTGTTGCAAACAGGTTCTCACACTAAGAGAATATCTTGAGTCTTTCTTTTGACATGAAACCTGCTTTAGCTATACGTCAATTCTATCCTATTTTTTCTAGTTACAGGAAAACACTCAATTACTCCTCTGCCTCTGATGTTTGCACACTATAGGTGTTTGGAGTCACTTCCATATCATCAGCATTTCCCTACATCATATATGAGACCCCTCAGCATCTATGTTTGCTTGCTACTATTTGGCAATTGGTCCTGACAACTACAGCAAGCATGGCAACTCCATCTTGCTGCTCTAAATTAACAAAATGCATCAAGATATTTGCTCCTTCTTAACTCACCTTATTTTAATCTTTCCTTTAACTCTTGTTTCAGTTTCAGCTTTGAAGTCAGACAGTGGGCAAAGGTACTGTGCCACTTTTTAACTAGTTCTCTTTGCATACACAAAATATTTTGTAAGTAATGAGCTTATAGCACCTACAACCAGAGAAAATAATTTCTTTTTCTCTTTTTTTTTTTTTTATTTTATTATTTTTTTTTTATTTTCCAGCACACAAAGAACTTGGGAAGTGTGCACTTAAATAAACCTCCTCTTTGGATGAACTACAATAACACTTCCAGGAGGATATTATCCCATCTCCTCCTGCGCATCCTTCCTCCAAAACCCAGCCAAGTGGGTTCCTTGTGCAGCCCCCCTGTAAAACACTTCCAGTGAAAGAATATAAGATATTGCTAAAAACTTACCAAAACTGATAATTCATTTTTATATATGAATAAACCTTTTAAGAGATTTTTTGGGTTTTTTTTAATAATAATTTAAATACTGCAAATGAGTATCAAAACATACCAGTAACCATAAGGACAGAAGGGCAAGTAGATACATACAAAATTATACTGAAGCATTTCCATGTTCCAATTAATGTCTTGTAAATATCAGATTATGTAATTATATCTCCATCACATTAATCAGGTTTGTGGAATTCTGCATTATGTAAATAAAGTACATGATACCTGAGGGTTTGGTGCATACTATATAAATTCTAAAGATGTAACTTTCTGTAACCCAGCTATTAAATACTTAAAATTTTTAAGAGGTAACCTAAGGCAATTACCTTTCTGTTTAATTGCTTCCTTTGATACAGTATGAAATGACATAATGAGATTTAATGGGATCATTAACCACTTTATGTTTTAATAAGCTACTCCGTAATAAGTGACTCAACTCTTAAATATTTCATCCTGCTCAATCTTTTTCCCCTAACTCCCTCAAAAGCTATTAGGACAAGCTTGCAGGTTGACCTAAAACTGCTTCCAAAGTCAGGGTCCAATATAACAAACAGGGTCCATATAACAAACAAAACATTCTTTGTTTTGTTTTTGCAAGGCAATAATCTATAAAGTCAAACAAAGCTCTCTGTCAGTGGCAGTAAAACTCACACCTCTGAGGGCTACAGAACCAGATGCTCTGCTGAGTATTTCTGATCATCTGACAGAGCAAAATAACTCTGTATAATGCAAAGACTCCTTAATGTTCAACATTTTAGCATATACTTGAAAGCAAGTTGTGTGTAGAGAGTTAGGGACATGCGTGCGGAAGATATCGGGCTGTACGGTCAGTTAGGACACACCCCCCTCTGCAGCCAGACCCCTGCCCTGTACCTGGATGTACCTTGCTGACGTAAGCAGGAGGAAGTAACACTAACTACCCAAGCTATAAGAACCCTTGTGACCCCTCAATAAACGCCATTTGCTTTCCGCCACATTGGTGTCTGGAGCTTTTGGACCGAGCGGCCCTGTGGTTGGGTCACCGTGCCGGGCCAGAACTAGGTCGCCACACCTTGAGAAGGCGACAGTTGTGAACACTTTAGGAAGATAAATGCAGTGTATTGCCCCAAAACAGCCCTTAAAAGCTTCAAGGACTTCTCCAATTAACAGCCTTATGTTCAGAGAGTATGAAATATGCTGATAAATGAACACTTTACATATGCATAGCATATTTCAGATTTAAAGGTGAATCCACATTTTTTTAAGATGTATTTCTTGTTAGTTTTAAAATGTCTCCAGAAAGACAAAACCCTAAATAATTTTATATACATAAGCCTCAGCATTTCCTTGCAACAGATACATAAGTGACTTCAGTCTTCCACAAAAATGCTTTTATCAGAAGCCCAAGGAGCAGCATAAAGAGTCCTATGTCTAATTAACTAACAACTTCATTACATGGTCACATAAACAGATACTTGTATGATTATAGTTGTAACCGTTTCTTGTACTATTATAGTTATAACACAGTTTCTATTGCAAACAACAAGTTACATTTGGGATAAGGTTTCCTCATGTGGTCTCCATAACAGGTGATGTTTCTACAAATCTGGCTAATCTTTCATCTTATTTTAGATTTGAAGAGAGTAAATACCAGTATAAAAAACCACAACACCTCATACTTCCCTCACTGAATAATCCATATTCTCCATTCATTCTCTGCATAAAACTCATGTGATGTATCTAGCAAACTATTATTTGAGGACTATGCTTTAGCTTAAAAAATGCTATTCCAAAGAAGAATAACTCCAGGAGAAATGGTTACAGCAGCCTTTGGAATGCTCCAATACTATATGAAAGCACTCTCTGGTAACAGGGCACACAAAACCTCACCTGCAAGGAGGTATAAGCTGGGAATACTTAAAGTCAAGAGTTAAAAACAGACTTTATTGCCGTTTTCTAAAAGCAAATGATAATGAAAATTACCTAAAAAGATCAAGAAACAAGTTGCCTCACATCTTGCTGTAGCATGAGGGGAGTTGGCAAAAGATTTTTTTTAATAATGCATATTTGCTTCACCAATGTACCACAGATGCAGAACTACACTCTATCCAACACTCACTGTGGTTTCACCATGAATTGAAAACTGTAAGCATTAGGGCAAATGGATTGAACAGTTTGTTGCTCCTCCTCATTTTACTATGTAAATAAAGAACCATCATTTTTAATACCAAGACATGGGTCCAATTTTCCTGTCTGTTTGATGTTCCCTTTCACCATCTTCAGCTCAGTTTAAGAGCCTTTTTTCTCTACCCTCTTTTCCTCTCCAATTTGTCTCATAAGATGACCTTAGTGTGCCAAAAGTAACGCTCAGGTAAGAAGCAAATAGGGAACTGTCCAAGAGACTGGACATCAGCTTTTCTTTGCAATCCCACCCCTTAGCTTCTTTCTGTGACACCATTCTGCCCATCCATGCCAACTACCAAAAAAGTCAGGATAAGTCAGACACATTTTTCTGTCCTCTATTGATCAGTCCATGATGAACCCATTCTTGTCAAGAACTAGATCCTTTCTGCAGAGTACAAGGTGGTTTCAGACAACTGAAGAAGGGTAAACCTTCTCCAATTGTTGAGGTTATATTCAGATTTATTTTTGTATTTCTTGCACTAGGAACAAAGGACATATCAGGGCACTGCTGCATTTCCTAATCAGCAGCCAGAGTGGGTAGGGAAGATCTTCAGACTGTTAGTCCCTTCCTCCCTTCCTTCCCTGTGCCTCCCTCCCTAAGCGTTCCTGGTTTTTGAAGCTTGTCTTTCAATTAGATCACTTCATACCAGCCTTAATCTTCAGTCTTTCTTCTTGGGGAATAACTGCTTAAGGACTGTCATAGTGAATCACATCAAATGCTGACAGGGTGTGTGATCTCCTTTTACCAGTGACCTGCAGCAGATGCTCTGGGTACTCCAGCATCTGTCCTCAGCTTTTGTACTTGCCTGCTTGAAACTGCACAAGACTCAAGATTTGACCCAATTCTTGTTGCTTTCAATGCCGGTTACAAAGGTCTGATTAGTCTAGAAAATCATATACAACTGTGATCAGCTTTAATTGGAGCTGCCAGAAAGCAGGGAGCTCTGAGGAGATTGGCAGCAACATCCCTGTGCATCACCACACCAAGCTCACACTTTCCTGTAAGGCCTCTGGGCTAGAAAGGCAACAAGCACTGAATGTCTTTTTTTTTTAAATCTTTCTTAAAAATTAGTCCCCCACTAACCTTCTAAGTTTTTAATAATTTAATTTTTTGATGTGCAAATGTGCTTACTTTGCCAAGCTCATGATTTTTGTATCTGACACGTAACACCTTGACTATGGAACTGGTTTTCACTTGTATGGAGTATTCTCCATAGTATCTGGTCAAGGAACCTGGTCCCTCTTATACTGAAATAAGCATGTTCTGAACCCAGACTTGGTCTTTACTTATGATAAATGGCTTTATGAAGAGGATTTGGACTGATTTGGGTTCTTTTTTTTCCTCCTCTGAGATAACACATTGGCTTTAGTGCAGTGTTCCTGCTACAGCATGGCCAGTTATTATTCCATAAAATCAAAGCATGATTGACTTGGGCTTTCAAGAAGAATGATAGGGATTTTTTCCTGAGTAATATGTGGGGACAGGAATACTTTCAACTACACAAGTATGCCTGGTTCATCTATTTCATTCTTATTTAACTCAAATATTTTTTGTGTGCTCAGAAAGCTATGCCTTCAAAAATATCTTTTTCGAACTCTGGAATTAAGAGCTAGTAATGGTCCCTGTTGTTGCAATGGTACATCAGTGTGATGAAGCATGTACATTACTGACAAAACAAGTGTTTTGTGTAATCCAATGAAGCAAAGTCCATGCTTACTCCTGAAGAACAAACATTTTTGCTCAGGAAGTCACTTTGCTTTTAAGTTAGAAAATAACAATTGCAATTTAAATCCTCGTAGTACAACTGATGTTCATTTAGTTTTACTAAAAGCATTGGGCTTGCTTGGCAGTGAAAAATTCTGGTTTAAAATCTCTCTCAGCTGATAAAGATCTTTGTTTGTATATAAATCCACAGAAAAGTATGGAAGTTTTAATATGTGGTAGTTAAACTTTGCTAATGCAAGGACTTTAAAAAATTAACTTCTGGAGTATGACCATGGTAACAAAAAAAAAGTGGGAATTCAGCTCTGGCTTTTGTGGCATTTGTGAATCTTTTCATGAAAGCACTACAAATTATGGATTTTAAATGCACAATAGGTTTATTGTTTCACGATGTTTCTTTCTCTCCAGTTTGGTTGAAAAACCCAAGGCATAACTAAACATCAATGTGGAGCTCAGCAAAGGAAGAAGTTGAACTTTCAGAACAGATGGAACTTTTTATGCAATTAGCACTTCAGGGGCTGGATGGGCAGGAGCTACAGCTAGTCAAGGGAAGCTGAATCAATATATCCATGTGATGCTTTTTCCCGCATGACTCCAGGGCACTATGAAATTTTACCAGCAGCCCAGAATTAATTGAAACAAACAAACAAAAAAGCTTACATTCACTTGAAAATAAAGTTTTCTAAATGAAGGTTCTAATCTCTTAAGTACGTTCCTTGTCAAGAATTACAATTATGTTGTGGTAAACAAGGTAACACCCAAATCAGGGCTGTGCAGATAATACAGACTCTCTCATCTGTTGACTGATCACAGGCACTTTGCTTAGCCAGCTCTCAAGTGTCCAGGCTGACTGCTGAAGAGGAGACGCTTAACATTCTCATCAGCCCTTGAAACCTTGACTTATCTCCTAATCCTACCAGCAACACATTTCAACAGCCACTTACGAATGCACTGCCACTACTGTGAATCATTTCCCACAACACATAGCTGTCTGTCTGGAGCCCACTCCTTCCATTCCCAACAGCACCACAGCACTCATTTGTTATCTGTGATTGCTACACAGCCCTGTGGGAGCAGCCAGCTCCCTGCTCTGGGCTCTGCTAGGGTGGACATGGAGGCAGCAGCTCCCTGAGCTTCTCAGGTGGTGCTGAAAGCAAACAGCTTCTGTTTGCTAAACAAGGTCGGGCTGAAAATGCCAAACCTTCAGTAATCACCCTTCTTCACAGGGGATCAGCTCCAAAAAGGATTTTTACAGAACTGCAAGGTGAGCAGCCTCTTTTTCTGAGCTTTGGTGTTTTCAGTCTTTTTGTCCCCTTTCTTCTAGAGCAAGGAACAATATAAATACCCAACTTCCAAGTCAGCTCACAGAAAGGCAGCTGCGGAGTGCTGTCACATACTTCCCTTCCCACTGCTCCAGTGTTGCCCAGACAATGCATCAGCTGTGTGACAAACAGCCAGTTCTTTTCGAGTGCCTTTGCCCAGAACCTACCAGCTACAGAAATGCCAGCTCTGTGGGTGCTGGAACATGTCCTCTGCTGCAGCTGAAGCGCCACAGAGCCATCAGAGGACTGGGCACAGCCTGAGCTGAGCCAACACCATATTCTGCCAGCAGCCCCCTGCCCCTCACAGCTCACTCAGGCAGGTTGTTGGTCTCACACAGGGACAGCACTCCTGGGGCATCACACAGCTTGCTCAACAAGCTCTGTGCCACACGTGCATTCCCTTGCAGAGAACAAAGGGCATTTGGCCACTTCCAGGCACTCTTGCTGGAAGAGTTGGAGGATCAATTAGAGCAGATTTTACAGTAAGAGCTGCCTGACAGTGTGATGGTTCTCAATATTTTGATTATAAATCCAATGCTCATTCCCTCAGAGACTAGTGGGTACCATTTACAGAAGGCACAGCTGCTGGGGTTATTCACACTCCTACATCTCCTACCAGACCAATTCTTGTGACAGGCAGGCTCATTTTTGGGGGAGAGGAAGAAGTCGAGTGAACAGATCTGCCTGCAGAATTAGTGCTGGGTAAAATTAAGCTTTTGTAATACCTGGCAGTGACTCCAGAGGCCCTTCCTTTCCTCACTAGATAGTCCTACCCTCAGTCACACAACTAACAAAGCTGCTGTGCTGTTCTACATAACAGAACTCTGAAGCAGTACAAGTGTAAATAAAAAGATGGGGTGGCAAGAGAAGGCTGGAAGACACCTTCACTCCAAAGCCACAGTATCACAGAGCTGCACCCCAAAAAAACTTTATTTCTCATCCTTTATATAACACCATAATCACAATCCAAATTTCTGTACCTTCCTGATTCACTTTAAATGTTGAAATTATTAAGCAACATTTATAGTGTTCAGATTGTACAGACATGTAGCATTTGCCACATAATGCTGACAAGTTTTTTAGCCCAAGTAGAGGTCCTCAAAGCAAACAATTTTTGATAGTGAACTTTTGAATCTCAGTTGAAGACTACTGTTTACTAAGAAGAGAGACAAGTTTATGATCACTGCCAACCTAAGAAGCTTGTGTTCATTGGCAATCCCAAAGGCAGGAATTAAAACAAGGGGTGGAAGGAGGCGGGAAGACAAGCCCCTTTTTTAGGTTTAATGAATCAAGTAATAAGTTCCCATTCTAAGGCTAATCAGAAGCCATATCCAAGCTCAGGAAATTCCCCAAGACAAAGAAATACAAATATTATTAATTGGAAAGAAATATGTTACTGTTGCCCTAAGCTGCAAAGGGAGCAGTCAGAAATAAGAACTGACATAGATGAAGGCACCAGAGCAAAGAACAAGGAAGAACTATGGAATGAAAAATTCCAGAAATCTTCAGCCTCCTACACTGCCACACATGCAAAGCTGCATTGTTTATCTTTATGCAGAAAGGGCCTTGCCCAATGATATTTGGGAAATAAGTGCTAGCACAACTATCACTTCCTCCTCCTGCCTCACAGCCACACAAATAAGCTTTACTTAGTACAATAAATGCAGTTCAAAAAGAAAAAATTTCCCTGTAAAATCTTATAGTTCTTTGTACTACTCAATACTGCACATCCACTCTTAGAGCTGCAGTCACATCAGTGCTGTGATGTTTGTGTAGCATTTTAAATAACGGGAAATGAGGAGCTGGATTCTGTTGCAGCCAATAGTGTGCACTGAGACTGAACAAGGAAGTCTAGAAATGACAGTGTTCTGACAACTTCTGCCTTCCAGTATTTACAGAAAACCTACCAGGCTGTAACCCAGGCCAAGTCCTTACACATGTACTACGTGCACAGTTACACATGTGCTGAACTCTGTGCCAGTGCCTCGCCATAATCAGCTCAATGGGTATTTTAGTGTGTTAACTGAACTACACAAGTCAGCTTTGGCAGGGAACAGACCATCCCTCTCAGCCTGATTTGAACTGAGGACATAAGGTTGTGCAGTTAATGACATAAAACCAGCAAGATTAGACCTTGTGACTATAATCTGGCATTTCCAAACAGATTTTTTCACGTATTGTTTAGGAAATAGTAAAGATTATGCTTTAAAAAAAACCACATACCTTGAAGAGAGTCACAGTAATTTCAACATTTTCAGGTACAGGCCACACCACCACCCCACGGTATGGGTTCTTGATTCCAGGCTGCCAGCTGTGTGCCTAAAGGAAGAAAAATACCCAGTTGTTTAAAGCCATTATAAAAGTGCTGACTTGACTCCCACAGGACCCAGGGCACACAGGTAAAAGTAACGTATCACTGACTCCAAAGAGATCACATTCTTAAACCCATGACACTGCTGAACACTTCAAAGGACACAACTGAGAATGATAGTAAGGAATCTCAGACCACTAGCAGACTTTTCCATTGAACTAAAGCTGTTCTTCACAAGGTCCTAAACTCAGCTTTTTTATTACATAGCACAGGTCAGGACACCCAGAGCCTTGCAAAAATTAAGGCTGTAAGGTCAGAACTTCTGAAGCAAGCTGAGCTTTACTTTGTGTACAACAAATAGTGCAGGTCCAGTCACATTTACACATAAATGGAGCAAGAAATTTTACTTGAGGAAAGAAAAGTGAAAAAAAATGCTTTATACTGCTACTAAAACTCTTAAGTGCTTAAGAACTAGTATGTTGGAGTACCTAAACCTAGAACCCAACAGTTAAATAGGCTGAGAACCTGTCTACCTTTGAGCATCAGTTTGGATTAGTGTATGGCCTGTATCTACATTTTAACAGCCAGTCCTAAAAAACAGCAATTCTGCTCTGGTTTGCAATAAGTATGCCTCTTTCCAAGCTCAGCCTAATCTAATTTGTGAGCTGTAAGACAAATGAGGGAAGGATGCTGCTGCAGAAGTGACAGCTACAGAGCCAGAGTGTTACGAGATACGTGTGGAAGTTTTATCAGGAAAGACTACAATCTAATTACTGTTACCTGAAACCAATTAACTTGTCTTTTTTCTTTTTTTAATTCTAGAGCATCACTCATTGCAATTTTATACTCCTTTCAACACTTAGAACTTCAGATTCAGACTGTCTATTAGGTGAGCAGGATCTATGACTCAGGTTCTCGGGGACCCTAAGGTAACCTGGGCAGCTTTAAGGATGACTTTGCTGTACCGAAGTGGCAAAGACAAAGTTGGAGCAGCAGTTCCATCTCTATAGAAGCAGCAGCTCTCTGCCACCAGTAGTGATTGCCAAACTTTGCCAGCTCTCCTTTGGTTTTATCACAATTTTTTTTTCTTTGGTGTTCTGCTTGAAACTGCAGCTCCCAAAGATGCCTAATTAGATCAGATTTTACAGTGAGTGTCTATGCTTTGGACTTGCAGAGTAGCAACTTGGAGCATCTGAAAAAAAGGGAAAAGGGAATTTTAAAATAAGAGCAACTTGAAAGAACCCAATTTCTACTGGTTTTACTCCACGAATTTCAGTCTAAACTCATCAGTCTAAAGACAGCCTGGATGTATTGTCGAATAACTAAGCAGACAACACCAAATAACACAAACAAAACTTTATATTTTACAAGAATGAGTTATTCTGTGAGCAGCAAAACACACCACAGTAGATGTCATTACTACCACAGACACCAGAGGTGCAGTTTGTGGGTCTCTGTCCCACAGAACCCAGAGCCCCCTGCATCACTCCCAGCTTGCCCACAGAGATCTTCAGCAGATACAAGGCAGTGATCCAGAGCCAGGCACAGGCTCACCTGCTATGTCCTCTGGTAGCATCTTGTAAAATCAGTAACTTCTCCTCCATGGGGGCACTCCATTCTCTTTCCAATTTATCAGTTTGTACAAAGATAATTTGAACTCATGGTGTGTCTGAAACCTGCACTTTCCTGCTGGGTTTGGCCAACACTGACAATTATATGAAACTTTTGCTGTCCAAGGTCCAGGCACTGCCAGCCTGCTCAGCTGAGGATCACTTGTACCCATGTATTAAAAAACCTTAGAAAATGAGCATTCACTGGCGCAGTCAGCACTTCACTTCAAGCCCTTTATCAGCATTTCCTCCCACCAGGAAAGTCAGCAAGGCTCAATAAACACACAGGGATACATGTTTTTCTGTCACTGAAAGCAACGACCAAGAGACAAGCTCTAACTAATGAGCTTTTAAAGCAAAGCTGTTCTGTGATCATGAATGTTATTAAGTCCTCCTCCGGCTTTGAAAAATAAACACTGTATGACACAAACAGCATGACAGAAAAAAAGATAACATCAAAAGGACTGTCTGGGTTGTTGGGAAGGAGAAAGGGAAAGGGGAAAGTAAAGCCGGAGAAACACAGAGCACCAGCAAATGACAGTAATTTAAAATGAGGATGCAGAGTGTTATTCTAAGGCAACATTTCTCATGCCAGGCACCTCTATGCCTCAGCTTCATCAAGTTACATCTGGCCTACATCAAAAAACCTTTTCAACTCCCAAATTATAAGCTTTGACTTGGAGCTGGATCAGGCTGTCACTGCAGGTGACAAGGACTTGCTGTCAGGCTCAGCCAAGGCGAGGTGCTGTGTCTGCACAGTACATTTTCATCCTATTCACCTCCTCTAACTCCATTTTCCATCGGGTGGTTGTGCCTTTAGACCTACTTTTTCCTCATTTGCTACTGGTCTTAACCTAACATCTCCCACAGTCCTGGAAGTCAAGGCAAGGGCAGCTAAGCAGAAATTACTTCCAGCAGCAGGTGCCTTACTCACAGCCCTGCCCTTGCCTGACTTGTCTCAGATCTGAGGAATGGGAGCCATGGTCTGGAAAGAGAAGCAGAAGTGCTCTGTTGCATTTCAAAGCAAAAGGCAACTCTTCCTTTTTTCTTCTTTTCTGCCAGTAGAAAACGAGAGAAGACAACATAGCATGAAAGCTCTTTTAAATCTGGAAACAGGAGCTACAGGAGGGGCTGCTGAAATACCCTATAAAGAGAGTAGGGCTGTGAATGACATTGTCCAACCTACAGCATTGCTCTAACACAAAACTGATGACTGGGAGAAGAGGAAATCTCTTAAAGAAGGGCTGTGGAGATGAGCCTACAGACTTGCATGGGCACTTCAGGCTATCCAGTTTTGAGATTCATTTTTCTCTTCAAAACAACAGTTCCAATCCAGGCAGCCAGCTTTGCAATCCACCACCTGTGATGTGAACATCACTGCTGTTTTGCTGGGCACGAACTGGAATGACAGACTCGATACTACATTATTCCAGGAACCTGCCCTTTCAGAAGCTTCATCTCTTTTCTGCTTTCTTCACTACCACCTTGCCTCAACCTGTTGTGCAAGATAATTTCATGTTACTTTTCTGTAAGTTACTAGAGTTGACCATAATATTTTGAGCCTGCTACAAATTACAGAACAGTTTATATTTATGAATAAAAAACATGTACTTATTGCCAATATTATCAATATTGGGTTTTAAAAGCAAAACTCATCTGAAACAGACCTATGATTATTCCTTGCCCACAGCCACAAGAGTGGCTTTATTGTGAGCCAGCAAACTGCTGATTTTCTTTTCCTTATAAAATTTTTGCCAGCTGCCTGTGATCAGACCAGCTCTGCTGCTTGTCGGTGTGACAGGCTGTTAAGGGCACAAGAAGTAAGCAGGGGCTCAACTGGCTCCAGTAGTGCATAGGGCAGCTCAGCTTGTAAGGATAGTCCCTCTTTTTCAGTGTTATCCAGGTAGAACATTTAGACAGAAAAGGAAAAAAAAAAAAAAAAAACCAACCAAAAAAAATCAAGAAGAAGAAGAGATGACACTCATCTGGTCCCTCCATGCCAGCAGTGTGACTTTGGAACACTGGAACACCAATGATTTGCTCTACGCCGTGCATCCCACCAAAGTCATTCACCATCCAAGACAGCCAGAGTTGCACATGGCTGTTAATGGACCTACTAGAAAAAGAATGCACTAGCAAAAGTTGCCAATTCCCTCACACCAGAGGAAACCAGCAGTTTGTGAATGGCTTCTTCTTGTTCTTCTGAACTGCAGTTACGTGTCACAAAGGGAGACAAATTAAAGATCGCACTCCAGACTACAGCTTGCATCCCCCCCACGATCATCTTGAAATCCCTGTGATTGGCCCACCAGTTAAAAAAGCTGGGCACCAGAACAACACTCCAGTCACACTCATGCCTTGGGATGCAGTCAAAAAAACTCAGCACGTGCCAAAGGAGGAAGTTCAAAGCCCTGGAAACTCCAGGCAGCCTTTGATCAACACACTGCTGTCAGTGCCCCTTTAGAGCAGACAAGGAAACCAGCAGATTCCCACAGGTCTTCCCATGAATGTCTTCAATTCATCGTGCTACAACTGTCTCTGTGCACATGTGTATTACTGCTAAAAAGCTACAGAAATACTGCTGAGCTTGGGAAATGAGCAAAAACTCATCTCCACCACAAGCTCTCTAGGACTGGGCTACCTCTTCAAGCTTGGTTTCACACACACATGTTCATGACGTACGTGATTAAATACGTGATTCATGCTATTCTGTTCACCAAAATCTTTCTTTATTTGTAGTTGATGCTCAGATAAAGAGCTTTCCTATCTCTTCAATCAGCTTCTCACATCATCTGTATGGTTTCTTATTGGAAAATAAAAACAACCAACAAAATAAATTAAAAAAACTAAAAAATCAAAGCCCAGACAAACCAAAAAACCTGAATGCAGAGCTATTTTTGTCATTGTTTTCTGGGACAACCATCACTACACCTCAGAATGTCACCACAAGTCAACTTTATGGGACTCGATCACAGCATGATCTTGCAGCTTTGCTAAAAATCTGAGAAGCCCCAGAAGCGGCATTTTTCAACTGTGCTGGTCCCAGACAGTCACCAGCACGTCAGAGTCACAACATGCCTTTGGAACTCAACTCCAGCCGAGCAGGCACAGACAGGGCTGGCACTGGGCAATAAAGTAGCCAGAAAAGGCAACAGATTGCCAAGAACAGCAAAACAGGTGACACAGCTGCTGCTTTATTGGTGGCAGAACCTTGGAAAAATGCTGGCCAGGCTGCTGTTTTTGTACAAGGGATTCCTTTCACTCCATGCCCCTTTGCCTCTCCTGGCTCTTGCTTCTCACTGCTCAAGTTTTTTCCCTCTTCTCAGCATTGTTCCTTCTCCTTTGTGCTTAAACAGATAAACCTGCAAGAGAAGCACTGAAATCACAGCCAAGGTACCTTCTTTTAGCTTTGATACAAAAAGAATCTTTGAAGAATAATTCTGTCAGGCTCTCAGAAGCAAGTGCAAATTTGATTCTTCAGAGGTGTATAATTCAACCATAAACCTCTGCATGTTCACAGGATTAGTAGAAAGTACCTCCATTTACAAATTGAAATTTCTTAGTTCAAAGCCTGGAAATTTGAGAGCATCTCAGTGAAATTAAGGTAAACATATTTTCAACATGTTTTTCCCTTGCTCTACACTAGAACAAAGACATTTTTCCACCACTCAAAAAAAAAAAAAAAAAAAAAAAAGAAAAGAAAAGAAAGAGAGACAGGTCCAAAAGCTCAGGGCAACTTTCCAGTGTGCCAGGGTACTGAAGAAGAGTTAAACACATCCATGGCTACAAGCTGCACTTTCTGTAAACTATGGATGCTGAACAGCATCTAAATAAAGCTTGAAAAGTGTACCTGATTTTGCAAACAGACAACATTTGCACCAGCAGACAGGTGACTCCCACCCTCCCCAAGCTGAAAGTTCATCTTGGTTCTAGGACTGCACAGTAATTCCACCAAGCACAGTAAAACTACAAATCATCATTTAATGTAAACTCCTGGCACACACAATGGAGACGCCAAACCACACAGAGCCACCTTGTCTTGACACACCTCATAATATAAATTGAAATTAGACTTGCCCATGCAGAGCAGATCCCAAAATAGAACTGTAAGTAACTTAAATCTGCATTAAGGTCAGTAACTGCTGGATATATTTACGGTCTTGTATCCATCTACCCATCAGACTGCTATTTATATGCTCTTTCAAAATGAGTACTTGCTTTTAATTTCCAACACTTTGAAACTTACTGTAATTACACATATCTACAGCTCCTATTCTATGTTTCCCACAGCAAGAAGGAAACTATTCAGACTCCTGCACATGATGCCTCTCATTATTTCTTTTAATAAAGGGACCACTGTAGTTTATTTGGAAAAAGAGTACATAGGGTAGGAGGCATATCAAAATCATGGAAACCCACAAAAACAAGGGCTTCAAAGGACATCAGCTTTCAGTTCAATGGCTTTCTAAAATTATATCAGTTAGAGCAGGCATCCCAGTGCACATCCATAGATCCATCTTCCAGTTGCTCAGTGTTTTTGCTTAATACATCTCTTGTACTTTCCCAGTACAAAAGAGACAGAGCTACTGGAGAGGATCCAAAGGGCCACGTTTGTGAGTTTGTCAACTGCTTATGATATCCCTCATTAACCCCAATGATCTGAAAAGTTCAGAAAACATAACCTCCAGAAAAGTCTTCACAACATCTTTACAGTAAGCTAAAACCTCAACCCTCCCTTCCTCCCTCTCAAGAAGCTGAAAAACCAACAGTTATTAATGTTTTGTACTCATTGAACCCAGTGTCCACCTAAAATAAAATAAGAGGAAATACTCATTTGACTTGCTTCCAATAAAGCAATTAGATGAAACAAGTATGTTGAATAAAGTATTTTACTGGCAGGATGACTAAGAGATCAAGAACCTTTATTGATCTACAGTTTTTGACCCAAACAGCTCAAGTCACAGCAACTGCCTAAGCTTTAAAATTAACTCTATCCTCTGCCCAGGTTTCAAGGCCACTCAGTCTCTTTCAAAGTATCTTTGTGGGATCTTACTAAACATAGTAAAGTCAGCCAAAGACTTTTCTGAGTTTCAGGTTTAAATCTGCCAAGAGTTGCTTCTACTACCTGGTGACCAAAAGTGAGGACACATCACGGAACTTTACGGCCCAGTTGAACAAAACTTCAAGCCCAAAATGCTAAGCTAATGCCAGAAAATCCTGTTGCCTCAGGGAAATGCTGTCATTTGGATCCTATAAAATGACAAGCAGAAACCCATCATTTCACAAAGCTATGCTGGACTTGTGTTACAGCTTCTGTTTCTGAGCATATTCTGAACCCCACCAAAGCAGTCATTTATGGACAAATACCTTGTTTTTCACTAGCTTTTCAGGGCTACAAAGCTTATGTAAGCATTGCACTTACTGTTTGCTATCACTTTTACCTCTCTGTGCAACAGAAATTTAATGAAACTGAAATAGAGAAGTTATCATAGGGTGAGGCACATCAGACACCAGTTACTGACATTAGCACTTACTGCTTAGATACAAACCATGCTATAAATTCAAAGGAACTTGAGTGAATTGATGCTGCAGTGAAACAGGAATAGTCTGACTGGCTTTACTTAAGAGTATGGAACATGGAACAGGAACAGGTACCAGACTGAGTGCACACCCTTGTTTACTCATCAGGTAACACCTTTGGGTTTTTATAACCTGAAGCAGAATTTTGGATGCACAACATTCAGTTGTGCAGTCAGAAACCAGTCTTTATCTGAAACAAGCTTAGAACAGCTTATACTTCAAGTCAAAAGACAAAATACAACAAATATGCATGACAATCAGAACAAGAGGTCGGAAAAAGATGAGTACCAGTAAAAGATAAACGCAAAGTCTCTCCTGAGCAGGTAGAAAACTGTATCAGATTTTTTAAATATTTAAAGTTCAACACAATTATTTCAATACATTTTCTCTACCTTGGATGCCCTCTCTCCACTATTACACAGTTCTTTGAAACATCATTTTGTGTTACATGAATACACACACAAAAAAGGAAGCTTAGACCATCTTTTTTTTTAACTGAAGTGTCAAAGAATTATTATAACTTCCAAAATTTCCTCTCTGACAAGATCATTTGCCATAAATCCAACCAGGCTAAGAAGCCACAGGAAAGGGAATGAGTGAGTAAGACAAAGTCATGTCAAAGAGGAAGAGAGATGTTCCTGGGAAGGAAGGAAAAAAGTATGCACTCCTGTCCCTGTGAAATACAAACTTTATCAGTGTTTAGACACTGGAGAGACTTCACTCAGAATTTCTCATTCCTCAGGTTACCAAATTATTAGCCATGAAACACAAAGTCACAGGTTTTACCACAGTGTTTGTAGAAGTAAATTCTTTTTTACTTGTAGCATTTCATGCTGTGGAATAGCCTCTTATTCCAACTTTATCTGCCTATTGCAGGGATGTCAGATTCTGTATTACCTTTTTTTTTTAATTAGGGTTTTTTAATACACTTCAAGTAAAGAAACCAATTCTCCTTTCTAATTAGGTCTAGCAATTAGAAACTGAATTGAACTGATGGTGATACAGTTGTGCTAAACAACCAACCAAGGCTGAAATCAGAGTTAAGGGTTCCCATAAATTAGCAGTGACATAACAGCAGTTTATTCTGAACTTTATGAATAAACTGAGTTAAAAAGAAAAGTCAACAACTACAGTACTTCTCATTTATTTATTTGGCTTCTCCCCAGATTCAAAAAAAGTCCCTCAAACCACTGACCCTGTTTGTCACTCAAATTGGGTCTTATTAAGGAATCAACTAACCTTAGAGGATTTTCTTCTGCTTCTTCTTGTCCAAACCACCACTAGTTTATCTGGCTGCCTGTTGAAGATAAAGAAAAACAGTTTAAGATACAACAAGATCAATATGTAAACAGTTTCTATCAAAAATCTTGCAACACGTAATGACAGCCTTAGTGGATAACATGCTCTCAAAAATAGCTCATCTAGAAACCACTCTCAGCATCAGTCATTTAAGAGGAAAAATAATGTGTATTTATAGAGAAAGGTTGTCCTCCAGTCCACACAATAATGTCATCACTGTCCTTCTGCTCTCCTTGCCTGTGGACATTTTCCCAGAGCCAGCAGCACATCTGAGCAGAAACTCTTCCATGGGGCAGAGAACAGGATCCAGACTCCATAAAGACACCTCGGAAACATTCCACTACCCAAAATAAACATGAATGCAAATTCTAGCTTGAATTTCTACAGAGATATATTGAAAAGTTACTTCTAAGTAGTTAAGAAAGCAGGTAATTTCACTTTTTCTTAGACAAAGGATTCTTTTTCTATTTTGATAACTCAAAGAACAGGAGAATCAAGTCCTGTATTATTCCTCAAAATCTCCTTGGACAATGACAGGTAAATCTGCACTTCCTCAACTTACAGTCCAAAGGACAAACTTACTGAAAATCAGTGTGGCTTCCCAAGTAATTGTTTATTTGGTATTTGCAACGAATGTAGATGGAAACCCCAATAAATGACCCTTCCAGTACTAATTATTTTCTCTTTAAATTTCTCAGGAACTATTTATTGGTTAATAGTTTACCCTTAGTATATCTACATTATTAGTTTTACTGTTGTGTCTGAGAGATTTTTGATTCACTTAACTTCCAGACTTCCCCCCTTCCCCCTTGATACACTTCCCATTGTATGATGGCCACACTTCTGGTCCCACTTCCAGACCTATAACCCCTCTTGTGCAGACTCCTGACACCATTCCAGCTTTGTTTTCTAACTGATGACCTGAATTCCATCATGAAGCCCAGCTGTAAATCCACCCACAAATGATTTTCAATGGAGTTCACATCTCCACTTAAAAATACTAAATCTGCATACGCAACTCTGCCTGGAAAAAATTGCTACTCAGATTTTTGAGACATCAGTGTAAGAATCCTTGCATTTCTGCATTTCGAAAGCCAACAGTGAAACAAACCATAGGGGGGAAAATGGGTGTAACCAAGAAAAAGTCAAGACACAATACATTCAAATCACAATTAAAAGATGCACCTAAAACCCCCCCAAACAAAACACCCAAAACTTCTGAGTAAAGGCAGTGCTCCCACTGCTACTCCATCACAGAGCAACTACCTACTTAATAACTAACTCCTCAAATGAAACCCCAGCTGGTTTAATAATCATTTTAGGCACTGAAGTGCTGGCCATATTTCCTTTCAGACATACTTTTCCATTGAGCTGTTGATCATTTCTTCACATTACAATAAAAACAACACCTCACCCATGATTCACATTTAAACCCCACCAGAACTAAAGCTCTCCTAAAAACCGAGCTAAAAGCAGATCCTGCAAAGGAAATGAGGACACTGGTTTTTTTTGTTTGTTTGTTTTTTAATTGAAAGTGAAATAATCTGCTGTAATTTAAACTGTAAATCCACTCTTGTGGCTTGTTTAGGTGACTTGAATTGCAGGTTGGATCTGCCCACAGCTTCTGCAAAATCTTGCAAGGCAATGAGGGCATCCTGTTGGACTTCAAAGCTCTTTGCTCGCTCGGTGGTGGGTTCTAATCTTTGTCTTACACAAGCAGCAGCCCGTTCACTTTGATGGGAACTGTATTTGTGCCACCAGTGAAAAACAACACACCCCCAAGCAGAGCAATCCAAAACCATGCAAGCAACGTTTCCCAGTCCTGAAGAACTCCCTCTGCCAGGAATACACAAATGCACCAACATGAAGAAACCAAATAAAGTTTTAATTTAGGCTGAGAGGACTAAGCCATGCTGGTGGATGAGCAGGAGCAGCATTTGCTCCCCTCACTTCTCTCTCTAGTATACTTATTCTGTTAAGTACTGAGCACAATTTGCTCCTTCAGCTTCAAGTATGAGAGAAATCCACATGCAGAGGTCCTTAACAAAAACAAAACAAAAATCAACCAACCAACCAAACAAAAAAACTCAAGAAAGGTCATCACAATACAGAGACAGCAAATTCAGCAAAATGGAATGGAATGAGAAGGGAAGAAAATATCCCAAAGGACAATTGTCCCTACTCAGTACACCACATACTTCACTGAAACCTAACAAAAAGCATACTAAATTCCTTAATTCTTCTAAGGGGTTTTCTTCAAGGAAGTCACAAATCCAACAATTCTAAAATATCTTCATAGGAGCTGTTTGACTAAAAAAACCAAGAGCAACCTTTACTACCACAATCTGTTCACTGCTCTCCTATGCCAACATACTTCTAGAAGAAAAAGCCCAGCTCATATTTTAATCAGCAAATTTGCATTCAAGGTTATTAATGACATCTCAGTGCCAGGAAATGGCTGATATCACATAATGCATGTTGCTAATTGAAAGCATTAGGTAGTATTTCCTACTTCAGACTTCTCCCCTCCTTTAACATCATAAACCTCAGCTGTGCATTAGTCAACAATTAAAGAAAAGAAAATCATCTCTGAAGAAATAGTCTTGAGACCAGTTTTAGTACCCCTTAGAAGTTTACTTATTGAACTTTGATATCATTCCAAATACAAAATCCACAATGACGCAAGCTGAACAAATGCTAATGGTCAACAATTTAAAAAATAATAATAATTTCCTGTGCTGCACAAATGACATTTCTCATTTCTTTGAGTCCACCAGCTTTTAGTCAGTCACTTACTCAGCAAAGCCAGTATGCCTAAAGCAAAACGCTTAACCTTAAAACAATGGATTTGGAGCAGGGGAAGAGAACTGGGTTTTAGCTGGACGCTCTACTTCCCCACTAAGTAATTGCATCAATTTATCAATTCAACACCCTGACCTTTCAGCAGGAGTGTTTAATGCTGAACTGGAACCTGTCACGATGGCCTTTGGGGTGCTGTGCATTGCCCACCAAGGCAATATTGCCAAAGCAGCAGCACTTCCCTGGGAGGGGGAGCCAGAGGAAGCCATCAGCAGTGGGACATCAGGGACTGCCATTGGGAAGGACGGATGCTTGGATCCAGTGGCAGGGGTTGAAGGATCCAAAAGACTGTATTTAAAAAAACTTGCCATAAATCTCTATTTGGTATTTACTCATTATTGTGTGGCTCACAAAAAACTATTCCTGAAGAAAGGCAATTCCTAGTAGTAAACTTATTTTATAATTTACATGTGAAACTTAGCAGAGAAGCAGGGAAGACTGATTTCAAAGTCTGCGGCTCAGAAAAAGAGATTCATCTCTGCCTTGCATACTAAACAATTAAAATGGGATCCAGAGTACAGATTTATGAAACACTTATAATTCAAAACCAAGCCTGCTTTTCCTATCAGATGGAAGCCATGATTCTGGTACATTCCATTTTCCCATTGAAACAACCAATTAAAAAAAAAGATCGATAAATACTCAAATCAAACTTTGCCATATCCACAATTATTAAATAATGTAATAAAAACATTCTGCATACTGGGAAAAACTGACATCTGATCAGCACCTCATACACTACAAATTTTACCAATTGAAAGAAGGTTGTGCAAGATTCAAGGTCTTCTGTGGGTTAGTTTGACCATTCTAGGAAGTGTTTGGCACAATATTTTGATTACAGAGCTCTCCAAACATCACTTGTACAAGAAGCACATGAAAGGTATCATTCTCCTGTGAACTCCTGTTTTGTAAACCTTTTAGCAGAAGCTGATAACACTACCCAGGACATACTTCTCCACTAAACTTACTGTTCAATGACAAAAAGCTGTAGAAGACTTGGGGTTAGCATCTATTGTTGGAAAGAATTGCAAATGCACTTAACTTTAATTCAGACCACTGAAGTCAATAGCAAGACCTCTTGGTGAAGGATGGGAAAGCAGGTAACAGGATTTCTTAGTAGCAAGGTACCACTACATTTTATAACATTCAATAATTGTTAAATGCCTGAAATGTAGAAGATATCTTTTTTGTACAACCACCACATGGTACAGCCTTGCATGTTTGTTTTGGCATCAAACTGCCTAGAGTGTTGGGTTTTGCCTTCCCCTCTCCTTTTCTTTCTTTTTCAGCTGAGCTGTTTTATTTTTACTATGTTTGATTTGAACTGCATTAATTAGCACAGGCTGCTAGATTACTCTTGTGAAGCGAGCTTAAAAGAGTATAATTAATAAGAGAAGTAGCAGTGTTAGCACAATAGCATGCAGATGCACCTATTGAAGGATAAAAATAATTACTTGAGGACTAATGTCAAAGTACTTCTGATAAGAATTTTTTTTAATAACCTTTTGTCCCTTCTGCATTGTGCATCCCAGCCTGCCATGCAGGATTTCCGTGAGGGACCAATCCTCCCACCCCACCAGCACACAGCTTTTTACAGGAGTGCTGAAACGCCAGCAAGCTGTCTAATGGTCTCTTAAAAATAAATGTGGTTGGTTCTACACCACTATTAATTTGGGATGGACATTGCTTTTCCTCATCTTACAGCTAATTGCTTTGAAAAGCACTCTTTGCAGTGCACTAGCTCCTGTGCTATTGCCGTGTATTACCATTAGCAAGGAACTAATCAGGCCTCAGCCTTTTGTGAGCCTTGTACCGAGGTTTTTTCCTGAATTTCCTGTCCCTCACGATCACCCAAATTTCACAGCTGCCTACAGCTGCAGGAAGTGCAGTTAAATACTGCCAATGCTTTAAACAGGCCCAGAGACACTGTAGGAATGATGTCATGCATTGATGTATTTGCCAAATGAGCCCTCTTGCTGTGTGCAAGTACAGCACTGATTGCAAAAGCCAGAGACATTAAGAGGAGAATAAAATGCAGTGCAGGTAAAACCCCTCTGAGATAATTATAAGATGATGTACATTACAAGAGAAAGTTGTGCATTTCAGGAAGGGGTTTGGGGGTCTTCTTCCCCACCTCACCTTAACTTCCATGGTGGAAGTATAGACTCGTGGGTATGGCCTGTGCCATCCAAAAGAGTTATGTCAGACTGTCAAAGCATTCTCTCAATACAACTTATTGTGGACTATGCATCAAGCCCCTAAAATAAGACAAAGTTTGTTCTTTCATCATTAAAACCATTCAGTAGTTTTAGCAAGCCCAGGAAATTTCAAAAGAGAAATCCTTAAAACAGAGAAAGCAAGAGGATGTCACAGCTGAGATCCATCCACCTCTACATCTTCACTTTCTAACACAGAAAATTCCTCCATTTCTTCCCACCAGAGGTCTCTACAGATTTTTTCAAGACTACACAAGCCTGTTAATTCCCCCTGTGAAGTGAGTTTTAGACTTTTTTATATGTCTGCTGCTAAACAGACTGACCTCTACAAGACCTATATCTCAAGATTATGCTTGGCTTTTCAAAAGAAGCTCTAGACTGGTTTTGCTTGGTTTATACAAAATAGGGAAAAAGCAAGACACTGACCTATTTTACAAGTGCAGTCAGACCTACTGAATCTGCAGAGCATCTACTTGCAAGGCTGAGAGTGGAATGTGGATTACTTGATTTTCTCAAGCCAAACACAAATGAAGTTTGCAGGATGAGCTGAATTAAACAAAACCCAAGTTCATCTATTATTCAGAAAAAAGCAACAAGGGCAGATTTTACTTCATTTTCCAAAGAGTTATTGCAGCAAAAACCCCTCTGCAGAGCTATCTACCAAAGTTTTGCCTTAAAGCTTTTTGCAACAGAATTTTACATTGCAGAATACACAAAGTCTTCAGAAATTGTGCTCTTTACCATCCTTTTGGCAGCAGCACAAAGATGCCTTGACTAGTCCCTGAGTTTTAGGTGCCATCCAGCTGCCCTCCATTGGAAGCTTTCTTGGCGTGGTCCAGCTTAGCCCTGCTGTCAGCAGGAGGGGCTGAGCACTGCCCAGGAAGGGCAGCGTGTGTTCCTCATCTCACCCTTGCATAATCACAGCCACTCCCCTTAGGCAGACATTTACTCCGGCAGCGCTCGCTCCACGCGTTCGCCCCGCACAGCCAGAGCTCACAAACATCCCCCAGCACTCGATCACAAACCATGCCTAAAATGTCCAGGAGCAGCTTCAGGAAAGCTTGTCACACCGACCTCCGCAGTCAGCTCCGCTCAGGCTGACTGGCAGGGAGGAGCACAGGGCCATTCAGACAAACCTTCAATGGAAAGTGTTGCTTCGCAGTGGAAAGTTCACAGCGGAAAGTTCACAGCAAGGAGCTGCCGTGAGCCAGATCTTTTTCAGATGCGTTATTTCCCTTTTTATGCTCTTTTACCAGAATATTTAGTCTGCATTTTAATAATAAAAATGAAAATAAAAATTTTTAATTTTTTTTTTTTTCAGACAAAAAAAAAAAGGTTTTCTGTTTCAAGTTGGTAGGTTGTTCCTCCTGAGCAGAGCAGGAACTCCACAAAGCCGCCTGCGCAGTCCGCCGGGACCTGACCTGCCGTGACCCCGCTGAACTCCCAGCGCTGATCCCCTTCCCGGAGTACTGCCACGTGGATAAACACAAAACAGCCAGAGAAAAACCGCTATTTCACCTCAGGTATAACGCTGCATCTCAAAGCTGGCCTGAGGAGGTGAAGTGCCTGACCCTGTCCCTGCTCTGGAACCCAAATGCAGCCCCCCCCAGCCCCTCCACGTCCTGCCCCTCCTCAGCTGGCACCTCTGGTCAGCATCACCTGCCCCTCTCAGTGTGCCATGAGACAAAAAAACAGATTATTAACAAGAATCCAGGAACAGTTTTAGCAAACTGAGAGAGAAATTTTGAATTCTAATTCTATCTCCTGTCCTCGCTACTATACAGCACTCAGAAAATCTCAAGGCAGACACTGAGCAACATCAAGCCTCCCTTTGATTTTAGTCCTACTCATACCTCTACCTATAGACCAAAAATAATCTCTATACAATAATGTACGTGCCTTACTGAGGATGCCCAATTGAATGCTATCCCTTCTTATTTTGAAGCACTGAAGTATAATTGTTAGGTGCATTCTTATGATAAAAAATATTTCTAAAAAATAACTAAAATAAAACTTTTTGACTGACAAATGCTGCCTGATGCCCTCATAAACGATACCTTTTTGTACTAAAAAATATGCAAAAGACTTTTCGGCACAACATTGTCAGTTTTGATCAGACCCTATTCCCTTTTATTTCTGTGTCAAATAGCATTCAAACATAAGGTTTTACTGGTTTTCAGTCTGCAAAAAACAGAGATTAGAAATCATTTTTCTGTCATTCCTGCAGAACATAAAATTGTATCTTGCACCAAAACCACGGTTTCAGGAACATCAACTATTCACAATAGACACTTCCTTCTCCAATTTGTCTAAAATGTTTAAGAAATTCTGCATAGCCTACATGAGCAATTGAAGAGAAGGATGATCTTTGGTGTTCTTACTGCCCGATCAAGTTTGACATTTACACACAGATACCTGAACAAAGGTCTATACTCCCATTCCACAGAAATCCCAACATCCACATTAGGACTCGGACAAAATAACTTTCAGAAGCTACAGTGCATTAATGCCTCCATCCTCCCCCTCTGCCTGCTATCCATGGACACATCCCAAAGAAGATTACAGTTCTGCAAAAGCAGGAGAAGAATAATCTGGCACCATGTATCTTTTAAAGCTCCCTTCCAAACCAACACCAGGGTTTTGTTTGTTTTTATTATTTAAGAGTATGTTTTGGATTACACAAAGCAACTTCTACTGTTGAAGATGCACAGAAATTGTGAACATGCTAAAAACTTCTGAGTGGGCAGCATGGGTGGAATGGTACCAGTTCATAGAGTTTGCCCAGAAGAGAAAATTCCTATCACCATCTCTGCTGCCCAGATTACGGAACTGAGATGTTTAAAACAGCTAGGGGAAAAAAAAAAAAAAAAAAAGGCTGATGCCTACAAAAACCAAATGAGTGCTAAGACACATGGCAGTCTGCCTCTGAGATTTGTAAGGTTGAAAAGCTTGAATAAATGCTTGAAAATGCTTGAAGAAGTAAAGGCAGTGCAGACTGTGGAGTTTCACAGAACCCCACGGAAAACAAACACAGGCATTCAGCAAGCTGAGGGGCAGATTCCTGGTATGCTGTGTCCATGCCATAGAAGCAGTGTGGAAGGGCTGGTGTGATACAAATTCATATTTAGTTTTCCAAATGATCACTCTACCGAGCCCTAAATTAATCCATATTTATTTTGAGACATAGGCACTCCTGGCTTATGCAGAGTGAGTTCCCCAATTAAAAGCTTCTTCATCTGTCAGCAGCCTCCTTTTGCTTTTGCAAATTATTATCACAAGGAGGAAAAAAAAAAGGGGGGGGGTGGGGCTGGAGAGGGCCTAGTGAAGCCATGGCATGCTGTGCTACCTCCTTTCCCAGGAGAAAAAGGAGTTGCTGCCCAGGAGAAAGACTTTGCAAATATTGCCAGGTGCTCCTACCCACAGCCACAAGAGACACGGCATCGAGCAGTATGAACCCACTTCTGGGGAAGGAAGGTATTGAAGGATGAGGTCTTGCACTGCTTTCTCTGCCCTGATTCTGGCATCCCCTTGCTTGTATGACCAAGCAGGACTGAGTCCCCTGCTTTCAGCAAAGCCCCCAGGTCCTGGGGGAAACACTCCTAAACACAACACATCTTTCTGCCACCCTCCAGGGGCACAAACCCAGAACATACTACCAACTGCAATAATGCACTGGCTGTTGCAAATCTCTGAAGTAGGCACAGCCTAAAAACACCACAAAGAGACACAAGAACCTTGCACTGAAACTTGGGTCCCCACCAAAGTCACACATTTACACACCAAACAAAACAAAAAAACCCAGAGCCTCAACTGACCTCATCTTCTCCAAGCTTAGTGAGACTGTCAAAATGTAAAAATTGAGAATGGGCAAACGTGGCAAATTTAGCAGCAGTAAGCTATATGTAGCTGGTTGTCAACATCAAAGCTATGATTTTCTTGCATGTTAATGAAAAAATTACTAGATTTACAAGATTTTTGTATATGGTTTCCAGGGAACTGGAAACTGCCATGATCATTTCCCATGAGATGCCCTATTTCACAATGGTGACCTTTCAAGAGCTATTTATAATGGAGGTATGGAATGAGAAGCAAAATTATTCCATCAGTATTTGCAGCTAAATAACTGTTCTAAAGACTGCAAAATTAGAATGATTCTTCCTCTTCTATCTCAATCTGTTTAAATAAGCTGTTACACAGCTTCAAAGCTGCCTCCTGAAACAAAACTTGCCACTTCTGATTACAGAAATCAATCTCAAAAACAGAGATTATTTCCATTTACAGCTCAACAGTTCTTCGTACACTCAAAGTCTAAACATTTGTATCATTTTTAGGAAGCTAAAACTGACCAAGCCTTTTCATTAATGCCCTCAAAGTAACAGCCATGGCTTATATACCAGCAGCAAGTATTGGCTAAGAAAAAAAGTATGTTGACTCATGGATACTTCAGACAAAGCAAATCCTCCTGCCAGGAGGTACTTGATATAGGGGTACAGGGGTTTGATACAGTTAAAAATAAATCAAAAATAAAAATGGGGGAAAAAAAGCCAAACCAACCAAAAAAACCCCCAAACAAAACACAAAAACCCAAACAAGCAAACAAAACCAGCCGAACTGAAAGACCTCTATTTCTATTTTAAAATGTAAAAAACCCAAAAATCTTACAGCTTTTAAAAACTGGAAAGTTTTTGAAATAGAGACTTCATACTTTGCAAATACAATTGATGAAACATTGCTGTTCCAAGATCCAAAAACTACCTAAGAACAGCAACAATTAAGGACCTAGACAAATTTTGCCAATAACTGCAGCTTGTCAGATGCCTAGCAGCAATTTGAACTGGATTTTAGCTATTCACTTTGAGACCAGCTAAACTGAAAAGTAATAGCATATTTATTCTGATAGCTTTAAGCATGGTTTTCAGTGAAAAAAGCAAACCTACAGTGCCTACATTATAGCTGAATTCCTGCTGATGCTGAAAACACACAGAGAAATAGTACCTTTCAGCCAGACAGGTTCTTCTGTTGATATTTTTAAAAATAATCCTCCTATAAAATATTCTTCTGTTACAACTAGCTTTCACTCAAGTCAGGCACTCCCACCAACACAGCATGGTAGCCTTTTGTCCCAGCTCCCGACAGAAGGAACTGAGTAGTGGTCCCTCACTTTTTTTTCAGTACACTAGGCTGTACCCACTCTGGTTACTGATAACCATCAGGAGGACACTCCTCAAGCTCCTTTATATACCCAGAATTTTTGAGATTTAAGCTGCTAAAAATTAACACTGTCCTGTCCTTACTTATATTCCCAATGAAGACACAAATATCAATTCCTTCAAAGTCAAAATTTTAACTGGAGACTGAGACTAAAGCCAGCCACTACCTTGGTTACTGTGCTGCCTTCTCTCTTCTTTCTGTGCTGTCATGGTTGGTATTTCAGCTCAGCCTAAACCAGACAGAACCTGTACCATTTCCATGCTATTGTGAAATGCCTGGTTGTGTTTTAGCCTGCTGGCTTCCTTACACAGTTGAAGGGCTGTACCATGGCATAGTTGTAAAGCAACATCTTCAGCCACAGAAAACACCTGGGTGCTGGCCAGATTTTTCATTATGTGGATTTGATATCTTGCAGGCTGGATTCCAGTCTTGTACCATTAAATGAGGCAAAGGGATAAAGAGACAGAGCCACTCTACCCCACAGTGCATACAGCTTAAAAGATTAAGTATTTTGTCTCACCCTAGATTTCAATTTTATTCTAATTCAAAAATTTTTTATCTGTAAGTACAAATGTGTCTGGTGTGCAAAGCAGGTCTCCTTGGAAGCAGAAAGGTGAATAAAAAGGGAAGCTAGACTGGTTTCTGGAGGAAAATATACTTTTTATCTGGCAAAGGGAGGAGAGCCGTCCACTGAGAGTAAAAGACAAAGCCTCTCAAAACTACTGCAACACCTTGTTGTGCCAAGTGAGGAACAGTGTCCTTCCAGTGAAAGGCACACACCTCCTACCAGATTAAGGGCTGCAGAATCTGGTACTAAGTGAGGATAAACAAGAGGAAAAATTTTAATTTCAAGCTTTTAGAAGGGTATTACAGTAAATGAAATTATGATAACTTGCTGTGAATTATTCCATTTCAAATAGGAATTATAATACATTTGTCTAGTTAAGGTCAAAGAAGCCAAATAAATAAAATCCACTCTGCAAACTAACTATCAAGGGAATGAGAATCAATTTTAGCTGTGCACAGTTCACACAGAGCACTGGGGGGGAAAACCAGCTATGTGCAGAATCATCAACACAGACAATAGAGATGCGTGGGAACACAAACTCCTTGGATTCTGCAAAATAAGATTTTCCACATATTTCAGCGTATTTTACACAAAATGCACTTTTCATCTTTAAAACAAACAAGGCTCAGAAGTTGAAGTCTGCAAAATTTTGACATATTTCCTCCTGGAGCATTCAGATGGAAGGCCAGGCTTGGCAGGGCCTGCACTGCACACACCTGCTCACCCCCATTGCAGCACCACGAGAGTTTCCAAGAAAAAGGCAGGCCCATGGAGCAGCACTCAGGGAAATTGAGGCTCCCACAGTGATGAGCAAATCTCTCGAATCGAGTGTGTTCAGCAAGGCTTTATTTATGCACTTCATGCTTTAAGTCAGCTCTCCTTAAGTCTTCCACTTTCTGAGCATAGACAAGATCTTACAGAGAACATCTGAGCTCGATCTGTTAACTCAACCTTGTCCCTCCAGCTCTGACAGATGGGCACTGGCACCGCGAGTTCTTGTTTCACTCCCTGCCCCGTGCAGCACCAACACTTCTCAGCGACTTTCCTTCCCCAAAGCTGTCCATCTGAGGAAGTGAAACCCCTGTGCTCAGCACTGCAGCTTCAGCTGGACCCAGACAAAAGCAGACCTGGCAGGTCACACCCTTCAGCCCCTTCCCCTGCGGGGAGGTCGGGAGATTTATTTCCCCTTGCTCTGGCTCTTCAGCCGGTGGTCAGTTTGACATATACAGGCTTGTGTTTGTTTGTTCTGCAGCCAGACAAGCAATATAGCACCAAATGAGGTGTGAATTTACTCACTCACTCCAGTGCAGTTAATGGGCAAAGATGTTCTGGGCCACTGAAACCCTCAAACTTCAAAGCCAATGGAAAGAAGTGTTTTGGAGAAAATTAAGTCCAAGTGTAAACCAGAACTAGACATTGGCTTTTGCAAAATCACCTCACATTGCTGAAATAATGCAAAGAAATCTAAAAATGCAAAGAAAAAGGAGTTCAATCAAAGTGAAAAAAAACCTGGGAAATAAAGATGGCACATGGCTAGCTTCATCACATTAACAGCACCAGACATACAAGTACCTACGTTTTTTTTCTGCCTTTGAAGTGTTTCATTTCTGTACAATCCTGGTCTTCAAGAATCAGCCACAAGCCAGACTGGCGATTCTGAGTGGTGAAGGGGGTTTGCTTCTCTTGAGAGAGTCAAGAGGCAAAAATATAGTCTGTCTCTGACCAAACTCAGAGCCATTCTGGCAGTTCAGCCTTATCAATATTTCAAATGTCTCGTGCTACCCCTAGCTCTTCCTACAATAAGTCACAGAACAGATATGCTGGAGCAACAAACAAGTAAAATAATAACAACAAACACAGTGCATAGGTTTCTTGGCATTTTTTTGAGGGTAGAAAATAAAATGTCTCTCTCCCCACACCCTCGCGACATTTACATTCTCTCTTCCACAAACATTACATTTTGGGACCAATTTTATGGATGTGATATGAAAGAAAAAGCTATAATGCAGAAAATAAATTACAGAATAAATTCTACAGTAATGTAGAGGGGGAAAAAAAAATTTAAAATCAGCAAGTCTAATCCAGACAGTGTGTATACATACTCTTAATTACATATCACTCCTTGGACGTGTAATTTGAAAAGCAAATAGAAAACAAAGAAAAAACCTTCCCCACAACAAAAACCTTCCAAAAACCAGTAATCGTAGATCAATGATCACTGGTCATCTCCCCTCCAGAGCTTTCTGTCACATTTTTTCTCACGTACTCTGCTCCACTGGTCTTGCTCAACCTCAATATGATCTACAACAGTTTCCACTCTGACCAAACACACTTGTAAATAACCTCATTATTAACATGATACATACTGAAAAAAGACATAGGGTGGGGCCACTCTTTTAAGTTGGCAAAGCATAACTTGCAGTTTTTTCTTCAGTTATGTAGCATGTTGCTATCATGAATTTGCACTCATACAATTCCTGGAGTACAGAGAGTGTTTCTTGCACCTTCTGCACAATTTTTGTATCTCAGTTTCAGAGACATAAAACAGGGATCATTTTTCTCTACCACACAGCAGTCTTGTAAGACTGGATTAGTAATAGAGCTTTGTGGTTGCAGAATTTCTGCGCAGAGAAATCGTTAGCACTTTATTTCCACAGAGCAAAGTGCCATTTTGTAGTTTTACACCGTTACCACTGAAGAGAGAGCTGCTACCATCTGGCCTTTAACAGGAGATATAAATCCTGCTTAGAAGTAACTGTGGATGTAAAAATGTAGAAAAGTTGATGAAGGATGATTTGTGCACTCAAATTAAGGAACGATAGAAAAAATGCATTTTCTGTACAGTTGCAAAGGAAGTTGAAAGGAAGCCTACTGCAGAACCAGGATTTTCTGACTTTTGTTTCTACCAATGGACCACACTGCAAGAGAAGGAGAAATAAAGGTTTTGTTCCACCCTCCAAGTAAAAAATACTTAAACAGAAAAAAATGCACAAAATTTATCAAGTCTGCTCTGAACAAAGGAAGGTGCTAAACTGACTGACACAGAACTATTTACATAAGGAACAAGAATAACTTTTACTACCACTTTTAGAAACTGTAAGCCTGTATGTTTTGCAAGCTCTTCTAGTTTCAGTATTCTCAAAAATCATTCTGCTGCTTCTGGCTGCATCTGAAGAGAGAGAGAACATTGTTTGCAATTTCTTTGATGTGACTGGGAACTTGCATTGGGATAAAAAAATTAAACTCCCACAGCATAGGTGTATATGGTGTATGCTGCTCTATTCCTCTCCTTTTCACATCAGCCACCTGGAAACTAGAGCATGGCACCAGTATGGAAAACTGTTACACAGTGAAGAAAATACAGTGTGATGACAATAAAAGGATGCATCAGCTTTAGGATATTGAAGCATCAATTTGAACTGACTAAAACCATGGGGGAAGGTTTGACACATGCTGCAGTTTTATTTGCAAAACTATAAGTCTTAGAAAATGTTATAAAAAGAATACTCAGATATCATATCAATAGCCAGACTTCCTCTATCTGTACCTTAAAGGTATAAATATTTAAATGAAGCAGTTTGTTTTCATTCAGCACAGAAAAGAACTCATGGAACACTTTAAATTTAGATTTCTTCATTCACTGTATGATTGTTACTATCACACTCACTCAAAAAGTGGTGAAATCCTAATTAGCATTCACCCAGAGAAGATGGAACCTCCCTTTTAAAATAATTCTGAAAGAACTCTGATTATCATGAATCATGAAAGAGAAGCACTCATATCTATTTGGCAAAGCCAAAGGGAAGGATAGGTGTTGTGGGACATGTATGATTGCTCAGGCTCAGCAGAACAGTGGAGCTGCTGCCTACAGACAAGGTCCAAGCACACATACATGCACACTGCTTGTTCAGCAAAATCAAGTCTGAAAGCTCAACATGACACAGGGAGTTCCCATTTTATAGAGGACACACTTTGTCATAAGAATTTTCCATGGCCTGGGTCAGCAAACATCTGCCTGAATAACACACAAAAATCTGATTACAGCTGATTATGGGGATTATATTCAATGGAAGAACAAAGGCCTTGGGGCCTGCTACAATTTTGAGTATTTCAGTAACATAAAAAGCTTCACTATTTCAAAGTTACTTAATTACCAGCAAGAAGGCTTGAGGTTGTAAGGAAAGGGAGATCTGTGGCCCTGCTGAGCCCATGTGCACCACAGCACACCTGGAAGTCTCCCAGGGTAACCAAGGGTAGACCAAATGTGCCACTCACTAGCAACAGCCAGTCCTTTTGCTATTCACCATCAGCATCCAGGCTTTCCATCCCCTTAAGATGGTTCCATTACATACATTGATTTTATACATACACACCACATCTTGAACCATATATCTGTCCTTACTATGCAACAGTGACACTTCCTTGTCATGTGTTACCAGCTTCCAGAAATGTCTCCCCACCTTAACTTCCTTGCTGGAAGGGGTGTTCAGTTTAAGGAGTTAAGATGCCACCCATAAAACCTAGGCTAATCAGAGTTGATGTTGGCAGAAACACAAGAAGGCTCCATGGTTGTTCTCTGAAACAATTGTTTTTGTTTCACACACTGGTTGCTCATATTTATATCTCTGTTTTTGAAGCTCCAAACCCATCAGGATCTACCTTGCTTCTTGTTGGTCACACAGACCAGAAGACATTCAAAAAGGGAGAAAAGCCTCCCGTTCTGCTCCCTGCTCCCTTGTTGTTTCTCCACCAGCTCAGACCACCTCACAGCACATCCTGCCCATCTCTAAGCAATGCTGAAACAAGACAGGTGAGTATTCCATGAAAAAGCTGCAAGGTTCACCATTTTAAAAGGCTTTCTAGGGCAACAAAGAAGAAACTAGTCCCATAGAAGACCAACCAAGGTTTCTCCAAGCTCATCTATGGCACAGCACAGGAGGAAGACGAGGGCAGAACACTCATTCTGTAAGGTTAACAAGGCAGCAGGTTTCTGCTTCTCTAGGTCTTAATGGGGTTGTCAACCCTAAGAGGTACTGACAGTTCTCACAATGAGGTGAACACAAACAAATCAGGATAAATTGCAGTCTTCCTATAGCCAAGAATAGCTCAAGATTATTCTCTTTTTTTAAAATTACAGTTCGTTGACTTTACCATTAACTGCAAGTCAAGTAATCATCCTCCTTTTAACAGCTATTGCTAAAAGTAGCAGTATTATTCTTCCCCCTACAGCATATGATCTAGTTCCCTAAGAACAAGTTTGTCTGAAATAAATTTATTTACTGAAGTCAGCATTTTTTTCCCCAGGAGGAAGCAGTCTTTTGTGCTGTAAATGCTTTATTAGGGTTCACTCCAGACAATAAGACTGAATCTACGGGCAAAAAATGTCCATATTCCTGTTTCCAGTAGAGCAACAGGAAAGGAGACAAGGCACTGTCACCTGCCACTGTACTACAGCATTAGCCTCTACCAGCAATACAGAAACGACTGCTGATGGGTCAGATGAACACCCAGCCCTGAAAACACAGGCAATTCCTGCATTTACTGCAATTTTCCCTTGCAATACAGCTTCTCCTGAGGCAGCTAGAGCAGGAGGTGGCTCCAGGAACAGATGGGGAACAGAGAAACACAGAAATGTATCTAGCAGCTCCCTGCTCCAAAAATACCCTGCCCAAATGGCCACATGGAAGCACAAACTGACACAAATCCTAGTTCCAGGCACAGGGAAAGAGGCTGGGCAGCCAGTAGCTTTTGCCCTTGCAGATTCTACAGTGTCTAATAAAAGGTGAAGGTACTGGACTTTTACCTGCAGACATAGGGTCTGACCAAGACTCCTCTCTTCCACCCAGAGGCCCTTTGTGACACAAGCCATGGAAATAATAGCTGGAGGTTTCCACCCCTGCAAACCTTAGTTGAAATTGCCTGCTGAAACTTTGTGATGTAAGGCTAAATTTGCTGGCCAGACAGAAAACTAATGTGTATTTTAACATAACCAAAAAACCTTTCCCTCTATGAAGCAAAGCCAAGAAGAAGGGAGAGGCCTAAGGTTCAAAACCAACAATAGGGCAGAAAACTTGTCATAACCACTGACAGCATCAACCATAACAGTGTTGTATGCCAGCACTCTCCTGGCAGCAGCTTCAGGCTTTCACCTTTTCTTCCCAGATAAGAGGGAAGGATTTGTGGGGGCAGGAAGGAGAAGTTGCCTTTTCCCCCCACCACTGCCCAGCCGACAGAACAGTCTTACAGTCACATACTGAAGAAAGCACCATGTCTCAAGCACTGCACATTTATAATTCTAGCACTAGGGGTGATCACACACTCCCAATCCTCCAGCAAAACATCCCTGGATTACATCAGGGGCTATGAGAATTCAGGATGTTAAGATTACTCTTGGTGAGCTTTCAGCCAAAACTTAAAAAAAGAAATCAAATCCTATTTAGTATAGGGAAAAAAGGAATCTACGGAAAAGGAAATAATTCCTTTCCTGCTTTAAGACTGTCTATCCCAGTATCTTGAATGGATATGTAGACATGTTCAGAGTAGCCATCTACAGGGAAGAAAGCAAACCATTTTAGCAGTAAAGATTAAAAAACCCACTAACAAACAAAAAAATAAAAGCAGAGCTTACAACCCCTGATTCCCTTTCCCACACTCCCAGTCATAAAAAAAAGGGGCGGGGGGGTTGGGGGGGGAAAGAGGTGTGAAAACAACATTGTATTTTTCAAAAGTATCTTTCAAAAAGTGTTAACAGTAAAAGAAAGCCAGAAGAAAGCCATCCTAAATATGCCTCAAAACCAAGTAACACTGTTATAAATTCTTTCAATTTTTGTGGTATGAGAGGAAGTGGTAAAAAAATGTGTCAGGCCTTTCTCATTCTTAGAATTTTCCTACATGTCAAAGATGAAGGAATGCAAGGGGAATTCACTCATTCAAGAGACACTCCAAGCACTCCATCCAGTTAAGATCTGCTCTTAAAGAGAAGTTTAAAAATCTTGTTCTCTTGAAATTTCTCACAGTTTTATACAGCTATTGCTCAAGTTACCTGCTGGAAATGGAAAACTGATTTAGTGGTTTGTCAAGAGACACAACTGATAAAAGACAGGTACAGCTAGAAAACACAGCCAAATAGATTTGCCCACCTGTCAGCATGGCCAGAGCTGTTAGTCCAGAGCTGTAACCATGTCAGGTGTCACCCGGAGCTGTCAGGGTTAAATCCTCTGCTAATAAACCAAAGATAAATCAGCAACATGTTGGTTTGGAAATTTACAGATCTGAGTTAGATCTCTCCTGGAAAAGAGAACTCCTGACAGCTTTTTATTGTTCTTTTGAATCTCTTCCTGTGTACTGACATAAACAAAGGGATTCAGAGTTTACTCAACGAGCAGACACTGAAAGTCAAGGAAATTCACAGTACTCGCTGAGCAGCAGAGTACAGCGTGATTCAATGATCCAGATTATCCAGTTACTTTATTCAATACAATTTTTGGTATTAACAGTACTGGCTATGCAAATACTCTTCTCAAGCACAGCTGGGAGGGGAAAGTTAGTTTATGACAGCTGATGTAAAAGCAGAGGCATCACTGCATCAGTTTAGCCCTAAAGAAAGGTCAGGACAGCTATCATCCTAGGGCATCAGGCAGCAACATACCTAATGGAAGAGCTGACTTAGGGAATGTCTTTTGTCTGCCTGGCCTAGGCAAAAGGTGGCAGGGCTTGTTCTAACAGGAGCAGATGAATAAACGCTCCCAGCAAAGCTGCACACCCATCAGAGCCCACATCTCCCACCGCAGCAGCCAGTGCCACCCACCCAGCAGCCCCAGACAGCCCTGACCCGTCCTACAGCACCAAGGCAGCAAACAGCACTTCTTGGGAGAGAAAAAGAAGCCACTGAACATGAAGGGTGACTGCGCATTACAGGTGCTTGAGGAGGTGGCACACAGGAAATGAGCAGCAGTAGTACAGAAGCCAAAACTGATGTGGTAGGAGAGTCTTAAAACACCCTGGATTGCTCCAATTCAGTTGTTTCTGGAACTAGAAGTTATTTTGCCCTTGTGACGTTTGGTCATCAACGAAGCAATTTTTCAAAACAGACCCATTAGAAATGAAAGGTCAGAGCTGCTTGTGTGCTGTTAAGCTGATACAGCAGCTCACCCAAAACAAAGCCCACGGAACGACTGTGGGAGCATGCACATGAAATAAAACCCAAAACCAGTTTGTGCTAAAATAAATACACAGAGCCACAGAAACTACAGCTCAGCAGCTGCAGACAGTTAAGCAGCTGCAGAGCCTGGCCACAGCTATGGAGTAATCCTCAAGAAAGTCTCCTTAAATAATAATAAATTAGAAACAAAAAGAACCCCCAATAATGGCTCTCCACTACAAAGAGAGACTCAACAGGCAAACAAGAATTACTTCTGCACTGCTCATCTTTACAGGTTTGCAGGCAGCTAGAAACTGTAGTTCAGAAGGGCATGCACTTCTGATTCATCTCAAAAGCTTGTGCACTTTGAAGCCCTACAGTGACAGCACAGGGCACTGACTCAGGATCTGGGTGATTTAGCTGAAGCACTCTAAGATGCTCTTGCCTGCAGCTGTGGCTCATCTCACTGCTCTGGCAGATTTTCCTCCCCATTGCATCAGGGCAGCACAAGGGACGTGTGTCTTTCCCTCAGCTGCTGCAGTTCACATTCGCCTCACAAATGGGAGCTGAAGTTGATGGCACTTAATACTAGCACACCTCGCAGCCTCGCTGTCACCCTGCCTCTGCTTCAGGGCACAACACAACTGCTGCTTAGGGACAGTGACATCCCGCTCCACTCCTGGACTCAGGACTCATGAGTCAGAGCCTCAGACAACAGCAATTTTAGTTATGGTTCTACTAATTTTAGCTCGTGCTTAACCCACAGCTCCCAAATCCCTGCAATGCCTCTCCAGGTGCCAAAAGCCACAGCTACCCTATACCTCCACGGCCAAAACACACAGCTTCCAAATGAGAACCTCTGGTCCTCTGGTGAACTTACAGAAACTGTACGCTGCAGAAAGACATTTTTCCAATAAAGACAGGAGGAAGGAAACAAGGACAGCTTTATTTACCCTGCTGCTCTGCGCATATCTTAAAGTAAGGAACAAAAGTTCATCTGCACAGTTTCTGTGTTTCAGAGTCCACTCCAGGACACATAAGACAGACTTTGTGCAGACGGCAGCTCAAGGAGTGTCCCACAAGGTGGCAAACAGCCTGCCAGGGCCAGCTTCAACCCCAAGGAGTGAAACGAGAGAGAGGGGCAAGGGAAACAAACACACACTTCACACACTCCCCTCAGAGTAAACTGGGAAAGCTTTTAGAAGTAAATAAACACACACACACCCACCCCCATATTCTCATAAAGCCACCCAAGCAGAATGTTTTAACTAACCGTAGCTGAAGGGTTTGTTTTATAAGAAGAGTTTCCTCAGATTTAGTCAACCTTACCAGCCTCCTCCTCCTTCTCTCCTTATTCACACTAAACTGTCAAAGGGACTTCAGCTCTCTCCAACCAATTAAAAACTAATTGAAGCAACAGACTGGCACTATACAGCCTGAGCAGTCTAAGAGATGGCAGACTCAGCTCATATGAGGCCTACACAATGTGGTAATATTTTATTTTATTTCACCTCATAGCACAAAGAGCTGAAAAGAATATTCACAAGGATCCAACCCTGAAAAAAAAAATTAAATCATTATTGCACTTCAAGTCCACTGGGTTCAAATGAACAGCACGCTTTCTTTACTGGATGTGTGCATCCCAGTGCCTGCAGGTACAGAGGAAGGTTTTATTGGCTCCAAAACTGTGAGGAAGTTATGCACACATGCAGTTTCTCTCTCAAAAAATAAAGCTATGTTAGAACATAAGGTGGTGTGTTTTATTCATTCAAGGAGACTTCTTCACCACTCTAACTGACCATTAAAATGAAATTTGTCTACACCTGGATATAACTGAACATTTTCTGCTTTCGCTAATTCTTTTTGTTACTGCTAGGACAGGAAAAAAGGAATTGTTGAAAAGAAATGTGTCTTTCAGAGACAAACAGAATTCAAAACAAGTTTTTCTGTCAAACCTTTCTACCCTACAGATACTAAACTTTGTGCCTGCATCTATCAACGCATTCTTTTAGAAACTGGACACAAAACCACAAGCACTCTGAAAACATTGCTGTAAATAGAAAATGGGTATAAATGTGCAGCACTGACAACCTAAAAAGTCATCAGCAAGAAAGACTTCACAAACACTCGTAGCTTTCCTACTGAAATTTCTTTGATGCCAATATGCAGACAACATTTGATGAGAAATTCCTGATTTGGGGTCCATAGAACAGACCCGAGGCTGTAAAAGAAGGGGAGCTTGACAAGGTAGGGAAGGAAAGCAGCTGGCGTTAAGGAGCTGGGATTGGTAGACAACCTCCTAACAGAAGTCAGGCAGAGTCCATAGGAGCAAATCTAGGTTTCTGCAATGAAGGATTTTCTTTTTGATACAAAAAAGGAGAGATGAAAAGTGACAGAGGAGAATTGTTTTTGTGTGTGGACAGTAAATGTGTTTTAATTGACTGCAGAAATAAAAGGGGAAGACAGCTGTAAGGCAGCTGGTGGTGATTATTTGGGAAGAGTATGTTTGACACACAATTTAAGCCCTTAAAAAAATCCTCAGTCAAAACCAGAAATGAATGGCAAAGAAAATGCTGAAGTGTGTTTGTAAATGGAGATTATTTAGTGTGGAATCAGAACTCAATAAAAAGTTTAAGGACAATTTCATTGAGAAGAACAGAAGATAAAACATAAGAGAAATTGCACAGTGCTTTCCTTGCACAAGTTATACATGCTACAGTACACCTGTATGAGCAACATCCCAATCTGATCAAAAACTCTGCAGAGCAAGCCCATGACACAACAGCACAATGCACAGCAAAACTAATTCAAAGAGATTCAATATGATCATCCTTGATAGTCAAATGCACTTAGGTACTCATTAAATCCCCTCTAACAACCATGCAAAGCAAGAAAATTAATTGAGCAATGTGACAGCCTGACCCCATGCAGCAAACAAGGATTCTACAGCAACCAGTTAAGCCCAGTTCTTTTGGTGGCCTTCGGCACCGACGGGTTTGCTGGAAAGCAGCAAGCAGAAGGAAAGCAAATCAGTGTGAACCATGGAATCTCAAAAAGCTCATTTCTCTCCCATGCACAATGCATGCCAAATCTTAAGATTCCTGCAGCATCCAGTTATTAAACTACAATAGAAGAGGAAAACAGATGGCTAAAGCCTTTCGGAGGGGGGGGGAAAAAAAAAAAAAAAGAGAAAGATTAAGCCTTACTTCATTTCCAAAAGAGAAATATGTGTATTTGAAAAGGGAAAACCTACTTCAAACCAGACCTAATCGATACAAAAATAGGCAGCTTGCCTCATGGACATGAAGCCTGTCTTCAGATAAAACTTCTGAACCTATGAAAAGTTTAACCCTTTTAAACATCATGGCTCACTGTATTTGTAAGCAGGATTTAAAAGCAAAGCAGTTCATGTCAGAGATGACAGACATTACAAACATTATACAAGAAGTACATGCTCCTTTATCTCTAAAGCAACTCCTGAACACAAATTCTGTATAAAAGCCTCTGTTTACTCTTTTCCAGACTTTGTAAGCAGTTAGCCCCTATGTTCAGGTGAGCAGCTTTCTCACTCATAAAAGCATCCAACGAACAATGACAAGTTAGGAACCTGGCAACCTCAACCCTCGAAGTTCAGCCATTCTCTGTGGAAACCAGTCAATACTACATTTGAAGCCTCTATCGAGTCCTTGACTTGTGAGATATCACACAACAATAAGGAAATATAAAAGCCACCCCAAAGAGCTCATGTGTTAAGCAGCAGATGCTTCAATAGCTTTATAAAACTGCTATCAGAGCTTCAGCTCTACGTACTGGAACTGATCTCTGGGTCAAAGGAGAAGTTTCCTCCTCTGCTGAGCCTGGATCTCAGACAAGCCTTGACTCAGCTGCCTGAACAGAGGCCTCCAGCAGCTGGGCAGCCCCAGGGTACACAAGAGATTGATGCTGGGCTGGTAGCTTGAACCAGGATCAACAGGAGACCTGGGCTTCTGCAGACTGGCAGAAAACCCAAAGGCATCCCAAACTGGGCCTGACACCAATGTTCAGGCAACTGGACCGGGTCCCCTGTACACGTCACAGCACTCCACCTGCCAGGCACACCCAGCACACTCCTGCCCCACACAGCAACCCTCTGCCCTGACAGCACACAGCAGGAAACACAGTGTTTCTGTAGAAGCCTAAGCAAAATGAGTGAGACTGATTTCTGGTTTTATTCAGTGACGCTGCACTGAGGATAAGCACTGAATTAACTCCCTCGTATCACACGTGGTCCTTTCAGGCCAGGGCTGCAGTTCACTGGTGAGGCTGTGTGGAAAATCCTGAGCTGCCCCAGCTTAGTTCAAGGGTAAACAGAGGATGACACACTCCAGCACTTTCAAGCAAGCACCTTTCAAAAAAATCAACTGTTTATATGATTAATGCAAAGTACTATGTTTTTGCAGTAGCAAGAGTCACTAATCCATATTAAAGACCAAGACTACATCTGTTTATTTATTTATTTTTAATGAAAGGTTCTAAATAAACCAACTGTTCAATTTTTCAAAAGTACTGAGCAGCCACAATAATTAGGTCTGGGTCAGTGGGAGCTGCCAAAATGCCACAGAAGTGACTCAGTCCTGTTAATTATCTGAAAAATAAGGAACAGTGACAACACTGGACACTCCATCACGGCCTATCTCCCCCAAACACACTACCAATGAAAAGCAATCATTTTAGAGTGGCTGTCTGTAACCATTTGTAAAGACAAGAATTAGAAATTACAGACAGGACAAAAAGCAAGGAGAGGTTTCAGCCCAATCTGGCCAAATGCTGCTGTACCTAGAGATAATCCTTTAAAAAAGTGAAGCAGCATCATCACAGCAGTGGCAACTTCTCACAGCGCCAGGAGAATGCCAGGGGAAAAAAGAGCAGGACCTATGCTCTAAATTCAAAACAAAACTAAATAACAGCTAAGTTTAAATCAAAAAACAAAACAAACAAAAAACCCCCTCCAATCAATACAAGTCCAGAGGAAACAAAGTGTATTGAAGCCAACCAGAAATTCACCCAACCTTGCAAACCATCCACAATCAGTACAAAAATATTCTAACACACTAGTCATTTTCTGAAGAGTCAGACAAATGCAAAACTAACAGAAGATAGCAGATCATGAAGAGGCACACAGCCTGTTTTGGTCATGCACAATCCTTGCTCACAGACACTTCTTAGTTCCACTGTGTTTATGACTGTGTTGTCATTTACTTTATAATATGAATGGAGCATTCTTTTCCTCCAGAAACACTGCATTGTTAAAATGCCAGTACATTAAAATAACTCGCTGCTTACTACATTTCAATCAAACAAACTACAGACTACAGCACTGACACTTAATATATATTGAGTGCTTTCAGCAAGAACAGCATATGGAGCTCATTTCTTGTGTTTTGTTCTCACAAGAGCCAAACTCAGAGGCAAGACTTAGAAACAGATGAAGCAGTGATCCTGTCAGCATGCACAGAAACTGTATCTTCTCCGAAGTTACAGAAACACTTAGTTGAAGGCTCTCAAAATACATAAATATTTAACCCTTTGTTTCTATAGAAGTTTGACTTAGGAAGTTTGATTTGCAGCAGGAATATAATATTTTAGGTTGCATGCTTAAAGAACATTTTTGTTGAGGTTCTCAAAATAACAGGAAGCAGAATCAAAAAGCTTACAGTCAAAGGACTTTATGAGTTATGTTTTCCCCTATTGTGATTTTTCCTAGAATTCATCCACATTTCACAACCATACTGTTCCTTTGTAATAACCAACACAAGCACTGATCTTGTCTATATTTAAACCCAAGCATGTGAAATGAAGGTTCAGAAGAACGACCTTTTTGCAAAAAATTAGTTGCAAATCTGAGGTTTTGAATGGTTCTCACTACTTCATACACAGATATTTTGCTAGGTGGGCACTCTCAGTTGTGATTAACCACTAGGCTGCCTGTTTCTAAAATAATAAGATACTTCACAAGAGAACTTTTGTATATGACTTTTTCTTAAACCAAGGAAAGGTTAGCTGCAATTCCAATGCAAACATTCCCCTGCAGGATTTATACTTTAGTGCTAAAGCATTCTGCAAATTCTCAGCAACAAGTGAATCAAAATGAAAATGAAACTTAAAACAGCCTAGTTAATGCAAACAGAATACAAAAAGTAATAAACCCAACTGCTGAAATAAACTTGATCAACTAAAATTACTGTAGAAACTCCTCCCTGGGACAGCAGATCCCATGAGGATCAGGACAGACTCTTTCAACTTCTACAGTGTTTCCATTTGTAGTTTACTATGTGAAAGCAAGCTCAACTTCCAGGAAAATTCTGTTTCTTAAATATTCCAGGCGTGAAGACAACTAGCTAAAAAAATCCAAAACGTTTAACCTGACAGTGCTCCTTTAAGACAGAGCAGTGCACAGCCTTCCAGCATATTTGACAGAGATTTCCTACTCCAAGAGATAGAATTTAAATTTGTAGAGGCAATTACTCATAACCAGTGAAAGCAGCCAATGCAAGTGCCAAACGTGCCAACAAGAAGAAAGGCCAAGTATTAGAAAGGAGACTGCAGTTTATTACAAGGCAATTTGAACATCTCAGTCCACAAGGTCTGGAAAGCATTTTGTTCATACCCTGACACTACATGCTCACACTAATGTGAGCAATTATGTCAGCAACATCAATATTACAAATACATAAAACAGCAGTTAAATATTTATATAATGGAGATCTTACCCTGACTATTTTAAAGCTGCCTCTAGTTTTGCCTAGCAGATTTATTTAAGCTCATTTTGCACAGGAAAGACAATGTGCCAGGCCCACACCATTAACTGCTGTCCAGTCAGCTCCAAAGCCATCCAACTGGACCACCATCGCACAAAATTCCTGTCTGACTAAACAAACACCTTAAGGGCATTCCCAAGGACCTGCCTCTTGCCTCTTCCTGTTAAAACATGGAAAATAAAATTGGAAAAGAAGGAGAAACATGACCTCCTCAGGTAAGGAAGTCAAAAGTCAAAATGGGCATCCAACCCATACGTCCCATAACCACCATGCCAGGACTGATCTCCAATGCCTCTGTCAAACAACACAAGTGTCAGGAGATAATCTTCAGCATCACCAAGTTGAAATAGCAGTTGGGAAAGAGCTCATGAGAAACACTAAGAAATAAATAAATAAAAACCAAACAAAAAAGTCCCATTAAAAACTCAAAACCAACAACCAAAACCACACCAAGTCACAGGTGCAAGTTAACGAACTCTGCAAGGTAAAAACAATGCCAGCCTAAAATATCAATCCTACAGAACAAATCCAGTAGGTCCAGGGTAACCATGCAGCAAAGCCAGCACTCACTGAGGAAGACAAGCAGCACATGCAGCTGCTTCTGCAATGGGCTGGCAAGAGAAAGTAAGGGGATGAAAGAGCAATGCACCCACCACACAATACACAGTGAGCAACATCCTTCCTATTTCAGCACCAGCAACTTACTCCACTTTTTATAGCAACATGAGCTGCTTCTTACCATTTTTTGGTGCACTCAACCATCAATTCCTGGTAGGAGGCCACAAACTGGAACTTGGATGCATGTTTCCCAACACGCTGCAGTCTTTTCCAAACTGAAGCCATGATGGTGAGTAATACCAGTCCTCTTACACAGCAGCAACTGTGTGAATACCAATGTAGGTTTCAAAGAGTGTGTGTGCTTGATATTAGCAGATTTATATACAGACACAGTAAAAAGAGTGTGTGAGAAACTTGATGTGATGTCTACAATTCATATTCTGCCTCTCCCCTCCTCAGGGTAAATCCCAGTCTAGCAGAATGGCTCATCACTGGCCAGGAGCAGCATGCAGTAGCAGTAGACATGTAATGGAAAGGAACTTCTCTCATGGAATCATCATTCTTCACACAGTAGATGAAGGGAAGACTGCAGGACTGGAAGACAAATAAGACAGGAATAGAAAGCATTGGTTAATACACTTCATACTAAGTGTTGCAATTGCATGTGATCTCCCACCTTCCAAAAAACTGCAGTCAACCCCAAGAACATAGCCCCTTTCTGTTGTCATCCACATACCACCTCCCCCCAACCCAATAAAATAAATAAATAAAAATACTGCCGCAATTTCAGGAATTCAAACCACGAGACTGTTCGGAAACATATCAACATATCCTATTATCAGCAGCATCATAACTGGCAACAACAACAACAAAGGGCAGCTCAGGGCCACACCGAATCCCTGTGAAGCATCTCCGGGAAGCAACGCAAAGTGGCTGAGGTGCTGCCAATATGCACCCAGAGGGACACGGAGAGATTAAGTTCTTTGTCTTGACGACAAAAGGTGTAACAGTTGTTTTCTCTAACACACCTCTGCTTTCATTCCTCTGCCCACAGAGAAGGACCAAGAAGACAGAAAGGGAATGCTGCTGCCCAAATGCCTGTGCCAGGGTGAGGAGGAGGACAAGAGAGGAAGGGCATTTCCCGAGTCCTGGCTACCCAGGATTCCCCATCTTCCTCGCTGCATCATATAGAAATGGAAATGTTTCTCCATCCTGCACTGAGGAACGATCATCAGGGAGGTGACAAGGGAGAGGACGAACACAGGTGGGTCTCCTCCCTCGGAATGAAAACAGCATCTGCGCTGTGTGCGGATGAAAAAGCCTCTTCGTTAGGAATATAGGGAAGCACAAGCTGGCCGCAGCTGGCCAGAAGTCAGAGTAGGATGGCATCCAGGCTGGAGAGGAGGCTGCCTGAAGTAGAATGGCCCCCGGGAGAGGGGGTCCCCACGGAGCCCCGGGCGAGGAGCGCCTCGCTCCGCCTCACAGCCCGTGTCACCCCCGCGCCCAGCCCGCCGGGGCAGCGCCCCCCGCCCTTGGCCGGGAGCCGGAGCCGTTTAAAAATTAAAACGCCACCGGCGAGGAGCGGGGAAGGGAGCGGCGGGAGGGGACGGGTGGCTCCCCGTGCGGCACTCACCTGCCGCCGGCTCCTCCCGGGCGGTCCCGCCGGGCGGGCGCGCTGGCACCACACGGCAGGCGAGAGTCAGCGCTGCCGCTGCCCATTACTGCGGCAGCCCCGCCGCCGGCAGCACCCTGCGGCTGTCCCCGTCCTCCCGCAGCCTCATGGCGAGCACCAATCCCCCGCCGCTCTCCGCGCCGGGCGGGCAGACAGCGCGGGTCGCAGCGCGCCTCACGCGGCTACCATCGCCCTCCTGCCGGCGTTGCGCCGCGCCTTACCCGGCCCGCCGCTCCCCAGCCCCCGCCGGGCCCGCCCCGCCGCGAGCCCTCTGCAGCACCATTGGCCCGCCGCGAGCCTCAGCAGCCCATTGGGTGCGGTGGCTGTCAATCAGCGGAGGGTGGAGGCGTGGGGGAGGAGGATTTGCATATTATTTTCCCGCCCCCCCCCCCACTCCACGTCCGCTCTGACTGGTCACGGAGCCGGGGAGGCGGGGCCCCTTGTGAGGAGGGGCTACTCGATAGGTCAGTGCGGCCGTCTGTCAGCGCCAAAGCACCCCGCGATTGGCTACGGTGCTTCCTAAAGCAGCTGGATGAGCGCAGGGGCGGGGTCCCACCGCCGGCCCCGGGAGTTGCCGCCGCTCGAGGGCCGGGGAGCGGCGGGAAGGAAAGGGCTGGGGCAGGGCCGGAGGGAGCCGGGAGGGAACCAGGAGGGAACCAAAGATGCCTCCCGTGAGGTGGGCGCGGAGCGGCTGAAGGGAGGGAGCGGCCGTGGATCGAGGCGAGGGACAGTCGGGCAGTCCCTGCGCTGGGCCCGCCCTGAGGAGGGGTCGGTCAGACACCAGGCCTGACCCAAGTCCTGCAGCGCAGGCCCCGGTCCTTTAGGGGCTCCAGAGTTCGGGTGCGGACGGGAAATTGATGGAAATTGAATTCCGCAGGCAGGACGATGTTTCTTTGCTGCTATAACCTGCGTACTCTGGGAGCGGCACCCAGGCGGCGGGGGCTGGATGTTCTGCGCAGTTTTGTGTTAAAGGATCTGCAAGGCAGAAGGGAGCAGTGAGAGGGGTGATCCCTGAGGAATTCGGCTGTGAATTCCCCGCAGCCACGCTGGCTGAACGCTTCACCTACACTGCAGTGCCATGAAGGAGGTGTCGGGACCATGATGCTAACCCTCGGTGCTGGGTTCCAGCATTAATGTAAAATTAACCGGGGACTTACTCCGGTTCCCGCTGCTTGTTGCCCACGTCCCCTCTGGACACTCGTACAGGTGTGTTTAAATTTGGGTTCCCCAAGCGCCATTTGCTGTAGGTGGATTCCAGAGCCAGGGTAGCATGGTTGCGTGATCTCTAGGAGCTAATCCTAAACCTATCAGCCAGCCAAGTCAGAAACTAAGCCAGCTATCAAGTGGAAGCACAGGGAAATAAGGAAGATAATGCAGTGGAGCTCTGAGAGCAGCTGTAAAATTGAAGCCTCGGGGCTTTGCAGTTCTCTGTGTTCTTTCCTATGACAAACGAAATGGAGTCCAAGCCTGATCCACAGTCTGGAAAGCTCCTTATCCCAGTGTTTTCCTCCTTTCCCCTAAGCTGCCTCTCGCTGTGCTGGCATATCGCAGAGGCTGCCAGCGTTCAGTGGCTGGAGTGAAAGGAGGAAAAGAATGCCTGTGTGCATGGCCACAGGCCTAAGCTGAGCTAAGTTACTTCAGAGAGGTTGAATATTTGGGCTATTGAAAAGGTCAGCCCTTGCTTATAATGTATTACTCTTCAGCCCCTTACCCCAGCTGCCAGAGGGTGTGCACTTGGATGGAGCTGTCCTGGAAGAGCCAGTGGTTCTCCTTTTTTTTTAAGTAATCAGTTGTGCTGATTTTATTTGGAAAGTTGTCTTTATTCTGAATATATTACCAAAAGTTAATCTGTGAGCTTCTCTGATTTATCTCTTGAATAACCTGCAGCACCAGCTAATTTGTAAGACATACCTATGACCAAGATCTTACTTTCCTCAAACTGAGATAGACATTTTCTGTCCGGTGGAATAAACACAGAAGGACTGGTGGTTTGTTCAGTGACTTGTGTTTCAAACATCATTATTTATTAACATTTTCCATTTCCTTCATAGCTTTTGGATTCAAGTTACATCAGGCCTGGGAGGTACACGGTGTAAGGCTGCTTTTGCCTTTGCTGTGTGGGGAGAAATACAACACAAAAATTGGACAATAGGCAGTTTATAGATAATTGCTTAAGAGCAGCCATCCTCAGTTCTTGCAATTTTAGGGGAAGCCTTAGGAGGTTTCAAAGAATATGAGGAATTACTGTGGGAGGAAGGGTGAGATCTTCAGCTGCAGATTGGAAGCTAGAGGCCACCACAGCGTTCTTAGGTTACTGGACTGAGTCTTACACCAGACCAACTCCAAGCTCTTGTGACTTCTACTGGCAGCTCACAGCCCAGAGGAACCAATAAATGGCAAGAAGGGATTAGCAAGGACATGGATGAAGAGCCCCAAAGCTCCTCCTTGTGTCAGAGCACGCAGATGGGTCAGCAAGGACCCCCTGTGTTGATTTCATTTCCATATTGCAAATATTTATTGAGTGGTCCTGCTGGCCACAAGCCTGTTTTGTGACAATGACCCAGCTCAAACCATAGCTCATCTCAGCTGAGGCAAGCTTTGGGGAAATGATCACATTTTTACTTAATCCAATATTATGAGCTTGAAAACAAGCAAAGCTGGTTTCACCAAGGTACCAAATGCTCTCTTTTAAGGTCAGTGGCTGAGTGTACAGCTCTCCTGAGTGACTCCCAGAAGGGTCCTTCTGATTACAAAATATGGTGCTTCATTTTATGTAGTGTCAAATCTCTTCTGCAAGCAGGAAGAACAGTCATGTGATTAAAAGGTAGGTAATGTTTTATTATTTAGTGTGTATGACATAATCAATTTAAACCATATGCACATCACATCTGCTGCCTTCCTTGCTGCCAATGGAAGGACAGCTGAGGAAGTGTATTTGTGTTGTTTGTGTATTATTTGTTTTGGAAGTGGCATGGGACAGGATGCTGAGAGCTGCTCAAGCTGGGAAGTTGGTGGGGCTGAGCAGGAAGGCCCCAGAGCAACCTGACCCTGTTCTTTATAAGCAGCTGGTTTCACCAAGGATGCCCTTGCTATCCAAAAACTCATGCTCTGTGACTCCTCTTTTCCCCTTGTTATTTCAACACTCAGACTCCCTTACAATCTCCACAGAAATCCCTCTGTATTTTTTTTTTCTGGATTTTGCCTCCTGCTCTCTGGCTTTGACTGATGGTGGAAGAATTCAAGCTGCCTTGCCCAAGTACAGAGATGATCTATGCTCTATTTCTGTTATTCCTGTCAAGCTTTAAAGCTCTCCAGCCTCTCCCTTATCCTTCAACGCCTCGTCATCAGTGTGACTAAGGACAGGTTGTTCACCAATCAAGAAATGACCTTTGCTAGGAATAGCTGTCATAAATCTCCATTTCTCTGTCCTTCTGTACATGAGCCTGCAGAAATGTCACTGAGGAAATCAAGGAATTGGATTGTGTCAGATTTGCAAGAGCATTCTGCTTTCTGAGGCAAAGGTCTGTATACATGAGGTTACCTATACCTGCCACATTTTAACCTCCTTGTATTTCTAGATCCCATCAAACCTTTGATCCCTTGTTAATGAAAGCAGTGGAAAATTTGCACTGACCTCAGTAATAGGTGTAAAGCACCATTCTCCTGCTCTCCTACATGTTCCTAACTGATGCTCTACACCATAACATTCCATTCTGTAATGGAATAGATAACATTACATGTTTTTTGTTTCTTCACATCCCAACAGTAATTTAAAAATCCATGTATACATACATACACATAACAAATCATACTATAGATAGGAAAAAAAAAAGGAATTTTTTTTAATCCTGCCTTCTTCATTTGTTTCTTGTTTGTTGCTGATAAAATTCCACTCAGATGTCATTTCACATAGTCTGGTAACACCCAGCAGCCATTCTGTATTGGAAGGAGTAATGTTTTGAATATTCCCTCTGCTAAATATCAGTGACAGTTGAAAGGGGTTGTGTGTGTGCAATATCCCATTTTATTTGTGCTCTGAAAGCTTGACTTTGAGAGCTGGGAAAAGGTGATTCCCACATTGCAGAACCAGACAGTCCAGCTCCTATCACAGCCTAGACCAAAAGCAGATCATTTCAGCAATACTCCCAGCTGTGCTTAATGCATGAGGCACAGAAACACCACCATTTGTTCTTGTCTTGCCAGCAAAAGTAGATTTTAGGATGCACTGGTGGACTTGTGTTTTGTTACTACTCATGCCCAGGCTGAGTCGGGCAGCCCAGCCTGGCTCTTGCCTGTGGACCAACTCACCTGTGCAGCATTCCCAGACCAGGTCCCAGCAGAGCTGTGTATAGGCACCCACCCTTTGAAACCTAATCCAGAGCCTGCCCCCCTGGAGAGCCCTGCCACCAAAAACAATCTGCAGAGCCAGGAGCTGGGGTAAGTCACCAGCACCTCTTGGAGATTGTTTGTTCTCCCACTCCCTTGCTGTGGCTGGAGCCTGCAGTTGTATGTGGCGATACCCTGTTGTGCCTCCCATCCAGACTCTGTGCCAGGGGTACCCAAAATGCCAGTTCCCTGACTGGCAGCCTCATGTTACAGCCCCTTTGCTTTCGTGTGAGCAGCTTCATTATGCCACCCCAGAGGCACCAGGTACCCCCTGGCCTGTTCCTCTTAACCCCACTGCCCAAAGTCTTGGAGGCAAAGTCGAGCAGGATGGTTCAGAAAAAGAGCAGATGGAAAACATCCTTACCTGTCTTTCCTTTATCTCCCCTCTCTTGTCTGGCTGACATTCTTCCCAAACCACTCAGCAGTGAAGGGCACGTTGTATTTATCTGCAAAGGAGGTCAAGGACAGGAGTCGCATTCCTGAAATGCAGAAGTCACAATGCAATTCAGCCTCTGGAAGCAAGAGCAAAGATGGGGCGCTGATGGTGGAGACCCATGCTTCAAAAAGCATTCCCCTGCTCCAGAACAGAACACTCTGGATTAGTGATGTTTTTTCCAAGTTTATTGTCAACTCACCTGTCAGTCAGCTTGCAGTGATCTGAATGAGTTTTGTCATTACCTTTTGATACTCATTAAATTGTTTGTACCTTTTAGTAGCCCTTGCTTCTGTCTTGTAAAAAAAATCAAAAAAAACCAAAAGAAGCAGCCTGTATTTTGTCTATAAATAGCAACTTTCAAATTTTTGTCGTGCTTGTTGTCTCCTGTACCCTTCCCAGTTCTTCAATACCCTTCCTGTGTGGTCTCTGTGGCCTTTTTTCAGAGTATAATTATGCTTGTATACAACATCCTGCTGCACTAATGAGGCAAAGAATGCATTTCTCCCTCTCTTTTTAGCATAAAGAGCACATAATGTGGCTGGCAGGACCAGGGCAGTGATGACCTCCTGTACTGGGCACTGGTGAGGCCACACCTTGAGTCCTGTGTTCAGTTTGAGCCCCCCAGGACAAAAGAGACATTGAGGTGCTGGAGAGTGTCTGGAGAAGGGCAGTGAAGCTGGGAAGAGTCTGGAGCATAGTTCTGAGGAGGAGCAGCTGAGGGAGCTGGAGTGGTTCAGCCTGGAGAACAGGAGGTTCAGGAGAGACCTTATCCCTCTCTACAACTTCCTGACAGGAGGGTGAATCCAGGTGAAGCTCTTTGTAAGACCTATGGGAAAAAATAAGAGATAGAGCAAGTTCAGAGGCGGACTTGTTTCCTGGCTCCCATGCCCATTTTACATGATCCTGGCTATGATGAATCTCTGATTAACCTGCTGTAGATGCTTCATGGTGGCACTAAGGAAACTGCAGATTCAGTGGTGGGAAGGTCAAGGAGTGAAGGTTGTACAGCCCCATGCATTTTTTTCTACTGTGATCTTGTTTATCTGAAAATCAGTGGCTGGACATGTAATCAGAATAATAAGCTGGGAAAATGCAAAGTAAGTCTTTTATCTGCATTTCTGTAACTATGACAGAAATAATAAAATGTAACACAGCTGTCTCTAAAGATTATTCAGGAAATTCCTTTTTGTCCAAATATAATGTATGTCACCTTTCATGAGAATGCCTAGTTAAATTTGGATCTACACCATCAGTCATCCATGCAGTTCATCAGTATCAGGGGTACCTTTCCTTGGAGGAAAGGAAATGGCATTAGGAATGCACAGGCCATCATAGATCAAATCTGAGGCTTTCTTGGAAGCTAGTGGAGAAGCAATTACCTTACAGATGTGGTAAGAGAAGCTGTTATGCAAAAAGGTGTCCTTACCAGACTAAGGGGCAAAATTTGTAGCTAACAGCTTGTACAACCAGAATCCCAAACATCACACAGTGGGACATTGGTGCTTGAGGAAAAGTATCTCGAAGCACAGAGTGGAAATATGCATGTGTGGTGTGGCCTTCAGCCTGGAGAAGAGGTACAATTACCACATGAAAATGAACCCCAAGGACCTGCTCATGTATGCAAGACATTCAAGTGGACAAGAGTTTGCAGTAACGGTGTTGAGCAGGCATGAAATGGTGTGGAGAGACTCATCTTTGAGAGGACAAACAAATAATTGTGTTGTAAAAATGAATGCAAAGTTTCCTGCTCCTATTTTCAATACCTCGGCAGCCACCCAGTTTAGATAAATGTCTCTAGTTAATCTGTAAATTAAACTCGATAATCACAGTCAAGCTAGGTAATTCTAGACTCAGAAACTACAGTAAATTCACGAATACAAGCCGCACTGAATATAAGCCGCATCACTGGGTGTTGGCAAACATTTTGGTTTTTGTCCATAGATAAGCCGCACCCGAATATAAGCCACTTTGTCGTTCGCAGCGAGGACCCGCGTGCAATTAGTAACAGAACCGCGGGAGGGCGGGGTTTACTGGCTGAGCTAAGGCTGTGCAGGCTCGGCCCGCTAGGGGCCGCTGACGGGGCCAGGTGGCCCAGCCCGGTGCTGCAGCTCGGGGCCGGCCGCCGCTGCCACTGGGCTCGGTCACCCCGGGTCGGCGCTGCCCCGCGGTGGCAGGCAGGGACGGAGCTTCCCCCGCTCCTACGGCAGCGGCGGCGGGCGGGGACGGAGCTCTCCCGCGCCCGTGGCGCCGGCGGCGGGCAGGGACGGAGTTTCCCTGCTCCTGCCGCGGCGGCGGCGGCGGGCGGGGACAAAGCACCCCGTCGGCTCCCCGAGCCGCGGCAATGGCTGCGCGGGGCTCCCGTCGGCTCCCCGGGCCACAGCAATGGCTTGCGCGGGGCTCCTGTCGGCTCCCCGAGCCGCAGCAATGGCGGCGCGCGCTTCCCCCCCCTCCCCGGGCCGCGGTAGGGGCGGCCCGGGTCCCCCCTCTCCTCCCCGGGCCGCAGCAATGGCGGCGCCGGGCCCCCCCCGTCTCTCCCCTGGGCTGTGGCAGTGGAGGAAAGAGAGCTCTCCCGCCTCTCTCCCCGCCCCCCGTGCTGCCTACAGGGAGCCAGGCTCCACCCGCGGTGCAACAGAGTAGCGATTTGTAACAATCGCAAAATGCCGACTTTGCAGCTGCTCGGCTCAGCACTCTGGCAGGCACTTCTGAGGTTGTATTAGCCGCTCCTGATTATTAGCCGCATTTCCGGTTTAGGAGCAAAATCTTAGTCAAATTGGTGCGGCTTGTATTCGTGAAATTACTGTATTCTTCATTTTGCCCAGATTAACCCACTGGATTTAAATGGTGTTGCAAGTTATTTTTAACTGAGTTATCATAATCTCCCTCTATACTTTTAGACTGTGTGTATTAAAGTCACATTGTCAGAAAATACGGGGACAATTATCTTCCAGAAATAAAAGAGCTGACAAATGGGATGTAGGACTTACATTACCAGATCATGGTCATGTTTAGTCTCCTTCTGTTTACCCCACTTCACAATTTTATTTCTGTTATTTCTGTTAAATTCCTGTGCAAGAGCTATGGAGGACATGCAACCTTAAGGACCACATATCCCTATGGCCCAGGTAAGTGCTGGGAACAATTCCATTGCTGCACTAAGAGATGCAACCTAATCAATCACCAAGATACCTTCCTTTCATCCCGAACCACAGCTCCAGAGCTCAGCAAAGGACCTGCACAACAAAAGCATAAGGCTGCTAGAGGCATCTTAGCATCTCTCTTCCTGGCAGAAATTCCTGTATCAGCCAAGCTAGAAGAATCTGTCTGTTTGGGGAAACAACAGGTATATCAAACATTCTGGCAAAGCCCAGGAGAAATGACAGTTCAATGATGTTGAAAAGAAAATTATCAGAGAGAGATTCATTTGTCTGACAGTATGTCTTTATGCTCTCCACTGAGGAAGAAGAGTCTTCTCATGCATATTGAATTTACTTCTGGTGCAAGTCAACCTCTGTCAGTAGGACTGTTAAAGTTTTAGGAAGTTTTAGGGTTTAGGAAAATGGGTGATTGCTGCTACCTGGCATCTGCCCCCTGCACACCTCAGAGCACCAAAGCTTTCCAGCCACTGCTTCTGCCGCCAGCAATGCTCGTTTTACACCATGGTTTGGGGCATAGCATTCTGCACTATACTAACATCTATCAAAACATTTGCCTGAGAAGGGACAGCCAAATGTGGGGCTGCAGGCCATGGAAAGCCCGGAGTCTGGTTTTGGAAAACAGGTAAGGGAGCAAATGGTGCCTGTTAACAGGCGTGGAAGTCCCAACCCATTTCTCACATGACTTTGCAGGTGAAGTACCCTGCACTGCTGGCTATCTGGGGCCATCTCTTTCTGCAGGACACAGCAAAACTTGACCATGTTTTGCCACAGCCGGCCCCACAGACTGCTGTGGTGTTGCAGCTTGTGCAAAAGCAATAATTCCTGAACAGGTATATAATGATGCTGTAGAACAAAGAAGACATAGAACAATGTTCTACTCAGAGTATCTGCAGCAGCTGTGTATCACACACTCACCATCCATTCTCCTTCCAAGACATCCATGAGCTAAAAGCTCAGATACAAAGTAATGCCCAGAAGTTTCAGGTCCTTTTTTCTGATTATGCTCCTGCTGTTCTGCACACCATTCTGGCAGCCCAAAGGTGGCAGCAACCCAACTTAACCCATGGTTTGTTTCTTTCCTGGGAGCAGGCAGTGACATGTGAAGCAGCAGGAATGGTGTGTCACTTCCCAGCTGTGTCACAGCTGGGGACAAGGACACAGTTGCTGGGGGACTGCTGTGTCCCAGTATGGCTGGGCAGAGGGAGTGCCTCTTGGGAGGCTGCAGCAGCTGGCATCCCAAAAAGCAGTCCCACCACACTCCTCTGCTGGCCTGCGGATTCTGGTGTCCAGTGTAGCAGCCACAGCTCCCGTTTGCTCAGGCCAATGAAGATCACTTCTTCCATCACAGGATTTTCTCTTGCCAGCCTCTTCATTGAGAGGGTAAACTGCATAGGCAGTAAAACTGAGCAACTTAATGTCAGCCTGTTGTTTATTAAAGCATTGCCCAAACTACTTATTTTCCTAGCATGAATCTTGGTACTGCTGGAATGAGTTGAGCAAATCTTCCCACCCAAAAGATGAACCAGAAACTGTCACAGGAGTAGGCATGAAAAATTTGGCTAAAATATAAGGAATCAAACAAAGAGGATCTGGCACCTGACAGCTTCAACAACTGTAGATGCCCTTCAGCTTGCTTGACCCACTACATCAGTCCATGCTGAATTCACTGCTCACCACAAAATTGAGATGCATTCCTCAGCCCATGGCAGCATCACCTCAGTGAGACTAAAATAAAACCCACTGAAAGGTTTTATATAATACCAAGGCTACAAGATCTCTAATGTAGTTTTCTTAGTGGAACAAGAGCCAAGTACAGCTTAAATTCATTAGCTAATGGCCTGTGACAATGAAGGACAAAGACAATTATTATGCACATTTCCCAGCTGATTGTTTCTGTGTGAAGAAAATGCAACAAATTATTGTTATCCTATATTAACATACCATAAAGGATTACTGTAATATCTATTTTTAAAAATCCCTATCCCTTTCAAAATGCAGACGAATGCCAGATAAATTTGATTTTTATAGATGAAAGCTTGGTGGAAAAGTCAAGATTTTATTAGGGCCATGGACAATCACATTATATTTTATATGATATGACAACTTCACTACTGAATCGGGAAATTGATCTCAGGACATTTTTTTCTGCTGAAGGTTTACCAATTCCCTGAGTATCTCTCATGTATCTCAAACACTTATCCTTGGATATAATAGTCAGAGACATTCTTAATAGCTGCTTGTATTTATAGAAAAATCAGAAAATAAATACAACATTACATCATGGACTCAGAATCATTGAGGTTGGAAAAGACCTCCAAGCTTTGACCAGTCACCACTTTGTCAACCAGATCATAGCACTGAGTGCCACGTTCGCTCATTTATTACAGTGTTCAATAAGGCACTTATCACCTGGCCATAAAAGGAGATCAGGTTGGCCACGCAGACCTGCCTTTCCTAAAAGCACCGTGGCTGTCCCTGGTCCCCTGATTGTCTGGTATGTGCCCTGTGATCACACTCAAGATCTGTTCCATAACCTTCCCAGGCCCTGAGCTCAGGCTGACAGTCCTGGAGTTCCCCAGATCCTCCCTCCAACCCTTCCTGTGGATGGGTGTCACAGTGACCAACCTCCAGTCACCTGGGACCTCCATGGTCAGCCAGGACTGATGGTGAATGATGGAGAGTGCCTTGGTGAGCCCTTCCAGCAGCTCCCTCAGTACCTTCAGGTGAATCCCATTCTGCCCAATAGACTTGTGAGCATTTAAGTGGCACAGCAGGTCATACCTACCTTCTCCTAGATCACAAGGAGTCTTTCCTGCTCCCTGTCCCAGTCTACCAGCTCAGGGGGCTGATTGTTCTAAGGATAACCAGTCTACCCTAATCTGGAAAGGGTAAATCATTTCACCACTTCCAGCAAAATGTGTGGTAGATCACACTCCTTGTAGTTTTTGAATGTCAACATGTAAAGAAAGCACTGAGGAGAGGATGTGTCACCTCGGTCTGCCAACTACTGTAAATTCAGAGGAAGCGGGATCCAGCCAGATCCCCCACAGTTTCAGGGGCCCGTTCTGTACTCATGTACATGTGGAGCAGTTTGGCAGCTCTGATAAGAGGCTGCTGTCCTTCACTATGTCAGAAAGCAGAGCACTGACCCCATCATCCACCAGCAGTAATGGCTTCCTCTCATTTTCAGCGACAATTTGAGTTTTTCTGAAGCTGTGACTGCTTCCTCATCTCTTGCCCCTTTCCCAAAAGGTGCTGGATAACTGTGTCAAAATACACTGCTCCCAGCAGTTGAGTAAATGACCCACAATTTAGTAACACTGAGCAAGTTTTGCAGAGGAGCACAAAAGGCCTGGGTTTAGGCACAGCATTTTCTGAAGTCACATATTCTGGTCAGCATCCACCCATTGCTCTCAGGGACCATGCAGGACTACGCAGAAGCCCACTTGGGGCAATAACCCATCCTCCTTCCCCTCTGTGCACTCCCAGAGTGTCACTCAAGGTGTCCCAGTTACTCTGGAGTTAACTGGTCATTCACACAGGACTTGAAAAAACCCCAAACTTACTTCTCTAGTAACAAGTGTGAGCAGGAAGCCTCCTTCAGCAGGGGATTACATCCTGAAATGGAAAAACTGAGGGGGAATCCTGGTGTCCCAGCATGGCCTGGGATCTGCCTTTACAGCTGGTCCAAGGGCTTTGAGGTGTGCACTGCAAGGCTTTTTACCCTCTTGTTCCCCCCACCTTTGTACATTTTCTCTTTGCAGCTGACACTTGCAATATAAGCCACTGAGGCTGTAATAAAACGCTCAACACTAACGATATATATGGAGTGTTACAGATTATGAAATTCAATGTCATTTTTTTAGAAGTCATAAAAACATTATCTGATTCCCAGTAGCCTCCAGAGAGACTCAGGAATATGTTTATACACTAAAATGTCAAAATCATAAAGTGCCTGCTTTTGCACTATTTGTTTTTCATGGTGGTGAAGTAGTTATTACATGACATTTCATAAATACAGTGACTCAGAAATAATTAGTGTGCTGAATAACAAGCTTTCCACTCTAATACAGCACCATACATTTTAAACCCCCGATTTTCATGAGGCACTCATACAGTCTAGCTTAAATACTACAACTAAAAGTGAACTCTGGGGGGGAGGAACAATTCTGCTATTGAGTTTTGCTTTCTTTTCATTTCAAGGGAGGTGTACTGATAGTCACGACAGCAGAGTTAGGCAATGAGCAGCAGTAACTGTCTCCAAAAGGGCAGGGACAAAAGAGGCAGCGTGTCTCACTGTTATGACACAAGGGAGAGGTTCCAAGAGGGTATAATAATAGCAAGATTAAAATTAACAAAAACACTGAACAAAATCCTTCCTTGAAGGAAGAGGATGATTTTAAATTGCTTGTAATTGATACAGGAGAAACAACACTGCACACAGCCCTGATCTAGCCAAGAATTCTCCCAGATTTTCACTGCTCAGCTTGTAATACTCCTACTTACTATTTTTTTAAACACACAGTGGATTTTATTGCCTTTTTTAGCTATTAATATGCAACCAATTATAAATTGTGGATTGCAGCACTGGATAATTTCCCTTCAAGAATGCTAAGCAGCTTCTGCGCTGTATTAGGCCATGTGACAGCACAGCAACTACCATCCTCTCCGACTTTTTTTAGCAGCAATTCCTAAACACATGCTCAGCAGGAAAATTGGAGCAAGCCCCATCTTAGGACCTCCTTGTGATGCTGCTGTTTAACTTGCTGGATATTCTGCCTAAAAATAAAAGGAAAATTTAGGATTTGACTCAAGTTCTCAGGAGTGGAGATTCAGATAAACAATAGGAAATAACAGTAGTATTTATTACATCTTGGAGGTACTTGTCTTGTTTTCTCTCACTGCTGTTGTGCTGACACCACATTCAAAGCTTCTTCTCGAGGTCTATCAGAGGAGAGACGGCAAATTTTAGGTGCAAGGTTAGAAGAACCAAAAGAAAATAGAGAAGGCAGTGTGAAATTTTTTTCATGCAGTCACAATGCACCTCACACAGCAGCACCATCCCTGTAGTGCAGGAGCCACTGACAGGTCACAGAATGAGCTGAGTTGGAAGGGACCCACAGGGATCATCAAGTCCCACTGCCAGCTCTGCACAGCACCAGACCCAACAGCACCCAGCTGCTGCACAAAAAGTTCTCTCTTGCCCTTTTTTGTTTTTCCTGGGATAAAGTATTTGCAATAAAACCACCCTCCCACTGAGTAAAGGTATAATTATTGATAGTTATTGATACCCATCTATGTAAGCATTAATGACAGTAATTGGGCCAAGATGAAGCTCAAGGCAGCTGGCTGAATCTGCACCAAACCCAAGCAGCAAAAGAGCTGTTCCTGAATTTGGACATGAGCATGGAACCAGTAAACACACTACCCACAGAAGGAACTATGGATGAGGATGCACATTAAGTGTCACTATTTATGCATGCTTTGCACCTCTTTTCTGTTAAAAATCCCTTAACTGCGTGGAAAAACACTGAAATGAAAAAATGCTGAGGTCAGGCAGTTCTTTTTATTGTTTTACCATAATGACAGGATTATGGTAAATCACAGGATTATTTGGTGGGTGTCAGAACTGGGTTTTGGCTGAGGCAATCTAATGCATAGGGACCCTACATGGTAACATGAACTGACATAAAAAACCGAGCTGAGACTAGAGCTGTGATACCTAATTGCCTTTGCCCAGAAACTGCAGTCAGCATTTGTAATCCTTAACAGGGAGTTTCAAAACAGCCCCCAATGTTTGTGAAACCTAAGGCCGAATTTGTGTGCTGCAATGTCAGGGGAGCTGAGGACACTCCAGGGCTTTTGCTGCTGTGCTGCTTTGTGGTTTCCAGAAAGATGTTGGCATGTCCTTTCCACACTCGCCGGCTCAGCTCCAGAGAGCCTTTCCTTCTCAACACCTTCACATCACCTTTCAATTAGCAGCTATTAAAAGAACTCCCAAAAGTGTTTGCAGATCATCACAGTCTACATTTGAAGATAAATTCACAGTATGGAAAAAAAATCCGCTCAAGTATAAAATATCCAGAGTAATTCATAGTCCTTGTTTGTTCTTTCTGTTTTATCCTTCACTCCCTCCACTATTCATCAGAGGTCCAAACTGGTGCAAATTAACTTCTGAATGTGTGACAACACGATCCATGTAAGGAACCTAATTCAGAAGCAATTATTTTTCTTACTTTTCTTTATTTTTTTCCTTCTCAGAGTCCAAGAATGTTCATGGAAGCTTGCTAAGGAACCATTTTGATTTGCCTGTTTGTGTAAAAATAATCCATGTTTCCTTGACATGTTGAGAATACAACATGCCAAGAATAACTTGCATACTTTGGGAGGTCTTTCTGCTTGTGAAAGTCCAGCATGCTACTGGCTTTATCAAGAGGTCTAAAACATGCTTGTGGAACTTGAAAATGGTCTTTCCAATGACTAATACAGTCCATTTGTATGGATAGGTCATTAAATTAGCAGAATGCTAAGTCTTACAAGAAGCAATTTCTCTCTTACACAAAACATGAAGTGTGCTCATCTGGAAAAGCAAATTTCACATCTCCTAGCTAATAGTGAAATACCAGATCATCACAAAGTCCTTCCAGACTCTTCTTATTTGGACACACTCCACATCCTTTTCCCAGCCAGCATTTTCCTGGCCAGCATTTTCCAGGGCTCTGGGAGGTCCTATTGGCACTGACATCTCTGCAGTTCCAGCCCCAGCCAGGCCCAGAGAGCAAAGAAGAAGTAAGCTGAAGGTAACAGCATTTATCTTCAGAATATATGGCAACATGTGTCAAAGAAGAATATCCTGGAGTCATGGTCTGAAGGGCTGCCATGTCCATAGGACTGAAAGGGTTTTTATGTAGTTTTGTTTTTTGGGGGGGTTTTTTTGGGTTTTTTTTGCCTTGCATTTGACTGCATGCTAAGACACATCTGGTTGTAGCACTGCAGACAGGGTCCTTGAAAACCACAAAGAAAAGGTGTTTAGGTTAAGAATACTCTTGTGATTAAAAAAAAATAAAAATATTGAAAGTCCTCAAGTGTTTGTTTAAAGAAAATAAATTTCATTAAAATGCTGGCACAATTTCAAGCAATTTGATGTTAATTTTGAAGTGCAGATAATTTCTGCAGCATTCCAGAACCCAGAAGTGATTACAGAAAGCACGTCACTTAAGAAATCAACTGCAGAACTAAAATTCATTTCCTGTTTTCTAAGAAAACAAAAAGGGGCCCAAGGCTCTTAAGTCTTTCTGAGAAAGACCTTCTCACAAACAGTTTTCAAGTAGGCAAGCGTGATTTGCCCTTCTTCCCCTAAACAAAACACAGTTTGCACATTCAGAAAGCTTCCAAGAACTACGCAATGAATACAAATAATTTGTATTTGGACTTTGGTACCAAGTACACCACTTCAAGCATGGTTCGGTTCAACCTGAAAGCAGTCTAAAGTCATTGCATTATGATTTTAAAGATGCTCAGTGATGCATATTTTATGTGCATATTTTGTGCTCTGAGTTTCATCAAAGCAGCAGTCTGACCATTTTATATTAGGATTTCATCTTGACTTTAGGATTTGGATGAAATTTATCCATGAGCACTGAGTTTCTGTGTCCTCACCATACCTGACTTCCTGACTTCACTGACTCCATGAGAGGTGTTCAAAATCAGAAAGCTTTGCTGGTTTTGGGTCAAAGTCTGACTTAGTTTTCACTAAAACCCACCTATTGGCCCAAATACTTGCAAATTCAGGTCTAGGTTTACTGAAGCTTCAGTTCATTGACATTGGGTGGAGTACAGATCATTCTTCAAAGAAACCAAGTGAAATTGTGTCTCCAGCTCACCTCAGAGGAGTGAGCAGCCCCCAACCCAGTTCTTTCACTGAGCTTTTACCACCAGCACCACTTGTGACAAGATGTGCCTCCAGCCAGCAAGGAGATGTTGCAACTTGCTGCAAGCACAGTTGTTGCCTCATTTTGGTTTCAGGGAAGCAGATTCTGTAAAACATTTTGCTAGGAAAGTTGGTTTCCATTTAGAAAGGAGAAAAAAAATTAGAGACAAATAAGAAAGAAAAAGAAGACAAATACGCTTCTGAGCAAGCTTTTGAATGCTCTCCTTTGTTAACTAGTACAGTTAACAGTCCTGAATATGACAACAAGCTTCCCATCAAGAGCATCCCAAACAAAAACTTCAATAGAACTTTTCTATATCATAGAGCCATACAAGCCTCACATTTTTTTTTATTTTAGTTTTCCCCAGGTTTTTTTTTTTGTTTTGTTTTGTTTGTTGGTTTTTTTTTTTACTAGCAACTGCCTGCCTTGGGTGCTTGATGCTTACCCTGGGATACTGAAAAGTGGACTTAATTTGTGGGAGAGAGTTTTTGACAAATTAGGCCATTTTAGGTATTGATAAAAGGCACATAAAAATTTATATTCACAAAATGCCTATTTAGAAAAGTCCACAGATTTTATTTTTTCATCTCTACCATTCTAGATTGAGTGTCTACCCCATATTTCCAGTTCTCCACAGTAGCTCTTTCTGCGTTTACCATAATCCTGTTATGCTTATCAACACACTCTTCATCAGCATATTTATTTGAAGGAAGGTGAGAAATTAGAGATAAGTTAGTTCACTGTTGAATCACTGTTGAATAATTTACATTATTCAGGTTGTTAATCCTAACACATGTGGGCTGGGAAGAGGAAAGAGGGAGCTGCTTTGTTGGGTTTGGTCGTTTTTCCTCCACTGTGCTTCGCACATGTGCTGAGGCAAGGGCAATAAATCAGAACAAAGGACAATAAATCAGAACAAAGGAAATAAAGGACGAAGACTTTAGGGAACATGTGTTTTAGAGAAAAATCTTGGCTCACCACTAAAGCAGCATTGACTTATAACAGATGTTTAAAATTCAGATGTAGAAAGAGACTGACAAAATTACATAAATACAGATCTGTGCAGCTCTCCAACAGCACTGCAGTCCAGCCCACCCTTCCAGCCCCTCCTGGGCCTGGCCAGGCAGAGCCCATGCTCCAAAGCAGCAGCACTGCTGGCAGCACAGCTCATCCCGAAGCAATACTGCAACACATTAGGTTCAGACAAAGCATTAAAGAACTCAGCCCAACCCAGGCAGCTGACATGTCGTTTTCCAGGACCAGAGCTCTCTCCAGCTGCTGTTGACAGGCCTATTGCAAACCCATGTCAGCCAGGAGCAGGCTGCTGGAGGAGATATTTGCCATCCCTGGGATGAGTACAACCTTCATGCTGGGTTGCGCAGATCCTGTCAGGGCAGCAGTTTCACACAGCCAGGAGAGCTCTGCTGACACTATGTTCCCAGCCTTGGGCAGGCAGAAACTGCTCAACAGAAGAGAAGTGCTTTGAAGCGGATTTGCCAAGGTTTAGGAACCTAGACATGGAGAGAGGTGCCCCATGAGGTTTCCCAAGGCCTCCAAGTGGGTCACGCTCTCCAGACTCAATCCCTGAAATGGGAATTTTGCTCCTCAGTCCCGCCAATCTCCAAAAGAACTTAGTGTATTTGGTTTGCATGGCAAGTGCTGATAGGATGGGGGACTGCAGGAGTGGTTTCTGTAGGAAGCTGCTGGAAGCTTCCCCCACATCCAACAGGGCCAATGCCAGCCAGCTCCAAGACAGACCTGCAGATGGCCATAGCTGGGACAATCAAGAATGATAGTAATGCCTCTGTGGCAACACTGGTGAGAAGGAAAGGAAAATAGTTATTGGGCAGACATAACTGCAGCCAGAGAAGAGAGGAGTGAGAGGAACAGCTCTGCAGACACCAAGATCAGTGGAGAAGGAGGGGGAAGAGGTGCTCAATGCACCACACTTTTGAAAGGCCAAGAAATGCCTCTCTGCATGTTTGGGCACCCAAATACCTCTGCAGAGAGTTTTACATTTCATGACCCCTCCCCTCCTCCTGTAGGCTGCCCATGGGACTCCCAGCCAGGCTGGTGGCCAAGGTCAGCACTGGACTGACCAGTGCTAAGGGCAGAAAACAATCTCAGCTGCTGGCAGGACACAAGAAATCCCAAGAGGATGGCAGGGCTCCTGTTTGCCTGTCCAGTGCCTATTAACCTCTGAGGGTAAATGGTCTCTATTTCACTTAATGAAATAGCTTTGCTGCCAGTCTTCTGCAGATGCACTTTAGGCCAAGTAGTCTAATATTAAATGTATCCTACTTTCTGCCTTTCCAATTTTTCCTCTTTTTTCATGCTTTATCCATTCTGAGCTTAAATAAAATCAAAGCCCAGATTCCAAGAACCAAGTAGTGATTTAGGTGGGGGCTGTGAAAAGGAATAGAGAGGGAATAGAGCTATAAATGGAATCAGGGAAGCATGGCTTGGAGTTATTAATGAGCTTACATCTGTGACGAGTGCTTACTATAAACAGCAGGTAGAGAAGCAAAGCCAGCAGCAGGAAGCGCTCAGGAGCAAAAGAGTGACCCACATCAGCAGTGACCCTCCTCAAAGTGGGGCTTTGGGTGGGTTGCACTGCAGGATTCATAGAACCATTGGGGAGCAGCATACATCCTTGTGGAACCTGGGGGAAAAGGGGGATTTAAAAAATTACAATTTCCCTTACAGCAAAACAGCAAAGTTCTGGCTAAAGGTGCAGCTAGAAAGTGACTGTTCTTTTACCTTCCTTCCCTGGGATTTTCCTCTAGCAGTGGGTATCCCTGGTGCCCACACTGTGGTTTGCAGGTCCCTGGTACATAGGGCAGCCCCAGTGTGGTAGAAAGAGAAGGGCTTTGGAAAGATTGATAATGATATGGGAAAATGCAGTGCTGTTTGGAGCAGCTGTTCTGCAGTATTCAATAGGATCCCAGCATTATCATTCCTAAGGATAAACGTGCAAATGAAGCCTCTGAAAGCCTCTCGCTTGTTTAAAAACAGAATAACATAAGCAAAGAAAAAGTTTCATGGGAAAACAAAGCCAAAATTCTCCCCCCACAAAAATTGATGCTTTTTAATATTACATTGTAATGAAAACTGAAACTTACTCCTTGTTCTCTGTTCCATGATCCATTGATCCATCCCTCAGAGGAAAGCTACTGTCAAGTTGTGAGAAAATGGAGAATAGGCAAAATTGGAATTCCAGAGGTGGATAGTTATGGATAAACTCAATGCAGACTTTTTTTGAATTAATAAACTGGCCAAGACTGAATTATTGTTAAAATAAAATATCAACTTTAAACAGTGAAAATAGCTGTATAAACCAAGCTACTCAGAATCTTTAAAGAAAACTACTGAGAACTCAACACAGCAAGCTCTGTGAATAACTCCAACCCACTGCAGCTTGATCTTCCCTTGCTTCAGTGCAGAAAAAGTTTGCAGTGCTTGTAGCCACCAACTCAGCTCAGTTTGTTCTTGCTGGTCAGTTTTTTCAGCAGCGCAGAGCAGATGCAATGGGGGTCAGGATCTGATCCCCTACATGCATAGTTTTAAAGATTATCATTCAGCAGAAGCCACTGTGAGGAAGAAAAAATGCCAAGTTCAGAGCCTGAGTTATTTCTCTGACCTTGAACGCTAACAAACATAATATTTTATTTGGTTGGTTATAGAAAACATGTGGCAAAGCCTCCATTTTTGGGGAAGGTTTGTCATGCGGCACAAAAAGGAAGGAAAAATAACTGAACTTTATTCTGCCTGTCTCTGCAATGCTCATGCCTGCACCCACACAAGCTGGTCTCACCTGAATTTTAACTTCTGGATACATATGATAAATCTATTTACTCTGCAGAAATATCAATAAGGTCACAAACAAAGATTAGCATCAAGATCTGCAGGGTGGGTGCAAACAGGAAAGCATCCCCATGAAAAGTTTATGTTCCAAGTAAAATGGGAAGGTTCAAGATGATCAGTTATTAAAAAGGACATGAAAAATAACAAGTTCAGGATGGATTTGAATAACAAAACACATTCCCCAGTGTCCTACTGTGTTCAGCAGCAACAAGAAAATTGTTCAGTGCTCAGATGTCTCAGACCCAAGTACAAGGCGGAGAGACCAACCTGCAGGACCTTTTGGGGTTTTGTATTTAAAGTTCCAGTTCCAATAGCATCAGGCCCCAAATGTGGTCTTTCCCTTGTAGTCAAACAAACAAACAAACAAACAAAACCCCAAACAAACCCAACAAAAAAAGAACAATTACTCATTTACCCCCTAGAAACTTTTCATTTGTCAGTGGACTCTACCAGCTTTTGAAGGGGAGCCAAGGGATGAGAGACATTGCAATGCACAGGAAGAGCACAAGAAGAGGGTTGTTTGCTGTTTTCCCCATCCTGAGAGCTGTTTCTGATGTACCCAAACCTTTACTAAACTTTCCTTAAGGACACTGTACAAAGGGAAGTGTCCTTTACCCAGCAGGGCTAGGAGGGCTTTAAGCTGCCAGCCAGCTGGGTGAGCATGAGTCCACTGCAGCCACAGGAGGGGAGGCTCAGGCTCTCATCCTTCCCTCAGGAAGGCTGATGCTGTGCCAGCACACACAAAGGGTGCACACACATGTTCCCTGTACTGGCTCAGCTCCAGGGATGCTTGTTTCCAGCTGAGGAGCTGTATCAAGCACAGTAGGAGATAACCTTTCCAGCCTTTCCATCTGTTCCTGCAGACAAAATAGCATAATAAAGATATTTCTAAACACCTCCAAGCAGGTGGACGGTTATGAAGTGGGGACACTGATAGCCATTGCCCTACTTCCTTCATCAGGGGCAAAACCTTTAGCTGTTCCCTAAAGCCTCTCCTCAACTGAACCACCACAGGACCTACAGCTCACCTCCTCCTTTCCCCTAAAAACTGAGCAGCTGCTCCCCAGGCTCCCTTTGTCCATCAGTGAGGGACAAGCCCTCTGTTTGGGACACCTGTGCCCTGCAGTCAGCACAGCACATTCTCAGTGGGTTTGCTCATCAGGACACCAGTGATGCCCCTGAGCTGGGAGCCTGTGACTCAGCTGCGGGCCCACTGCCACTCAGCAGCTGGCACTTGGCACAGGGGCTGACTCAGGCTGGCAGGAGCCTTTGGAGATGCCTTCCTCTGATTTATATCTGCAAGGGATCCTTTGTGTTCAGACCCTATTGTTGGCATGCCCGCCTCACTGTAAAAATCTGGAGTTAATAAACTCCACTCTCCGATCACAACAGCTCTTTCCAAGGACACAGCTTTGTAGGGCTGGCAGTGCTCACTCCTGCTCCATCAGCCAGCACAGCTGCTGATGCCTTTTACATTGGAAAAATCCTGTGATTTCACACATGGGCAACCCCAGGAAAACCCAGGTTCAAAGTGCCTGGTAACCTGCCTCCATCTTGCTCCATCTCCTCATCCCTTTTGGTGTGGAGTTTGGAGCCCATGGCCTTGCAGCCCTATCTCTAACTGCAAGAAGCCTCTTGGCACCAGCAAGCTGGGCTCTCCCCAAGAAACCAGAAAATTTCAAAAAGGAAAAAAATATAAAGACAAAAGATGGATGTGTGAGTTCATGTATGGAGCTGTAGAAATAATGGGACCATCTCTACCCCTCTCCAAAACCGGTGACATTATACAGAGGGCAAAGGGACTCACATATGGCACTGCAGCCTTTCTTCCATGGCAGCTTTGTGGCTGGTTTGTGGGTTATCAGTCAAAAACGGTGGAAGCAACTTCCACTTCTCAGCAATCCCATGGGACAGGTATGCTTCAGAACTGGCTACATTCCAGCAGAGTGATTCACTTACTTTAAGCCTTATTTTTGGCTTGTATAAGCTGGACCAACATCAGTGGAGCTGCACTGGTTTACATCAGCCCAAGCATATGGCTCCACATTTTCAGGGAAGGGAGCTCAGTTCTGGAAGGTTTTGAGCAGCTTTTTAGTGCTGCAGGCTGGATGCCCCTACACACCATGATCCCTGCCTGGGAGGATGTGGGAAGGCTCTTTTGCTTGGTGTTACTCTGGAGAAGAAATGAGGCAGTTCTCGTCAGAGTGAATGACAATGGGAAAACAAGAGAAAACATCCAGCAAATAAAATAAATGTTATTTTAGTAAATAAAACACTCAAGGACTGAAACTGGGAGCTGAAGCTGGAAGAGAGCTGGAACAGGTTCCAGAGAGCCCCTGATGCACAGGGAGCAGCAGGATCAGATACATCACCCCCATGGGACAGACACAGGGTGTCAACAACTTTTCTTACTAAGAACTGAAAGGATTAAAGCACTTCCATTCAGATACCCAGAGGAAAATGGGCAAACGCAGGATGACCATGTGGGACTACAATTAACACTTCAATGCTGGTCCTGTGCAGTGCTGGGCACTCGAGGTGAAGGAATGTGTTCAGCCCCCACGCTGCTCATGCCGAACAAACCAAGGCTAAACAGGGCTTACAGCCATCCTCTTTCTCCAGCCCTTTGTGGAGATTTGCTCCTCAACAAATCCCTCTTCCAAAAACTGACAAAAATCTACACATTAAGAAGCTTGGAAACCGGTGTGAGAATTAGGCAGAGCCACAGAGTGATGTTGTATGTTAAATATTGTGATTGTCTGCAGGAACATTCACACCGGCATAAGCAGCACTCTTTGCAAAACAGGGTTCAGCAGAAGTAACCCCGACTTACAGCAGGACAGCATGAACCACGGAGATTAAAGGCTGCTGCTGTTACAATAAAACACAGGCAAGTACCATAGGCACCTTAAGAAAGATTTTGGCAGAATTTGGGCACCCTGGTTGAAAACTGCAATCTGGGAGCTCCATATTCCCACTCTGCTGCTGCCTAGCCCTGGAGGTGCCTGAACTTGCCCTCTGCCTCCTGTTTTGACTCGCAACTCCCTGGACGGCTGTGAACCTGCTCCCAGGTGTGCTCAGAGCTGCTGCCATCCAAACACCTCCCCTCCAGCTCTCAGGTGAGTGCTGCTGGCAGTGCTATCCCCATCCCCAGCAGGAAGCAGCCAGGGAGCACCACAGCCCCACAAGCAATGCCTTTTGCTGCAGCAGCAGGGGGGCTGGGCTGTCTCTGGGAACACCCCTGTGCTGCCCCAAGCAGCTCCCATCCTCTCTGCTGCCCATCCTGTGGGGCACTAGGAGCTCCCCTGCAGCCCCTCCAGCCTCCCAGCCGTGAGCACACACAGCAAGAGCTGCGTTTCCCTCCTTCACAGGGATGCCACAGCGTCCTGGATGATAGCAATGAACTGCAGCCATCGCCCAGCCTCTTCCATACCCTGCCAGGGTAACACAGGCCGTCACTTTTTCAGCATAACCCAAGCTTTTTCAGTATTTTTTTTGTGATAAATTGCACAGGCATTTCTCCTCCTGTCCTGTTAACAGCTTGGTTTCAGACAAAGCACAGCAAGTGCCTGTGGTAAGTAACAGCTGAAGCTCAGCTCCCCCCACACTGTCAGCCTCTGCAGTTTTCCCAAACACAATCAACAACCTGGCCTAGGGCTTATCTACCCACTTCCAAAAGTCTTAATCTGACAACTAATGATGCATTAATCACTGTCAGACCACGATCTTTTGTTTCTGCTTCTCTGCAGGCATCTGTCAGGATCACAAAGGATTAATTACTGCACTAGCCTGGGTACAGAAGCTCAGCCCCTCTGCAGACACTCGTCGATGTTTTGTGATTCCTTCAGCAGCCACTTCACCCGTCCTTCCCCTCCTTCACTCACGACTCACATTTCTAGCCCTGGATATCTGCTCTCTCTTGTGTAGGCAGCGGTCGTTTTTCAGCCTCATAAGCAACACTAAAAGAGAGGATTGCCAAAATCCTTCCCTGCAGCACTGTCTCTGTTTGGGCATCCCAGTTCCCAATTAATTTAACCATGAAAGGTGCCTACTCTCTCCTTCATATCTGCTTCTATGTGGTTCACCTCTAACCTTCCATCCACACAGCACTCTAGAGCATAGAGCATTCAGGAGTATGAAGCAGCCTGCTCAAAATTAAGTGACCTTCCTTGCAAAGCCTGTGGGATGATGACCCAACACCAGAGCAATCTCTGGGAGGCATCAGTCTGAAATACACTCCTCTTTTACATCTCAAGAGCCTTGGCCAGCTGTCCATAGGAAATGACACCCCGAGGAGTTGGAGGGACATCAAGGGTTCATCTCCACATGGAAGCTGTAAGGGTTTATGAACGCTGGTGCAGCACAAAGAGCCTCTGGAGTTAGTGCAGTTTGACACAGTAAAGCTGTTCCACACACAGAGGCACAGCTGCTTCCAAAGGCAAAGAAATCAAGCAATACTTATCTAAAATAGTTTTTTTTTAATTATAGCTTTTCCTCAAATGCAAAATACTTCCATGAACTTGGGTGTTGGACCTGCATGTCCTGAGCCTTCTCTGCAGCTGCAGCCAGGAAAGTCCACCCTTCACTGCTGAGCACTGTCTGAGGAAGTCTCTGCTCTCCCTTCCATGAGAGTTTCTGTGCATGATTCAGCAGCCATCTACGAAAAGCAATTTGGAAGATAAATGAGTTCACTGTGACAGAGGAGAGGATCACAAGAGAGCATCCTCTGGGTGCATGGGGGAGGTTTAAGCAGGTGCTTGGATCACACAGCTCTCTCAATTTCTCAAACATATCCCAGGTGCTGGAGTTCCTTCAGTTCTTGTTTTCCTTTTTATAGTAAAGGCCTGAGAAGCAGAAATAGACAAAACTAAGCAGCAAACAAAATCAAATACTTGTATGTGATGCAGTAGCTTCTTTCTAATAATCTTGGAGTGTGTAGGCTTTTACAGAAGGAAGATACTTGGTGTAGCCAGCACAGCGTCATCATGGAGCCAGTAGTAGAACAGATGGTGGAAGTGTAACCTGACACAAGAGTACCTTTTCCTGTTGGGAGACTTAGCTTACAGCTCCTTCCCAAAAATAAATCTAAAGCAGGAAGGTTTCTTGTTCCCAAAACTGGAATTCTCTGAGTGTTACACTGCTGGAGATTTACATGTTTTATTTATGCTGGGAAATTTCCTCCTGTAAAGAAACTCCAGAAGTTTCTGTAGCCCCAGCATTGCAATGGATCCCCATCTGCTGGAACATTGCTGGAATCAAATGTTGCTCCATCCAGGGCTTCCTGGCCTGCTGTGCTGTTCAGGAACCTCCAAGAGCATTTCAGAGTCTTCTTAGAGCCTCACTTCTCATATATTTCTGAATTTTAATGGACTCGAGTGGTTCAAGCTGCCAGCTGACACCGCGGAAAGGACAGAGCCGGACCAACCCACGCTTGTCCCTCCCCACCAGCAGCTCTATTTGTGGCCCTGCACAGTGCCAGAAATAAACTGCTTTTCTTGGAGAGACCCACAGCCAAGTGCTGGGCTCTCCACAGAGGGCACAGCAGCCTCAAAGAGACCCATTTTAGCTCTGATTTCAAAGTGCTCACCAAGGCGTTTTAGAAGGCTGGAAATGCTCTCGGGAGTCGTGGTGAGGTGGGAAGAGGAGGGAGGTAAAAATTAAATTTGTGTCCCCTCCACATCCTTGGAAAGCAGTCCTTCAGGGTTTGCCAGCTCCCTCTCATCTCATCTCTTCTAGCTGGAAGATCCCAGCCTCACAAGTACAGTGCTGAGTCTATTTTAAATGACTCATTACTGTTTGCACACAAATGCCAGATGCTTTCTTTTTAAATAAACAAACAAACAGAAACCTCAAACACCCTCTGAGAGATGGAACATTTTTTCCTACAGTGAAGGCCACAAGTGGTTGCTTTGTGCAGGACAGTGGAAGAAGGTTCCTCAAAATCCTACTTTATGAGCATTTCTCCTCCCTTCCTCAGCCCTTCCCCTGCCACACAGGTGGGGGCTTTGGGGAGGGATGGAGGCTATTTCCTCCTACAGCACTGAGGAGGAAAGGATTCTGGAGGACAAGAGCTGAACATAGCTGACAGGCTCAATGGGAAATGAATCCCTGTGGTTTCCCAGTCCTGCCAGTCCTCAACTTTGCTACAGTTCCCATGTTCTTTATACCATGAAAATGGCAGTGTTACACAGGAGATACACAGTGGGAGCACAGAAATGGGCAATGATAGAGTTTGGAGGCAAAAAAACTCAGATACAAAATTACAGGGAAGGTTACACCAGTGGAAATTGATCTCTCTCTGTTTGCTCCACAAGTCTTACTCCCATGTGCCACCTGTCAGAGGAAGGAAATGCCCACTGCTCCATGGTCACACAGCATCCTTCTGGTGGGGATCTGTTCACACACACTGAACTAAACCCACATCAGCAATTGCTATAAAATTTTAAATAAAGAAAAGGGGAATGTATATTCCTTTTATGTTGTGTGCAAAGGCACTGGCTACAGAAAGCAAGAGGGATTCAGGTGAGCGCTCCATGAGATGTGACTGGAATATGTTTCCTCTGAAGTGCCATAATCACAGTAGTAATGTACTCCCTTTTTCCCCCTAAGACTGGGAAAGTACATTTTAGTGTCTGCCACAAGACTGTCAGGATCAGCATTTCAAGTAGCAATTCAGCCTTTATCAACATTCAACAGCATTGTAAGTCAGGAATAATTAATGTTACATTAACATAGAGTTATCAGGAAAGCTAAGACTGTAAGTATTCGACATCAGATCCATTTAGTATTTCCTGCAATAATGCCATCAGCAGGAAGTATTTACCATAAATGTCAGCTTCAGGGGGATGCTCCAGGGAAGCCAGGAGCAGCTCAGGTGTGCCACCTCTGTACCTCCTACCTCCCAGCTCTTCACAGCTCTTCAGTCCACTCCTCAGAGCATCATCCTGCAAAGTTAATTCATGTGTCAAAGCAAAAAGAAATACTTCCTTAAAAACCACAAACACTTTGCTATGATATCTCCAAGATTAATATAGGGTTAAACTAAGATAAATAGATCTATCAATCATACGTATAGTCCATAGAGAAATGACAGATGGGAGTCATGGAATGATAGACACAGAGCCATATTTTTGTATTTATGTAGATATTTATATGTGAAAGGATACATGAAATCATATTCATACCTCTACCCAGTACAACAGCGAAATACATTGTGGCTCTTACAGAAAGTGTTTCTTGACTTTTCAGTGGATACATCAGACCGTGTAGTGTGTACTGTGCTTAACCACAACAATATACATATATATCTGTATTTATATAAAAATACATAAATTGATATAAATCCAATGTGAGGTTTTTTTCTCATAACAGAGGAAGACAGCTAATTGCCTTAACATCTGGAAAAGATGTTTTTGAGGACAGTCAAGGGGCCTGATTCCTGTGTTTCTGTTCCCTCCATCTCCAGGGCTGTTGCAGTACAGCTGAAAGGAAAGGGAGCCTGGATGAGGGGTTTGGTAAGGAAGGTTGCAGTAAATGCTTAGTAGGATTTTCAAACATGCCAAAGCTGCCACCTTTCAATGGCCAGGAGTGAGGTGGCTAGGCATGCTGTAAAGTCTGTGTGGGTACTTAAAGCTCACTTGTAACAGCACAGGACATGTGACAGAGTGCCTAAAGTCAGAATCCCACTGAATTTCAGTGGAACTGGGACACCTGAATCCAGCAAGTTCCAGCAAACTCCTGCATCACCAAGCACTCACCGTGCTGAGGGCTGGAGCATCAGTCCTGGGCTCTATCCTTGCCCCAGCCTGGTTGGTCCCACAGAGCTCACTTGAATCACAGAGTCATAGAATGGTTTGGGTTGGAAGTCACCTGAAAGTTCACCTAGTTCCAGCCCCGTCCCATGGGCAGGGACACCTCCCACTTAGCCAGGTGGATAACGCCCCATTCCATCTGGCCTTGAACTGTCCCAGGGAGGGAGCATCCACAGCTTCTCTGTTCCAGTGTCTCACCACCCTCTGAGTAAGAAATTTCTCCCTAATATCTGACCTAACCCTGCCCTCTGCCAGTTTAAAGCCATCCTTTCCTGTCACTACATGCCCTTGTCAGAAGTCCCTCTCCAGCTCTCTCTCCCCAGCTGCCACAGTTGCTCCACAACAGAGGTACAAAGAGCAGGGAACAAGGAACATGCAACAAACCTTTGCTCTGCAAGATAAGCCACAAAACCCAGCTGCTGCCCCATCAGTCACAGAGGTGATGTCAGCAGCGTGCAGGGAAGTAGGTGAGGGATCAAGACTGACTCAGGAGAGAAGACATCTCTACCTAAAACCCTTAAGCAGTGCTGAGGGCATTTACTATAGTCTCCTTGCTGTGTATGGGGTTTTAAATTAATCAAACATGTCTTGAATAAACACCAGATCTTTCTTTAAAACAGAGAAGAGCTTTTCCTAAGAGTAAAATAATGTTAACAATCTGCTGCTTGGAATTATGTCTAGATAGGCACAACACACTGCTTCTTTCTGGTGCCTGCAAAGGAGTTTGATGGCCCCAGAGATATTTCTGTGTGAAATTGTCTCCTCAGTGCAGGGATGGGAGCAAGGCAAACCAGGCTTTTGCAGCCTAGGATGCCACATTCCCACTGAATCCCAGTCCCACAACTTCTTAGTCAGTGCCACACTTCTTTGACTGTGTACAGACCAAATGCTATAGAAAAATGTAAATATTTTTATGGCCTGGCTTGCTTAAAAGCCTGTCTTAAGGGGAAAGGAATGCTGTGCACAGACACAGCAGAACAAATTTAATGAAAGCCAGAACCCAGAGGTATTCTGCAGCCCAGAGATGGAGTGCTTTGCATTGCTAAAGGGTGGTCATTTGGTACATCACAAAGACAGCATGGAAGTTGAGATAACACGATTAATAATGAACTCTCCAACACAAAGCACCATCACCATGACCTCACTCTCCTCATGGATAGAATACAGAGCTATTCACTCGTCTCCTCTTGCCTTTGAGAAACGGGCCGAGTGCCCAGTTCTCTCTGTACTGCTGCAGAGTCTTCGTGGTGACAGAGCTGGGCTCCTTTGGAGGTGAGCAGGGGTAGGACAGAGGGCAGTAACAACCAAAAAAACCCACCTCTCATGAAATAAGGTCAATAAAAGTCCTGAGCTGAGGCTGTGACCACTGAGAGTTTCCAGGAGCTGCAGGTTACAGCTCTCCCAGCACAACTCTTAACAAAAACCCTTCCCAGTGGGAAGTGCAGCCCCCAGTTGAGAGCTACCAAGGTGGCAGAAAAATCACTGCTTGCTGTCAACACAGCAAGATCTTGCATCTCTCCTGCAGCAAGATCACAGGCAGCCAGCACCACCAGCAGCTGATAAAAACCTCCAAGGCAGCTTGGACCTGCCTCACCCTGCTCTGTTTTTACATGTGATGTTAGCATCAGCTCTGAAAGTTGGAACTTAATTACAGCTTTGTGCTGCACCTCCTTGCCTTTTCAGATGTTCCCACCACAGCTGGGCACAGCCTGGCACGGGCAATTACCCATTCAACCCCCATGGATACATCCAGGAGCATTGTACACTGGCATGCAGCTTCAGTGAGGCTAAGAAAGCCATGCAAGGCATGCAAAGTTTTGGAAGAGAGCCCAGATATAGCACCAAATAAGAGGTAAGAGAGGTAAGCCGTGCACAAAGCTTGGCAGAATCCTAATGCACTTAATTTCTTTAGATACATTTATTTAATTATATCTTTTCATATCATCAGTGCTTACGAAGTTCAAGTTTAACCCCGGGGAAAAGGGAAAGACTTTGGAGGATGGATTAAAGCCCATCTAAAATATTAAAGCCATTTTTTTGCAGCTAAACATTAAAACTATTTCAAATGGTATTCAAATATAAATACTACAATTATGTTAAATGTAAGGCTATTTCTCCCTTGGTCTTGCCTGCATCCTTGGAAAAAAAAAATCAAGTAGACAGAATTTAGGTGGGCCAGGATGAAAGCACAAAAATCTTGAGGTCCATGACAGCTTAATTTAAATTGCAGAGTGCAGGATCTCTGGCCACAGAGTGACAGCAGCCTTGCTGCTTTATCAACACCTCCAGCTGTTGGGACACCCAGCCCTAGGCTTTCAGTCCAAAAATGCCACTGGAGCAGGTCCTCAGGACATTTTCCCTTTGACTCTGGGTCTCACAGTGATTTGTTGCTCCCTGACAAGCAGCCCCATCCTTCAAAGCAGGGAGACAGCCCCTCTGACCCCTCCAGGTGCCCTTCTGCCTCCTCCCCTCTCTCCCACCCTGCTCCCCTGCACCTGGACTCTGCCCTGCCTCAAGGCATGGAGAAGCTGATCCTTTCCCCTTCACTTCCATCCGCAGCCTCTTTGCTCACCAAGCAGGGATCTGAATTTTTTCTGGTTCCTGGGTGCTCTTGTGGCCTCTTCCTGTGTCTCTGAATTAAGAAAGGCTTCCAAGAGCTGAATGCAGCTGCAGCCATCAGCCAGCAACCTGCCAGGCTCATGGTCGTGTTGGTGCCCAGCTGGGGGCTCTTCCTTTGCAACTTTTCTGTGGCCTCACTCCCCTTTTCTTGCCATTTCTGCTTCAGTTACAGTCACATGTGAACAATGCACCCTGTGTGCACCTTCCCCACTTGGTGCACAGGCTTGTAAAGCACTTTTAATATGTGATTTACAAGGGTTCTGTTTTGGGCTGAAATTGTTCTCCTGACGAACTGAGCAAGGGTGAAGTGGCTGGAGGTGCTAAGAAGAGCAAGGGGGGAACTGACAGGGGGCTGAAGGCTCTCAGCTCTGGCACTTGGCACTGCAGCCTCTGAGAAGTGATAACAAAACAACACCATTCCTGCCTGAGCTGCCATTAGCCCCAGCAAAGCATCCTCACTTCCAGAAGTGACATTTTTTGAGGACAAGAAATGTTTAGCCTTGGTCAAAAGCAGAAGCAACCTAAGGTCCCTGAAGCATTTGAGCTATTTGTGACCTTTTCTTTCCCAAAAAATTGCTAAAAGATGCAACTAGAAACACAGAAGGAGTAAACAATGGCACCTCAATTAAACTGAATCACATGGAAAAACAGCACCTGATGATTGTATAACAGAAATATATTCTAAAATAGAATTCTCATGAAAAATAACATGTAATTATGAAGCATTAGGCAGCCCAGTTTGTTATCATTTTAGGTCACTAAGTTCCAAGTGCTCAAGTAACTACGTTAGACAAAGTATCCAAAGTCCAGCTCCTTGCTCAACATTAATAAAGTTTCAATTGGAAAAGATAGTATAAACTTCCTGTGCTAGCAAAGGCTACTGCAGGCAATTAAAGCAGCAGGAGAAGGAGGCAGTACTGTACTCTGACAGCAGATGCAGTGTTCAAGTTTCCTTCACAGCAGCACACGTTCTGAAAGGAAAGACTGCTATGCCTTGATTTTATAGACATATATTACAAGATGATGTAATCTCGACTTCAAGTGCTGGCAAAACACACTTCAGGGCTCTTCAAGGACTTCTTGCTACAGTGGAAGTGTGGGGAAATGTTTCAGAGCTCTCCAGAAAGCTTACTGAGATGATTTCTCAACAGGTTGAAGTAATGTATAAGGTTTTTTCCCCCTTCAGAAACACCTACTAGTAGCAACTCGAGGATCCCAGCTGGATCCCTGTTTTGAACTGCTTTATACCAGATTCCATCAGAGCAATCCCCAGGCAGCAGCAGTGCCACGGCCCAACCCTGCCCTGCTCCAGGGAGCAGAGACAAGGTGCTGAGTGGGTGAGGCCTCAAATCACCTCTTGGGCTGTGGCTTTCATTAGGACAGCCTAGGGATTAAGATCCCTCTGTGCATGAAGCCAACACCTCCTCCCTCTGCTTCCTGGCAAAGCTGCATCTCTCAGCTGCATCTCTCCCTGCAGTGGCCACACTGATGGAAGTCTCCTGGAGACACTTTGGAAGAAGAAAGCTCATCCAACTGGTGCCCATATCCTTTGAGTTCTGAGGCTAGACAGGATTTTGGGTGGAAGCTGTGACTCTAAGCTTGAAATTGCATCAGACAGGGACTCTCAGCACTGCAGATGTACTTTGACTCACCAAAGGTGTACAGTGCAGAAAGACTCCAGAAAGAGTTTGAAGGGCTCACATAGCTTCTTTTTCATAAGGTTTTCCTTTAGTTCAACCATTTAATCTGTCTCTCACATGAACCTTCTGAAGCAACATTTTATTTTATTTTATTTTATTTTATTTTATTTTATTTTTATTTTCCCAGTACTGGTTCCTGGAAACCACAAAGGGTGAGGGAGTCCACAGCTTTCAAAAATAATAATTAAAAAAAAAACATTTCTCTTGGCATTTTGATTACCAATACTGCCACTGCATTGCATGTGCAAAAAAAGGTTCCTGTGAATGTGAAGAGTTTTAAAGAAAATACTGTGGTTCAACAGACTAATACTTTCTAGCTACACTTGAAAAAACCCATGCAACCTTATTCCCCTGAAAATTATGGTGACACATTTATTTTGGCATTTATTCTCCTCCTGCTTCTCTCTGCTCCACATCCAAATATCAACATTAGAATTTACAACCTTTGCAAAACAAGTGTTTCCCAGTGTTTTGCTGCTCTTAAATGAGCTTTTCAACCATGCATTGGCCATAGCCTAAATACACCCTGATAGCTTAACAAAAAGACAGGGAAAAATTTCTTTCTTTCATCTCTACATACATATTTTTGCCTAAAACCAGCCAACAACTTGAACAAGAAATGATGGTATATGAAATGATGAAAATAAGTGAAGTTTATATCAATTAACCTTAGGAGCAGAGCGAGGGGAAGAGAGAGAGTGTGTGTGCATGTTTTTGTGCACAGGCAATGTTACAGTGAACAATTCCATAGCAGAAGTGGCACCCAGAGGTGTCCCACGCAGGGTCACCTGGGCAAACTGTGTTTGCACCCTGCACATTTACTCTGCAGTACAGCTTCACATCCCAAACTGTGTGCCATTTTTCCCAAACCAGATAATTCATGCTTTGCAGGGGTGTCACCTACTGAATAAAATGTTACCCAACATTTGATCCTCCTCACTGTTTGCTGGCTTGTGTCTGACATACTGTTCATGGTTCCAGCACTTGGAACTCAGAACTATTTGGCTCCCACACAGCCCTCAGTGAGGTGCCCATCACAAGGATCCTGCTTCCAAACTCCAGTGGCTGTAAGCATGGAATTTCTTAGTGAACCACAGGAGTGGTACTGCTTCTTCTTTAGGAGGTGTGCAAGTGACCACAGAAGTGGTCATAAGTGTCTTTTTATTTCAGTGCCTAACTTGGAATTGTTTGAGGCTTACACTGTAGACTAACAACAGCCAGTGCCTGTACCCTTCCTTGACAGGGAGGGAGGGATCAACGGTGCCTTAGCCTGCTGGTGACATGGCTGTTCCCTCTCAGGAGCTGACTATCAATGCCCCTGCATGGTCACCTCAGCCTGGGCTGCATCCAGCTCCCTGCCTCCCTGGCAGCTTCCAGCCCTGACAGCACAGCACATGGAGGAGGGACAGTGAGCTGTACTTGCACTCCAGGCTCTGCTTTGGCTGCCAGTTTATTAATGGATGAAATTCAGAATGATAATCCCAATCCACAAAGCCATTGCTCTGGGGTCAATTAGCTCTGTAGTTGCCTTGACCTGGACGCCCCACAGCTTGGAAAACATTCACCTGCCCCTGCCACAGATTGTCTGGGAGCAGGAGAATAAGTTCCTTTGCCCTCAGCCTTGACTTCAGCTGAACTGGATTGCCATTAGAGAGCCCTGGAAGAGCTGGCTCATTTCCAAACACTTCTGAAATCAGGAGTCCCATTTCTTTTTCCCATGAATTTTGAGTCATGCCCCAACACGGCCTTTTATTTTCCCCTTGCCATGACGTCCAATTTCTTACTAAGGCATTTCAGGTAGGAGTTCAGCTGGGATGGAGCAGGCTGTGCTGCTCCTGGGCTGGCAGGAAACAACAGTCCCTAGACATTAACATGATGGACATGTCGACATGGGAAACGTATGGCACCAATTATGCAGAACACAGTTGAGTGGATTAATTTGTTGCCTGGAGTAGAGGCTGCCAGTATGAAGCTGGCTGTCAAGAGACATGCTTTCATCTTGCCTGCTGCCTAATGCCAAATGTTATGAAGCCCACGTACACTAAGGATGATCACTGGGTTTCTTTTTTCACCAGCACTCCTGGAGCAAGGAGGCTACAACCAATTAATATCTCTACATGCTGATTTCTTTCTTCTTCGTAAGGGGAAAAAAAAACCAAAAACCAAACCAACACTTTAAAAGAAGTCTCCAAATGACCATCATTCCCTAAAGACTAGTAAGAACTACAAAGTAACTGGGAAAGGATTGTTCTTTTCTTGCTCAGAAAGCTTTTCTTTTGCTGAGGGGCTGATGGGATAACTCATTTGTCAAATACACTTTGCCCTGGTTCTCTAAGCGGAGAGATGAAAAATGGTTAAATATCTGTGTGAGTTTTTTTCCCACTTGCTATCTTTACACTGACCAGAAGGATACTGACACCCTCGCTTCCTTCCCACCCGTCCTTTGCCAAGGAAGATGCAAAACTACCTCTAGCAAGTTGTGACTAAGTTCTCCTGTCTTGCCAAATACTGTAAGAACAAGCAGCTGATTTTCCCTAAAATCCTTATGTTTGCAACATGCTACGTAGGTCTGTGGCTGTCAGAGAACTAAACAGCAAAGAAAAAACTAGGAGTAGTAAATAATCATTTACTGCATTAATAAGCAGCAGCATTTGAATTCATGTTAAAGCTTTGTACCAGCTGTGCTTTGTCCCAAAATCCAATTTAAAAAAAACCCAACTGCTTATGCTTGCTCCTACAATATGAAGGATATTCAGCTACTCTCCATAAACTCTGCTTCCAGTGCATCTGCTCCCACATCAGGCTTCCATTTGTCCATATTTAGCCTTGTTAAACTACAGCATGCCTACCTGAAATATAAATTACCTTGAGGCTTGGAGCGATGCCATCCCAAGTAAGGAAACTATTCCTAATGCTGCACTCCTTGATTTAATGCAGGCAGAAGTCCCCTGCCCACTTACAACACAGCACACACTGACGACAGCTGTTGATGGAGGAATTCAGATTTCATCCAACATTACCAGTAAACACATTGTTCTCGGAGTAGCAGAGCCATGAAATCTGTTCTTTTTCAGAAGGTTTATATCCTGTGTGCCTTAGTCCCTGAGACATTTATAGCATATTTGCAGCTTGGCAATATTCCCATCACAAAACCTTCCAGATCCTTCCTATTATCTACTTCCAACACCTTCACTGAACTCTAATGTATGTCTGGGTGATTTGCCCCATTTCTCTAACTTAGTGCTCATTTTTCTTCATTTCAAGAGCAGTGTGTTGTTTTCTTCGGAGTTTTCTTCAGGCATAACTCCAACATTCTCCAAACAAAAAAACAAGATAAAATCTCAAAAAGGCACTTCCTGAAAAGCTATTTCTGCAGCCAGTAATCCTCTGCCTGCTGCCAGGCACATCATCATGCTTGGAAATATTGGCCTGGATCTGTGCCGGATGGGTGATATCCCCCTTCCCAGGAGGGGAGAGAGGCAATTCTCAAAGCACAGGGGGGAAAGGCTCCCCCTTGGATGTTTTCCCCCTGGACAGAAGGTCTTGATATCCATGGGGTTCCCCCCAAGCCCACAGATGCCTCCTGCCCTCCAGCACTGCTCCCAAGGTGCTCTGCCCCAATGCTCCTTCTTATCTGTCGTTCCCAGGTGCTTCCGACATAGCCTAAGGGGCAGAGAGGACCAGCAGTAATGCCAGGGAGAACTGGGGAGGGTCAAAGCAGGACAGGACAAATTGTATCCATTCAGACGTGACAAAATCTGATTTTTTCCTCAATTAAACTTCTAAACGTCTACATCATTAAGAACTTTGATGAGGGGGAAAAAATGTGTTCCCTCATCTTTTTCCTCCTGCTAGCAACTTCAATAGAAACATTTCCTCCTAAACTTATTTTCACTACCACCTTTATCCTTTTCTACCATTTTTTTTCACTTTTATTATTTTTGAGCTCTCACAAGTGGAAATGTTTTCATAAATGTCAAGATAATAAAACATCCACAAAACAATAAAAAATATGAGAGAGGAAAAGTAATGGCAAGACTTCATTTAGCCTTTTAGATTAAGTAGCACAAGAAAAGGAGGAGAAAAATAGTGAACTCAAAATCCCAATTATCTACAGATCACCTCCCTTTAAAAATACTCCTAAATTTTTATGTGAAAAAGTACTTCTGAATACATGGAGATGGGCATCGTCTGAAAGATGTCAGGTTTCAGTGAAGCCTCATTTTTCTGCAGGGGAGTGAAAAAAAAGGACAGCTCAATATAATGAAAGTTTAGTCATCAGTATCACATGATCAGTGATTAAGAGGAGCATGATTCCATGCAGACTGCTTCCCCAAGTTAGGGTAGAGGGGAGCTTCAGGTGGCCTTGGATGACGGGAGAAGGTACAGGACAGAGCATGCTGTAACAGCAAGGGCACTGCGAAAATGCTCATGAGTTTCTCACCCTCCCACAGGGAAGGAGAGGGTAGAGCCCACGTGAATCTATGATTTCTGCATGGGTGGGAATAAGAGACAGCAGTACAATCTGATCTAGCCTGCTTCTAAAGAAATGATTCGGCCATTCAATTGTATGGAAATATTAAACATTGATTATGTATGGAAGGAGTCGAAAATTAAAGGTTTTCTTCTCAAGAACTGGGAAGTGTGAGCTCAAAAAGAAAGTCAATCCTCCTGTGAAGCTCTTCATGGGCATCTCCTGAGACATTTCATCCTGGTCTGCAGCTGCAGGTTTCCAAAGGGAAACCACCTGTCCATACCCAAGGCTTCCCAAGCAGCGAGCACACAGCAGTGAGTGCAGACTGGATCCCGAGCACAGCTCCCTCTACATCCTCCCCCTCAGGGAGCACTCAAAGCCTCACACTGCACTTCACAAGCCAAAATCTGCAAATCCATGGCGCTCTCTAGTGTTTTGGTTCTACTCGGGAGACACACAAGCATCCCAAGGCATTGACATCATTCCAGAGCGTGGTACACACCAGGCAGAGGTTGGGCAGAGGGATGCCCAAGGTCTGCTGTTCATTCGGATGAGTTTGCCAATGTTCAGGTTTGTTCGGGTGGGACTGCACCTTCTGGTGGATGCTGCTGCAGCTGCCTGGCTGCAGCCCTCACCTGCAATTCCTCCAGGACAGTCATCTCAGCAAAACCAGGATCTTAAGCTACATTCCTGATGGACAGAGGTATTTCAGGAGTTTCTAGTTCCAGGATTAGGTGCCTGTAGCCCCTGAGTGTGTTCCTGTCAGCTCCCAAACTGGCCATCAGTGATGTGTAACAGGTTGTCGCTTTGGGGTGCAAACTCAGAAAAACCCGCGTGGAGGAGCTGTCCCAGAGACAGCTCCAGGGAGGGCTGTGGGAGTGGGACAAGGGCAGGCACAGGGCAGGTTGAGGGCTCCTCTGGGACCTGCAGGTGCCATTAGCCATGAAGAACAGCAGCCTCCCAGTTCTTCACTGATGTCTTATCTCTTCATGGGGGAGGAGAATGAGGACAAAGCACATCCGTAGCTCTTGAAGGCAAGCACAGCCCAAAAATGCAGCTGCTCTGCTGTTAAACAGCTTGTTGGTCCCTTTGTTAATGGTTTTCTACTCTGATATGATGTCTCTCTTTCTCCTGAGCTTCTCTGAGGCTGACAATTCATGACAGAAATACAGCACATCCCACAGACCCACAGCCTCAGGTCCAACTCTGTCTGCCAAGTGACAAGATCGATGTGGCAATTGGCTGCAGAACATCTCCTCTCCCTCTTTTTCTCTCTCTCTCCCCTAATATACATTTCAAATTAAATCATCATCCAAAGGGAGGAGACTCCTCTAGTGCCCAGGAGAACATATTTTCTCCAAGCTCACAACACTGGTTGGTGACAGGGGGAATACACTCGCACCGTGTAATTGATTTGATGTGTGCCACGTTTCAGTGGGATAAATACCACCCCCTGGACTCCTAGCATTGCAGCATCTCCAGCCTAAGCTCCTTGTTACTGGCCTGTTGGGAGTCCAGTGAAGACACTGAGTACTTTTGACATGGAGATAAATGCTCTTATCTTCAGCTCCCAACGTCGTTTCTTTGAATAAGCACTCTCGACAGTTTTCACTGTTCAAGCTGCTCTTCAGCAGGGGACAGCAAGAGGGGGAAGCCTTTTAAACCCACATTATTTCAGTGAACTTCTCTGCTGGGAGAATAAGTTGGGTTTGCCATCAAACCAAAGGACTTTCAGTGGGACACATCATCACAATTCACAGGGAATAAATTAGGGCCCTCAGGCAACACACTTAAGTACCTGAAAAAACCACTCAGTTTAGGCTTATCTGTTGCTTTGTGGGCTTTGCAAGTCCCAGACAGATATTCCTCTCCAGAACCTCGGATACAACTGCAATACACCAGCAAAACTGTGCATTCAAACTGTGCTGTGCTGCCAAGAAACCTTCTTATTTTACAGCCAAAATGTGAGAACATGAATTTTAAATTATCATTTAGGAGGTTGGAGCCAGAACCAGAAGAAAACTTGGTCCTTCAAGTTCTCCACCTCTTGCTATAGCACACTGCTGGAACATAGGAGTGAAAATCCTGCTTTGTGCTTCCTCTCTCTTCTTGCTGCAAGGCTGACTCCAGACCACAAACCTGATCATTAAGCCACGACTCAGCTGGAGCTCAGGAGAAGCCCCACTGATTTGAATGGATTTAGGATTTCGCTCTGTACTTCTCCACACTGGGATTAAATAAATATTCTCCTGCCTGAAAAGTGCCACACATCTGCCTGAGTTCAATGGGTTCTTTACAGTAAAGACACAGAGAAGTTGCAATAATTTCTAATGGTGTGGCAGAGGGTGAGTTCTAGGGCCAAAGCAATATTTCAGGCACTGTAAATCCAGTTCGTCTGTCTTTAATAGATGGAACAGACTTTGACAGGAAAAAATGAGAAACATATAATATAGAAAAAATCCAGGACAATAAATTGCCAGAAGAAATAATTTTTTTTAAAAGCCTGAAATATATCAGGAGGGAGATGTCTAGAGAAACAGTAGGTCTCAGATGGACCACGCACGCAGAGGAAGCAATCAAATAGGGAGGTTACAACAAAGCCAAACAATGTCTTTGCAATCAGTATTCACACTGAAGTATGATTGGGGTTAGAAAAAGGCAGAAGAAAAATAGCTATTATGTCGGTGACTGTCTATGCTGAGACACCACCTGACATGCAGGAATAAAGTAACAAGAGCAGCACTGGGAAAAATCAAGATGTCCTGTGGAATTGAATCAGCCAGACTGACAGCAGCTTTCTAAATGCACAGGCCAACAAAGTAACTGAGGTCGTGACAAGAATATGGAATTCATCTTCACACAGCTATTACTGCAGAGGGACCCAAAAAGGCCAAGATCATTGTGGGATGAGCCTAACAATTCTAAAATGCCCAACCTAAGAAAAACATCAGAGAAAAGTCATGGAGCTTGAAATGAAAACCCCTCAGGCCAACTGCAGTTGCAATCTTTTTTTTTTTTTTTTCTTTTAAGTCAGTGAAGTTACTCTGAATTTTTAATGGAGGAATCCAGTTTTGGCCAGAGCATTCTGGAAGAGTCTTTGAACTCTGGCAATGAAATATTCACCTGCACAAATCAAAAAACCTCCATCTATATCCAGTTCCTAGGGTGGTACGAGGGAAGAGTTGCAGAGCTGTCTGAAACAAACAACATTTTTGAATAATATCTGCTAAAATTACCAGAGAGGAAATAAACTCTGTTTTATTGGGCTGAGTTGAAAAGTCACCTAGGCTGTGTATGCACTTATTTCTCAGGATGAAGTTTTCAATTCATCCCTTCTTTACCACACAAAATGCCAACCATAAAGCAATCCTGTGTGGAAGACACAGGATTGCACACTAACCACTGAATTATATTGCCACAAGAGTGAGCACCCTGTGGATCCACGGGGCACATTGACTATTAGTGTCTGAAGTGATGAAGAATAGACAGAAATAGTAACCACAGCTGGTGATCAAAGGCTCATTCAGGCTCCAGCTGTATAAATTACAACCTCTCACTGAGGAAGCTCAGTGATGTATTCAAAAAGCAAAATGAGAGGCATGTTGCAGATAACAATTGAAAGAAACCAGCCAAACACCTGACTCCCACCCATTACACTTCTCTTGCTCTCAGCAGGATCAGAATTTTACCTGAGAACAAACAATTGTCCCTAATTTGGCTTGAGCATGACAGAGATGTGTTAAGGCACCTTCTGAGTGACACCTGGGAACAAAAAGACATAGATATCTTACAGATGTTAGATATAGATCTATCAGTCTTGACTTCTGGAGATATCCTAGTATGTCACAAACTCTCAACCATACAAACTATCTGAGAATCTGTATTTCTATCAATTTAATAGCTGCAGAGACCTTTCAGAAGGTGGAAACATGCAGAAAAGCCAGATCTTTCTAATGCACCTCTATGTGGGGGCCCCAAAGCAGCTGGATCACTTGCCATTTTCCATATGCTGGGGCAGTATTTGTCTGTGAAATGGAGTATTGCAGTTTCCAGAAATCAGTATGTGAAATTAATCAGCCTAAATATCAGCCAACATTTACAAATCAAATAGCATTTAAATCTGATGAAAGTCATGACTGCAAATTCAGGGGCAGTTAGAAAAGGATTTTTAAATTACAATTTCTCTGAAGCACTTGAGACTAGAAAGACACTTAGACATAGGCAAAAAGGGACAAAACCCAAGTGAAAGAAGTCTGATGAAAAATTCTACTTCAACTAAAGTCTACTTCTCAACATCTTATTAATGTCAAAGCAATATGAGCTGAGGCTCAAAGGGAGCAGGCTGAATGAAGCCTTTGCTATCATCTAGACCTTGTGATCATTATCCTTTCTGCAGCAGTCCCACATGAAAAGTTATTTGTTAGCCTAGACTCAGCAGAGCTCCTAAGCACGTGCTGAACCCAATAAAATCAAGCCTGGACGAGAAACAAGCTCTCATTCCATTAGGCCTTGTAAAGCTCACTGCAGAAGTGACCGGTGAAGTTATATGGCTTTCACGTCCAAGGTTAAAGCTCTTCCTCATCCAAAAATCCCCAAACCATGTATTTAATCCACTTCAGCAGAGTGCCTAGTGCTGTCAGGACCCTGGCTGCACACAGGACTGAAGATAGGGCTACCTTGGTTGTCTACTCCTAGCAGAACCAAGCCAGTCTCAAGGAATTACAGCTTTTTACCCTTTGCACTGAAAACTGTCACTGATGAGCCTTCTCTCACAGATAACCTGGCATTCTGAAACTCAGTTTAACTGGGCACTGGTCCTTCTCTCTGCTCTAAAAGGCACACAGAAACAAACAAACAAAAACAAAACAAAACAAAACAAAACAAAATCCCAAAACGTGCTCTAAGATATTTACCAGTGAAGTTCACTGTGGAATAGTAAAGAAACATTGAGATCAGAATGGAAATAACAGAATGACAGTTTTTTCAGTTGACTGATTCCGCTCTTTGCCAGAATGAGATTTTGGGACACAATGGCTGGGATAAACTGCTGTCAGTCCAGGCTCTGAGGCCACCAGAACCCACTCCTGGCACAAGGCAGTTTTAAGACAGCTTTGTGCTCCTCTAACCTGATTTCATATTGGGGCAATTCATGAGCTCCTCTGTGCAATGTCTGCTGCCAACAGATGCTCCTGCAAGCAAGGGTCCTTGGGATGAAGGAATATCTCATCACCTTCTGCCAGGACACTCTGACAAGAAGGGACTGTCTAGGAAATTTTTCCAGTAGCTCTTACACTAGGATTTCTTGAGGCAAGGCTGAATGCCATGGAAATGCCAGCAGCTTTGGGGCTAATTTGCAAACACAAGCAGCTAACCCAGATGTGATGTTAAAGGCCCTCCATGTCTGACAAGTGAGACTTTATTATAAACAGTCTTTATGAGAACTGCTTAAATTCACCTCCAGGGTACTTTGGTCTCACAGTTCAGTAGGAAAAAAAAAATCACCTCCTTTATATTATAACACTCAGAATCCACTTTCAGCATAGGAGCAAATACTGACTTATGCTGTCTCAAGTAGGTGCTTGCCTTTTTATAAACAAATTCACCTGCAGTGACTATAAAGCAGGAACAAGGCTCCCAGGGAACGCTATATATGCACATGATACATGCTAGTGTGTTTTAGCAAAGTGATACAGATTTTGGAGATTAGAGGATATTAAAATGAAGAGAAATAACTCCTCATCTGAGTGTTCAAAGGAAAAGACTGCTGAGAAAAAAATGTGGATAGACTCCAGCTTCACAGTAATTCCCTTCCATTCTGCATTTGGCATCAGGTTCTTTCTGATTTCTTTACTCAGGCATATTTTCCCTGAGGGGAAATTCATTACAGTTAGAACACTGCCCATGATTTCCTAATACATATTTATGGAGTTAATCACACTCGTGTCTCTCAAGGCGTCTGTTGCTCTGCTTTGGTAAATTCCTGTTATCCCTGTAGGACAGCAGTGTCAATGCTGAGCCCTCCTACAGTGGGTTGCCACGTTTCATATTGAAGGAAAGGAGATGTTCTTTAGGTGTGACCAACACAGGCTGCCTGGTACCGTGGTGGGCAATTTGTAGTGTACAACAGAACTCTTCTGGTGTGTTCATCTCTTGAATCTTCTCCTGTGTCTGCCTGCTAGATTTAATCACAAGGGAAGCAGGGGTGCCTTACTGTGATAAACACCCAGCATCAGCCCACCTTCCATTTTAATTACTTGTTACTGGCCAAGGTGGAAAAGTAATAATTGGTCACACTGTAACACAAAGCTGAAGGTTTTAGCCCTGCTCTTCCCTCTCCACTAAACCGCTGCAACTCAGTAATGCTACCGAGGCAAAAATCTGGCTCAAACTGAGCTAATTCAAACTAAAGAAGTAAGAAATTACAGCACAGCAGCATTTCCCAGCAGACTCCAGTTTTTTCCCATAGGTATCTCTGTTTGTCCTTCCAACATGTGTAAACTTGCCTCTTGATGTGGATGCTGCAGTTTGGAAACAATACTTGGCCTGCACAGTGAGCTCAGGGCATCTTTAATTAGAGCTGCTGCACCAGCATCATGTGTTTTAAAATACTGTTGTAATAACTCCTGCAGCTGCAGATTGAATATTTCATAAAGGCAGGCATGACCTTGTAAAACAGAGTTTGAGGGGGAAATTTGCTCTTAATTGAGTTCTGTAATAAAGCATTTCAGGGGGAAAGAGGACAAGACTGCAAGCTGGATTTGATCCTTCAGTCCTGTCCTCCACTATGAATGGGAAAAATTCAGCATCCAGGAAAGAAATTCCTCATTTTTAAGCAACATCTTTATAGTAAGAATTCCTCTAGACTTTCTCCAGTCTTAAGCACCACTTTATAGATTCTGGTTCCATGAGGAACTCCATCTACAGAAGAAATACAGAAATTTTACATTTCAAAGACGGCAGGAGTTCAAAATGATTGCTTGTACTATGACAGTAACTATAACAGCTGAGACTAAGGTGCAATGGCACAAGTAGCCAGCATGTACCCACAAATAACAAGGCCCTGCTTTAAGCAATTGAAAATGTAATAAAAAAAGAATTAGGCACTCTTTAGAGCTTCTGAGAGTCACTACACTCTTTCCTCTTACTACTTGATGAGAACTTGAGCCAAGTTTGTTTTGTCTGGAAACACAGTAAAGAGCCTAAAGCCAACAGATTATGGAATAAAAGCAAGTAGGGAGCCAAATCCACATCGCAACAAAGTGATACTGTAGGTTGCAGTGGTGTTGCACTAACATCCCCAAAAACATAAGCCATGTTGTTGGAAGCTAAAGGCCCTGAACCAGAACTCTGCTGTTCTTAGGCAGTGAGACTTGTGGGATTCCCAGTCATTCTCACAACCTCTCACTCTCACAAGGATGAATCTGGTCTGGGTGAAAAGAACAAAGGAAGCACAGTGGTGCTGACCTGAGAACACACCACCTTCACATTCATACTTACCTTTGCATTCAGCAAAGCTTCAAAGTAGAGAGAGAGATCGTTCTTGTTTAGAAACCCAAATTTATACATCCAAATGTATATCAAAGAATCCAAATATCTAACCTCAATTTAGCGTGCTGCTGCCACTCCCATTTAAATTCCACAGCAGCTGTGGCATACTCACACTGTTGAAATTAGGCATTTATGTAATTGTCCGAACAGGAATTTAAAGACTGAAAATAAAAGCCTAACCTCAAGATCAGTTTGTTAACTAAACAACAGTCCTCTCTGCCTTGTGGCTTCTTTTTTTTCCTAAATGATCAAATTACAAGTGTTATCCTCCATCACTCACTCAGGATTCAGGCTTGAGTTAATTGCAAAGGATGTACAAAGCAACTGTTACAGGGACCTGTCAGCAGTGTGCAACAGCAAAATCAATCCTGCCTTTGCACAGCTGATACAGATTGGAGGTCAATTTTTAAATACCAAGCCATCTTTGGATTCTGCAAAAGAGAGAGAAAGCACTGGAACTGCCAGGGTCCATGTCCCAGGAAGCCTTTATAAAGAGTTACACAGACTGCAGGTGAAGCATTTCGTGTGGTACCCAGGGAACACAAACAGCCTGACGATCTGGAGGAGCTCAGACCCACAAAGCAACATCTGGGAGAGCTTACATCTCTGTAAAGAATCAAATTTTAAAACTTTTGTGCACTTTTAATTAGAGAAGCAATGACACTCTAGCAGTAATCAGTAGAGAAGGACAGACACATTCAGCAAGCACCAGCTCTTCCACTTCCCATGAACAGCCTTCTGGGGGAACCCACCAGGAAAGAAGAGGTGAAGCCTCTCTAACTAGTTTGGATTGTACAAATAATACTTAGACAGTAAAAATTACTGCGTGAAAGATCAGCTTGCCTGTCTATACAAAGATGAGACCAAGGCTGAAGCCCTATCAAGGATGTCTGATGAGAACCTGGCTTAAAATCCACCATGAAAATCTTGTACACTTTTAAAACACAAACAGTAGAACTTCTTTAATAGCTATGCCAACTTTCAGACTTTCCCAGAATGCTTGACAAAACTACAAATCAGCAAAATAAAACAAGCTAGGGAGTGGCTCTAACTGAATGCCAATTACAGCAAGAAGAAATTCAATCTGCAGGAGCAAATAACAGCCTTTCTTCTTTTTTTTGTTGTTGTTGTTGTTGTTGTTTTTTTTCTTTGTTGTTGTTGTTGGTGGTGGTTTTTGTTTTTTGGTTTTTTTTGTTTTATCTTTGCTGCAGTCTTTATGCTTAAGACTTAAATAACCAATATATATTGAATGCATGGAATCCTTGCAGTGATATGTACTTGATAATACTTGACACAAGGGCTTGGGCTAAGTCTCATCAACAACAATAATTGTTTACCAGACATAAATATCCCATAGGTGTGAGATGAAAACCTGCACAAGTGACACAGAGAAAAAAACCATTGTCCTGTGGTATCACAAGGCAGAAGCACAACTGTGAAATTACTCTGGCAGACAGTGGCACAGCTAATAAGATGATCCTTTCAATCACACACATCAGAGTCTCCAGGAAATCTGTAATTTGTTAAAACTCCCAATCTGCCACTTCATTCTGAGAACATGAGGAGGAAGCAAGCCTGTACTCTGCCTGCCTGCACATACCTTGGCTCAGCAGCATTTTTCACATCTTTTCCATCATTTCTGCTAAAACACCAGGCAGGTATTAGGGAGAAAGCAAGGAGGAGAGTAATTTCTGTTGCTCACACACATCAGGAGACAGCAGCACAGGCATGCCACAGAAAAGAGCTTCTCTGAGATTCCTCACTAACACCTTCAAAAATACAGCAATTGTGATTCAGGTGCAAAGGTAAACCACTGGAACCATTCAAAGGAACACTGCATTGCTGAAATGCCAATTGTGCAAAACTGCTGATATTCCATTTCGATAGATATACTGCATCTGGTGTTTATGGCTTTGTGTTGTTGCCAGAGAGCCCCAGGAGCTTTGGTCTGGGAGCCAGGCCAGTGTCTACCAAGTTAGTTGCACTGCTGTGGATACACAAAGATCCAATATTTCTCTGGTTTAAAGCTTTCAGGCAGATTTTTCAGAGACTTTTGTTTTATTTATAGTTAGCACGTGTGGAGAGAAATAAAGCAGTCATTTAAAATGCTGTGCCACTTGTGAGCCTATTTCTTCCAGTTTCATATTTTAGTATCTTATTTCGAAGCACAGAGAATTGGAAATCTGGTTATTTCTATGTAAACATCCATTTGGGGATAGACAGAGATTCAGTAAGGGAATGCCTCTCCATTAAGAAAAGGCCAGAAAGAGTTTTGTCACAAAAGCTGGAAATGTGACACTATTCATGCAGATGGTCACAGTCTCTGTTACAGCCAAGTAACAATTAAGTGTTTTTCCTTCTCCCCCTCCTTATGGCACAAATTTTTGCCCTTCTGTTACAGAAAGCTCTGATCTGTCAATGGAGATGCCCCAAGTATTCTGAACCTCCAAGTTTTAAGGCTTTCTTCCGCTTCAAGGGATGCTCTCCATCCCTCCCTACAGAAAATCAAAAGAATTCCGGTCATTAAATTGCTGAAAAATAAAAATCAAAAAATAGGAGGCTGTAGTCTAACAAAAATCAAACAGAATTAGTAAAAACAAAGAGTTTCTCTTCAGGGAATATTTTAAGTGTCTGTGCTGACACAAATATTAAACAAAAATGTGCATAACTTTATTTTGTGTGGATATACAGGATGCTGGGCCATCTGTTGAAAATGGAAGGCTGCCAAATATCACAGAGTCACGCCTTGAATCTGAAAGCTGAGCCTACATGGCAAATCCATACATTTCTTCTGGTGTCTTCATGCCATCAGCCTTTCCTTTACATACTTCTCTGTTTTACACTTTCATGGCTGCTAAGCTGGATTGCTTCAGTTTTGACAAGGGCAGAGCCCAATTCTGCAAAATGGCATTGGCTGCCACAGAGCTGCTGGCAGGATACCTGATTGCATTCTTGAAGGTTTTCAGAATTGGGGTACATAAGACAAGCAGTATTTGGAAGATATGGGTCCCCACTCAAAGTTACTGATATCGGGAAAAAGCATACCATTGTGTAGTCCAGGAAAAATTCTTCCATCATTCATTCAGAAAAAGTAATCAAAAGGGAAATCCTTATAGACTGAACTTTTACACACCACCAACTTACACAATGAAAAAAACCTTGAGACTTCCATGAATACCTGACTTAATCAAAACTCTGCCATACTTTTAATTCATAAAAGCCTGATTCTTGTGTCTAAGTAGTTGAGAGTATGGGATGAGAGTTTCCCTAACTTGAAGAGTGGTTAATCAGCTCAGGACCAAGGCAGCAACAGCAAAACAAAATTTCTGGCAATTTTGTTGAAAATCTCATACAGATTTCTCACCTTGCCCCTGTCTATAGCAGAGAACTTTATGAAGATATTGGCTAAACAGTGTAAAAGTCACCATTACAGTGGTTGAGCCCGAAAGGAAATAATTTCCAGCACCTGCTGGCAATTGGCAAAGATACAGACTGCACTTTTCAAAGTTCAGAAACCCATCCAACATTAATGATGGCTTTGATACAATTTCCTCAAGTACAAAAGTGATCGTTAAATTCTTCTATAATTTCAATTGTTTTTTAATGCACATTCCTGCTGGCATACCCGTGTTTGGAGAAGTATCTGCTGTCAATACCACACTATTCATCAGCTCAAAAGCCAAATGGATTTCTCAGAACTCCTGCTTGTTTAGCCATCTTTCTCTGTAGTCCTCCCAGTGGGATGGAATGGAATTAAATTTAAACTAGGTTTTAAATTATTTAGTTGGAGATAATTGAGTTTGGAAAGTCATACTGGAGCATGATCACCCCTGGAAGAAGCTGAACATGATTTGAGGTGGCTGAGCCGGAGAAATGAGCTGGAATGCCTGGCCCAGTGAAGGTGTCCCTGCCCATGGCAATGCACTTGGAACACTGTGTTCTTTAAGTCCCCTTCCCACTCTAACCATCCTATAATTCTGTGTCACATTAGGTGCAGGAAATTTCTCATAGGAAAAGGCACAAGCTGCTGTCTTTCATTCTGGTCGTGCAGAAAGTAATTTCCTGCACGGCTAAGAATGGCATCCTTCTTTTTCTCGAAGGAATCAGGCCCTGTGGAGATTGATTGAAAAGCCTAGAGAGCAAATCACCTCATTTCTAGGGGGCCTATATTTTCCAAATAAAAGAAGCACAAGAAGGAGTTGGGTTTACATTATTAACTTATTGTGATTCCATGAAACCTCATGTAAGTGAGAGGAATGTCGGATTTGTCTTTACAAACAAGCTGTGAGTCTGCTGGTAGATAAGACTCGGCACTGACAGATAAAAGAAACAATGGGATGGATTCCACTGATTGATGAATGGAAAAAGATATTTGCCCTCACAAACAAACTGTAGGTTTGCTGATAAATTAAATTGGATATTGAAAGATTAAAGAAGCAATGGGGAAAAGACTATGAATTTTATAAGAATTAAAAATTAAAAGGGAGGATTATACATTAGAGAGGAATCTCAGGTATCAGGTGTTTGGGAAGTCTGTGCCTCTTAAGTACCTCAGCCAGTGGGGAAAGAGAGAGGGAAATGCAGCCGGGAAACGAGAATAAAAAGGAGGCTGCGTCCTCCAAAAATCTGAGAGATCCCAGGGGAATGCCCCATGGCCTCTCCCTTTATTCGAATAAAGCAAAAAGGACTCATCTGTCTCCTTTTTGGACATAAACCTCTGGTGTTTGTGGATTAATTCTCCTGACACCAGGGACAAAGCTGACTTAGCTAGAACGGCTATGTTGGTCTCGCCACTTTTAACTTCAGAGTAGTACACACAGATTTCTTTGTATTTCCTAGCTCAGTTACACCTACATCTCTCGTAAAATGAGTCACATCCACTTTAAGCGGCAACACGGAATTCTTTTCACTGCCCGCCCTCTGGCCGTCATGGAGGACCATCGTTCTCCCGGATTTATCTAATGGAAGCAGAGCGGCTCTACAGCAGCTTTCCTCGGGCCAGCATCCCGCTTAGCTTCTCAGAAAACCACACCCTGCCCTCGCAGAACAGAAGAAAAAAAAAAATTCCCTCTGGCTGATCCAAAACGAAGCCAAGCGATGCCAGCCGCAGCTCCGAGCACTCGGAGCTGCCGACCTGGCCCCATTCCGACAAAGCCGCGCCCCGGTGGGCTCGGGCTCCGTCCCCGGGGCGGAGGCTCCGCTCCCTCCGCCCCAACCCCGGCTCGCCCCCGCCCCATCCCGGCTCCTCTCCCCGCGGGCCGCACCGCGCGTGCGCGGCCTGGGCACGATGGCGCGGCCTGAGGGGCCCCCGACGCTGCCCGAGCCCCTGCGGCGGCGGCTCGTCTCCTTCAGCAGCTCCGTGTTCAGCGACAGCCACCGCGCCGCGCTCGATCACGTCCCCCGCGCTCCCCCGGGCTTCCCGGGCTACCGCGCAGGTACCGCGCGGGCCGGGCCCTGTACGGGCCGGGCGGGCGGCGGGGCCGGGCCCGGGGCTCTCCTGCCCAGCCGTGCCCGGGGCTCTCCTGCCTGCTGGGGCCGGGCCCGGGGCTCTCCTGCCCTCCGGGGCCCACCGGAGGCACCGCTCGCCCGAGCTGCTCTCCCCGCTGGCTTTCTCTTTGTTGACCCTGCCCGTCGTGGTGAGCGATGGCTGCGCCCATCGCGTCGCCAGTGGAACCTGCGGGCCGTTCTGTAACCTCTAGAGAGTGGCCATGGAAATGCGCGCATTACGCCTACGCAGAAAGGCTGTGTTGATTCCAGCCGATAAATCCCTTCTAAGCAGATCAAATTAATCAAGTAGACGTCCTTATTTCAAGACAGGAGTTCTCAATTCTTTGTGTAGTAACACTGCTAATACTTACTAACTAGTTCTTCATTTCATTTATCAACGATTTCAGAAGTAGCTTCTATCTTTAGTCTTTTTTTCTTCAGCTTCCTGTTTTGGAGATTACTCCTATGTTAATATCCAATCCGCTGAAACCAGTTGCAAATTATTGGACATCGGGATTTCAAAAATGAAGTTTTACACGTACATATCTTGGTGAGTTGCTGTAGCAACTGGCCATTGCAGTACTGTCTAGCTTGTTTATTAATTTTAGCAGTCCCTGCAAATAAGCATTAGTTTAATTTAGGGATAGAAAAATTAATTAGAATTTGCTTATATTGCTTAAACATTCATCCAAACACAGTTTTGGAACTTGCATAGAATTTATAAATAGCAATGCCATGTCAAGGAAACCTTTAAAATACCTTAACATTGTAATCACAATTGAAATTAGAACTGTTGGATTCTCTGTTTTTAAGTAAATTTTTCCTTAAGACTGGCTTTGTAGGTCCATTATAAAATCGTAAGTACAGAATTTACTGCCCACATGTTGGAGTTTGGGACTTGCTTTTTTCTACATTGCATTGTGTGATTGCATTTTGTTCTCTACAGACTTGAAAGGATGAACTTTAGTTTGACACGTATTTGAAACTGTTATTTCATAAGGATCAGATGAATTACTGACTTCCATCCAAGTGTCTATTTAAATAAAAGGTTGAAAAGGAAGAGTGGGCCCTGCAAGCCTACTGTCTAGCAGCTCTCTTGAGCTAAGCCTCAGTCAGAGATGGAGTAAGGTAAAAGCCACCAGGTAGCCAACAACTGGATGCTCAACTTGAATATATGACTAAATGATAAAAACACTTTGTCCCAGGAGCCAAAAGGTGTCTTAGATTCCAGGAAATTATGTAACTCCAGATAGGGTGTGAAGATTTCCTCTGAATAAATAAAAATATTTTTCTTAAGATTTAATTTGACTGGGAAGAGTCAGATTACTGACCTGGATGACGATAAGATGGAGCAGTATCTTTCTGTCATATTTACAGCAAGGGTGATAAAATCTTCTTTCTCTCTACAGATTGTGAAATCCTTTCCAGTTTGCCACTGCAGATGTCCCTCTATTTCAATGTTTATTTCTTCCCGTTTTGGTGGCTCATCACAGTTGCCATCCTCTACCTGAAGGTGAGAAGGAGGGAAAAGTGCTGGTTTGTAAATGTGTATTACATCAAACACAGCCTAGTTTGGGATACAGCTCACACACTGATGGAGGAATTCATGGAAACTGGAGCTTCAGGAGTGTATGTATGCCACTACTGCCAGCTGACAGTAGCACAGAGTATCTTCATTTAATCACAGACAACATGGCGAGAGGAAACTTGACTTTCTTCTTCCCTTCCAGTATCCAGACTTATCAGATTATTACAAGTTCATCCTGGTCACCGTCATGATCCTGGTCTCTCTGACAGAGCTCATTCGACTGTACCTGGGATATGTGGGCAACCTCCTGGAGAAAGTAAGTTACCAGATGTACATAGTAATTCCTGCAAGAATTTCTGCTTTTGGGAGTTGAACATTAACTGGCAGGCATTTTGTTTAAGAGATTTAAGTTGAGGAGATGGATATTTCTCTTCAGTTGCACTCTGCATCTTCTATTCCCTTGGCATTGGCTTCCACTTAATTTTGTGAATTCCAAGTAGCTTTCCCTCAGAAGAGAGTTCTCTCACTCCCTAAAATTGTTTTGTCAGAAAATAATGTTTGCTTAAAAACACAGGATATGAAAATATGAAACCACCTCACTTTACCTTTCCGTATAATGTGCTGGCTTTTGAAAAATTAGAAAGAAATGTGTTTTCTTCACAAGATTTTTGATTTTTTCATCCCAGCTGTTGGGTTTTTAATAGATGATGTCTCCCTGTTATAGGTGCCTGAGCTGGCTGGGTTTTGGCTCCTGACTCTCCTCCCGCAGTTGCCTATAATTCTCTTCTTGCTATTTAATGAAGGTCTGAAAATCCACTCTCTGGAGCGAGCCATGCACATCATCTTTGCTGCCTTCCTCTCCTTCCAAGTGGTCGCGGCCTTTTTCGCCCTGAGAAGGATGGTGAACACTCTGGCCACTCGCTTCCGCCTGACAGAGTTCCACCGCCTGGAGGAGCAGCGCCCCGCATCTGGCGGTCACAGCCTGGCCACAGGGAGCAGCTCCCAGGGCTGCTAGAGTTCACAGCCTGGCCACAGGGAGCAGCTCCCAGGGCTGGTAGAGTTCACAGCCTGGCCACAGAGAACAGCTCCCAGGGCTGGTAGCGTTCACAGCCTGGCCACAGGGAACAGCTCCCAGAGCTGGAAGGGTTCACAGCCTGGCCACAGGGAGCAGCTCCTGGGGCTGCTAGGGTTCACAGCCTGGCCACAGGGAGCAGCTCCCAGGGCTGCTAGGGTTCACAACCTGGCCACAGAGAGCAGCTCCCAGGGCCAGAAGGGTTCACAGCCTGGCCACTCTGGGAGCAGCTCCTGGGGCTGGTAGGGCCCCCGCTGCCGGCACAGGTCACGCCCCGAGGGCTTCGGGAGGTAACGGAACCCGGCTCAAGGTTGCTACAGTTCTCTTTCCATTTTGTTGGGTCATTCTTTGCCTTCTTGCCTCAGAGGTATTTGAAAAAACTGATCTTGCTCGAGAGCCAGCATTAAACCTCAGAGGCTGGAGTTCATTTCTGCAAGGAAAATCAAAGCCAATTGCATGACTGACTTGAGTGGACTATTTGTGGACTGATACTGAGTGGACTTGGAGAGTTTTGTGTGTTACAAAGTTCTGGCATTTTAAAAACAACAGAAGCCTTTTTCCTCACAGTTTGCACAAAATTATTTTGTTTACAATAAATCTTTTCTACACTTTTTTTTTCTGTTGGTACCAGTTTTGTCTGTCTTCCAGATATGTTGCACATATTTAATGTCTGATACCTCAGTTAGGAAAAAAACCCAACCCAAAACCAAACCAAAAACAAAAGCCTCAAGAAGTCTTGAGGGTCAAAAAGAAGTTAGTGAACAAAGACTACACTTTCAGAGATGGTCTTCCAGGTAATTCCAGCACTTATAAATTCCTTACTACTACACTTGTCATGTAATTTCAAAGGTGTTCATTCCACAAAACTCTTATGCTCATCTCCTTTGCCTTAGTGACATTTTTATCAAGTCAGAGCAGTGCCATTTTCCCAGACAGAGCAGTAACAAAATTACAGCCATTAAAAAAACAGGTTTCTGTCACTGAAAGGCAGAACCTGTTTTTCCCAAGCCAAGGCAAATACCAAGGTTCTCATTCCTGTTATGTGTATTAAATTCTAGGGTATCTTCTGCAGTTTTGATAATGGCTAAAAGTTCACTTTTTCTATCAAGGATTGATGGAGATCAAACATTAAAATAAATTTTTCATCCAAGTACTTTGAGCAGGGCAAGAGTTACCAGTTTTGAAAACTGCCACAAGATGCAAACTGCTGAAAGGATTGGAAGGAAGATGATTCCAACATGAAAAAGGCACATTATGCTTAAAGCTGTTGAATACTTAAAGCTTACAGAACCCCAAGTGAAAAAAAGGCATTAGCTTTACTTTTACCAAAACGTTAATTTTCCTTTCAATCCATGAATGAATGGGACAATAAATTACACTTCAGTTTGCTTCTTCATTTCATTATTATAAGCATATGTTATCAGAGCACATACTCCTTTGTTTTTAAGCAAGCTACCAGCTTGGATTACCTTTTGCACAGAAAGAGAGGAGTTCTCTAAAAGTCTCTCGGTTTTTTAACAGTTAGTATAAAACATTTAGAGCTCTGTAATCAGAGCCTGAGAGGGAGACAGTGAGGTTTAAGCAGGAGTTACATAATTTGAAAAATACTTTTCCAGCATTTGAAAATCCTTGTCAAAACATTCTTAACTGATGCAAGGGAAACATTGGACATATTTTTAATGTCAACCACAGTTTACTACTGGAGAATGCTAAAAACAGGGCTGAAGGAAGGTTTTTAACACCAAGTACATGAAATACAACATGAAGCTGAAAAAATCAACCATACACCAATGCTGGCAACAAGGACCTGGCCTTCAGGCTAAGGCCACGAGGTGTAACTCCAAGTCCTTGCTTTTAGTGATAAAGAAATGATGCATTTGGAAGATCAAATTGCCATGCAAGATAACTGTCTGGAGCCAAAGACATAAGGACACACAGCTGTTTGGGGATGGGGAGGAGGAGAGGGAAATAGAATTAAAAAACATACTGTGAGAAGTATAGTTTCTGGAAGTGCTAATTAGAGACCAGCCTGTGAGGTGAATCTCCAGTAACATATTTGATAAACACAAGATCTCTACCTATACTCTGCTTAGTCTTCCTAATGATCTGCTAGTCTGTTTTTAATTTCATAATTATTAGTTGCAATTTGGCAATTAAACTTCCCTTTAGTTTCCAAATTTCACAAGAACTGGTGAGACTTCAAGCAAGCAGAAAAAAAAATACACAAATAGAACACGAGAATTTAAGATTCAGCAGAGCAAGGTATTTGGGCAGTGAGGGGGATTGGTGGTTTTCCTCACCTCTAGAGAATAGATGGAAACCAAAATGGAAGGAAGGAACCCAAAACCACGGGAAACACGTGGAAGTTCACTGAGCAGCATCCAGACAGTTCTGAACACAAGCTGTACAAGAGTGGCTTTCTGCTGCACTGCAATTTGTGCCAAGAACACCCCAAAAAGTATTTTTTGATGCTCTAGATAGCTACCAGCAGCTCTCCCTTCACAATCAAGGTCTTTGAGTGGCTAAAGCCTAGGAACAGAAATCAGTTATTTTATTTAATGGAGTTTACTGTCAGGAAAGGCTAACAGCCAATTTTAAGGGAAATTTGTACTAATGCATTTCCTTTAACTGAATAAAAGAAATTAGGAATGAGCACACTATCTTAAAATGCTCTATTTTAGGTTACTGATCAATTTGAAGATGAGAAGAGTATTTTGTGATCAAGGGCATAGTTGGCAAATGGTTAATACCTGAACTTGGCCTGTGTCCCTTGTCTAAAATAGACTTTGTAAAAGGATTTCTCTTTTTGTAATAGTTGCAGGACTTTCAAGAAGGAGAAATTAAATTTAGAAGAGGCTTCAAATGTGTACCTAACTTAAGCAGATCTGATAAAGCACACACAAGATAAGACACAGGTTTGATAGAAAACAGACAATTGATAAAAAAGAAGGTACGGCATTAACCTTTCCATATCAACAGCTCACTCTTTACAATTGCTAAAAGAATTGCACCCAGAGGAATGAGATCATACATTTCTCAGGCAAAAGAAATGTAAACTGGACTGGACTTAGTTTGAATCTTTAAATAGTTGATGAAGCAGGTAGAATTGGCATCATTACATAGTCTGATAAGATGGCAAATAGCCAGGATAGGCTGCAGAGATAATTTATGTTGAAAAACAAATTTTGTTTCTCCAGGACAAAGGTCAGATAGCAACAATTAAAAAGAACTTTGCTCAGTGCTTCAAATAAAGCAAGGATAATAGAGGTTTGCTATAGGAGGCAGACAAAGCTGTATGTAAAGCTCAGCTGATAAGAGCAAGAAGAATTTAAAGTATAATGGAATAAATAGCTTCAAGAAGTGCAACACTGAGAAAAAATGTGTATGTTGATCAGTGGTGCCACCAAAGTTGCCCCTGGGTACATAAAGGAGAGAATTTATTAAAGGAAAATAAATGTGAAAATTTACTAGCTTGAAATCTTTGGGGATTCAGCAGAAATGTTATTCCCCCAGCTAAGCAGCAGCCTGCAGCACACAGTTCCACATTCATAAAATACATTCAACTTTTGAAGTTCCTTATGAAAAAAAGCACTTTTTCAGATGATCCACAGTTTGCAAGTAATATAGTCCCTGGGAAGCATTTGCTGGCGAAGACACTTGAGCACAAGGGAGAAACTGTTGACAGAAAGGAACAAATCTGGCAGGTAGCTGCAAGAACAGTCATGCCAAGGCCTGTGGCTTCCCTGATGAATTTGGGAAGTACTGATGGCTTCCTTGAGAGCTGCCTTGAACATCCAGTATTAGGGCAGGGGTTCCTGCAGTCTGTGAAATAAGGCACTGTTGTTCTTTAAGGGATAGAAAAGACCCTTCTATATTCACACTGGTAGGGCCCCATGCTGTTCCCAAGTAAAATAATCAGGAAAAAAATGCCTGAGCACTCTTTAGTTTCCACACTTTCAGTGTAGTGAAAACAATCAGCTGAATTCATGAAGGTGAGAAGAATATCAGAGATACCTGTCTGTAATCACTTGTACTGCTGGATCTTTGAACAGTGCCTCTCAGCCCATGCAGCCACTGTCTGTGTCAATCCAGAGGGATTCCTGCCAGTCAATGTGTTTGAGCTCCTGTTTCAATTACAGAAAGGATTTTAGCATGGACATAATCTCCTCTCTTTGTTTGGCCTTTGACCCTGCAGCCTTTTGCACAGGAAATATAGGTTTTTTTCACAAGATTAAGACCTGCAAGAGTAAGATACTTGAGTATCTTCTGCAGGATATTAATGTAAAAGTCAACAAAATATGTAGCTAAAGCACTCTGTATCTCTCTACTTGATTTTTGTTGTTTGCTTTTAAAACACCTTAATTTGAAGCAAATTCGTACCACAACCAGAAATACAACAAATCTTCCTCTTATAAAGCAGCTGGGAGTAGATGAACAGCAAGTCTTTGAACACCTTCATTTTGAAAATCCTGGAGGAATCTTACTCCTTTTTTTTTTTTTTAATTATTTAGCATGGTTAACAAAGCGTGCATAAAAATATGGGGTGGGGAAATATTTTGAAGCTGCTCCTTTTTGCTAAGTAAAACTCCATAAAAAATAATTTTAAATTCTCAAACCCTACCAGGCACTCAGGAGTGGGTGTCAAGGTGATAATAAAAGGACAATGTCAATTTTTAGGGAAATACTGATAAGGCAGCAACAAAAGGATTAGCCAGGCTGGCTGTAGTCAGGGACAGTGAAATGTGACACAATAAAAGCTCAGTTATTGAGTTGAGGGCAGCCCTTTGGACATAAAAGACTGAAATGAAGAAAAGCTGTGGGTTGCTTTGTTCTCAAATATGACTTCTTTTTTTTTTTTGGCAGAAGCATGAAATATTGTAGTGATATTGGAGATTTGATAATAAGAATAAAAACCCAACCAAGGAGAATTCTCTGAGGGTTTATTTAGGATTCACTGTAAGAGCAATTTTCTTCTAAACATCATCTGCAACAAAGCAACCCAACAGGCATGAGCAGAGTGGGACACATTTGCCTGTGTTTGCGTTTCTCAGTCCAACTTTCAATCAGAGAGTGATAGAATCGCTGAAAAAGACTGGAAAAAACCTCTGAGATCATGGAGTCCAGCTGATAACCCAGCATTCAGCCAGGCTCACCACTAACCCCTGTCCCTAGGCACCACATCTGCACAGTTTGAGCACTCCCAGAGACAGTGACACCACCACTGTCCTGGGCAGCATGTTCCACTGCCTGACCTCCCTTTCAGTGAAGAGATTTGCCTTAAAATCCAATCTGAATCTCCTCTGGCATCATTTGAGGCTGTTTCCTCTTGTCCTAGCACTTGTTACCTGGGGAAAGGGACTGACCTTCACCTCTTTCAGGCAAGAGCTCTGCCCATTGCCCCACTCAACAAACAGTTTGGGCTTGTAAAAGTAAAATAAAATAATTTCTTACTCTTCTACCTGGGGGGGTTAGGATGTTCAGAGAAGTTGTGCAGTGCTTTAAGCCATTTTCCTGCTTTGGTTTCAGTACTGCTGAAATTAGCCATGAACAGGCCTTGTCCTGGGCCTGAAGGCTGAGGGACCCTTCTCCCCCGAAGCTGAAAGTCTTCAACCAGTCCTGCTTGCTGCATACATGATATGGTGCTGCCCATCATCCTGTATGAAGGACATCCAGAACACAGATCTCCCCATCCTTTCTGGGAATCAGGCACTGTTCCAGGCACGTGGACTCAGCCCTGCAGAAGTCCCGGTGCTGTTTGTATGCAGAACAGGCACACGCTACTGGCTCGGTGCTCCAGCAGCCTTGCAATGACAGCCCTGTTATTTACCACCCATTTGCTGTACATCATTAACACTCTGTAGGCTTTCTGACATGCAGCTTGTTCCTGCTCTCCCTTCTGCGTGGTTTTTGATGAGCTGGACACATAAATGGTGCTTTTTGGGGCTGTGTTCAGGGAGTGCTCACAGTTTGGTTTGCCTGCTGCTGCAGCAGTGGGAGCTGCAAGCTAAGAAAAATGGAGGCACCGGCTTTGCTGACAGCAATATGCACATGGATGCTGTTGCCTGGATCCTTTTAGGGGAAAAAAAATTGGAAATATTTTCTATGGTGTTTTCAGCCAGCAGAGGGGCAGGGCAGCTTTTCCCCTTGCTAGAAATCTAAGAAATCCCCATTGTAATATCTAGTGCTTATTATCCTTGATAGCTTCCTGCTATCCCACATTTGTTGGCATAATCAAGCACATCTTTACTGCAATATATCTTTCTCAGGTGCAACCCACCCTTAAGAGAGCCATTTTGGCTGATTAAGTTCAAACTGTTGCATTTATTCTGTCACATGCAGATATTTTTCTCCATCCCTATTTCTCCTTCCACCTCTGAGCAAAGGCAGACCACTGCATTTTCCAAAAAGCAGATGAAAACACCCAAATCCACAATTACAGACCCCTACAGCCAACTGGCACAAGTCACATCAACAAGAGCTAGGGGGAAAATAAAAGTTCAAATGCCCAAAACAAATTAAGGCACGGCTAAGTTGAATGATTTCAAGGGCAGACCTAAGATGCACATACAGCACAAATATTTTGATGATCTCAGTTAAGAGACTCCACCTCTCTCCCTCTTCAGGGCCACAAAGAAAGTTAGGTCACTACAAAAACATTTTGGACTGAAGTACTCCAGCAGGAGAATGCACCCTTCCTTGGGGTTTTAACTGTTAAAGCCTTATAAAGCAAAAACGCTTACAAACAAAACTGGGATGAAATCAGTGTAGTAGGATTTTTTGTTATGTTCGCTTTTAAGGCTAACTATGAGAGCTTCACGTTACCTTCAGGGTGCTTTCAAGCCTGACACTGAGACACAGTCAATGCACAACTGAGGACAGATCTTTTTGCCTCCTGTACATTGAATCCTGACATTCATTGGAAAACTGAAAGCAGGCTTGGAAGTGGGGGGAAAGTGTCTGGTGGTGCATGGTGGCAATGCCTGCTCATCGCCTTGGTCCAAGAACCCGCACCATGGCTGACAGACACACAAGAATTTGAGGGTGGGGGAGACCTATAGTTACATTTCTGTGACAGTAATTACATATATTTCACACAGTTTAGCTGATGCCATGTGGCACAATAGGTGCTGTGAAGAATACTCATTTATTAAGTAATTTATTGCATAATAATTAACAGCTAATCACTTGTGAGTTAAGATGCTCTGGGAACAGACCCAGTTCACAGACCGTTCTGCCTCCTTCCAGGAAAAATGACTATTTAGAGTGTTCCTCACCCCCACAAAAGCCTCCATCTCTGCAGAGCCCCTGCTTGCATGCACAGATATCTGCAGGTGATCGCTGTGTGCATAGCAGCAGCCCCAGCAGAGAAATCAAACTCTCAGGTAATATCCGCTGGGTAGGCAGGGAGCTGCAGCTGCTTCCTCTGGGATGGAGAACAGGCTTTTAGGCCAGGCTAGAAGAAAAATGCCATCTCTAGGCCTCATTTCTCTGCTCTGTCTCATTAATTTGAAGCTGTTGCAGCTGTATCTCCACTTAATCACAGTCGCTCACTTGAGGGAGTATCACTCAGCCAGTAACAAATTACAGCTAAAATTTTCTGCACTTGAGCTGATATGGCAAAACCCACTTTCTCCAGGGGTGATTGGCCCTAGTTTGTGGTTATATTACAGCTTAATGCCATTCAAACCACAGCATGAAGCCACACCCCCACATTTACACTCTAGCAGTCTGTGCCAGCACTCAAGTGAGGTGTCCTCTTAAATCCACCACTTCACACAAGGACATCTGAGCCTCTGGAGGTCTCCCTCAGCATGACAATGACCTCAGCAATACCCCAGCCTCTACCAGCTGGCAGACTGTCATGAGCAGCAAAGACACATGAGAGGCGTCCCAGTGGGCTGTGAGCACCCCATCCCTTTCTCAGCTCTCTACTTGTAGGAAAGAATACCAAACTCATGTCCAGCATCTCACTTGACAGAGATTCTCCCCTCACATTATTTGTTGCTTTGACATCTCAGGTTAAGGTAGCAGCCACAGCCACCACAGGTTGAATGAGATATTTTCAGTTTTTCTTGGCTTTTCTGATGAAGTAGGTGCAAATAGAACAAGGGGTCTCCCACAAGAAACTGCCTCCTTATCTTCTGCCCTATCTTGATGGTTCATGTCCAAGTCCTCTGCACAGTGCTGTGGGGTCAGATGAGGTTTGCCCTGCCTGCTTCAAAATCCAGGGAAAAAAAAAACAGTCAGATGAACTTGAAGGATTTGCGGAGAATGTTTTCAACCAGGTTTAGCAAATGTCTTTTAAAAAAAAAAGTCAGCTGATGTACAAATACTGTTCTTCACCCACAGTTCCTAGGGCATGTCTCAATCTCCAAGTAAATCCTGGCCCTCTGAAACCTCTGCACTAACCTCAGTCACATAGCAATAATGCATGAGAGAACAGTTCCCACTGAAAAGAAAAAATCATTTGTGGTGGCCCATAAATCATCAGAGTGTGTCATTTCATATGGCCATGGGCTGTGCTCAAGCAGAGCACTGCACAGAGAGGTGACAAATTCATTTTGGATGTCAGAAGCAGCAGAGCTTCCAGTCAATCTCTGGCTTGACCAAACTCAGATTTACAGATCCAGCAGATTTGTCTCGTTTTATTGTCTATTAATTCATTCTTGAGTAGATGAGAGAGCAGATGCCCATACCCTGGCCTGTAGCAGAGGGAAGGAAGTTTGGGACTGAATGCCTGCTCAGCAAGTTCACTGGTGACACGAAGTTGGGAGCAGTGGCTGATACCCCAGAGTGCTGTGAGCCCTTCAGAGGGACCTTGACAGGCTGAGAGATGGGCAGGAAGAACCTCCTGGAATTCAGCGAGGGCAAATGCAGGGTCCTGCACCTGGGGAGCAACAGCCCCAGGCTGGGGGAACCTGCTGGGCAGCAGCTCTGCAGAGAAGGACCTGGGGGTGCTGTGGACAACAAGCTGTCCCTGGGCCAGCAGTGCCCTGGGGGACAAGGCCAGTGGGATCCTGGGCTGCATTAGGAGCTGCATTGCCAGCAGGTCAGGGAGGTGATCCTGCCCCTCTGCTCAGCCCTGGTGAGGCCAGTCTGGAGTGCTGTGTCCAGTTCTGGGATCCTCAGGACAAGAGAGACAAGGAGCTCCTAGAGTGGGTCCAGAAGAGGGTGACAGAGATGATTAAGGAACTGGAGCACCTCATTCTGAGGAAAGGCTGAGGGAGCTGGGCTTGCTCATCCTGGAGCAGAGACACTGAGAGGGAACCTCACCAATGTCTGTCAGTGTCGGCAGGGAGGGGTCAGAGCACGGACCAGGCCATGGCACAAGGGGACACGGGCAGGAACTGAGGCTCAGGAAGTTCCATCTGAACATGAGGAAGAACTTCTTCCCTGTGCAGTCCCTCACTGGGGACATTCAAGAACCATTTGGACACCATCCTGTGCCACGTGCTCTGCCATGGCCCTGCCTGAGCAGGGAGGTTGGACCAGGTGATCCACTGTGGTCCCTTCCAGCCTGACCCATCCTGAGATTCTGGGATATCAGCACCCCCTCTTAATTCAACTGGAAGAGCAGGAAAGGAGGGATGGGCTGTTCCTAAAGCCAGCCTGGAGTTCACAAGGCAAAACAGTTTCTTTAGACATAGTGGAAAATAAAAAGCAACACTATTTGGGACTGAAACTGTGAATTTTTATAAGAGGGAAACTGCTAACTACTGCTCACAATGGGCTTGGGCTCTGGCTCTGTCCTGCTGTTTCACACACAGGTCACACACATACCTTAGGTGCTTCCAATAAAAAGCCTGACATCTCTCCCAGACACAGTCATGAGGGGAACGTGCTGTCACTTCACACCAGATAAGGCGGGGGAGCATGCCATCCCCACCTCCTGCCTGCACCCAGAGCCCAGATGGAGCTGCTGCTGCCGTGGGTTTGGCTGCAGAAAGCCCTGCCCAGGCACATTGCTCCAGGCTTTCCTCTGTGCATGAGCAGAAGTATCAGCGGGACATTCTGTCTGGATGAAAAGCTGCAGGGAAAGGTGATCCAATGGGAGGATCACGCTTGGGTTACAAAGCAGCCTACAGCTCTATTAAAGGAGCTGGCTTCCAAAAGAGGAGCACAGTGTGAGGTTTACCTTGTTCCTGGAAAAGCTGGAAAGCAGAAGCATCCATCTGTTTATCAATTGTTTGATCAATGGCTTTGGGATCCAAACCTTATCGAACTGGGAAAGAGAAGAGTTAGCAACCTAAAGAGCCTCCAAGCCCCCTTTGTGGATCCAAGAAGGGAAAAGGGAAGATAGTGACTGACCAAATCCAAGGCCAAGATAATGGCAGTACTATTTTAGCCCCTGCTGCCTTTGAGCTCAGCAAGGAAACAAGCACACTCTGTGCAAACACATTAATGGTTTCCTTCTCTTTACAATAGAAAATTACACGCACTTATCTGCCTCCTAGGGAGGTGTTTGCATTTAATTCTCTGCTATTTACAAAATATTTTGAAAACCATGCATAGAAAATGGTTGGTAAGAGGTGATTGCTCCACCTATATCAAAGGAAGTCATGACAGGATGTCTTTGGGAGATCCATTTTTCTCTGTTTCAGTACCCAAAACTGGATGGCACTAACCAGCACTGAAGTGAGCTGCTGTTGGGGAAGTGTGTGCAGGGAGCTGTCAGCTCTGCCTCACCCATCTCTGCAGGCAGGAGAGCCCCATCAGCATCAGCAAATTTGGATGAGCCTGTTAGGGGAGAGCAGAACAGGCAGCCCTTGCCAGAGGGGCAGGGCAGCTGCCAGCTGAGCATGGAGGATGTTTGTTCCTTTATCACTTCAGTGCAAACAACGTGCTCTCACCTGGTTCTCACAACACTGGCATTTACAGCACCTCAATCGGTGCTGAATTCTCGCCAACCACTCCTCTAGCAAATCCCCCTCCACACTGCAAATGTTGCTTCTTCACCGATTCAACAGCTGAAATAAAGGAACTTCCCTTTCTTTTTTCTATTTTATTTATTTTTTGTGCATGTGTGTGTTTTGCCTTCTTTTCTGTTTGTTTTTAATTCGGTTTTGTTGTTTGTTTTTGGTTGGTTTTGGTTTTTTGCATGGGGGAGGAGTATGGAAAAGAGTTATCCTAGAAAAAGACCCCAGGTCCCCCTTTTGACTTCTTCGCCAGTCTCCTCACCTGCAGTAAAACACAGCAGGGCCATTTCCAGCCTCTTCTAAACTGACCCTGCAGAGCAAACCCTGAGCTGGGCATATCCATGTGCAATCCCCCCTCCCTTCAGCCCACACCTCCACAGCAGATCCTGCCCAAAGCTGCTTCACAAGCGCCGGGAGACCCTCGCGGAGCGGCACTGCCCGGCCCCATTCCAGCCAGGGGCTCCCAGCCCAGTAGCATCTCCCAGGCAGCTGCAGCCAGCGCCCTTCCTGGGCTTTCGGTGGCAGACAGCTCCCTCCAGTGGGACACCTGCAGAGCACCATGCACCTTCCTCTCGAGGAAATCCCCTCAAGGAGAAGTGACCGGGCTCCAGCTGCGGGACAGGCGGGGAAGGCAGCTGTGCTTTACACTCGGCCAGGATCGTGGGGCTTTTTGCAGCCAGCATCCAGGCAGGCGCCAAAAATGCTGTCCCTCATCATTCAGTGAGTGGGGGCTCACCTCCATAACTTGACCAGGCTTCCCACCAGTATTTTAAGTCAAGTTCTGGAGGTGTTTCTCAGCCAGGCTGGAAGAAATTCCCCACAGATCCTCGGGTCAGGGCTTCACACGGGGCTCTGCCTTGGGGCAGGAGAAAGCAGGTAGCACTAAGCAGGATGCAGAATAATTTTTAATTTCATATTAAGCACCAAAACATCCTATTTTCCTTTTTTCTTATAACAAAAATCAATTTTCCTGTGCAGATCTCAAGCACAGTAAATCAGCAGACGTACAGCAGCATGGAGCAAGCATTTTGTTCCCAAGCTGAGCAAGCATTAAAAAAAATAAATTACAACACGAGGAACACTGGTGTGGGATACTCACGATCCATAAAACACAGTGGAAAGGTTGGCACAGCAGTGGTTGTGTCAGAACCCCTGGGAGATGCGGGAGCACCCGCACAGGTGACGGAGGCCCCCTCAGAGTGGGGGAGGCCGCTCCGGGATGGCCGCTCCAGCCTGGCCAGGGTGGACACGGACACTCCAGAGCCACTCGGGGGGCCGGGCCCGCAGCTTCAGCTGGAAGGGGTCGAAGCGCAGGCACTCCCCCAGGGCATGCAGCTCCATGGCCGGCTCCTCCACGGCCCTCACCGCCGGCCCCTCAGGCCCTGGGCTGCTCCCGGCGGCCCGGCCCCACACGGCCATGACGCTCAGGGCACCAAAGGCCACCAGCAGCACCAGGCCGACCACGAGCGCTGCCCCCGCCAGCATGTCTGCGTGCCGGAGGAAGGTGCTGATCCCTGCAAGACAAAGGCCACGGTCTCATCCCGGTGCCTGCTGCCCCAGGGACCCCCGCGTGCTCACAGTGCCCCACAGCTCCTCAAGAAGTTCAGCATTGTCACCCTGCAGAAACCCTCACACCTGCCTCCAGGCCAGAGCGTGTCTCCCGAACTTCCATCCCGGGGAAATGCTTCAGCCGAGAGCCAGGAGAGCATAAGGATGGTGCTACCCCAGAAGAGCAAACAGAGCAAAGCCATTGCCAAACCCATGTGCAGCTACACAGAGACTAAAAGAGCTGCTGCTGTTCCCATTCAGGGAGGGCTCCTCCCCGTGGCCCAACAGATAAAGATGGGTTTATAAAGTCAGCTGTATCAGAATAGAACAATAACCAGCTGATCTGTACAGGCTTAGACTGCTCAAATTACTAACTTGGTAGGATGGGTGAGAAATTATATTTGGCCATGAGCTCACGTTAAGGTTTAAGCCGCTGCAAGGATGTTGAAGTAGTTTTGGTAAAGCAGCCACAGTGTTTGGAGCACATATGTTACAATATTGCTGTTTTCCAGCCTATGAGGCCACATTACTCTGCAAGATTGGATTAGCCACCTCTGATCACAGTCGAGCACCATATGCCATCTGCTCAGCCTTGTGTCAAAGCTGGGGTAAACACCAGGAACAACACTGTCCTTCTCACCAAGATCTACTCAGAGTGACAGGAGAACACAGGGCACTCCCAGTAGCCACCAGGTTTGCTGATCACATCATCTACAGCAGAGAGAGCTCATTAATCACCCCTGACCACACTTTGCTTATAACTTAAGGTCTCACGTGTGCCAAGTTGTAACCCTGATGCAGAGAAAGCAGCAGTCTGGGGGAAGGGAGGCCGAGACTCATGAAGAAGTTCCATTCCCAGCTCAGAACTGCCTTGCAAAGACATTGCACATCCTTGCCAGGAACACCTGAAGCCACCTCTCCAGTAGCATCACACACATCACATCAGCAGCAGGGCAGGACCCCAGGCTAGGGGAGAGCCCCTTGCCCTGGTGTGTTCACTCCAGGCCGCGCTGGCACCAGCAGCGCTGCACAAATACCTCTCCCACACTGACACCAGGAAAACTGCAGACCGCGAGAGGGAGCAGAGCTGCAATCCCATCCTCTACCTGGTCGGGGAGTGCGGATGCAGAGCGTGCCGGACTTAGTGGGAGAATGATCCTCATAGCCCTTCTTGCAGCGGCACAGGTAGGTGCCCACACCATTGAAGCACTCTGCCTCCTGCCCACAGAGGCCAACCCCAGCCTGGCACTCGTCCACGTCTATAATGGGGAAGAGATGCCCTAAGTCAAGTCAGGCTTGGTATAAAAGGGTTTATCACAGGAAAAAAAGGAAGCACTCACCTTCAACAAACAGTGAAACAAGCTGCAGCTTCTCCACGCCCACCGAGGTGTCAAGCAGCTCCTCCAGCTGGGAGCGCAGGAGCAGGGACACGTTCCTCTCCTCAGGCTCCAGGTGCAGCCAGAAGGTGAGCAGCAGGTTGGCATCACTCATCCTGTGGGCAGGGGAGAGCCCAGGGTGAGGCAGGAGGAAAACATCACTGCAGGCCCAGTGCTGACAGGTCACTGAGACCTACTACCCTTGGCATGGGGTCGTGGTGCTTCAGGCTCTTGCAAAGATTATCTGTGCCAAGGGGCAGCTTAGCACTTGAACCATAGGAAAAACGAAAGCCCAGGAATGGCTTCTCATCTGGAGCTAGGCTGAAATGACCAGCTATTTATGTAAAGTTAATTGTAGTAGCAATCTGCAGTCTCAGACCAGCCTCTGCTGACAGCTCCCAGCTTTCTCCAGCAGCCACTGTGGCACGTGAGACTATCCTCTTTACCTTCCCGGGTTTAAATCCATCTCAGACCTATATAGACCCCAGAAAATACTAAACCATCAATTTTCACCATCTTTCCTCTAGAAAACAATATTTTTTTCTACTTTCAGGACAAATTACAGATCAAGGAAGAACAAATATGTCTCTTCCAGGGGAAGGTGAGTGAGAATTCAAGACACTACTAATCCAAGAAATATTACAGGTTGTAGCAGTTACCTGCCAAGCCAGCAGCACAGCATTAATCCTACCTTTTGACGTCCTTTAACTTTATTTCACTGACTCTATTGGCAAAAAGCTTCATGTTCTTCTGGATCTGCACAGGAACAGAGTGACCAGTGCAGGTTTAATGTTTGACAAGCAGGAGTATGACAGCAAACATCTTCTTTTCTCACTGTAGCACCCCATCTTGCTCTTCCCCCTTCACAAAACACCTGGGATGCAGAGGATGCCCCATAGCCCACTGCTCTGAGCCCTTTCTTTAGAAGAACACCAGTAGTTTCCATCTGCTTAACTCCAGCTCATCTCCCCCAAACACAAAAGCACAGTATGGTCTCTTCTACATGAAGATTTGGGACATCTCATCTGTTTTTCTCCACCTCCCCATGCCTGCACTTACATGATTCTTGAGAGATTCAAGGAGACCCTTTTGGAATTCACTTCCACCATAAGGAATCCAGTCCTTGGGTTTGATTTCAACAGTGACTTCAAACAGCACATCTACCAGAAAACACAAGATCCTGGCATGTCCAAATGCACAAAATACATACAGGTTCCTTAAATACCAACACTAGAACAGCACCATGCTTGTGAGGTCAGTTCCACATGGCTATTTCTGGGGCTATGCATCAGGTAGGACAATTTGTTAAGTAAGAGGTGAACACAAACCTTACTTAATACTTGTTGATGAATACTAGAATTGATCTTTCAGTGAAAAACTGACACAAAGCAACATATCCAATACATATCCAATCACGTTCACATGCCTTTAGCTCTTCTGTTTCCCAGTGGGATTGTCATAATTATTGATGGAATCTAAAAGTCAATTTCTCTTGGAATCCAGACTGGCACAGATATGCCAGTTGGCTGTTTAAAACCTATTTGTTCATCAATATTTCCCCCATTCAGAGCTCAGGCTCCTTCTGTACTGACTTCCTTTGTGCAAGCTGTTTCTGTGGCTTGCTGGGCCATACAAGCCCTGCATTTATACATATTTTTTAGTTGCTCTCCCATAAGAGGGTTTTACTTTTCTCCCTGGTCTGAGGAACAGGATTTCTGCACAGTTCTGATTCTGGTAGTCACAGGACATCCATTGGAATACACTGGAGGAATTGAGGTTCAATTAATTCACCCTCATTCGTCTTAGAAATAACTTACTTAAATAGCCAACAAGTAATGCTTGAACTAAACAAACCAGCATTTATGTCAGGGTTGCCCCTGAACTCAGGTTTCTCCAGGGGAGATACAAAGTGGCAAAAACAGAACTGTGGGATTGCAGTGACATCTTTAAAAATAACATCTTCAGAGTGGGTACTAATCAGAAACAACTCCCACTGCTCTCTAAATGTGATGAGCAGGTGATGTCCAGCACAGCCTCAGGCAGCTCCCTGAGCTTAGGGCAGTGCCTTAAGATATTCTTAATTCTGCATGGCTCACCTCCAGGATGGTGCTGGGATTGCAGTCCTGTGTCATTCTCCACAGATGACATCAGATCTGCCAAAGTAAGGGAAAGCATCAGGCTGCTATCACTGATGTACCAGTAATGGGGGAGGGAAGTGTGTTAGGTCAGTGTCACTTTGTAAAAAGAGTGCCACGTGCCAGCTCCTTCCTCTATTCTTCATACTCCAGTTAAAATATCAAGCTCTGACAACAATCTCTTCTCCTCTACAGTAGAAAGTACTCTTCAGAAAGAAATTACCCCAATAAACCTCATTTCCATTTCTGGAAGCAGACAAACTTTTATCTGTGAAGCCACCAGAGCTGCTTTGGATCCCAGTGGAGCAAAACAGTTTGGGTATTACATGCCAGCAAATGCAAAAAATCTGAATAAAATCTACAACAGAGGGGCAAGAAGAATTTGGAGGTGAGGAAATACCAATTGAAAACATCTACTGCTTTCAGGAAAAAATTACAACATATCAGTAGCTAAATATTGCCTGTGTAAGTGATCTACCATCAACTCCTAAACTTTCTTATGAGACAAAGGACTTTAACCTTTCTCCAGCTTCTGGAGCTCAAACTCAATGATCATGCCTGGAAGCACTGTGACAGGCTACAGAGGAATCAATGCAAGACAGGCTGTGTGAAACCAAGATGGGCATTCCCAGTCTGCTTTGGGGGGTGAAGTCACACCTGAGAGGCTGGCTTCTCCATGGATAACTCAAAATACTTGGAATAGAAACCAGCCTGTCCCTATTATGAGTAACATAATCCCATAGATGCCCATGTTACAAACTGATAATCCTTTGTTTTCTCAAGTCCCTCCCTCCTCAGATATAGGAGTCAAGAGTGGTACCATATGGCCCAACTGAAGGTAACAGCCATGTCTACAAGTAAAACCTCTTAAGAGAGTGCTGCATCACTGGAGGTGAATATTGCGCATTGTCAGGCATCAGTTCAGCCAGTAATAACCAAAAAATCATCTTACCAAAGAGGTCTTCAGTTGTTCCTCCCAGAGACACCACATCAGCAGCAGTCATACCAGGAGAAGAGTAGAGAGGTGGTTTTGTATTGGTGTTTAGTGGTGGTTCTGCCATCACTGGTGTCTGTGTGTGATGTGCAGCAGCTGTCACTTCTGGGGGGCTGTCACTGCCCTGACCCAGGGTAGGAGATGTGCCAGAGACAGCTACACTGCTGCTGGGCATCTCCGAGCAAGGGGAATCAGCTGGCTGACATGGGACCATAGTGACCAGAGCAGTCCCTGGCTCTGTGCCCCCCTTGATCAACTCCAAGGCAGGTGGCTCAGCTTTACCCCCTCTGTCTTGCCCAGCTGGAGCTGGCTCCACCAATATGTCATCTTCAGTTTCTCTGCCCTTGCTGCCGTTGTCCTTAAGGTTCCTTTCCAGCCTGGCTTCATCCTGACCATGCTTACTCAGGTTAGCACCAGATCGACCATTTTCCATGAGATCAGGAGAATATTCTGGGCTCACAATATCAGGCTGGATCCTACCATCAGCAGGTGCAGCTGGTGGGCCTGGAAGAGCTGTCAGCACAGACAACAAACCTTTGGTCACTGCTGTCCTCCAGCTGTCTTTTTTAGAGGTCTCCTGGGGAGCTGCTGTGGTGTCACTTGAAGAGCCCACAGTCTCAAAGTCTCTGAATACGTAATACTGTCCTTTAAAATACCTGTATTCATGGCTTCTGAAACCACTCCCTGACAGAAACAGCACCTGGACCTCAGTGGCTTGTGCAGCAAAGATCAGGGTGCCTCTGTTGTGGCAAGCAAACACCACTTTGGTTTCCACACTTGACGAGACCCCCTGGAAAATGATCTTGTCCTGGTTATTGGCACAGCCATCGCTCCCCTGGAACCCCTGGACATAGATGACAATGTGCTTCTGGGGACCTGCCCAGATGGTCCAGTTGCACCAGATGTTGTGTTCAATGTCAGCATGCAGCGGGAGGTAAAACACGCCAGACCCATCCCGGAAGATGAGGTGGCAGCTCCTGATGGGAAAGTACTCAGTTACCCAGGGAGGGCCCAGCTCTGACACATCACAACACAGAAAAGAAACATGAAATCAAAGGTTGTTATAGTCACAAATTATATCACATATTACATTTTATGTTCTACATCAGACTTTGAGGAGCACTGCAAACTGCCACGGGAGAGGCAGCATTTCAGACCCTCTACTGCTACAAGAATTCTGCAGTTTCAGCCCCTGGAGCCACATATCCACACTTCAGCTGGAGCTAAGCCTCTGTGAGAGGTTGCATGAAGCAGACCCAGTGCCAGCCAGCTCCAAGATGGACACAGCACTGGCCACCCCAGTGAGAAGGAAGGAGTGGCAGAGACAAGGCGTGATGGACTGCAGCTCCCATTCTCCCCTGCCCCTCCAGAGGCAGGGGAGGGGGTAGAGAAACCAGGAGTGAAGTTGAGCCAGGGAAGAAGGGAGGGGTGGAGGAAAGCTGCTTTTAAGATTTGGGTTGATTTCTCATTATCCTACCCTCATTTGATTGGTAAAAGTTAAACCAATTTCCCCAAGTAAGTCTGTTTTGCCCAAGATGGTAAACAGTCAGTGATCTCTCTCTGTCCTTATCTTACCTCACAAGCCTTTAATCACATTTTCTCTCCCCTGTCTGCTGAGGAGCAGCTTTGGAAGGCACCTGGTATCCAGCCAGCATCACCCCAGCACAGTAGGTTATGATTGCCAAGTGGAGACTGCAGGTGAGAGGCACAGCCTTGTCCTTGCCCCACCAAGTACTTTTGACTTCTAAAGATGACTTATGCCAAGACACAAAGTGTTGGGACACCTACCAGCATGTTTCCCTTGTTGTCCTTCTGACATCTGGGTGTTCCTGGATCCACCAGAGGGCTCCCAAGTCTTTTGGTCTCTTGGCAGTGTTTCTCCCCACATAGCTGCAGGATGTGCAGGAGTGATGCTGAAGGAGGCAGTTGTCCTCTGTCCTGCACCCACTTGCAGAGCTTCTGTGGTTCCCTGCGTTTTAAATCCCCTGAAGTTGTAGACAGAAGCTGGTTTGTCACGAGGTGCACTGTCCTGATGCTGCACAGGCACCTCCTGCTCCTCTCTGGTGTCAGACAGGGAAGCTGGTGGCACCCCAGAGCCGCTGCTGACATGGGCCTCAGGCTGGGTAAGCCTCACAGCAGGCCCTGGGACAGTGACAAAGACAGGGGAGGGACTCCTGGCCATCAAGCCCACAGAGGTTGTGGTTTCACCTCCCTGTCCACCTTCCTGTCCCAGCACCAACTTTTTCATCCCAGGGCTAAGGCATCTGGAGGACCCATCTGTGACCAGTTCAGAGGCTACTGATGGATGGCAAGATGGTGAAGCGGAGACCATCTCCTGTCCTCCTGGGCTAGCTGGGTAGATGTCCCTTTGCCTGAGACTGACAGGGTCCTGATCCAGAGCAGCTGGTAGAGAGGCCACCGTGGAGACAGATTCCACTTGCGGAAGAAGAGGTGCTTCAGGGATTAAATATAGAGAGCCAGAGTCTGTAGGGACAGGTGCTGTGGAAGAGGTCACCAGCACAGGGATGGTTTCTGTCCCCAGGGCAGGCACAGGTGTGAGAAGATGCTCCAGCCCTGTGGCCAAAGCAGGTACAGCCAGCCCTGGTACCGTGGGATGCAGCACTGGTCTCCTCCTGACAGCTCCCCTAGAACTTCCCAGTGGGAAAATATCCATGAGCTTCATATGTTGGAGGCCAGTTGTGGCTAGGTCAGGTTTAGGCATGGACAAACACCCCAAACTGCTTTGGCTTCTCTCAGGCAGCAGCTGCAGGCGGTCCCTGGTGACCAGGTCAGAGGGGCTTCTCAGGCTGGGCATCAGGCTCTTGGCAAGGCCATCAGCTGGGGCACTCAGCAGGGCATGGCTTTCATCCTTCTCCAGGCTGGCTGTGCTGAGCTGGCTGTCCCTGGTGGAACCTGTGCCCTCCTGGCTTTGTCCTGTGCCAGGTGGCAGAGGCTCAGAGTGTGCAGCCAAGTCCAGGTAACCTGTGCCTGTTGGTTTAATGGTAAACTGCAGGTGGCCCAGACCTTTTGGCCTCAGGGTGGGGCTCAGGACAGGCTGGCTGCTCTTCAGACTCACATCTGCGGGCTGCAAGAAAGGTTCAGCTCCCTGGAAGGTACCAAGCAAAGGAGTTTCCAAAAGCACACTGTGTGCAGGACCAAAACTCACCACACTGTCCTCACTCACGGAGGGATTCTTTCCCCAGATATCCTGTGCTGCAGTGGGGATTATTCCCTCAGCTGTTCCTATGCCTTGAGCTTCCTGAGCTCCCAGCATCTCAGACCCCAGCCCACAAGAAGCTTTTGTTTCCAGAGCCTGTGTCTTTGCACGTTCACGTAGGATAAGCTCTGTAGGACTTCCCACAGCTGTGGTGTCCAGAGTGATCCCTCTTCCCTGCACTGCCTTGCTGCTTAGCACGGTGGTGCTGCCACGTGTGGTTGCAAAGCCCAATGCATCTCTAACGTTTTCAACCCAGCCAGCCTGAAAACTACCACTTTTCTTTGGCAGTTTTGAAGCAGAAATCCCAGAAATTGCTTCATCTTTGGAGGAAGAGTCACCTTGCTGGTCTGGGAAGATGTAGTACTTCCCTTTAAATTGTGCATCTCTCTGGTTTGGCAAGTACCTCTTCAGCAGCACAACATGGACAGCCTGAGCAATGGTGGCAAAAACATGCATCTCATTTTTCCAGCAGGCGTAAACAACACTGTTTTCCACCAGGGAGGAGACTCCTTTAAACAGAATTTTATCCTCATTTTTGTCACAAGAATCCTTAGAGATAAATCCCTGGATATAAATTATGATGTGCTTCCTGGAGCCTGCCCAGATTGTCCAGTTGCACCAAAAGGTTACAGGGAAATCAGCATGGAATGCTGGAGGAGAAAACTCCCCGTATTTGTCCTTCAGCACTCTGTGGCAGCTTCTTATAGGCACATAGGCCAATAACCAAGGAGATTCCAGGTCTGGAAGACAAGAAGCAGCAACCAAGTTTTCCCCATTTCCACTTCCAAAGAAATAGTTACCATCTTTATTTCCAGAAATTGTCTTCAGGATCCCTCTTGTCCTCATTTTGGTACCGCCTGCTCCCGTTTGCCAACCAACACAAAAACCCATCAGTGGGAAAACATGGGAGCAAACCCTCGGAAAGATGGAGAAACCCTGGCCACCAGCACCTCCTGCTCCACAAAAAGCCAGGCTGTGCCCCCACTTCTAATGCTGTGCTTTATACCCTCCCATGGCCAGGCAGGAGCACAGGGGTCCCAGGACAGCCCCACACTGGGTGCCACTTGTCCCAGGGAGGCAGCTTCTCCTCTGCAGGGTCAGGCTATTTAGGGATCAAGGCTAAAGGCTCAGGGAGTTGCCCCACCTGGGTGAGTTACAAAAGCAGAGTGCACTGCTGCATTTGGTTTCAGCCTGTGGGTGAGGCTTGTTGCTTACACAACTGCAAAGCTGGGAGACAAAGCTCTCCTGAAGGCATTTCCAATCTCTTTGGTTTGAAGGGCTCAGCCAAGCCAGAAGACATTAGTGCCCCAACAGCAACTCCCCATAGCCCTTACAGTGGAAAGCAGCTTTCCTTAGGCAGGGAAAAGCAATGTTTTCCAAAACTACTTCCTCAAAACCAGAAAAGTGGCAAGTTCACAATAGGCTTACCCTACAGGAGCACACTTACAGTTTGGGTTGACCTTCTGCCACTTGTTTTAATTGCTGCAGTGCTTTGCTCCTGCCTGCAGGACCTGCTCTGTGGCAGGGACTTGGCAGCCACAGGACAGTGGCACAGGTTATATCCCACACCAGCACTCACTGATCAACCACATCGCATTCCCTCTCCACACCACCCCACAGCCACCTTGTTGCTCCTGATTTTCCTCAATACCTCTTAGTGGCTTAAAACACCCAACAAATTCTGGGGGAAAAAGAAAAAAAAAAAAAGCTGATCTGAGAACCAATTCTTACCTCGTTTAACCTTCCAATAGTCCTGAGAAAATCCCCTTTCCTATAAAAAAAATAAAGAGTCCAATTGCAGGCCCAAATACCAATTCTCAAAGTTTATAATGCTGCTCAGAGAAATGCCAACATCAGCCCAGGTAGAAGGGAGAACCAAATCTAGCCTGGTGAATTGGGGTTTTGCCTGCACCTGGACCAAGTCCCAAGGTCACATAGTTTCTTCCATGTGATCATAAAAATTCTCCCCTCCCTACAACCAGAAGCACTGTCTGATTTGTGCTGTTGGACCACAACCAAAACAGCCAGCAAAGCCCAGTCAGGCTTTAATCCCCCAGGGCCATACAGAAGGGAGAAGGATTTGTAAGCAGGCAGAGGAGAGTTTCCTACAGGGAAAACTTCTGTGCTTCTGTGTCCCCACTTCCCCTCACTCACCCCTGGAGTGGCACCAGCAGCATCACAGCAGGGCCTCGGCATCACTCCAGGACCCTGTGCAGCAGGAGCTGGCCCCAGCACCCAAGGCATTAAGAGCAGGGCCAGAATAAATGGGGAGGGCAAAGGCTTCATGGCAAAGGCTTACCAGATGCACAACATTAAATAAAAAAAAACCCAACCAAACAAAAAAAAGCCCAACAAAACATACAAAAATTCCCTATGTCTCCCCAGAATAATCCCCCAGGCAGAGCAAATGTGGGATCACCACCTTTCTGAGACCCTCTCCAAAACATATCCCTACAGCAAAGGGGCTAGCTTGGCAGCCCACTCACTCATATAGGGCTCTGCTTCACCAGTGACAGCAATTAGCTAATAGTAATTAGCTAATCAATGAAATGAGGCCAGCTATAGCTTGTTAGGGACAGACTTATCCTTTCAGTTTGCTACCCAAATGTTTCTGTGCTCGGTATTTGGGTAAAAAGACATTTTTCTATTTATAGCACATAATATTCTAACCTGAAATAAAAGAGGTGCTGATACCCCACTGTGACACAGAAGCAAAGCCCAAGTTGCTTCTTGTCTTATAACAGAAAAAAATATTTAGCTACTGGAGTGGGAAAAAGAGGAGTCCTAATGTAAAAGTGAGTGTTTTCATCACAACATTTTAACCAGCTTCTGCTGAAGGCTGTGATTTCCCCAGGGCTGCAGCATCCTGACATAGGACTGAGTGAAACAGTGAAATTGCCTTGAAACGCAAGCAGCTCCTCTCCTCATCTACATTTACTGAAGTGTGGAAAGCAAATAGCCCAGGTGATGATGTATAAATTATTAGATGTTTAAAATTCTTTCAGCTGTAATAGTCTAACTTATCATTAGGAGCCACACAGATTAGGCAGTTAGGCTGTTTGACAAGCAGTTTTGACAATATTGCTTTTAAAATGCCAATCATCATTTAACAAAATAAAATTTAAAATCTTTTTTTTTTTCTTCCAGCTCATCACAGCCTGACAGGATGATGGATGTTCAGGGACAAACACCCCCATGGGGTTTTTTTGGGGTCAAATCAAGCAGTGCATCAGACTGTCCAAGTTGCCTGGGTTTTCAGTGTTATTGGTATAAGCGACTGCATTCCAGCTCCCAGTTTCTAAGCTTTTCCATCCAGCCCGTTGCAGTCTCAATGACTGAAAGGCCAGTGAGAGCCTGTAACTCTTGCAGCAGGACAAACCTTTTCCTCCCGCAGCTATCTGTCCATAACTACACATGTTCAAAGTGACTGCAAGCCCCTTCTTGCTGTCCAGTGTGCACAGACCTGCAAACCCCTTTCCAGCTTACCACAGAAAGAGACAATCTTGGAAAATCACTCTGAGAGGATGGAGTCCAACCATTAACCGAACACTGCCAGGCCCAACACAAAACCATGCCTCTGAGCACCACACCTGCATGACTGAAATTCCTCCAGGTACAGAGGCTTTGTCCTTATGAGGGAATTTGACTTGTCAAATGTTGACTGGGAATACCACACAGCTGGCACAAACATGCTCAGAAGATTCCCAAAAATACCTGGATGATGATTTCATTGTGCACCTGCACTAAGATTGCTGACTGGGCAAGATACCCTCCTTGATTTGTTGCTTGCTCACAGAGAGGATCTTATGAAGGAAAGAGTATCACTGTTTTGGCCACAGTGATAATAAAATCATCGAGTTTAAAAATCCCTGTTGACAGACAGCAAAACTTCAACCCTGGACATGACGACAGGCTGCTCAGAGAAGTACAGGTCAAGGTTCCCTGGGAAAATGTTTTTACAGGTGCTTGTGTCCATCAGTGCTGGTCACTTTTTAAGCAGCACCTCCTAAGGGCACAGGAATAGACAATTCCCAAATGTCAGAAGTCAAGTAGACAAGATAAAAAGATGGCTTAGCTGAGCAGGGATTTTATTCTGTGACTATGGCAAAAAAGAAAGGTGTATGCCCAGTGGAAGCAAGGTCAGGTGGCATGAAGGAATACAGAGGTGCTACCCACCACTGTGGGGAGAAAATTTGTGTGGCCAAAGCTCAGCTGGAGCTGAAACTGCCCAAAACTGTGGGAGACCATAAAAACTGGGGTTTAAAAAATATATGTTAATAGCAAAAGTCAGTGCAATGATAACATCAGCGTGTTATAGGATGAGGATGGTCACCTCACAAACAGGGCCATAAAGCAAAGATGTTTAAATGCTTTCTTTGTCTTCAATACTGATGATGGGATAAGGAGTTCCCAGTGTGCTGAACTGAGCCCTGAGGACCATTCCAGTGCTCCAGATGGACCTCCATGAGTCTGTGGGAATCATCTGACAACACTCCAAGAGCTGGCTGATGTCATTGTGAGGCCTGTCTCCATGATTTTGAATTGTCTTGGGAATCTGGAGAGGTCACAGCTAACCAGAAGCTGGCAAACATTGTCCCAGTTTTCAAGAAGGGCAAGAAGGATGATCCTGGAAACTTCAGGTGTGTCACATTCAGTTCAGTGACTGGCACATTATGGGGAAGATTATTGAGGGAGATACTGAAGAACACCTGAAGGACAATGCACTCCTCAGTCACAGCCAGCACAGCTTCATGACAGGAAAGTCCTGCTTATCAAACCTGATTTCCTTTTATGACAGAGTAACTCACCTAGCTGATCAAGGGAAGTTCATATTACACTTTTGGATTTCAGTAAAGCTTTTGATACTGTCTCTCATGGGATCCTTCTGGACAAAATGTCCATCCCCCAGCTGGATAAACACATCCTGTGATGGGTGAGCTCACGGGTGGGGCACAAAGGGTTGCAGTGACTTCGGGCTGGGGACCTGTCACTACTGGGGTTCTGCAGGGCTGCATTCTCAGCCCTGTGCTCTTCAATGTCTCCATAAATGACTTGGATGCAGGACTGGGAGGGACCCTGAGCAAGTTCACAGACAATACACAAATGGAGCTGTTGACTCCCTCCAAGGCAGGGACATGCTGCAGAGAGACCTCAACAAATGATAGGACTGGGTAATCACCCATATGAAGTTTAACAAGGGCAAGTGCCAAATTCTGCACCTGGGACAGTGCAACCCTGGATGTACAGACTGGGGAATAAGAAGCTGGAGAGAAATGCCATGGAAAGGGACCTGGGGTCCTGGTCGATGGCAAGTTGAACATGAGCCAGCAGTGCCCTGGCAGCCAGGAGGGCCACCTGTCCTGGGGGACATCAGGCAGAGTATCACCAGCCAGGCAAGGGAGGGGATTGTCCTGCTCTGCTCTGCACTGGGGCAGACTCATCTCGAGTGCTGGAGACTGCAATATTCAAAAGAGTGTCCAAAGGAGGCTCAAGGATGGTGAAGGGTCTGGAGGGGAAGCCATACCAGGAGTGGCTGAGGGCACTTGGTCTGTTCAGCCTGGAAGAGACTGAAGGGAGACCTCAGTGGGGTCTTCAACATCCTCATGAGGGGAAGAGGAGGGGCAGGCACTGATCTCTGTGGTGTCCGGTGACGGGACCTGAGGAAATGGCTCTGAAGCTGTGTCAGGGGAGGTTTAGGTTGGATATCAGGAAAAGGTTTTTCACCCAAAGAGTGGTTGGGCACTGAAACAGTCTCTCCAGGGATGTGGTCACAGCACTGAACTGATGAAGTTCAAAAAGTCTTTGGATAGCACTCACAGGCACTTGGAATTCTTGGGGCTGTTCTGTGTAGGACCAGGAGATGGATTTTGATGGTCCCTGTAAGTCCTTTCCAACTCAGGATATTCCATGGTGACTCCACCCTTCTTTGGGGCCCAGCCATGCAGTTTTTTACCCAGTGAAGAGTGCATTGTCCATACCAGGAGCAGCCAGTTGCTTAGAGGGAATGCTCTGGGAAATGGTATCAAAGGTTTTAATAAAGTTTAAGTAGACAACACACACCCATAGACTTGTGTGTGTCCGACTGGTGCAATCTCCGTGTGAGGTTTGCCCTCCTGAACACTGAACTGTGTTGTGCTACAGATGTAAATCCTGCAAGGGAACCCTGCTGCAAAACAGGGGGTCCCTAAGGTATCTTCTGGCTCATGAGGAGGAGTATTTGCTTCATTTAAACCTAACAGGTGGTAGAGATGGTGAAATAAACTGTAAGGCCAAGTTTATTTTATATGTGCCGATATGTAAGTACAGTAATTTCACGAATACAAGCCGCATGGACTATAAGCCGCATCTCTGGGTGTTGGCAAACATTTCGTTCTTTGTCCATAAATAAGCCGCACCTGAGTATAAGCTGCTCTGTCGTTCGCAGCAAGGACCCGTGTGCAACAAACTTGCCAAATAGTAACAGAACCGCGGCATGGCGGGGTTTACTGGCTCGGCTCGGGCTGTGCAGGCTCGGCCCGCTTGGGGCTGCAGACGGGGCCAGGTGGCCCAGCCCAGCGCTGCTGCTCGGAGGGGCCGCTTGGGGCCAGCCGCCGCCTCTGGGCTCACTCGCCCTGGCCCGGCGCTGCCCCGTGGTGGCAGGCGGGGACGGAGCCCCCCCCGCTCCTGCAGCGGCGGAGGCAGGCGGGGACGAAGTCCCCCACCTCCTCCCCGACCGCGGCGATGGCGGCACGGGGCCCCCCCGTCTCTCCCCCGGGCTGCGGCAGAGGAGGGAAGGAGGGAGCTCCCCCGCCTCTGTCCCTGCCCCTCGTGCTGCCTGCAGGCAGCCAGGCTCCACCCGCGGCGCAACAGAGTAACAATTTGTAACAATCGCGGAATGCCGGCTTTTACTAGCAGGTGCTCGGCTTGGCACCATGGCTGGCACTTCTGAGGTTGTAAATGTCAGAAAATTATTCACATATTAGCCGCTCCTGAGTATTAGCCGCATTTCCGGTGTGGAAGCAAAATTTTAGTCAAAATGGTGCGGCTTGTATTCGTGAAATTACTGTATTTGAGTCAGGAACCTTAGTGTAGTTTGTTTGTTTGTTTGGTAGCAAGTCTTTATTTTCAGCCATAATCTTTCAACCTCCATAAAAGCATAAATTACTAGGATGTTTGGCCCTTGTGATTAAATCTTCCTTATTCAGCAGTTGCTGATTCTTACTTATTTGGGGTCACCTGGTCTGAGAGCATCTCTTGCAGAGCTCGTGGGCACATCTGCACTGGCCTGGGCCAAGATGCACAAATTCAGCACCACAGGGCTAAAATCCTCAAATGGAATGTCACAGCCTTTCTACCAGCTCCTGCACCCCGATTTCTCAGGAGGGGACTGAATCACCCCAGGATGAGCTGAAGGATCCACCATGACCTTCAGGAGCCAAGCAGCTCCACAGCTGCTGAGGAGGACACAGCTGCCTTGCGCTGTCAGTGTGGACAGCCAACAAAATTAAGCTGATTTCAGCAAGTGTTCAGATTTCCCCCCCAGGCAGCATGATATACCAGGAGCTCCTACTTATGACTCTTCTGCTGTCATTTATAAGGCACCACAGAGTTCTGAGAGCTTAAGATAGATAAATTTACCATCTGCCTCCCTCCAGTGATTGCATTGCTGAATAAAGAGAAAGTGAAAATCACACTAGGCTAACATCCATAATTCTCTTATGCACCAAAAACAAGTGTGAAGAGCTAAAGTAGGATGAGAAATCAGGATTTTGCTCATCACCTCATGAAATAGAAATAACTAGGGTCCCAAACAAAGGGTGGGAGCTAAAAGCTGTTTGCAAAACAAAATTCTTTATCAAAGATGAGACTATTTTTTAGGAAAAATGGTAACATCACTGGTAATTTTTTTAAAAATAGATTTCAAAAGCTGTGTTATTTGTTAGAGCTTAGCAATGTGCCCAGTGAAATTCCAGGGACAGATGCAGGGTGCTCATCTCAACAGCTCCATCCCTCTGAGTGAGGTGGCGAGGGCTCTGCTTGCAGGGGCTGCTCTATTATGTATATGTACATTATGTAAAATGAGATCCTTGTATTCAGTAACCAGAGATAAGCATCAGTTTGAGTCCCATTTCTTTGTGTCACTCCTTAGCCAGATTGATTTTAGGTCTGTTGGAGTTGAAGATGCAATTACACTCTCAGATACAATTAGAGGTAAGGGATTTCTCAGAAGCTGATGTTTTCCTTAAATAGGGAGCTGGCTTTCCTTGATCACCAGTTGCTCTTCCTTGATTCAGCTGCTAATCCTCTGGACTGTGTTCAGGGATATTTTAAACGAGTGATGCCTTCATGCTCCAGTTTATCGTGGTGAGTGTTTCACCTGTGTTAGTGGTGGACTGTAGTACTATTACTGCAACTGATATATCATTGAAACTCTGCATTTTGTGGGATTTGTATAGACTAATAGAACAGATTGTACACCTGCAAGATTTGTAAAAATACTAGTAAGTGATTTTTCCTTGGGCTTTCAATTCACCTATTTCTTCTTTATCCCGACTCGGGCATCCTCAGGCACTATAATTTAACCTCAGTGAGAGAAGTTAGGCCCACTGGTACATCCACAAACAAGAGCTGCTGGTCCTGACCCACTCCTGATCTCCTACCCCAACTTGAAGGATGCTCCTGCTCCTCAGAGAAGCAAAACTCATTGCACAGCATCCCCCAGTCAACTCCTGCTGCAGCTGGAAGGAAACTAGCTGAAAACCAGTATTGCTCAAACAAAATAAAATAAAATCCACCAAGAATCCAAGTTCAACACCAAAGCTCTTTTTTAGCCCATGAGGGCATCCTCAGATGTTGACAGGAATTCTTTTCCCAATGGGATTATCCCACAGAGCAGAGAGAAGTTCTTCAGGTACATCCTGCTCCCAGAGAGAGTATCTCCTTGACAACTTTCAATGCCAATGCCACTTTGGCTCAACAGCAAGGCAGGAAAAACATCCGCTTCTTTTTTTTTTTTTTTTTTTTTTTTTTTTACCTTGGAGGGTGACTTTTATTGGTCTTTCAACATAAGGACTCAGAGCAGTCACTCCTGCCACTGAGAAAAGCAGCTTGCACCCAAAAAACGAGATGAAACTCACTGAGATGGGTTTGGTGAAGTGGCTCACGGTGAGAGGGACAGAGCAGCCTTCACCCCAGCCAGGGATTTAGGTCCTCTGGTCTGTCCTGGCAGGGGTAGACATGGCCCCTCTGCCCCAGACCAGAGGGACAGTGGCAGAGGACAGGGCTGATGGCCAACTCTTCAACACCAGGAGATTCCAAAGCCAGGACTTGCTTGGGAGGACCCACTCTAGAGGAAATGGGAGGGCTGGCATTCAGTCGGGCATGGGCAAGCTTATCCCATTCCCAGAACAGCCACCACCTTCTGCAGCAGGTGGAGAATTCAGAACAAAAACCTTGCAGCAGGGATGCCCCAGCCCGCTGGCCCTCACACCCAAGCTGCAGGCAGCTTTGTGTCCTGCAAAGCACTGCAAAACTGATTTATATTAAAAATAAAGAGCACACAATACCGAAGTGGTTGGGGTTTGTCTATTAATCTCTCAACAGTCAGCTGCAAAACTAACAAATCCTCTGAAATAGCAGCGGAGAGCCGCATCCCAGCTCATTCCTCCCTGCCCCCTTTTACTGCTAAAAATAATCAATAATGTCTGTCCGAAACAGGGAGACCAAAGCAATTTTACAGGCTGCGGGATCGTGACTCACACCTTCACTCACACACTGGCTGGGCAGAAAAAACCCCATGGGGCTGTTCCCCAGCAGCCGCGGTGGAAAATCATCTCTGAACCAGCGGGCACCTGGCTGGAGCTCCAGCACCTCCTCCTTTTGCCGTGATTCTGCTGGCAGGAAATGAAAAGAAGGCTGATGCAGCCAGGGTGAGAGTGGCATTATCCTCCCTGCTTTATGCGAGCTAGGGCTAATTGAAGCGCTCTGGAGCACCGAGCCCCCGGGAGGCGGCTGGAGTTGTTATTGTGCTGCTAATTGCTGTTCTCAGCTGCCCTGGGCAGCGCAGGGGACTTGTGCAGGGTGGCCCGAGGTGGTGGTGATGGTACCGCAGGAGTTTTCCACCCCAATCCCCGTCCGAAGGGGCCACCCTCCTGCCCAGGCAGCTCACCCGGCTCGGGTGGGTCCATCCTCCCCCGGGCACATCTGCATGCAGCTGTTTCCCCTTGAAAAGCAGCGGCACTGAAGGAGAGCTAGCAACATTCTAACCCATTCTAACATCCCACCATTCTCTCTCTGTGGAGACCACATTTCAGGGTCTGATTACAAAACCCAGCATTTCCCACCCGGCTCGCTGCTATCCTGGCTTCCACCGCCTCGGGGAGAGGGAAGGACACATTCTCTTGTCTCCGTGTTGGCACAGCCGCGGGAAAAACCTCACAGCGCCTTAGGGGCTTTCCCAGCCTGGCAAAAAAAATTTAGTTACGCTGCACCCTCCTGCCCCAAAGCAGCCTGTCCTGGCCCGGGGAAGGCGGTGGCGCGATGCCAGCGCAGCGGTGCGCAGGAAAGGGACATGCCAGCAGCCGCCCCAAAGTTTCAGGATGACTGTGAGACCTGCGGGTGAGCTGAGAAACGCGATTTGTCAGCTGGGGGATCCCCGCTCCCTCCCCGCTGCTTTCCGTGGGTGGGAGGTGACAGCGACTCTTTGCTGCTCCTCTCCTTGCTGGTTCATTATTGCACAGCTTGGGGAGAGGGAGGGCGATCCTATTAAATAAACCCAAACAAACAAACCCAAACAAACAAAAAAACAACTGGGAAAATAAGCGCAAAAATTGTAAAATAGATGCCACAAAGGCTGTGGCCAGGCTGCTGGAATTTACTCCTTGCCTGCTCAGGAATGGGGTGCCAAGGGGTGGCACGGATGGCACAGATGCTGTTCTGATGCTGACACAGGTCCAGTGCAAGCTGTTCTTTGCCTCGGGTTGTTCCTGCTCCAGGCTGGCACTGCAAAGGGACTGACCCAGCACAGCTCTAGTGGGGCTGGGAGCCTGCCTGGTGTCATGGCCAACGTGCCAAGAGGCCCTAGAGGAGGGATTTTTCCAAATGCCCCGGGTAGACCTGCACAGCCCTGGTCAGAGAAGCTCCCCGGGGTAACACTCTCCCCATGCCCTCAGCACACTTGGGGGAGGTGGGGGTGGGATCCCATGGCTTGGATTTGCTTGGGTTCCCCAACCTTGGCCAGGTGTGTGCCCCAAGCTGGGGCCTGTGACTGGAGGCTGCTGGTGGTGACCAAGAGCTCTGCCTGGGGTGTTCACTGCTCCACAGGCAGATGGGCAGAGTTACTGAGCCAACTGAGTGCTTACCTATGCCAGGTGCACTCAAACTCACCTTATCTGGGCTGATAAACCCCTCTTTCCCTCTCCTTTGGCCTCAGCACAGTGAGGAGGATCACCACAGGCTCCAGGAGCCTGGCAGTGTCATAGCTTTGCAACTCCCTGACTTTCCCTGTCTGGGAAAACGTTTCCATTCCAACGTGCTGCTGCTGGCCTGGCTGGGCACCCATCAAACCTGGGACTGGAAGGTGCTGAAGGAAGGCAGTAGGGATTGCTGGGGTGTGAAAAGGAAAAAAAACCAAAACACAAAGAAACAGATGTTTTCAGGATGATACTGTACCCAGGAAGTGGTTTAAGAAACTGCAGTTCAAATCAAGAACATGCACCAATTTTTCCTCTAGTGCTGTGCTTCTGGAGCATGACAATATATTCTTGGTACAGAGCTACCACTTCCTGCTCTTGCTGAAGATTCTCACACAGAGAAGAAGTGAAGGCACATGTTGAAAATCCAACAAGCAAATAATAAAAATGAGGACAAATCCCAGCTCTGAAAGGCTGCAGAGCACTGCTCTGTACGCCCACACCACGAAGATGCTGGGGGACTACGGTAGCAAAGGCAATAAAAGAGATGGATTCTGCTTCCTGCTCTGTGCAGGGAGCAAATGGCTCCCGAATATTGTCCCTGGCAGAAGATCCTTCTAAATCACCCAGACATGAGCTGTGGTGCCTCCAGCTTCAGACAAAAGTCAGGTACTTTGATGGAAACCCCTTGGGTGCTCAGAAACAATCTGTTGCATGTGCTGAGGCTGTACAACAAAGCCAGTGGCAAAACCCTGCCTGATTTCAAGGCAGACATGAGCTCAGCCTGAACGGTCCAAATCCCAGCTGCTCTGTGCGTGCCTGCAGGGAGGATGACTGGGCCCATGCTGGCAGCTGCCATCACCCTCAGCATCAGCTCTTGGAGAGAGAATCAGAAACACATCCAATCCTCCAGCAGGGTGTTCCAATGACTGGGTCACAAACATGAACATCCCCAACAGACTGAATGAGCTGTCGAAGGGGAATTTCCTCCCCCCTCAGCCTGAACTCTCTTTTACTTCTGTTAATGACTTCACATGAAGGAATCCAGATGTTAAAAACAGCAGCCAGGCCAAAAAGCTGGCCCATGTCCGTGTGTGACACTTCCCCTCTGTCCTGGATGCCTGGGCTGGGAAGGAGCTTGGGAGCAAAAACCCAGCTGAGCAACGGCTTGCATTAGCTGAACAGCTGCCAGCAGCCACAGCAACTCACCAGCCAGAAAGAAAAATCCCACCTGGAGTAAGCCAGAAAAATTGTTCGTTAAAAAAAGAAAAAATAGACTGAGCAAACATCGCAGCCCTTCATGGCTCTGAAAATTAACTTAAAATTTTTAAAAACATAGCAAGAAGTGGGCTTGTAAAGGGGATTTGTAAAATGGTAACTTGCTCAGCACTTCTTTGGGTCTCTGTCCAAAGCAATTGGGCTGTGAGTGCCATAGGGAAGTGCCACCCACGCTGAGCCAGGAAGGATCTCGTGCCATAGATAATTCTACAAGGCCCATATCTTGGGTTACAATACAGGATGTGATAAAAGGTATCTATTCTATCACCATCTGTTGAGGGTGGGGGCAGTGATCCTTATCTCCATGGGTGATGTTCTGCTAATGGGCCATCCATTGAAACCAGGCAGGGCATTGTTTTTTATCTTTTCACAACCCATCCTTCCTCCAGAGAGTCATTTTCTGCTAATGGCCCATTGAGTCCCACTGTGTAACTGATAAAATTACTTCATCCCATTGGAAGTTGCTCCAGCCAGGGGGAAGAGCCCAACATTTCTTACCAAGATAAAAACAGAGGTTTTGGGACACTAAGGGAGCCCCTTTCTCCACTGGACTCCAGAGGAAAACCGGATTTCTCCACATCACCACCTTTAGAGGGAAACTGCACCTTCTACAGGAGCACTGCTTCAACTGAATCACATCTGTCACTACAAAAGGACTGCAGCCACCATTTAATGGGACTGCTACCAACACCCTGCCTGATGGGTGTCAGGTTGTACTCTGACTTTGTCAGGGCTTGGGGTCTGTTTCTTTGTAGTACTGTACTTCTATTTTAATTTCTCTAGTAAAGAACTGTTATTCCTAATTCCCATATCTTTGCCTGAGAGCCATTTGATTTCAAAGTTATAATAATTTGGAGGGAGGGGGTTTAACAATCACCGTTTCAAAGACAGGCTCCTGCCTTTCTTAGCAGACACCTGTCCTCCAAACTAGGACAGCCCAGTTCATTTAGTAACACATTTAGAGGGATTTTCAACAAATAGATCTGTCTGCAGTGGATCAGGACCTTAACATCCCCTGGTGAAGCTAGTTGGTGGCTCTTAGCCACCAGCACCCATCAAAAACCCTCCTGGTTAGGGCACTTGAGCTCCAATCTGTGATTTGTACAAGGCTTTGAGGTCTCCAGCCCTGATCTGGATGGAAATGGTTCACCTGCTGCCACCCCTGCCCTAGCAGCCTGCTGGCCATGGAGCAGAGGGGCTGAGACAGTCATTCTTTAAATGCAGAAGTAATTTGGCAGCTGGGCTTATGGCAAATGATCCTAATGAAAAGCAGCTGCCTCATGCTTGTAACTAGGATTGTCTATGCAGCATTTTGCCCTAATAGAGTAAAATCAGAAGATAGGAATTTTATATAGAGAAAGACTTGCAGTCTCAAATCTGAGCTCTACTGACACACCAGCACCATTGGTAAGTGGGGGAGGGTTTAGGGACAGTCAAAAAAACCTCAGCACAGAGAAATCAGAGTACCTCTAATAGCTTTTAATACCCTCTCCTGCTTCCAGCCGCTCTGTAAAACCCTGTAGCAAAAGACAAGGATTTTATATCACACAAACCTCTCCAATCCCAACCTTCCCTTGCTCTCCCAGGCTGGTTTCTCTGCCAGGCCCTTGCTGGCCTCCCCAGGCTCTTGCTGGTGGCTCATCCCCACCTGGGTTTGTGCTGTATGACCACAGAGAAACCCAACTTAACCTTCCTCACTGAGCAGGCACTGATCCCAATGGAAACCTGTCTGTGACACGAAGCTGGGGTATCTATTAGACTCTGCTGGAAGACATCAGGATTGAAGGGTCTGGAGGAGAAGCCCTGTGAGGAGCAGCTGAGGTCACTTGGTCTGATCAGCCTGGAGGAGATTGAGGGGAAATCTCAGTGGGGTCTTCAACATCTTCACCGGGGGCAGCACTCTCAAGGCCAGTGACAGTGAACCCCAAATCCACCAGAAAATAAACTTTCCAACACAACTTGAAGCATTAGAAAGCTGGCATTCTTTATCAGCACTGGACACACAGGAGGGTATCTCCAATGTGAGGTGTGTGGTGAGACTTTGCAACAGGTGTTTTTGTTCCATCATAATCATACATATTCATTACAATGTGCCTCTTAGCTAATACATAAACATCACTTCTCCTAGAACTAATTTGCATGCATCAGTCTCCTCCTGGAAGCCCTTGGATGGTCCTGGAGGATGGTTGTATTCAGTGAATTCTTCAGTATTACAGGAGGTCTTTCTTGAACTTTTCTTTGGGCATGCACTGTTGTTTGTTACACGACTTGCCAAAAACCCACTGTAGACCTCATTATCTGTTCCTCCACACATACATTTCCAGCTACATTTACCATTCTAAGTGCATACCTTTACATTCTTTCATCTTTTTTGCCAGTTAGTCTTTAGGCTCTGCCCACCAACTTCAGGGGAATTGAAAATTTCTATTCTCTATGTTGTTTATCAACAGGACTCAAGGAAATGGTATGAAGCTGAGTCAGGGGAGGTTTAGTTTGGTATCAGGAAAATCCAGTGCCTGCTGTGTGTAAAAAAGCCCGTAAGTCTTTCCTGTGCTCCTGGCTCACTCCCTTTGAAGACCCCCTTTGCTTTTCCAGGCTACTCCTGATTCTGTATCCCTCTCAGGCCTTTCTTCAGTCATTCCTTTCCAGATCCAGGACTCACAGACTGAAGCTGCTCCATGTGGTTCCCTGTGGTCTTCTCACCTTTTGCAGTTCACCTCCATCCTTTTGGGATGAGGAAACTCAAACTATGTGTATATTGAAAAAATGGTTGAGCTGTGGATTTACTGTATGTCAGCCCAGTATGATATGACACAGCTGCTAAGAGCACTTTGAGCTCTTCTAACTCTATTCTGCTTCTTGAAGAACAAACTATTTTTCCTCCAAGTGTATGTTTATGAAGATTTTCAGATCTTAACAAGAACAAAAATTCCCTGGAGTTGAGGCTGGCATCATGCCGAGCTATACATCATAATAAAAGACAAATTCCAGACCCTGAGATATTCAGAACAGAGTGAAATAAAAGGAAAAGAAACTCGAGAAGAATTTAAAAAGTAGGTGGGAAGGATGTTTAATGTAATGTTAAAGCAGCACCAGTTAATTCAAGCAGATGCCAGGTGACTAAATGAAATGCAGGTTGTTTTCTTCTGCAGTTGGAGCCCTTTCCTTTCACAGATCTCCCTTCTGGGGATAGAAACAATAACATCAGCTCTGGAGCACCATGTTTATCTGCTCACTCTAACACAACTACACCCACACGGGTGATCCGGCGTCTGTTTAGCCCTCCAGAGATATGCAAGGTGTAAACATGCATCTGGAAATAAACTGTCCATGGGTTTTTCAAAACCACTGTGCTGCACTTGAAATCATGGACATGATACAGGCATGGGGGGGAAAAAAGTCTCTCAAATATTTCTGTGCACCACATACAGGCAGATGAAGGGCATCATGTACCACTTCAGCTGCTCCACACAAGACTGGGCTTGGCACCAGTCCTGCCCAGACCAGTCCTGCCCGGCCGGATTGCCGGGGGAAGGGCACAAGTGCTTGATTCCAGGCGTGATGCAGGTCTGGAATCACGCTGCCCTCTAACCCCTTCTCCCAGCCTGCTGAAACTGGGAGAGGTGATGACTTTATCACCTGGGCTTCTCCTGTTTGCTTCAGTGCTCTGGGACACAGCCCTACACATTCACCAAGTAGGAAGGTGTAGAGCAACTCTCCTGGATTGAGCCTCCTCCCCAAACAGACACCATCCACAGGGTGGATGTCAACAGGATAGAATACAAAGATGGATCTTCTCCAGCAGGTTTCCCACTTAGCAAATGTGGCTTAAGAGTTTCCTGAACAGAGCCGTGCTGAGAGTCTCCTTATCCTCATCTGACCTTGGCAATCTCCTACAGAGATCAGAGTTCATCCATATTCTGTTTGGATGAGGGACAACGGAATGTCACTGGATCCAACCACAGCTTTCTCCATGGAGAGGTTAAACTGCAGCAGCTCCCCTTGCTTCTCCAGGCAGGAGGCACAGTTACCCAACACAAAACAAACAGGGAAATAATTCCATCCAATGCCCTTGCTCTTTGAAGGCACACAAGGCAAAGGACTGAATCATGGACACAGGGAATGAAGGATTCTTATAATTACTAAGTGCCATTAAAAATTCCAGTGCAAAACTCCTCTGTGTAATTAGGTCAGTATCAATTACCCTGATAGAATGATTCAGGTCTCTCCAGCATTAAACATCAGCTACATACAAAAACATCCTCACACAGGGAAAATCCTTAATGGACTAGCTGGGAAGAAGCAAAAATAAATCTGGGAAAGGATGTCACACTCTTAACCACCCACACAGAGCAGGAGGTCCACGTTTTCTCCTAAAACACACTCAGAGTATGGGAAAAGCACAGATGGGCATGAAAGGACCCTCACATGTGCTGGAACTGCCTGGGAAGTGGAATAAGGGACCAGGCATCATCTGAAATTCTGTGCATTTGGTCCATGCCAGTTCCTCCTCCCAAGACACAGATATGTATTTCACTTAACTTTCCAGCAGGCAGCTGCAACTCCATTGCACAGGATGGCTCAGGCAACACAGAGGAGAGCTGGGAAACAGAACAAATTATGGCATAAGCAAATGCTGTTTCAGTGTAGCAAATTGAAAGATGGCAGTTCCAAACTTAGATCAAATGTGAATATTCTTGAAAAGATTTGAGATGCTTCAATTAGAGGTCCAAAGACAACCCCTTCATAACGCCCCTACTGTGGCATTCACTTTCTGGCAGCTCTGAACTCAGTTTTCTCACATTTAATATTATCCCATTTATAGCTAAAATGGTTCATCTTGCTTTCCTGAGAGGAAGAAAGCACAGAAATTAAAAATTAGAAAGCTGGAGAAGAATAAATGTAGAATCAGCATTCAATAAGAGCTGCTGACGTGTTTCACATGAAGATACACTTCATAGAGGAAAAAAAAATCTGTTCAATGTAACCACTGACTACCTATAAAGCTTCAATTTTTCCTGTCATACTTTGTTACTAAAAGATCACTAGGGCATCAGGTTTAAGTTGTATCACTGATGGCTGTACCAGCAACACCCCCTGGGGATGTTCGAGTCCAAAAAGATACTAAAGATACTCCCAGTGTTCACTCCAAATGGCAGTGCAGGGAGGAGGCAGCTGATTGCCAATCTTCTCCTTCTTGGAGCACTGGATACTGAATGTTCATACAGCACAGGATTGATACAGCACAGGATTTGTCATAGAGTTCTTTGCCAGTGAAGGTTAAAAATAAAAAAATAAAAAAAATAAAAAAAACCCCACAAAGACAATTTTGCTGCTTGTCATCAACCATAGTAGTCTGGAAGCAGTTTCTCATGATTAAAGGTTCACGATTAAAGCTACCAGAAGTGTTTTGTTCTTGCTCTGAGGGGCTGGAGGGCCGTGGAGCCCTGGGTAGGTCCAGCTCTTGAGCACACATTAGAACAACCCAGATTGTATTTAAATGGAGAAGAGATGACAGCTCTAAGAACAAGGACAAATTCCGAGACCAGTTCCAACAAGGAACCTCTCTGAAAACTGAAGGGCACAAACAAAGCTCACCTCTCTTGGAAGTCATCCAGTTTCCAGGTACCACAAAGCATGGCTTATGCTTCAGCCTTCTAGACAGGGATCCTCATCATTATCTTCTGCTGAGCATCATTACTGCTGGTCACCTGGCACTGTATCAAAATCATGTAGGACAAGTCTAAGAAAATCAATTCACCAGCCTCTCTGGCATTTATGTTCTCATAAGCAAAGTGGTCAATGAGTAACAAGACAATGAAACTTTCTCTTGGGCAGCAGCCAAACCGACAGCTAAAGCAGAAATCTTTTTCCTCACATACTAGAAAGATTGAAAGGAAAGGAAAATGAGACAAATTCCTTTGGGTTTATATATTTAAAATATTTCTCCCACTTTTCATTGTGACTAAATAAGATATCCACCAAAGTGAGGGTTCATTTTTAAGTTCATCTCAGCCTAGTATTTCCTACCCTGGTAAGATTTTGTAACATCTGTAGTGGGAATTTCTTCCCACCCACTGCTCTCCCCTCCACCCCATTTGTTTCTCAAAAAGAATTAAAAGAATTTGTATCTGGTTTTTTTTGTTAATTGTTATTTTCTTCAATATTGCTGAAGAATAATTCAAATCTCAGTAAAATTTTGCTCTAATAGCAAGCTCACAGGTGAGCTTCCAGGTCTGATCTGATGAAAACAGGTGAGAGCCTCCCCATTGACGAAGCAGTTCTACAGACTGAACATAAATGACACAACTATTTCCAGCTCTATCACAGTCTAATGTTACAGGATACCAGGAAAGCAAGAGCCATAATGATCCTACAGATAAGAAGACAGAAAGGAAGTGGCTTCAAGGATGACGTTTTCTGAAGCCACAACTCAGAAAGGTCTGTGCTCTTAAAACTTGTGACGTCCTTTCAGCAGGGCTCTCAAATACTCATCACACACAGACATTCTGGCTGATCTGCCAGCAGTGTGGACGTAATGCCCCTCTCAAAAAGGCAAAATTTGGACTGTCATGAGACACTGACTTTCCTGGAAGAGGAGTATCAGTGATGGGAGTAGTGAGGGAAAAAAAAACATGACACGTAAGACAAATCAGGAAACACTAATGAATCATCTTTGCAGAACTCAGCCAAAATTCATCCAGAGGGATGGAGGAAGAGGGGGAAAGGACACAAAAATACAACCACAACAAATACTAAGCTGTAGCTCTGGTCTTAAAAATCTAATAGGGGATGCCCGGGGATTATTTCTAGCCCTGTAGAAACTATGTCCAAATCTCTCCAGAGCAGTTTTGTTTAAAGAAATTACAATGGCAGTGGCAGTAGAAAAGCCACCTCCAAAATCAGAAAGTTTACAGCTTGTTTGGCAGCTCAGCATTTCTCCTCCAGTTACTCTCTTGTTTGAAACCAGACTCTAATATAAGTGATTTATAGAATTTTTGTAACTTTCTCAGAAAACCTTGAGGTTTACTAGAGAGGCAAGCACAGTGTCCACCAAGAGATGAGAGATATGAGGGGACAGAGGGAACAAAAACATATGACAAGGCAGGAAAGATGGATTCATTTAGATGACGAGCTTAGCAGGAAGGACTGGAAATGACACAGGTTGGACATGCAGAGGTAAATCAAGGAGCCTAGAAATTAGGGGATTGATTGGAATTCTGTCCATATAAAATTTGAAATGGTAAAATTTATCTCAATGTATTTCTGAGAGGAAACTCAGTGTGCATTCAATGGAAGCACATAACTCATGTCTGAAGGCCTCAGGCGTGAAGACAACTTAAATACATAAATATATAAAAATATATATAATAAATAAATAGATATATAAACTGCAATAACATGAAAATACTGAAAACTGAGCAAAAATTAAGGTCACAGAGATTTGTTCCATACCTACACAAATGTTAACAGAGCCTGAAGTGATGACTGACACCCCAAGACCAACTTAAGCCCAGCTCACCTGGTTCAGTCAGGTGTTATTAGACAGGGAACAAATATTTTCATTGATAAATGGAAATGGACTCTCTACCTTTTGAAAAGGCTGGCTGCCAAAGCCCACAAGGTGCTGCTCAGCCACCCCTCAGCAGAATCCAGCCAGAGCTGTTCAAACACTACTTAGAGCAGGCTGAGCCAACACAAATATAAATTGTGATTAGCAATCAAGTACTTGGTCTGAGCACAACAGAAAAGCTGACCCGCTCAGTATTTCATCACTCCTGATGCTTTGAAAATTTGTTTCCAGAACTCCATTTTACCTTAACTCTCACTCCCACTCCTCACCTTCATCCAGCAAGGAAGGGGGCAACAGCTTTAAAGTTAGAGGAAGAGAATGGAGAGAATTTGAAGAGTGTTTTGTGCTCAAGCTGATTGACAGACATTGCTCCAATCAGAACCACCTCCGTGCTTACTGTCCATGAAAGGGATCCATTAAGCAGCTCTCCCTGCCCTATTTGCTTGCTAAGTTGGTTTCATGACTATTCTGAGAAGGAAATAGTTCAGTGCAGACATGAACTCATTTGGATTGGTGCCCTCAAGCAAACACAACTCGAGTGGAAATCTTAGGCATATGAGGTGCAGTAAGGCGGAAGGGAAAGGAAGCCAAATTTCAGGGGGTGAATGATGACTGGGCCAGATCAGAACAGCAGCACCAGATAAGAGCTGGATTGCTCACTGCTGCATCACAAAGCCCCAAATTCAGCATTACCTGCATGAGGATCCTTGCTGACTTGCACACCCAATGCAAACCTTCCAGTGAATTCTCATCTGCCTCTTTCTTGTACTTTGCAGCCAAAACGCTTTTAGAAGTTTGGCTTTCTGTGCTCCCAACACTGAAAGGCACTGCCAGGAATTCTCTTATCACCAGCCCTGTCAAGTGCTACATTTCCCCCTCAAGCCTACATAACAAAATAAAACTGGGTAGGGAAGGAAGGGATCCAAGTGTAAAATGCAGTCAGGCCAAGGAACCAACTGGCAGAAAACAGGGACTCCATCCTCTGGAAGATAAACCTTATAATTTGTGCATTAATTATAGCTCATTTACCTTCTTTATCCTATATTTCCTCCTCCCAACTGGATTTTAAAGCAAAGGCCTGAGCCTTTATACAAACAAGCTAATGGATTCTAATGGCTCACTCTGATGCAGTGTTATTTAATCACAGCAGCACTTCATTTTCCCTGCTGTATTCAGGGAAGAAAAAAGAACAAAGACTGCATCCACATTCAGCTGTCACATCCAAACACATCTTATTTCAGTTTTCAAATTCCATTCTTTCCATTGTAGTCAAATATTCTCATGCTTTCCTCTTAGTAGACCCCACCCCTTTAAGAAAAAATACAACAGAAATTTAAGTATTTACAGCATTTAAGAAAGACTCAGTAGAATAAAGCAGCTACAGTTTGCTGCATTTAAGAAAGAGAAGAATACAGCAGATACAGGTTGCTGCACATACTTTCTAAAGAATTATCATCTTCTGTGTCCCAACTGTCCCCAAATCCCATTTCCACTGTGCTTTTGGATGCATCCTGTTCCTTTATCTCTTATTTATTTCCCTTACTCTTCCCTCCACAGACTCCCAGTTATTTGCCAAGACAATTCTTTCTCTGTGGGTGTGGACCAGGCACAGCAGCAGTGCTCCTCCACACTTGGAATAAACAAAAGTGGTCTGTCAGATTTCTCCCCCAGCAACTCTCACCTATTTGTGCCTCAGCACCACCTGCTCAGCCTTGTCCTCTGCCCTTTCTCCTGTCCCTTCAGAAAGTGGGGAAATGCTTTCTCACAGCATTTCTCCTCCTCAGTGCCACTCAAACTGTTTTTCCTTATCATCAGGTGTGTCCCACACACAAGGCCTGGCTTTTATCTCATGGTTGCAGGGAAGCATATAAATGAAATAATTAATGCTGGCACTCACACCCACTTAGCATCACAGGTGCACTCCACCCTATCTTACTCACACGATTTAATTCTTGGGCTCCTTTCCTGTCCTTCTTTTTGCTGCAACCCTCCTGTTTGTGTTTGATTCTCCCATGGACCTTAGCAGTTTGTTGAGTGCTTGAGTGCTCACTTGTCTCTGCCTCTCCTTCCCCTCCACATCTCCCTCACCCCCTCTTTTCATCTCTGCCTCACCTTTTTTCTCTCCCCCTCCCTCCTTCTCCCCCACCAAGACTTTAACACCACATCTCTCCTTGCATCTCTCACCATCAGCATAACTTACTTTCTTTCACTTGGCCCAAATATTGAGGAAAATCCCATTAATATTTAAAGAAACAGGGTAGGAAATAACTCATGTAAAACCTGCAGCTCTTTCAGAAAGGTGTCACTTCCCAGGAGGAATGACAAAGCACAAGGGTCAAACCTCACAGCACCAGAGCACAGCCTGTCTTTTATCCATGCTGGGGTCAACATGATCATCTACAGAACAAAGAGGTGGAAGACCAGACACCTCACCTCTCCCTGAACAAATAAAGCACCACGTTTGTTCCAGGTAAATGAAGGAAAAAGAAAGCAGGTGAAAAAGCAAAAAAAAGAGGTGTTGCTGCCAAGTTGCTTTAATCAAAAATTCAAGTGCCAGCTGTTCAATCCACTCCTTGGCTCCTTTCAATTGCACCAGCAACGGTATTGTGCAGACAATTATTTCTCTACATACTGTCATCCCAAGGCACTTAATGTCCCCCTTGCTTCCACCAGAGTTGTCCATCTACTACAGCATCTAATAAATATAGGTACAACTGTGACATTTGCTTCATAGTCTGCTACGTAATCTTAGAGAAATCTGTCATAAACTTTTTGTTTCTGAACTTCTGAAATGTAGAGTGCAACTGCTCTGCAAGTCAACATGAGGCACTACCAGAAATACTTAAATCACATTTTATTTTTCCAATTCAAAAATAACAATTAGCTTTATTTACCACGTTACACATCTCAGATTTAAAATATCATGCTCTATTTAAATATCCGAGTGACGACACTATACAAATAAAATGTTACACAAAATATATTTAGGAAAATGTTTTGGTCTTCAATCTGAACAATAAATAGACAGGCACTTCTACATATACAAAGAAAGCGACCACTATTCAGAGTAATTCTTATAAGCAGGATGTGGAAATAGAGAAGATCTGAGTTTCAAGGACACATGTAACTCTACATGAGGCTTCATGCAAACTTCAAAGTTTGGTTGGGAATTCCAAACTCGGCATCTGCACAATTCCAGATTCGCCACCGCTTTACAGGAGACCCAAACCACGCTCTCAAGAAGCAATGTGCAATTTCAGTCATTTCCATCAAATCAAGCTACCTGATCACATTTAGTGCCCGAACAGAAAGCAAGGATTGATCAGAGTAGTTTTCACACAAGTAACATGAGCAACAAGTCAGTTCAGTATGGAGGTCTCAGGCAGGGGCAGCCCTACCTGCCGAGCCCCAAAATAAACTCTTCTTTACACACTGAGCTCTCAGGGGGCATTTCAAGCAGAATCATCCTTTCTTGTTTAAAAAAAAAAAAAAGCTTCATCTAGCAAAAGGGTAAATCCTTCAGACACAGGTACACTTTGCACAAAGGATCGTAAGGAAAAATATACTGTTCCAGGGTGCAAAAGGACTGAAAACCATAAATTTAAAAAAAAAAAAATTCAAAGTCTTGTAAGCATATCATATCTAAAACTACATTCCCCCAATTTGTGTATTTTCAATTTACAGTGGTTTCCACACACAAACACTACTCAAGGGAAGATCATCTTCCACCATCACAACTGATGAAAGATGCATTGTGGTAAGCAATCTGTTTCCAGCACAGCTAACCAGTCACTGACACCCAGTTATAGCCTCAATGTCTTTTTTAAAATTAAGACCAATATTGAAACATAACGACCACCAGGACAGTGGAATAGTCAGGACCAAGTCTTCAAGCCATCCCTTCAGATTTTAATATTACTCTCATTTTCAGAAGTACAGGAAAAAGTTTACAGCAAAAATTCAACTATTAAACGGAGCTTCAGTGATCCAAACTTGCAAAGTTTTTTGGACTTAAGACACTTATGCACATTACTTTAACAATTTAAGTGTGGATCTTGCAAGCGTGTCCAAATCCTAATCATTTCTTGAGGTTTTCTACTATGCACTAACATTAAGTTTGTGTAGGAACAGATGTTATTTCTGTATTTCTCTTCGATATCAAACGTTTTGAAGCCTTTGTGTTTTTCTGGAGCTAGCCCAAGCTTCTGAAGGCACATTCCAGTATAAACATCATCAATAGGGTAGAGGAGTACCTGCTCAGATGCATTGTTCAGTCTTAGTGCCAGATCACCAGAGTACAGGAACCCGCCGCCTCCTGCGTACGGGGGATATGAACCTTCATAAACACTTTCTGGGATGTAGTACTTCAATTTTTTCTCTCTGTGAGGTCCAGCATCTTTGATCACGTCACCTATAAATAAGTCTTTGGCTTTTTCCTTTGATAAACTCTTCAAGTAATCCAGGATCTGATTGGTATTCACAAAAACATCATCATCACCCTTAAAAATAAACTGGGCATTTGCGCAGCTGCTGCTGACCCACTTCAGAAACAGCACCTCTTTCAGAGTCAGATTGAAGAAAGTGTCTCTGTAGTTCCAGAGGAGAATGTCTTGGTGGGTATCACTCTCAAACTTAATCATGTGTGAAAGGTCAGGAAAATTATCCTCTGGTGGGGTCTGCCCAAGTAAGAAGACCCTTCTGACTATCATATCCCCTGATTTTATTTCCTTGCCCCAGGATTCCCTAATTGCTTGCCTTCTATCAAAATGGGGTATAAGTGACTTAATAGCCAGCAGCAAGAAAGGTTTCTGTTCACACTTGTTTGGCTGATCCATTAGCAATGAGTAATTTCTACACCTCAAATAGAGGAGGAAGTCTTTGAATCTGTCTGGCAAGTTTGCAAAGTCACTAACCTCTGAGTGCACCAAGGGGTCAGGGTCACAGGAATTGAGAGCACTTAGGTTAGAAACTAAGTTCTCTTCCACAGTCATATTGGAAAGCAAGGACAGAATAGGATTGTACAGCAGCTCAAGTTTCTGTTGCTGTTTGTTCCAATAAGCTTTGTGAGGAGTGTATTTCCTCCAGAATTTGCTACGTGGTATAACAACACGGCCTTTTGCATTCTTGTCTTGGCTGCCGCTCTTCGAGACTTCCACAATCACATAAATAAAAATGTTTACCATCATCAGAATTCCCAGCAGCTTTAATCTTCTGCGTCCAACACTCATTTCTCATATCTAGAAATAAATTTAAAAAAAGATTTTTAGCTTTCTTCACAGCAAGTACTTGATCTCATTGAAAATGCAAACTATTTTCAAATATAAGTAAGCAGCCTAAAAACCAAGGTTACCTACACCCCTGAAGAAGCAAAAGCTAATCTGTCTCTAATACACACATATGGTTTAGGGTTTCATCAGCAAGCTGGTACAAATGTGAAGCTTCCATTTGCAGCTCAGGAAAGTTACACAGCTTTTCATGGTGAGTCTAAATTAGCCAGCAGTTTTTGCTTCTCATTTAGATCCCCTTTGAACACCTGACCGTATAATAATTAGAATCTGAGCCTTCAGCTTGGCAAAAGCAAGCTGAGAAATCTTTCTTTTTGTTTTTTTTGCCAGTAAGGTGAGCTGAAGGGTATAGAATAAATTGCTATATGATAAGGTCGGTTATTTTTAAATTAGGTTTCAAGCTTTTATACTTGCACTCTCACACCTTCCAACTATGTAATGAGCAGAGCCAAATTTTAAAGCACACAATCAGTTCCTGACAATTTCACTTGGCTGTTCCTTGGAAGAAAGGCTGACAAAACTTGCCAGCTGCATTGCTGATATTCAGACAGACAAGAACATGAACTCTGAATTTTTTCCCCCCTCCAGCTGGAAAAAGGAATTCAAACAGTAAATGAAAATAGAAGTGTAATTATTACTACGAAGGAAAAAACTCTAAAAAGAAGTGAAAAGAGGGGAGGTCTCCCATATATGCATACTTGGAACAGTATGTGTACATCTTCGTCACAGAAGTTCTGTGATTCATCTTCAGTTTTTAATAGGAGAAAATGGATCAATCTCTCTTTCTTCCACAGCTGTCAGAATGCAGATACAAGGAATACAATACAAGGAGCAACATGAAAACAGTGTTTTCCTCTAGAGCAGTGCTTACCAAACTGTTTACTAGCCCTGGGGTACATCAACGTACAAGCTCCACAAATAATTCAGAATGAATTAGAAGGTTACAGAGCCTATTCCGAAGCCACATACAGAACTCACTGTCAAAGACACTTCCATGTGCCAGGAGTATAAATGATTATTGGAAGATCAGAAAAACCTAATGCAATAAAGAATTTGTACAGACTTTTGGAAGTCCAGCTGTGAGCACTGCCTCGGGCCCTGAGGTCACAGAGCAACAGCAGACAGGGAGGCAGACTGAGAAGTACACCTTGTTCTTGCTGTTTTCTTTTTTTCAGCCATCTCCTGAAACCTGAGCAACACTGACCCTTGGTCTCTTCTGCTTTCATCAGTCTTACTTTGATTTACTCTCAATAAGTTAAACACTAAACTACAAAAAATTTAGGAAGAAAGCAGCAAGTAAATAATCAGTAATCTTTTTGCTCTTATTTGACCCATAACCATTATTAAATCCAGAAGGGTATGCATGGGTGTTTATCTGGAACTGAAATCCAAAGCCACTCCTAAAAAAACCAGCCTCTCAGAAAAATGCCTGGGCTTCCTCATGTACCATCTGCATATATATCTCTGTATATGCTCAGGCCAGATCTACTTTATTTTATATTTTACTCTCAGTCAGCTATGAAGTTTCTGTTCCAATTTTAAAGTACTTTTCTTATATATCTCAAAGACAAAACCACATTTGTGGTCAGTGCCATTGTTTAAGATAAATAGCTGAACTGTTAAGAAAGCACTGGGGTTGGTCACACAGACTTCAAAGGAACTTTATCTTCCTCTTTCAACTGCCACTAAAAACAGATAAATTCATTGGTTTTCTACATTTCCCTTTCACTAGACGCAAAAAATACCAGAGAAGGAGCCGTCCCCTGTTTCGTGCTGTTCCACTGAGCTCAGCATGAAAATCAGGGTTTATCTGCCCTGTCCTCTACAGCACTTCCCACTAAGCAACAAATGATGTGGTATCTGACTATCCCAGGACTCCAGAGACAACAGGGTGACTGCTCCCTCCCAGGAACAGCCAACAAATACAGGATTTCAGCCAAAGCTTGATTCTTCAGGATAGGCAGCACCACACTGCTCATCTGTCACAGCCCCCAGCTTACCAAGCTGAGAGTATTCAGCACCTCCAAGGCATCTGGATACTTGACCTGAGACTCTTCTGACACAATGAGACACCATTCGCAAAGGTTTTATTTCAAACACTTAACAAAATCCTTCAGTGCACTATGACTGCAATCCCTTGCGGCAAATGAGACAGGGATCCTGAGCAGAAAAATTCCCATTTACTGTTAGACCTGGTAGAGCTTTTCAGCAGAAAAAGTACAAGGCTGGCAAGATGAGAGTGTTTCCATCTCACAAAGAACAGCAAAGGGTATCACCCCCACAAGCAAGTACTGCCAGCCTCTACTCTGTTCCAGGCTGTGGATCCACAAGTAGATGAACCAATCTAATCATTTGTGCAGGCCCAAGGTAAAACACTCAGCTTTTCCACCTCCTTCAAGCCCGACAGAAGCCACAGCCTTTCACTGTAAATACTTTTCTGAGGGCAGGAGTTTGGCTGTATTTTCTAAGTGGGCTGAGGACCACAGCTCCATTATCTGACTGCCAAACCCAAGCATTACAAGTCCATTTACTTACTGGGGCTGACAAAAGAGAAGATAATCCCTGTTACCAGCAGGTATCACACCTAACACCCTACTGGTCCAGGACTAAACTATCAGGAATCTGGCATAGCCAAGCTGTAATTCAGGTATCTAACAGACATAACCACCCTTCTGTCTTTGCAGAGACTGTAACTGGTGCTAGGACAGGCTGGGATGTTCCCATGTAACTTCAGTTTAGGGTCCGATATCCCTTACAGCAGCTGTACCTGCAGTACCACTTCTGACAGTGCCAGCAACAGCACGTGCAGTAGTGACACTGCTGCTTCTGAAATTAACTGTTTTAGCTACTTAACACATCACAAGCCATATGGAGTCCTTCTAACCTCCTGTGAGATGCATCAGTTTTCTTAATAGTTCGGCTCTGTTCAGTGAGTCAAGAGATTTCTGGGCCGAGCAACGGCACAGTTTTGGAACGAGATGATGTTGAGAGCCCCGGGCTGTTCTAACGAGTCTGTGCTATTTCCAGCTTTAAAGAATCTGAATGCTGTTTATTTTTTAACTGCACACTGTCAAATCTCTTCTGCCCCACCCCCCCCACCTCAGAATTTTACACAAATCCCCTTTCATATGACAGTAATTAAGAAAACCTTAAGAACAGGAGAATATCGAAGAGATAGCCACGCTGCCCTTCTGCAGAAGCCCGTCTCACAGGGTGGTTACCACTGGAAACAGTCAATGTTTTCTGTGCTCTCCTACCAAGGCAGCCTAAAACAATGTTCCAGCTGCGGGAAAGTAACCACAATAACAACATGCTGCTCAAAGCATCAAGAACTGCACTGAAATTCATACCAGCTGATGTTTATTTTAATATTACTTGCAATAATTTGCATGTACCTGCTTTGAAACACCTTTCAGCATATTATTTTAGCTTTGAGAGAAATTCTAATCTTCCAATATTTTAATACTAAGGGACACCGGTGAAAATCAGGCATGGAATTTCAAGATCCGAGTAAATATAGCAAGACTAGCGAAGGACGTGCATGTATTTTCCTAAAACACAGTCCAAGGCATAAAGAACTAGAAAGAGTTTGAATAAATGCCAAAATAATTTCACATTCTCTCTCACTAGTTATCTTCAGAAGATTTTTATTCAAAAAGAACCCCAAAAGCAATACCAAAACCCCACAAAAAAAACCTCACATCCAAGAGAGCTTTTGTCTAGTAATTCTCCCCTGGTTTTCTGTAAAAAGGTTTTAGAGGGCCAGACTTGCATTTGAGCAATATTTACTTATGTAATTGAACCTGGTCTCACTTTGACCAGCCATTTTTCAATGTTTCTAGATTTTCAACTTCTGTGAATTATACTCAATCTCTCCCCACACCAAGAACTTGGAATGACTCAGTATTCTATTGCCACACAAGGAGAAGAATCCTCAGAAAACAAATTGTTAATAAAATAATATGACATTATTTTCTTTATACACATTTGCCATACAAGCTACATGATAAGCTTTCATCTGTCAGCCCTTCCCCTTCTATCTAGTTATTTTTGATACAACAGTAACAACAACAAAGAGAAATAATTTAGTACTTTTAAAATGTAGTAGAGATTTTTTTTAGAGTTATACATCAGTGGGGTTTGGTATGAGGTGTAAGCACGAAGACCATGAAGTCATCGTGCACCCCACACAAGGGATGGCTCTGGAGTGTAAAAGCAAAGCAAGACTCCACTTGCAGGCTCTCTGACCTCACCCACTCACAACCACAATGGAGCAGAGGAAACAAGTTCCAGCAGGGTTCTTCTCCAGCACCAGCCATGAGTGACCACATTCCTGCATCGGGGCTCAGCCTCCCTTAGGTGAGAACACCACCCTACAAACCTGCCAGCAGGGCACTGCTGAAGGCAGCAGCTGCAGTGACCTGTGGGATCTGTGAGCATTACCTTTACATCTCTCACACTGCTATCACCTGCATGCCAGCAGGTTTTTGTTGTGCAGAGTCTTGCTTCTCCAAGCAGTCAGATAACTCACAGCATCTCAAGGCATTTTCAGAGCAGTCATATTCTGATGAAACTCCAGAAGTTAACTTGTCAGAAGTTGCTACAAACTGGTAGGGAAATCCCTACTGCATTCAAGCTTGTAAAAGCTTCATAAGAACTCAAAACTCTCTCTCTAATACCTACTTGATTTGTGCCCCACACTACTGATGTCAGCTTTCAACTGTGCTATTAAAAGACTAAACAGTTCTTCTATTTACTGCTGAATGCTAAGTTCTGAGGAGCAGACTTCCAGAATCTTCACAGTAAGTTTCACTATGTTTCCTGTCACCATTTGGACTAATTTCAGGTCTTCCCCAGCTCTAGCTCCTTCAGCAGAAAAGAGAAGCTACCAGAACCTTGCCTTTTAAGGTGTGCTATTTAAAATAACATCTATGAAACAGAAGTTTTGTTGACTTTATATTGGTGCTTAGAAATACTGCAGCAGCATCCACAGAGTCTGCATCAAGTTATCTTTACAAAGTTATTCAACACTAAAAACTTACTTTTAACTTCGTTGAAACCACCCTATGTGAAATTCCTGCTTGACAGTCCATTTAGAGAAAGAAGAGATACCATCAGCTCACCACTGTCTCAAACTGAACACTTCTAACCCCAAACCAAACTGCTGAAATGCCCAAACCTTCAACCACAGAGTAATAATCTATTTTTTCAGCCATTTTTAAATAAGCCAGCTACCAATAAATCATCAGATCATCCCAGCCCTGTCTGTATTTTAAGTTGTTTGCAGGTGTCTGTCATAAAAGCTCTGGGTTTGATTGAGAAAATATTTAAATATGGTGCACCTACTGAATTCACTGCAAGTTAGACTTAAGTATTTTCTTTTAATCTGTTAAAATTAAATCCTTGGACTGGGTGACAGAACATTCAGTTTTATATTTGAATTCCTGCGTTTCTATAGAAGATCAAAGCATATGCAAGAAAAAGTTGTTATGAAAAATATTCTGTAAACTCAAGGTTTAATGGATATTCCAATTTTACTACTGGTATGGACTTACTTGAGTTTGGCCATGGTTTTCCACAGGGATGAACAAGCAATGTAACTGCACATGTACACCAAACCTACATAAGTCAATTTAAACAACGGCAGTGTCCCAATAAATCAGTGCTGCCTGCTAACATAACCATTCTACACTGGCATGCCTGCAGCCACACTAGATAGCTATGAAGTTGTTCCTAACGGCCCATGAAAAAAAAACAACAAAACAACAAAAGACTTGTGATGAAAAAAGTTTGGTTTCTTTGTTTAACAGTAAAAAATTGTTTGGGTTGTTGGTTTGGGGTTTTTTTCCCCAGTAGTTGAGATTTCACACTGCAAACTGAGGGTAAGATATCAACTCAATATAAAAATAAATATTAAAATTTAATATGCCAGTAGTCGAGGGCCTGTGGTAGCAGATGTGACCCGTTTTTCCCAGTTTGTTAATACAAAAAATTCTTGTGCCATTCTAAGGTCAGTTCAAGCTTGAGAATGATGACATCGTGCATTTGTTAGGAATAACCTGGAGTTGCCAGCTTCTGATTTCAGAACTTCAGTTTTCATTTGACAGGCCTCAGCTTGAGCAAACAGTAAATTATAAAGAATCAAGAGAAGGGGTTTAACCAAGTGTCAGCAGAGAAATATTTCTTGGAACAAAATTAATTGTCATTCATTACATCAATTAGAAGTGGAGGAGCACAGCTCCATGGCAGTTTAAAACAGTTTCAGTCATAGCTGACTCATTCCTGTAAATTTATTCCTTCCCCTGCATAAGCTGCACAGTCCCATCTACCTTTGCACTGATTTGATTGTGGTGAATCAGTTCAGGGAGCTGGAGGACAATAAAGAACCTACAACAAAGCAGCAATTAGCTTTCAGCCAGCTCACATCCCTCCAAGATGTGCTGCACAAACAGTAGGAGAAGAGGGAAGGCTGGCACAGCCCAGGTCACAGCAGAGCCCATCTATCACCAGCCTCAGCTTTCGTGTACCAGCACGGGCTGCTGCTGGCTCCCACCTTCATCCAGAGCTCCCTCGGCCAGGGCCCGACACAACCAGCACTGCTTCACCAGAGGCAGAGAGTCTGGGGCACCTGTTCCACTACAAGGTACACCCCAAATTTCCCTGGCACTTTGTACCCAGCTACAGCGACTGACCTAGTGTGACCCAACCGTGTCTGCTCCTCGCTTTGGGATTCATTCCAGCTGCACTTTATCTGCCCATAATTACTAGAAAGCCAAGGAAGTGGACAAGGAACCACCTTCTTCCCAGACACCTCGTGCTTGGATCAGTGCTAGCTCTGGTGAGAAAGAACGGGTGTAACACATTGCAAATGTGACCGATGCTTTCAGTAGGCATTTAAACAGAGAAAGCCTGCAGGACAGACACTCTCTTGCTTCTTACTTTTGTGCTGTGTTTGAAATAAAACTCATGATTTGAAACCCTATGCAAAATGCAGATAACCATAATTTCCACAAACAAGACAACGCATCTGCTCCTGGTATCGCTTCCAGTTTTATCTTAAAACCAGTAATTAATCCTGCCTTAACCATATTCCAACCACTTTTATATCTGTGCAGAGAGTAATCATTACTTAGTCAAGTAGCAATACCATCCTTCAAGCACCATACCTCAAGTCATCAAAATGTTACCTCTGCTTTGTCTTCTTGCCATTAGACACAAAACACACAACTAAAAACTATGTTTCAAAAACAAGAACAGTGTAACTTGGTACAGCTGATGAAGTCCACACTTCTCCCTGGTTACTGCCATCCTTTGGGTTAAAAATAAACACTAGTTTTCAATTTGACTTCCCCAAGCTGCTGGCTTTGTGCGATGGGATACACAACTGAGAGGGTAAAATTCCCAGCCATCTCAAGCCATATTTCCCTGCCAGCACTATGTGGTTACTCAGAAGTCAATTCAAACCAAATTCATACCATGAATATTCATGTCAGAATTCTGGAATCTGTCTCTGAACTTACAGTACTGAGCTAAACAAGCATTGAAGAATTCAAAGCCTACATTTTAAAATGCAAATACATGAAAAATACTTTTGCCTTCAACTGTTTTTGGTTTCAGGTATAATTATAGGAAAGTTCTTCATCTTTCTAAATAATTCATTTAAAGTTCAGAAAAATCAGTGGAGTGGTAAGCAGAGAAGTTCATTGTCCTCCTTCAAAACTGTAAAACCTATGATACAGATCTCGTTCCAGCCTATCAAGTTTATGGAAAAAGGAACAATTTCTCCAGCAGCTTTAGGCAGCTAAATATGCATATAAGTACCAGGAGGATTTTGTAAAGGATCTTTAAGCCGGCTAGGCAGCTAACTCCAGTTTTTGTTAACAGCAGATAAGTATCTAACCCGATTAGAAACTTCTAAATCTGAGTAGCACCTTCCGTATCTGTTACCTACACACCAAAGTGTGAGATACACACACAAAGGTTGAGATAGGTTTGGGTAATCAACCTAAGGCTGTTCTGTACGAATTTTAACTGTTTTTATTCAAAAGCAGATCAAAAACTGTTGTTTGCAACAACAATTCCCATCCCAAAGACAATTTCCCATGAACAGTTTCTAACTTTCAAATACCAGATGGAAAAACATAATTGCTCAAGTAAGATAAATCAGCACTACATTCAGGATACAGTTGGGCATTCAGTAGCAGCTCTCCTTAAACACAGTTAAAAGAATTCCACCCTTTCCCAGGCCATGAATTCCCATATTTGCGTGGCTCACCGTTACATTATTATAACCCTGAAGACAAGCAAACAGTAAAAGTTATTTCTCAACCCGCTTAGCTCCTCAGTTCAGTTCACGACGCAGCTGCATGATCAGCTACACCAGCACAAGGCTGGGAGCACACACAGCGCTTCAGCCTCCGAACCGCCCCAGGACACAGCAGGATGCTCCCGGCAGGAAACTCGAGCAGGAGCCCGTGCATCCCACGGCACGCACACCTGCGTGGGGCACACAAACCTTGACACCATCGTAAATTCTCCCGTAAATGCCATACCAATAGCAGGTCGTCTGTCGGTTCATAAACCTCTGGGCCTCCGGGAATTACCCTTTTACGGGGTAACTAGTCATTCTCACCCACAAGACTTCCTGCTCATTTGATCCAGATAGCTGGCTTACAGTTGAAGGGATTTGGTCAATTCACTCTCAACACTAACTCTTCTGAGTGTGCTTAAGATGAAGCAGCTGCTAAATTTCAGAAGTTATTTACAGAGACGAGCAAAACTGCCTCCAAATTACATGTTTTTCAACTCTTTCTGTTCTATTTCTCCCAAACAAAGCTTTCTTAACCCGCTGCTGATGGAAACTGCTTCATCAATTCTCCCTTGAAAACTCTCAGCACCACACCCATCACACACGGGGATTCTTTTCCTTACTTAAATGCTAATTGCCTCTCACGAGGCACCAATTCAATCATTCTTCTGCACAGTTCATCACAAGACAGTTTAATGATCCAGTCTTTTCTCTGGGTTTTACACGATCTGCACTCTGAGGTTGGTTTATACTTAGGCATCTTTGAAATCCTAAAAGGCTCAAGGAAATCAGCGAGAGACACAGGCAAAGAGCAGGATCAAGTCCCAGTTACCTGTCTGTGCTTCCTACATAAAAAGAAAAGGAAAATGTGACTGGACAGGTCTGACATTTATCCCCCAACTTTTGGTCGGTGACTTCTTCACTCTGTACTAAAACAGGAAGAGCCTGTATTTCATCCTACCATCATCATGACCTTTTCTTTCTTTTTTGCTGTTTTTTTAGGCACATGAAGGGTGCTTGCTTTCATAAAGGGTTACAACTGTGAACTGATAAAAGCATCTAAATATATCTCTGTGAGGTCAGAACCGGGATAACACATCAGGAATTTTTGTGAACCGCACTCAAAGGCACAAATTCTTCTCCAAACCACATGAAGCACTGTCCCATGCAGGGCCTGGAGTTGGACTCCAATGATCCCTGTGGGGATCCCTGTTCCAACCATGATTCCATAATAAGCACTCACATGAACACAGCCCATGACACACAGAAACATCAAACACTAATCCCGTGATTGCACATGCATCCAGCCACACAACCTTCTTCCTAAATTAACTGTTAACACTTTGGTTTAAAATGTGTTAGGGACTAATATTGCTTATACCTGGAAAAAAAGAAGTTTGAATTTAAAAAGTAAATGGATGCCTACTTGCTTCAAAATTACTGATGTGTTTCTACCATAGAGTAATAAAAAAATGTAATAAAGAGATACACTAAAAAAAAATCACAAACCAACAACCTATGAGTGATAAAGATGATTTCAAGTTTTTTAAAGGCAATCAATCCTAATGACCTTCAAGAAACATTAACATAAAAACGAGACGTTTAAATTCTCATTATATTGATGAAATAAATAATAAATTCTCAATATTTTGATGCGTTTTTTCTGTATTATGTGCTTTTCACAGAAAACTTTTTGCCATAGTAAGTTCACTCTTGCCAATATCTTCCCTCCACCCCACCTTTGGCCTATTCTTGGTTAATCTGAGAATCACACACTTTAAGCTCTACCTGTAAGAAACCTCCCAGTCTCTACCATGCAGACTGCAAATTCTTCAAAAAGAAGCAAATAATGGGTTTTTTTTACCACAGGAGACGTAACCAAACCCAGTAAAATATGAGGATCTGGAACATCAGCCTTCACTGTGCTTCTGACAGAGCTGCTTTAGTCCCTGGCAGCACAAGGCACAAGTCTGACAGCACACAGGAAAAGTCCAACTCAGAAGTTTCGCAACCCGCCTGAAGTAAAGATTTTGCAAGACCATCTGACACACTTGTCAAAAATTCACTGATCTGTCGAGAAAGAACAAGTTACCAAAGAGCTTGGCTGACAATTTTAAGCGATACTGCTCAGTCTTTTTTTCTGTCCTTGGGGTAATTTGGAGCAAAATGACCACAAGTGCACAGATCAATGACAAGGCAGCCCTGACTGCTGTGATAATGCAATACTGGCTGTGGTAGGAGAAGCAATCACGTCCTGTGTTTCAAACACGATCAGCACTGACACAGCCTTTTGTCACTACCACTTTTTCCCTCCTTCAAGTGGATTTACACAGCAACAGGAAAAATCGCTGTCGGATCCACTGTGAAAATTGCTGCACCAGGTGGCAGTAAAATGACAGCTCCTCAGGGTCTCAGCACTGACAAGTCACCATGGAGCAGCACTCCTTCAAAAGGCTTGGGTCTCCAAGGAATCTTTGCCAGGGTAGGCAAGAAGATGAAAACTCAAATTCTGCTTTCCCCTCCCCTCTGTATACTCTGTGACTCCTCATACAGACAATTTCCCAGATCTGCCAAAACAGAATACAACACCAGTTTATCCACTAATTTCTCATCAAACACTGCTTTTTCTCTGAGCAAACACCACTTCTCCACTGATCTCCTCAGCATCATCTTCATTATCCAGAACTATTTAAAAAATTTCAGGAGCAGCTTCCAGGCAATAACAATAAATTTTTTGACTACCAGTGACACTGTGTTCATTAGGAACAACCTCTGGGGAGATTAGTGAGTTTTACCTATTATGAAACAGGGCATCAGACAGCTAGCTAGCACTCCCAGCCATCTAAAACATGACCTTCAAAAACAAGTCCCTTCAGCTGCGCTACCTTGCTGCATTTTCCTCATCATGGGGAAAAGAAACGAGCAGAAATCCAAGCAAAACCACTTTAGAGGTGAAAAGATGACAGAATGATTTAAATACATTCTATTTTTATCCTCTGTCCGTAGCTTCCCTACAGCCATACAGCTCAGCACTGCACAACATCTCCTGTAGAAAGTCACACGTTCAAAGCAAGCAGGAGAACCAGGGTTTCCTTTAAGCCAAAATATTTTGACTCTAACTGACAGCATTACATTTTTAGGTACAAGACAAACATTCTGTACTTTAATCCATCTCCACGGCAGTATTGTTTTTTTAAAGATATCTATCTCCTCGAGTTGTTTACAGCGCTGGGAAGGGAAAAAAAAACCAAAACCAACAAAAATAAATCCCCAAACCATTACAAATTAAATCTGCCGAATGAGAAAAGCTGATTCTCCGTTTCGTTTCCTCCACGCATTTCGTAACAGTTCAGCGCTCATTCAACTCCTCCGGTGGTTCACCAGGCATTCCGGCCGGGTCACCGAGCGGCAGGGCAGCCTGTGCCGGCAGCCTGGGCTCTCCGTCCGAGCCGAGCCGAACCCCGAGCGTGCCGGCACCCCGGTGTCATCTGCCGCCCCCGCCCCACCCTCCGCACACGCCCTCGGTGACAGCACCAGAACCTGACGCCAAAGCGGAACTGCAAGAACACGAAACCGCTTTGAGCAGCTTGGGGAAGAGAACTGGATTCCGGGTTGTCTCTCTTTAAGACGGTGAGCAATAATTTACCAGAAATTTCCTCAAAGGACAACGCTATAATCATGTTTCCTCAATAACTCGCAGATGACATGTCTAGCGTGCAATTTTTGTGCACGCATCTTTTCACGGCCGGACTAAACTTCTTCTGTGCCCAAACCAAGTCTTTCTATAAAAAAAAATTAAAAATAAAATAAAATAAAACAGGAGAGGGAAGGGAAGGAGAAAACCCCATAGGAAAAAAAAAAAAAAAAAGACAAAACAACTAACAACGGAACCACGCAGGTTCTTATTTTGCATAGTTAAAACTAACCATGAGTATTTAATAATCAACCCGAACAGCACAGAGTATTCTGGGAAGTCGGATTAAAAGGGTTACTCAAGTAACTTTCACCACAAATTTTTGCAGGATGACTGAGCCGCGAGCTGCAGCTTAGCCACAATCCCTGCGAGTAACCTGAAGTCCCCTCCTGACGGGACCCAAGATGTGTCAGGAAGTTTGAAGGACTAAAAAGCATCACCTCGTGAAGCAGCACATACATTCAGGCAAACTCCATCAAAAACACCATTTTCTCCCTTTCCAGGTCCAGTGCCACAGCCTCAGCACTGCGCTGTGCAGAATCCCGGGTGGATGTTAATAATTAAGCCGCAGTGGGGTAATGAGGTGAGCCCAGGAGCTCTGTGAGTGGCCCCGCTCCGCCACCGCCGCCCTCCGTGCCTCCCTCCAGCCGAGGAGCGGATTGCAGCAGCTCCCGCCACTGCCGCAGCCCCACGGCTCGGGCATTCCCTGGAAAAACCTCACGGCTTCGGCACCTCCAACGCTGCCTCCCCACGTTAAAGGAATAAAATAAAAAAAAAAAAAAAATTAAAAAGCCAGGACAAACATACGGTGGGCTGAGCTGGCCTGAGTTGCATCGCTGCCCGGCAGGCTGTGCCTCTCCCCGCCGCTCCGGCTGCAACATGTGCCGGCACTCCGCGCTGTGACCCCACCCTGCGCCGCCGTCACCTCCCAGCCGGGGAAAAGGAAAATCCCAGCCCCTAAAAAACCACAAATTCATGTCTCCGCCCGCTCGCCCCCCGCGCCGCCAGCTCGCAGCGGTCACTACGCAAATAAGCGAGAGGCGACAGGGAAGGAAAACCTCACGACCTGGAAAAGCCCGGGAGGCGAAAATTAAGTTTAAAAGCGGGGCTTTTTTTGCCCGCCGTGCGTCCTCAGCCGCTGGGGCAGCGCTGGCGGGGGCGGCGGCAGAGCCCCCCCGCCCGTACCTTGCCAGGCTGCCGCGGGGCTCCGCCGGGGTTCTCGCTGACGCCGCCTCCGCATCCACCATGCTTTGTCCGGCCGCAGGCTGCCCTCGCCGCGGGCTCCCACCCGCCTGGCCCCGGCCTGCCGCCCCACCACGGCCCTGGCGGCCGCCGGAGCTCCGCGCTGCCGCCCTGCTCCGCCGGCCCCCGCAGCGGGCGGGGGCTCCGCACCTGAGGGCGATGCCGGGGCGGCGCCGAGGCTGCCGCGGAAGGCTCGTCCTCCGTCCCCGCGGGACGGCGCGCCCCGCCGCTGTGTCCTCAGGGGTGGTCTGCCTGAGGAGCCGGGGCCGCGGCGAGGCGGAGGCGGCGGCGGGGGAAGCGGAGCCGCGGCGGGGCGGGGGCGCGCCCGGGGAGCGCCTCTCACTTGTTGCCCTGTGGCGGAGCCCCGCGCGCGCGCACGCCCGGCTCGCAGGGGGCGAGGCGGGCGGGGGCGAGACACAGCGCGGGGCGCGAGAGCCGCGGCCCCGCCCCCGCCCGGCCGCCGGCGCCGCGGGTTGGCGGAGCGCGGGGCGCGCGCCCCGTGGGGCCGGGCCGGGCGGGGCGGCGGCGGGGGCTCCTCGCGGTTGCCGGAGCGCCGCGCCCCTGAGGGCCGCGCGCGGGCGGGCGACCCGAGCCGGCCCGGCCCCGGCTGGACACGGTGTTCTCCCGCCGTCCCCCGGCACCGCCGCCGAGCCCAGGCTGTGGAGCTGGGAGGTGTTTACCTCAGGAAAGGTGTTTGTGTTGTTGGAGGAGCCAGGGGAATGGGGCAGACGCCGCTGCGTTGCCGCCGTTCGCCTCCCAGCCGGGCCAGGGGCTGCTCCCTTTGATCCCTGGCTGTGGAAACGGCCCCGCAGCGGGCACCCTCCTCCCGGGCTGGCCCCGGGTCCCTCCTGGCTCCTGTGCCGGTCCTGGTGTGCTGGCAGCTCTGTCCGGCTCTCCGTCCGCGGGTCGCCGGCCATTCCCTTAGGATGGTTTTCCCTCAGTTTTGTTCCATGCGGTGCCAGGCGAGCGAGGAAACCCCCCCAAGCCCTTCCCAGAAATGCCGTGCCGCATCACTTTTTAATGTTTCTTCTTCGGGATAAACATTCTTTGCACGTGGCTCAGCTTTCCGTGGAAGCCTTCAAAGCTTTTGTTACCGAGTCCGGCAGGGAGAAGCACAGGGGCCCTCAGACTGTCAAGGCTTCCCTTAGTAAAGAAGTTCGTGAGAATTTCCGATTTTGGGAATTCGCCTTCCAGTGCTGGTACTAAATCAGGCATGACTCATTCATTAGTAACTCTTTTGTTGTTGTTGTTTGCTTTCTTGGTAGGTGGATGAGCCGACAGTTCCTAACCAGACATCCCTGTGGAAACAAACCAAAGGAAACCCTCAGGAATCCAGGATGCTTACCGGAATAAAACACAGAAATGTGTGCTGCTGCAGCAAAGAGGGCACATCTTGTCCTGGACAGATCAATAGCAACTAGCAGGCATTTACAGTTCCCACAGACTGTGAACCTCTCAGGTTTTTGTCCTACACAGGATGAAAACGAACACATGCCATTTGTTTCTATTTTTAGCACCTGCGTTCTCAATCCAGTGTAAGGAGAGGCCCAACCAAAGGAATTGTCTCAATGTCACCTGGCACAATCACTTAAAATTGTTCTCATTGCAAAAGGAGGGGTAAGTATGTCCCTGAGATCCATGGAAATACAGGTTATTCACTTCCATTTTACAGCACTCATTTTCACCAGTATTCAAGAGCTGGTGTGCCCAGCCCTAAATACTTCTGGTTTGGGAAACAGCATCAGCACCCACTGCACATCCCCAGCTCCCCATACTCTGTGTGTTAAATACTGGATGCCATTAGGAAACCTGCTGCAAGTGTCTTGGAGCTGCTCTAAAATCTTCACTCAGGAGTCTGGAAGAAACGTCCCCATTCACAGCGCATTGGTGGAGATGTTGCATATTTCATCCCTCTTCAAATATTTATACATGTACTTCACGTTTGAGTAAAGCTGTCCTTTTCATCAGAGCAGGAAGATTACAGCAAAGGGAGGAATTACCCTAAATCGGCAAACATCACTGTCCATTAAGTAACAGGAGGGTTTGAAAGGAGAATTGAGTGTCTGGCAGCCAGGAGCTTGGCTCCACTGCACAGGAGATTTCATAATGATATGTTTTGAGATCAACTGAAAAAAAAAACCAAACAAACCAAAAATCGACTAGAGCAGTGTATCTCGTGTCACTGGGTGCTAAGGAGCCTGGAAAAACACGTAGAAGCTGAAAGGGTTGGTCAGTGATTAGATGGTCTGCCGCCTTTGGGGGAAAGATACTTTCCCCTGCTCCCAGTTCCACACCCAGGCCGCACCCGCTCCTCTGTAATCAGAGCTACTGGGCTGGTCACGGGGCGCCTTTGGAAACCTTCAGGGGGGAGGTGTTGTAATCCAAATGTATTCCTTGATCCACATGGCAGCTGGGCCTCAAAAGTTGTCTGAAAGCCGGAAAACACCTAGACCTAAAACCCCTATGGGAGGTGAGCCTGGGGCTCGCTCTGCAGCGCTGCTTTCCCAAGCAGGGTGAGCACTCAACCTTCTCTGCATCAAAATCCATGCTTCACACCAGGCAAAAGCCCTAAGCCCCGGGATGTTTCTTTCCTGCCAACTAACAGGTCCTGGATGTGGCAGGACAGCAGGGACCACATCTCTGCACAGATGTACAACCTCTCCTGGATGGCTGCTTGTGCTGGGGTAGAACCAAGGGAGCCTGGAAAATGTGTGGTTAAAGTTGTTATGCAGTTTGCTTTCCTGGAAGAAGAAGCAGGATTTTAATGTTTCAGGTCTGCAAAGCCAAGTTTTGTGACAGACACAGCAGTAAATCATTGCATTTTTTTTCCCCTCCTGAGACAGAGAGCAAATCCTTTTGACTGCAGCAGCTGTAATTTGGTCTGAATCCGGAATAACATTTTTGCCTGCGTGTGTAAAAGCACCACCTTCACTCAGCATCATGATGCAAATGTTGAGATGCAGTGTACAGCCCTTGTCAGGGAGTTGCAGAGCACCAAACATTTCCCAGGAGCTGGGTACTGGGAAGTTGTGTGTTCAGGGCATCGGTGTCACATCACTTGGTGACACAAATTCTCATTGCCAGAGTTTTTCTGTATGGCATGCATGACAGCCAGAAAATATAATATTTTTTAAAAAATATTAAACTCTCATTTTTTCTCAAGTTTAAAATAGTTTCTGGATTTTTTTCCCCCCCAGGCTTTTTATTCACAGTATTTGGGTTCAATGTAATAAAAGTCGACCTGGGGACTGCTGCGTTTACATCAATGGAAACGAGCTATGTACATTGGCCTTTTCTCTAGCATTTGCCTGTTAATTAATAATTGGTATATTGCCAGGAGCAAAGGACAAGTAGGAATGAGACTCAAGTTATAAAATCTTCAAGGTTATCTCGCTGTCCCTGCACGGCCCCGGGGCATGTGCTGCATTCCCGGGGGAGCCACATCCCAGCGCTCCCGGAGCCATCGCGGTGGCTGCCGGCACGTCCTCTCCCAGCGACGGGAAAGCAGCAGGCACAGGAATTTCCCTGTCTGTTGACGGCATTCCCGGCTCCCTGCCTGCAGCCACCCTTGTGAACGCGGCTTGCTCGTCCCCCACTGCAGCTCAGCTCGGGGGACCAGCACCCAGCTCCGCAGAAACAATGGAGTAGCTCCTTTTCCTGAGTCTAGCGTGGCTGGCAGTCGCTGACTTTACGGAAGTGATCGCCTCAAAGCCCTCACACTGTGTCCAGAACGTGCATCTACATCTCTCTGCCCCTGCTCCAAAATGTGCACCCACCCCCTGTGCTGAAAACGCTGCAGGCACACGGGTACTGAAGCACCTCCTGAAACACCTGTGGGCACTCACTTGGCTCTCCTGAATCAAAACCCTTCCATAAGGCCAGGACAGCTGGAATTAATTTTCTGTGCTGGACCAAAGCTTATCCAGGATGCCGATCTGCCTGGTTTTTGTGGACAGATTGGTGTGGCTGGAGGACACCTGGAAAGCACAGGACTAACCCAAGTGTGCTTCTGTGACCAAAGAGGATAAGAACAGGAGATAAAAGGTTAAAAATATAAATAATGACAAGAGACTGAAGATTGTTCTTGTGGCATGCAAGGACTTCAGCAGCAGTAAGAAAAAAATTTAAAAGCGAAGATGACATGCAATTCAAGTTGGAGCATCTCGGTTCCTCCAGGAATGAACCTTGTTTTTCCCACCCGAATGTTTGAGCCTGGAATTCAGACAAGTGAAGAGCCTCTCCCAGGGTAGGCAGGGTCTGTCAGCAAGGCTTGCCAGCAACACGAGCACAACATTTCAGTGGTGTCCTCACAAAGTCATTTCCCCACCTTCTGCCCCTGCCACACACAGGCCAACCAGCACAGCAAGTGCCACAGAGGTCTTCTGCTCCACTTCCCTTTGCTTTTGTATCTTGGTGAGGTGGGGGAGCTGTGGCTGGCAGGTTCAGCTTTGGCAAAACCACTCAAGTCGAAGAGATTGGCACATGCGCTTCAGAACAACACTTTTTTTTTCTCTGGAGCATTGCAGCTTTGCTTGTGCAGGCACAGCAGGACACAACAGAAAGAAAGTTGCCCCTGTTGTGTTGTGTGCTGCCATTTGCAAGCTGTGGGCAGAGCTGCACTGTGCTGGTATTGATTCACACTTGCCAAGAATAATTACTCCCTGAGCTGCTTGGATTAAAATCAGTTTCCCTGCTCTGGAAGGACGTACCTACCTTTTTCAGACACAGGCTGCAGTAACTAACACTCTTTGCCTCCATGTGGAGCTCCTTTTCCTTGCAGACACAAGGCAGGCACAGCAGTGCAAAGTGCAGGATGCAAGAGGATGGAGAAGAATCCATCCGAAATTCAATTTCTATAGTAGCAGAAACTGGACAATAATTATTTTGCAAAAAAACCAAAAAGGTTTTTGTGTCCCAGAAACATGAGCTCCTTGCATCTCTCTTTACCTCTGTTTAGAGGCATCCCACAGCATTTTGCAGCAAGACCTGAAGAGCTGCAAAACCGAAGAAGCTGCAGCCAAGATGCTTCAAAGGTGAAGAGTCAGTCATTTTTCTCCTTTCAAAGGAGAAAAATGTTTACACCTACGAAAAAGTGTACTGGACCCACTCCAGCTAAACCCCTTCTGCTTGGCTTTTACTTTTTAGCAGATGCAGTTTTAAGCACCAGCAAAACCCCAGATGAGGGAAAACTGGCAGTCCTCACATGTCACTTAGATTTTTCCAAACCATCTTGATTTCAGGCTCCTCCTGGATGAGGCTCCCTTGGACTGTCACAGTGCCAACTTGGGTAGCTCCAGTTAAAACCAGTCCTCTGTCTGGGAGGGTGCTGGCTCATTCTGGGTGGCTGAATCCAGACTGGCTGATTCTGGGTGGCAAAGGAAACTCTGCCAACACCGTGTGCAGGAGGTTTTTCAAGACACTCCCAACCTTGGGCAAAGATCTCAGCTTTGGGCACGGCTGCTATTACAGTGAAATCCTACTCAGCCCACGGGAGCCGCACACCAGTGGCAGAGGCACAGCGTGTTTTGCCACCGGGCCTGGGTTGGTGCTCCTGGCTGAGGGCTCCTTCTCAGGAGTGGAAAGATCACCAAAACCAGAGTGTAGAGAGTGCTTGGGCTCATTTTTACAGCGGCAGCGTTGGGGTGGGACCTACCTGGGCTGTTTTGGAGCACCCTCCAAGGCACTCATGAGGCTCTATCTTGAAGGGGATTTGTGCCAGCTCTTTGGGCTCTCTGTCAGGACAGCAGTTTCAAGCCCTGGGTGCTGGTAACTCCTGTCCTGACAGTCAGCTTGTAACCAACCTGTCCAGCACGTTGGTGCCCAGCTTCCAGAGCACTGTGGGGCCTCACTCCCAGCTCCTGTCCTGCACTATCCGGCTTCCCCCAGGCGCTCATGACTCACCTGGTTTTACCCCAGGACCTGCCGTTCTTCTGTAACCATTTCAGGTGGATCTGTGCTCTGTAAAAGCCACCCCAGAGGCCACGGGCTATTTGCCATGCCTCAGTACTGACTTACACACACTCATTACTGCCCAGCCCATCTAGGGTGCGGGATGTGGCCCCCCGGCGCATCAGAATTACAATAGTTCAAAGAAGGAGATGACAAAGCTTTCCTCCTGTTATTGTAGGATCTGCAGATAAACTTCAGAAATAAAAAAAAAGGACAAAGGGAAATTAAATAATCCACATATCAAATTTTAATATCCAGTCTCATAGCTACAGGTTACTGAAGAATGACATGGAGGGAAGATATCCCCTGCATTAGGGCCTGGGATCAGCAATAATTGGAGTAGATGAAGGGTTTTCCTTATGCCGCTTGAGGGAGAAATCCCCGTGACACGGATGTGCTCACTATAAATAAATAAAACATCAGAAACCAGCAGAGATGATATCTAGCCTTGTAAATCAGTAAACCATTCCCCCACGTACAGAATCACTGCCGGTTTTTTGCCTGGTCCTGTACACATTTAACCTCCCCCCGTGTAAATAGTCCTCTGGAGTTAATGGAGCTATACTAATTTGCAATGGCTGGAGATTAAGCCGTTTGGGTTAAGCATTTCAGCCAGCTCTGATTGCAGCACGCTGCAGTTACAGGGCTGTTGGATGACTCAAAGGCGCTCCCGTGCTCTGGAATAAAAGCATCTATGGCCATTACTCCATGTCTCCAGGCCCTGCAATGCAGCCCGGGTACAGATCTGGTCCTTCACAGGTTGTGTTTTCAGAGAGGGAAATCCTGTCCTGCCCCGCGGGGAAGGGTGCAACACTTTGCCCAGTGCTGCAATGTAAAGCTCATTTCTTTCTTTCTTTCATTCTCCCTGGGTATGTACCAATGTTTTCCAGACACTATTTCACTAGTGTTACACTGCTTGCAAGCATCTTAAATTTAAAGCCCATTATAGATGCACCACAGCAAAGTGATCTGTGCACAGCTGAAATAATAAACTGGAGTGAAAACATCCTTGGGCTGTGAAGAGGCTAGAAAAAGCACTAACTGAAATGTATAAACTTACATAACATTATTTACAGAAAGGAGCCAAATTGTCAAAGGCCCAAAAAGAGCTGGAACATGGGAATGTTTGTTCTCCTTGCAAAGGATAATTAATTATGCAAGTTTATAAATTCCAGTTGCTTTGCTTGCTCATCTTCCAACGTGCCTAAGGACTGCCTGGAAGCTATTTATGGTTCCCAGCTACCAGTTCTAGAGGCATTTTTTTAACCTTGCACTTCTGCATGCCATTGCCTCGCAGGATCTTGGAGCAGGGGATTAACTTTTACACACTGTGTTCCTCGGCCACAGAAAAATGCAGTCTTGTTCTGATGTCCTGCAGGAGTGAGTTTATTTTAGGGGGATGCCTGGAGGGGGCCACCACATGTTTTTCAGAGGGTGGTGAGGTGGCTGCTGCATTCTGTGATTGCAGGGAGAATCCTGAGCCATGTGCAGGTGGCTGGGATTTACCAGTCACTTCTCTCTCTGCCTGAGCTACCCATCCACTCCTGACGTGGCTTTGCTTATTTGTTCCTTTTGTTGCCAAGAACAGAGATGCCATGAAGGCTCTAATACCCTCTGTGGTTTGATTTGCCAGGCAGCAAAAGTGCCACTAATTACTAAAATGCACTATATAGTTTCCCAGCAGTGCTGTGCTCAGCCAGGGCTGCCAATGGGCCAGAAAACTCAGGAAATGATAGTTGCCTCCCAGGCTCCTCTCAGAAACACTATGAATTTGGGTTTTGTGCTGTGATTGCTGTTTTTTCACCCTTCCACTGCTGTAAAATGTCACTCCTCGAGGGTCTGAGGCACTTGCTGGCATCCAAAAATGCCATTTATGCAATTACCTGTTTTTATGTATTCTCCAATACCATCCCATCACAAGAGCTAATGGCTGAGTTCTGGAGTTCCAGTGCTGCTGGCCACTAAGGGAATTAAAATGCCAGTGCCAAGTCACCTGTGTCCAGAGAAAATAATAAACAGGAAAACATCTTTGGGGAAATCACTCCTGAACCTCCTTGCTGACAAGTGCCCTCTGACAGTTCTGCATTTCAGGGACCTCCCATTGCTGCAAAAATCCTGCAAAATGCCCCAGGGTCAAACCCCCAAGAGGGCTCTCCACCGCTGACATGCCTTCAAGCCTGTTTTCCTGCAAATTCTTGCACTGCAAGATCTGCCTTCTACCACTATAAGGAGGGAGGAAGAGCAAAGCATTTGGGGGCTTGAGGTTGGGGTTTGGTCAGCCCCCTCACATCTGGAGGGAAGCTCCAAGGCACCACCCACAGTTTTGTGCTGGACAACAAGCTCAGGTGATATCCCAAAATAACACTTCCCAAGTGGCACTGGCAGTTCAGAAGTGAGGCTGCAGCTGCATCCCTCTTGCCACCTTTCCATGGGAGGTGACACATCGTGTCCTCCGGGACTTCTGTGGCCCTGGGGAATCACCCATGGGATTCACGATACTGGGAAAAGGCACCTTTGGTGTTGTGTGTTCTTTTTGAGGAGAGGGGGCCTCTTCCACAGCTTTGGCAAAGACCGGCTAAACCAGTGTGACCTGGATGGGTGGAAACAGCTCGATTTCGGTGCACTGAGGAGAGGGAGCACTGATGGTGACGGCTGCCTGTGCCCCTGTACTGGCACCTTCACCCCCTGGCACGGTGAGGGAGACCCAGGAGCACAGCTCTAGCCTTTACATTGGATTAAATGACACCCCCAGCCACACTTCCCTGGGATTTGGGAATAATCTTTGAGGAGGATTTTAACAGGTCCAGCTTCAAGGCAAGGAGCCCTCGCCTGTTTTTCCAGTCTCAAGCCACATGAAACACAACACATTAAAAAGTCATCAGTGGCTGCTGCTACAGGACCACTGCATTCCCCATATTCAAAAGGTTCCCTCTGTTCCCAGCACTGAGGACCTCTTCATAAATATTTAGAATGAATGAATAAACTGTTGAAATTCCCCAGAAGAAGAAGAAAAAAACATTTCTGTGAGCAATCCATGGCCAGCGTGAGCCTTGGGGTAAAACTTCTCAGATGCTTGTGCACCTACAAACGGTCAGTAAATATCTAAATTGGAAAATCTCAGAAAAATGGTGAACAATTTGTTTTATCAATAGGTAGCAAAGAATTGACACACAGAAAAGAAAATATCTCAAAATATCAATCAGTTTATTAAGAAGTCCAAGCATGGTAAAATGTGGAGATTATTGGCTCCTGCGAAATCCTTCCCATTGTGTGAAACACAATGAGAGCACAAACACTATTATTTACACTTGCAGAAGGGCCTGTAAGAAGGAAATATTTTTTAAAACTACGTAAAATAAAATGAGACTCTGCAACCTGAATAATTGGAAAGTAAATCAACACCAATGTAAAATACATATATCATCATCTGCTGCTTTCCATGACTCAAAACATTATGAAATACAACACTCGCTTGGCTTAGATTTAGAAAAAATGTGCTGTGGCTAAGCTCTTTATTTATTTATTTATTTTTTCCAAATACAGATATACTAGAAGAACACTATAAAACCTTAGCAGTTCTGGGCATATGCAGACCGAAAAAAAAAAAAATTGCACTGAGAGTAATGGTCTGCCAAGCAGAGAGTGAGTGCAGCGTTGCCAGTTGTGCGGCGGCACTCGCAGATATTGCAGGGAGCCCCTGAGATCACAAAGTGAGCTTGGAGAATCCCCAGCACACACGGAACAAACTGCAGGGTGTTTCAGCAGAGCAAAAGGTGACATGGAAAGGAAGCCGAGAGCAGCAAGAGAACGCGGGTGCTGCCTGTTGGCGTTCCGGGCCGGGCCGGGCCGGGCCGGGCTGAGTCACCGGGACGCGCTGCCAGGGCTGTGGCAGCAGCCTCTGCTCACTGCGGGGACAGCGGCCTGGCCTCTGTGGCTGCCACCCGGCAAACGCCAGCCAAAGTGGGGCAGCAGTGAAGTGACAGTGCCGCCGGGGCTGGCCCCTGCCTCAGCTGCAGCCACCTCGCCCTGCCCTGCCCTGCCCTGCCTGGCCCTGCCCGGCCCAGCCCAGCCCAGCCTGGCCTCGCTCAACCCGGCCCTGCTCTGCCCTGCCTGGCCCAGCCCTGCCCTGCCCGACCCTGCCCTGCATGGCCCTGCCCTGCCCTGCCCTGCCCGACCCTGCCCTGCATGGCCCAGCCCAGCCCAGCCCGGCCTCGCTCAATCCGGCCCTGCTCTGCCCTGCCCTGCCCGGCCCAGCCCAGCCCTGCCTTGCCTGGCCTAGCCCTGCCCTACCCTGCCCAGCCCTGCCCTCCCCTGCATGGCCCTGCTCAGCCCTGCCCGGCCGCAGCCATCACAGGGCAGGTTGGATCAAACTCCCAGATCCCGATGGGAGCCAAGCCTGGCCCAGCCCCAGGGCAGCCCCCACATGGGGTCTGTGTCTGCCGGCAGGGCAGCGAGCAGCGGGTACTGCTGCGGGGGCAGCTCCCTGAGCCAAGGACACTGGAGCACAGCAGGAGATGTGTCCCAGCTCCTTCCCTGGCTGTCTTTGAGGACTGGGCAGGAAAGCCCCCCTCAGGTGGGACTCCCTCCTTCAGCCCTTCTTCCTGCTGCTTCTCCCTCCTCTCCCACTCTGGCTGTGCTGGGCTGCTCGTGCCCTTGCTGTGAAGGGACACGTGCCTGCTTTCCTGAAGGAAGGAGGAAGAGGTGATGGCCCTGGTGCCACACTGCTGGCCTGGCTTCGCACATGGACACAGGAACTGGGGCCATGGCAGGAACCACAGTGGTCTCCAAAGCTGGATGAGGCCCCAGTGGCCAATGGGGCTGCGCTGGGATGCTTGTTCAGCTGGATCCATGCAGGATTCCAGCAGTCATGTGTGGCCCCAGCCACTGCAGGAGTTGTCTGTCCATGCATTCAGGATGAGTCTGGTTTACATCTGGGCTTTGGCGGAGGATTTGTGAAATCTCTCCTGAACAGAAGCTTTCATTTGCCAGCACCACAGAGATATTTAGCAGGACCACAGACAGCAAGTGACATCCCAACAAAAGCCATGAGTGCTTGCACCTTTCACTCAAGGAAGCAAAGAGCAGTGGCACTGGAGGCCTTGTCCCTTCCAAGTTCAGCCAGAAGTGGCCAACAGGTTCAGAACGCCGTAGGGCAGGGGCAGATGGATGCACACACACAGACACCATCTCAGCAGGAAGGCATGGCCCTGCCAAGGAGCAGACCTGTCCTCGTGTCCCAGCAGTAGCTGAGGATTACAGCATCGGGAAGCACAGCACCCCCATCCCTGCCACATCAAACTTGGTGAAGCAGGAACAATTTTGCTACCCAGTGACTACCAAGGACTGAGCAGTGTGGTCCTCAACACACTCAGAGCTTTTTCTTTTTTTTTTGTTTTGCACAGGAGTTTAGAAAGATCCACCCAGAAGAAAATGATGTATCCAGGGGAGGAAAGATTAGGAAGAGAGAGAAGCGTCCACCCATAAAAACATACCCCTTCAGACCTCAACTTAGAAAGTATCCAATTATTTCTTAAATGTCCCCTAGACTTTTTGCCTCAGCCTCCTTGCCTTATTAGCCATTCCACACATTTATTATTCTTTGCATGAAATAATACTTCCTGACATCTGTTCCCAGTTTGTTTCTCTTTAATTTCCATTTATAGCACATTTTCCTATCCTCTGACCATGTTAAAATAAAACAATAAGTATGTTTGACACAGTGCAAGTTACTTAAGATCATGATCCTTCCCTGACCTTGATTTTTTTAAAAATATGTCCTAAAACACAGAAAGCGCTTGAATGAACTTAGTTGAAAAAGGCAACAGAAGGCTCAGAGTCACAAAGCACTCATTTCACAGCAGTGCTGCAGCCAGTGACTCAGGGAGCAGCACGAGGAGCGGTTTGTGGTTACAGCCCAGTTCCTCTCTGACAAGGATCAGCTGAAGACATCTGGGGAAACAGAGGCACTGGGGGCTCCATGAAACCAGAGGGCAGAACCAGGAAGTTGTAAGAGGAAAGGCAGCAGTGGGATAGGAACGGCAAAGGAAATGTTAATTCCCTGTGCAGTGACACAAACTGGCTTGAGGGATGTTTCCCCTTCTGACCAGGCAGATGGGAAAAGGTGCCCTTCCCTTGCTCTGAAGAGATTTTATGTCCAAGTGCAATTTGGCAACTCCACAAGCAATAAATTCTCAAGGAGAAGCGATGAGGAGTGCTTTAGTTATGGCACGAGAACATTTCATGTTGTCATCTCTATATTGGTACAAGCCCTCAATGCAATTTTAGCTCAGGAGGAGGTTGCTTATAAAATGAATATAAAATGGCAAGAAGCAATGTAGCCTCCAACCAAATGTGTGTACACACCTTCCCGTCCAGTGACAGAGCAAGCCAGGAGCCAGGATTGTCACCTTTTTATGGACCACCAGGCAGCTTTCCTGCAAGCAGAGCTTTCCATCCTGTTCTGCACAAGTGCTGGCTTGCTCAGGCCATTCCAGTTCCTGCTTGAACCAGTTGAGTGTGGTGGGACATCCTGCTGTGACCAGGCTGGCAAGGTTGCAGCCCTGAACGGAAACACGCGGAACGGAACTGGGAACCCTTCAGGGAGCCTCTCAGCGCAGGGGCAGCAGCTGCTCTGCAGCACAGATGTGGTGTTCCAGCACAGATATGGGCACTGCATGGCTGGGAGCCATCTGGGCAGTGCAGCCCCTGCGCCCCTGACCTGCCTCTGGCAGATTTCTTCACTCAGTGAGTAAGTTCTAAGTGCCAAGGGCGTTTTCTTTCACCCACATTCCAAGCTGAGCGTGTACACACTCAGAAACCTCGGGTTCCATCTGAGACTTTCTCAGGTCAAACCAAACCATGACAGACAGGTCTAAGAGCAGCCAAGTTCAGCTGTGCTCTGACAAAGCACTGCCCCTCAAACACCCTGTGCAGCTCCGTGCCAGGGCTGCACCCCCACAGCCCAAGAGCCAGAGGGTGATGAGGGTGGATGCTCTTGGGGGAAGCAGATCAGAGGTGGCTTTGAAGGATTGCCAGCAAATAGCCACTCTGGGCATGCAAGACTGGTCCCTTTGGAAAACCAGCACATCCCATTGCCCAGGAGATGCTCCCCTGATTGTCCCCTGGCTCCTGAAGCCAGGCTGGCCAGCCCTTGGAAACCACTGAATCCTTGGCAGCACAGGGCTCACAAGGTACAGAGCGGTGTGTTTGTGCCTCTGCTCCCTGAACTCCCTGCACTTGCTTTCCTGGGCTTTAACTCTAAGCAGACAGAGTTCACAGAGGTGGGTTTGTCCTATAAAATCCATGGTTTGGAAGCATAAACATGAGTTCCCCCTAATCCGCCTGTTTCTTTTGCTCTTTTCTCCTCTGCCACAACTGGCCAATTTACCTTTGCTGTTCATCCAGCCCAGTATCCACAGCATCTGGAAGATTCCAGAAGGGATGGAGGGGAAAAAGAGAAAAGCTGTGCTACACTCAAGGCCTGATTCTGCAAAGCTTTGTGCAAACAGTGTTGCTGCTGCCTTGGAAAACAGACTGGGAGAAAGGGATGAGAAAGCTTCACAGTGTGATTTAGCTCATTCTTGGGGTTATAATCTGGATTTAACCAGCACCACCTATTTTATTTGCTGAAATAGGAATTATGAAAAGATACCAAGGGTAATTTTTTTGTAAGTTGCAATCTCTTTATTTGATTAAGTAGTCTGAGTCAACAAAGTCATACTCTCCTCTATTTCTGACAGTTTCTTCAGCATCTGGCTCATCTTGGCCTCATCAAACTCCAGGCAGAGAAACTCTGATTCCTACAAAAGAAGAGACAACAATATTTGAGAAAAACAATTATGTTTGATCCCTGTGCAGAAAGAAAGGTTTGGTGAGGAATTTGACAGCTTAACTCCATTTGGCAATGGACTTTCTTGCATTTTCCTGTCTGATTAGGACAGCTCATTTGTATCAGTGATAAAAATCCAGGTGGGATCTGCCCAAGGCAGATAGATGTGTTTGCAGGAGACTGCCTAAGAAAGTGCAAACAAAAACCTGGAATATCTCTCACAGCATTCCTTGATTAGGAAGCACTGGAAAAGTCAGATCTCAAGCAATCCACGAGTTAACCTCTGAGGCTCAGAGGAGCACCATGCAGACAGACCACAGACTCTTGCTGAGTTAACCATTCTCCATGGTTATGGGCAGACCCGGACAGCCTCAGCCTAACCCTGAGCAACTGCTGCAAACCGGCACTGCAAAGCCTCTTCAGCTCCAGGCTTTCACGGAACAGCTACTGCAGGAGGAGCAGCTTTTCTCACCACCCCAAAATACTCCCAGGATCTGTAACGCATTTCGAGTCTCCTTTCACAGACAAGATGTGACAAGAGCTCTCTGTAACCTGACCTCCCACTGCTCCACGTGTGCTCCAGCCTCGGGCAGGCTTCTATCCTGACCTTTGGGGAAGGAGTGGCAGTGCCATGCTATGCAGGGACCTGGTCCTCCACGGGATCACTCCAAGGCCAAGCTCCTGCTGACATCTCAGGCTTTCCAGCCACAACTCTGCACCCTGAGTCATGTGAGCCCATCCACAGATTTAATCAGGCCAGCGCTGCCCATGCAGCCTTTGAGATCTGCTAAAGCTGATTTCATGGCTCAATCACACGGGGAATGTGAGTGGACAGGAGATGGAAGCGCCTACTTCTGGAGGAGATGTTTTTGCCTGAGCCTAAAGCATAAGGAGGACTTTTTTTGTTTCCCTCCTCAGGTTTTGTCAGTCAAAAGGAATGTAAGTGTATCAAAACAAAACTCTTTGATTACACAAAACTCTGATTACACAAAGACACTGCCACTTCATACAAGTGTAAGTGCACTCACGAAACATTCTTTTAGCTATAAAGCAGCTAAAACTCTCCCATGTGGGCTTGATGGTGTCTGTTTATCCACTCTCATGTGGACCAACCTAAAACCTGACCCAAGAGGGCTGTAAATGAGGCTGCTCAGAACCCAGCTTCAGTTTTATTCAATGCTTTGTTGCTTTATCTCCCCCATGAAAAAATGGAACAAAAAAATAAGATGGAGCAGTGAAATACAGAAATCCTTATTCCTTCCCTAAAGCATCCTCCAGGAGCAGGACAAATGTGGTATCCCTGCTCATCCTCACCAGGAAACAAGGTACCCCTTCTGATCCTTCCTACTGCTAAAAAATAATTCAGTCCCCTTGGAGTTAAGCAAAACCGAAATCAGTCACAGACTCCCAAGTCCTGAAGCCCAGCACTGCTGCTGCCCGGGCTGCAGCCTGGGGTTCAGGCTGGGAAGCCGAGCTCGATGGCCTCAGGAAGGTTGGGAATGGACACCCATTTCCTGCAGCCACCTCGCTTTTGTCCCTACACACTTTCCCACCCCTCCTCCCCTTTCAACCCCGAGCCCGGGCTATAAAAAGGAGCTGCAAAACAAAACATCCAAGAAACACAAACTGCCCCCAGCCTTGAATTAGGTTTTCTAGGAGCTGCAACAACAGAGTGCTGCAAAAATATTTATATGAGAGACTAAGAGAAGCACGACTTTTTCTGTCTCAGTAACTATACTTAAAAAACCCATGTATTTTTAGAAAACCAACCCTCACAAATTGAAAACTTAAAAAAAAATTGCAATTGTTCTGTTGCATCAGTTTGGACAGCCACTTAAAATGCCTTCTAGCAACTTTAATACACATCATAGTTTCAGCCACTACGTTAAAACAGCAGAAAGAAATCCCTCAGAATTCGCATTTCATTTTATTCATATTCATTTCCCCTTGATTTGGAGGCCTCCTACAACAACATTCAGCATTTCAAAGCCACCAGCCAAGGCGCCAGACCCACTCTTAGAAGCCGTCTCAACTCGATGCGGTGCTTGTAAGATCATTAGTGGTTCTTTGTAAAGGAATTATCCCAGCTTGAATTACCAGGAAAGCGCTCTTCAGTGAGTGCAAAAGCATCAGCTTCGGATGCCTGTGTGCAAACACAGCCAAGTGCTTCTGGACTTGTTTGCACCCACGCAGCTGCTTCCTGGAGCAGTGGGAGTATTGGAGGGGTTCAGGTCTGGTCCTTTTGGAGCAGGCAGCGCAGCCATGTGCTCTGCAGAGCCTGCGGGTCCATGCAATTGCACTGCTCTGGAAGAGGTTTTATCCTCTTCTATTATTTTAGGTTTTGCCTTAGAGTAGGATGTTTTAAGGATTTAGCTTCCCCTATATGTAAAAACCCAATCTGTAATGTCACCAAAACCTGCCTTCAAAACAGCCTGCTACCTTTCGTTGTCATTAGAACCCACACTGATTTTCAGCCTCCCCATTTTTTTTTGTCAGCAGAGACAAAAAAGAAGCCACAATTCCAATAACAGTTATCAACAAAAGTAGGAGAGTTCAGAAGTCCTGCCTGTTTGGACATTTTGGGCTTGGCTCGTATCTAATCAAGGCTCTGGTTAAACCAGAGATGTTTTAGCACAGATGAATATCTGACTGTTCCCATTACCGCAAATTAGGCTGCAAACACAAAAGCCAGTGGGGGGTAAATAAAACAAGGAGCTGCTCCCCAAGACATCACTGGGAGCCAGCACACAGCAAAGGTGCCCTGGAATTCACAGCACATCAGCTCCCTCAGCAACACCCACGGGCAGAAACAAATGTCATTTTGGCTCCAAGGCATTAATTAAACACAAAAGACAAAATACTCATTTCGGAATAAATCCACTGCTGATATTTTTCTTGTCCAATTTTGCAAACGAATGTTAAGAGATTGCTTCTCTGGAGTAAAAGAAAATGCATGCACGGGCTTAGGAGTAACCTGCTGTTGCCAGAAAGTCTGGTTTATCTGGTAATGTCAACTCTCCCAACTCCTCCAAATTTGCTAATTCCATGTAAGTACTGTTCCAATAAAACACCTAGGGGACTATCCTGTAAATATTATCCCAAGTCACAAGTGTAATTGTATTGCAGCAGGAAAATCACAGAATCACAGGGTGGTTTGGGTTGGAAGGAACCTTGAAGCTCATCCCTGGGCAGGGACACTTTTCACTGGATAAGGCTGCTCCAAACCCCATCCAACCCAGCTTTGAACATTTCCAGGGATGGGGCATCCATGACTTCTCTGGGCAAACTGTGCCACACCACCCTCACAGCCAAGAATTCCTTCCCAATATTTATTCTAACTTGACTCTCTCTCAGTGTAAAACCATTCCCTCCGTCCTGTCACTCCAGGACTGTGTCCAAAGTCCCTTTCCAGCTCTCTTGGAGCCCCCTTTAGGTACTGGAAGGGGCTCTAAGGTCTCTCCAGAGTCTTCTCCATACTGAACAACCCAAACTGTCTCAACTTGGCTGAGGTGCTCCAGCCCCGGCAACATCTTCATCACTCTCCTCTGGACTCATTCCAGGGGGTCCATGAGGATTATTGGTCAGTAATGGTTAACTATGAGACCACATCCTCCTCATGGCTTAGCACCAGAGCAGGTTTTGTCTGAGCCAATACCTGCTCACAGGCATGGTACAGAAATGCAAATCTTAATTTAAAAAAAAAAAAAAAAAAAGGGAGGGATTAAAAAAAAATTCAAATTTTTTTTGCCCTCCCCAATACCAAAAAAGGCAAGAGAAAAGAAATTGAATACCACACCCCACACCCCCCAAGATCTCAACATAACCAGAAATTCAAAATGGAAATTAGACACTTTTTAACAGTGCAAGGACATATTCTCCTTGGAAAAGGCACATCCAGAACTAATTTTTGCAATGATGCTGCCAAGCTCTATCACAGAAGCCTTCCTTCACTGCAGACTGTTCTTACTCATTACTGTGGGAATTTGGTGTTGTGCTGCCCAGTGGCAGAAAATAAACCTGATAAATTCAGCCCTGCACTATAAACTTGCTTCCAAACCTTTCTCTGGGTGGCCTCTCCCTGACACCTGGAGCACATCATTCCCAGGTGACTCCCCAGGGCTGCTGGGGTCAGAGGGACCTGTCCTGTCCATGCAAACATCTGCTGCAGGAATGTCACAATACACAACATCCATCCTGCATGAATGGTCCAAAAGGAAGAAAAACTTTGGATTTTAGCTTATATTTCCTTCTTCAAAAATCACAGTAATAGGACATTAAACTGGGTAGTTCCATAGGGTGGAAATATTTCATGTCAGATGTTTATGAGAGCAATTTATTTTTGCCACCTAGATTCTCATCAGGAACATCTGATAAATGGTAAAAAGAAAATAAAACCACAAAAAAGTTGCCACAAACCAATGCAGAATGACAAAAGTGTGAGATGCTGCATCGATTCTTCTATCACACTGCATCAATTGTGATCCCACTGCAAACTTCTGGAGTTATTTTTATATTCATTAATATTCTGCAAGATATACTGGGGCATATGATGACAGTAAAATCTAGATAATTCCACAAAAAAATCCATTGATTTCCTACTTCCACATTTCTGACAATACTAAGTTCATTATTTGTAATTCAATTCAGAGCCATTTTTGCTACATATCTACAATAATGATCTTCAAAACCTCTAATGTAAAATGCAATTCATTTCCATAATACTGTATAAAATAAAGCACAAATATTTGTAACTGTGAGTGCCTTTTAATTCTTCTTTATTTTGATATTACATGAACCAGGAACCTCTTAAGCAAATTATTATTACATCCCCTTAAAAAAAAAAAAGTTACCTCCACTGCAGATTTTTAATACTTTTAATGTAACATCAAGCCTGTAATATCACAGATTAAGCAGATTAAGGATTGCAGAAAATGGAACAATTCCAGAGGATAAAAGTAGGTCCCTGATACTGCACAGCAAATGTAATGTCATTTCTTTCACATTATCAGCCTCCTGAAAATAGTCTACCTGATATTTTATATCCTACATGAAAAATGAGCATTTATGGATGCAGCTTTAACCTGCTGCTCCCTGTGCCTTTTGGAGGTGCAGCTTTCTTTTCAGGAAGTGTTGAAGAAAAACAAAGCCAAACCATAATTTAATCAGTACAACTAATTGGAAGGTAGCATACTCTGTAGCTTTTATACATTTCCCATTAAAGAGCTAACAAGAATAACATTATTCTTAATAACTAACAACAAAAAGGAACAATACCTTTATGAAAGCCTCTTCCTACATGGCTCTGCTGTTTTCAGACTGGTGATATTAACTTTCATTGGTTTCTGTAAACTTTCCAATTTCTCTCTTTTTGACTTTTTTAACAAAATCACACTGACTTGCAGCTGTTTCTGGTTTTTGCATTCACCACATCCCATCCTGAGTGCCCTGCCCCATGTGCTGTCCCTGCACAGACTCATTGCTCCAGGGGTTTCTTATCCACTCTTCTACTCAAAAACCTTCTACAGAGGCTGGCCATGAACAAGTCCAGCACAGGTTTGGATTAGGGATCCCTGATTTCTGCTCACCAGTGAAAGGGCACTCAGTGCTGACCAGATGCTGTGAGGACATCTCTCATGCACTGTGGCTGTGCCTCAGTCCAGACCTCACTGATTAGAGGAGGCAAACATTACAATGCTGAGGGCAGCTTGCTGTGGTCAGAAAGGAAAGGTCCTAAAAACCAACACATTGCAGAAAAAAAGAACCTGTTTATGCTGACAAAAATGCAGATTTCATTCTCATTTATGGATGACTCTGCAATGTTATGCCTGTGACTTTTTGTGTGGCCTGACCTGATTGATTGCTGTTTGCTAAGCCTGCTCACCTGGTTCCTCCAACACCCTTTCACAACATCTTCAGCTACCTGAGACTCAGGCTACCCCACAAAATCTGCTCCAGTCACAGCAGCTTCACAGAACAGAAAACCCTTTATGGCTCTCCCTCACTGAAGAGTGTGGATGTTTGACTCTATATAATGCTGCATCTCCACTCTGGAACATGCTCAGTTTAGGCTAAATCCTCCTGGAATTGAGCTGTAGGACAAAAACTCTACCTTGAGGTGTTCAGAATATCCTAAATTTTTAAGGCAATTCTTTTTCATGAGGGCACCAAGAGGCCACTTTCTGACCTTGCAGTAACCTTGAACTTACTATTTCCAAGGTTTGGTTTCTTTCTCAAAAAATCCCCCCCCAATTCAGCACTTCCTATTAAAAAGAAAATAAGGTATTTAAGGAGAAACCTCCAAAGTAATTTTTCCCTCCTAGTCTTGATCTTGAATATGGGCAAAGCAGCCTGGGGAAGGATCCAGCCTGGCATGGGAAGTGATCACCATGTAAGCTGCTCACAGCTAAAGGCCACTAAGTACAGGGCTGGGTACTCCCAGCCAAAGGTACTGCCAGAACTTCTGCTTTCCTAAGATAGGAATGGACTTGGGACTAGGGAACAGAGAGTGTTGTTATCTAACTCCTGCTGCAGGAATGAAAAGTGAAACCTCTTTGTGTCTGAACCGTTTCTAAAAAATAATGCAAAAGCACACACTCCTCTCACTCCCTCTCTGCCCCTACAGACACTGTTCTGTCAAAGAAAGCACAAGACTGTTTCCATTTGAATTCCAGCATCTTTGAAAGCACAGCTGAGCTCCAAACCCTAAAACAGTGAGTGTGGAATGTTTAATCTTTACAGCAGCATTTTTCCTCTGCTGCTTGACTGGCTTGAGATAAATAGGTGTAATGGCAGGCCAAATAAATCAATTAACCTGCTTAGGCTAATGACACTGAGGACGCTGGTATGCAGCTCTAGTTGGGTCTTGAGCCAGCTGCTATTTAAACAAAGGAGTAAACAGAGCTAAAATAATTAACTAAAAAATGCATGAAGAGGTTTTCAAAGGAAAAAAAAAAAAAGACAGTAATACCTGCAAGCTTCACCAAACTGTACATGGAAGCACACAAGCCAGCATAAAAAAATTAAATTACCTTTGCATCACTGTGAGATTTGAAACAAAACATGTATTAAAAAACTAAATTTAAAATAAAAACTATATATAACTATATAAGAATATGTAGAGATGTAGTTTATATAGTTATATATATTACATGGAAAAATACATAAAAACTATTTAAAAACTTCATTTCTGGCAGGGCATCAGGATCTCTCACAAGGGTACCAGCAATGAGAAAGCTCCATCATCACTTATTCAAGCCCTGCCTGCTGTGTCAGCTCTTCACTAAGACAGTCTCTCAGTGGAACTACTGCAAGGTGAGGTGCTCTCCTCTCAAAGTCCTCTGCAGGAGACCTTAGAGGGTAAATGCCCTTCCTCACTTATGATCTGCATTTTTCTACCTTGTTTGACAGCTGTCCTCGTTTTCTTGCACTGTGCTTTGGTAGGTTGGTGTTTTTAAGGCTGCTCATGGAGCTGAAATATCAGTCTACAGCTTTCCCTAGACATGTGTCATCTCCCAATACCTAGGCTAGCCTTGTTTTTTCAATCTTGTAGCACTTAATTGCAGTGTGAAATTAGTCAAGAAAAAGAGTCCTTACTGATGGATCTTATGCTTTTGCACTGAACCCAGCTTTTCTAGTGAGAACATTCTTAAGACCTGGAATTAATTTTCATCATGTTTTTATCTTCCTATAACATGGGAATCATTCAGCATGGCAAAAAAATCAAACATCACTCATTATCATACCCCTCCCCCCAACTTTCTCAGAATTAAATTTCAACAACCTTATGTTATTATTTATCATTTTCTTAAATGTTTCAGGAAGTACCCTATCACAGCATCAAACCCTCCCTGCCACTGGGGCATGTTTTTGTAACAGGGTATCACCAAGACCATGCACTTGGTTAACTCCTAAGGACACAAAGAAATTTCTGTGCTTTTAATGTAACTTTTTATCCAGTCGAATCAGTGTCAAACACATTCCTCTCTGTTACTGGAATGAACTCTGGGAATAAGAATGACTTTTGTACCAAACCAATCAACACAGTTATAAAGTAATCTGCATTTAGAAATAATACCACAGTTAAAGAATGCAGTAAAAACCTGAGAAGAGAATTCCTGACCTTTAGGAGGCTGTGTGACTTGGGATTCTGGCTTGCAGGCTGAATAATTTGGTTAGCAGCCCCAAAACAGATTGCTCTTGCTCCCCCACAGCTCTTTCACGTTTATGTGTTACATAAATTACTCAGGAATCCATTAATGTCCTGCCTAAAAGTATTACACCAAATATAAAACCTGAGAAGAAATGAATATACTCTTCCAACCCAAGCCATTCTATGTTCTGTAACCCTAAAACAGTTTATTCTCCATGAGAGCAGTCAATGCTGGCTCCTGTTCATGGCAAAGGCCAGAGGATCCTGGCTTTTGGATTCCAACCAGTCTTCAGTCAAGGCTATAACTGGTTTTCTCAGAGAACAGACCAACAATTGGAATTACTCTGAAACAGCATTTTGGAGTAAGATGTGTTTTAAACCCTCTTTTCTGCTCATTTCTGAACACTGCACATTTGCCCTGTGGCCTGAAAGGTATCTGGATTGCCTGAAACAACAGCACATGGGGGATAAGCAGGTCCTGTTGTTGAACTGCTTCAACACCCAGAGCTGAACTAAAAGTACACAGGTGTTTATTTTGGTTGCTGCAAGTTTTGCAAGTAGTGAGTAAAGGCCGCACAAATCCACTGCTGACTTATGTCTCTTAATAGGAACAGGTAATGCCCTCAAAAAGCCTCACTTCAAAAACTCCCTATATTCTTCACCTAAGCTCTGAGATCAGTGTGACCCAGCTACAGCAAATATGTTTTGTGCCTACAAAATGGCATTTTTCAGAACTGATTTTTGAAGGGCAGCTGTTTGAGCCCTTTTCTCCTGGCTGTGTTCACAGCAAGCAGCAATGCCAGGCATCCATTTGCTCCAGGGCATTTTACCACCAGAGAAGGGAGAGCACAAGGCTGGCACAACAGACAGGCAGACACACACCAGCAGCATCCTCACCTCTTCCCAGAAACATTAACCCTCTGTCCCTGGCACACTGATCCCACACATCTGGAATTACAAGCAAATACACCTTTAAATGGACAGTGAAAAGAACTGCTCATCTAAAAATACATAAACAGGGTACCAAAGGCTTGAAAATGTCTGCAGTCCAGCATGCTTTCAGCTGGTGTTTCCTTCTTAAAATATTTAACAAGACAAAGCAGTCAGACCAAACAGGCTTTTTATTTTTCATGCTTTTATGGCATTTATCCATAACCTTTTTAATGATCTGAAAATAGAACTTACCAGGACAAAAGAATCTACTCAGAGTTATGTGGTCACTGCAAACATGTCTCCTCAGTGGGACCAAAATAACTGTATTTGTTTCTCTTCTGCAATTTGAGTGCGTGAACTTACGAGGGGGCAGAAAAGCCAAACTGGAGGGAAAAAATGGTCTAAATAGTTTTTGGTATTTTTTTTCCTCCTTGCTTTTAGAATGCAAACTGCTGTATTTCAATTCACAGTGAGAAATCTCCCACAGAAAAGGGGGCAGCCACGTGTTCAGAGTCCAGCCTGCTTTACAGCCCCTCCAACACTGCTGCTCTTGCTGTTCCAAGGCCTTGGGACAGGCAGCACACTCGGATTTATCAGTAGAACAGCAGCTCCTGCTCAGTGTGCTGCAAAGTCTGCTGAAGATACTGAGAATCTCTGCACTGACCTCAGTGACCTTCGGATCAAACGCACAGAAATATCACCATTATGTGCCAGCAGGGAGACACCAGAGGAATACAGCTCTCTTCTGAAAATAAAAGAAAAGCTCCAGATTTGCATTTTTTCTTTGCTTTTTTTTTTTCCCTAAACCACAGAGTATGTCCTTGATAATATTTACTGCATAATATGTAACTCCTTTTTCTTTTTTTCAGCCTCTTTTCTAGTGTAAGGTGAAAAGCAAAGGCTCACAGTGAAAGCTGAAGCTGGAGGTGCAACCCTGAAGAGGAGTGTGGGAGGACATTTCAGAATTCTGAGCAGAATCCCACTGAAGCCAAGGCACTGCCCGCTCTGCCCACACAAGTCTCCTTGCTTCAGTTAAAATTGCAACTTCGTTTTATTCAATCTGTGATTTCACAATTTATTCTAGAAATGAATGTGGGCAATTGAATACCAGCTCTGCACTAGAGTCAACACCACATCTGGATTAATCTGTTCAAAGGTCTCATCAGGATAGATCAGGACACCAACTCTCAATATGATCCCCAAACCAGCTTGGCCCCAAGGACTGTTTTAAGGTCGGAACTTCACAGTCCTCTTGACAGGTATCACATTGAACTGTCTTTTTTTCCAGAAAGATAAAAGGTTTGAAGAGAAGTTATCTAATTTTGGTTGACCTCTGACTCTCTATTCAAGGGCAAGTGGTACTGAAGTAGAAATCATTTCCATAACTGAATTGCAGAGCAGTCATTTAACAATTAATAAGCAATCCACTCAGCATTATGATAACTGAATAGGAAAATAAACACATGAGAATCAGAGATACCTCTGCACAAAGAAAGGCTTCAGCTGTTCCACATCAGATATTTAATTGGTTGTCTCTTTCTCATCATGAACAAGGGGAGAAGTAGGCAATGAAATATAAAAGACCTTAACCACTTCTCCTGAGGAAAATGGAGATGATGGGAACGGCTCATTTAGCTTTCTGTGCCTTTGAAGCAGAGGAGAAGTCTCTTTTGTTTTTCACTCTCCACAAAAGCAACCTGTCTTTTTTTGGCCTGCACCCACAATTTGGACACCAGCCTTCAGCAGAGTGGGCACGTGTCTCATCAGTGGTAAATCTGCAACACCGCAGCCTATTTCTCCTGCATCAGGCAAATGTTACATTTGTGACTGCCTTGCCTTGGCAGATGTAAGGTCACTGCTCTTGCTGCAGGACTGTGAGAAATAGAATGTATTTAATCTCCTCCCCATTCCTGGAATCAGGCTAAACATGCCCTCCTGGGAGACCAACCTAAGCTCCAAGGACTTTGCCTCGTGGAGCTCATGCTGACCTGGCACAGCGTGGCCAGGAGGGCACAGGGACACCACTCCTGCCTTCTCACTGCAGCTCTGGAGTGGGAGGAGAAGTCACATAGCAGCTCTCAGATAGAAGAAAACTGAATGCTGCTGTGATTTCAGGCAGGGAGATGAGATGGAGAACAGAGTTACACAACTCAAAGCAGGGAAGGGAGGATGATGTGCAATGCCAAATGCTGTTGCCAGGTTTTAGACATTTGTCCTGAAGTGGAACTATAGTAAAATCTGTGAATGGACCCATGTCCCTAAAATGCATATGCTTCTTCTCCTTTCAACCACCAAAACACTGCGCAGGATTTTTAATCCTGGCAAGCCTAGGGGTTTGTAGTGATGGCTATTCTTTCTGCTGCCCTCTTGATCAAAAGGTGCTGACAAAGGCAGGACTAACTGTGCAGCCCTGTGCTAAAAATACCTGGTTTTGGTTTAAATATTTTGTTTTTCAAACCTCCTGTCTCCTGGGAAGATAGGCCCTTACCTGTGAAAGGGCTGGGAGGTAGTGGAAACTGTATGGAAAGATTTGGATTATTTTGAGAGCTAGTAGGAAAAAAGGGGTCTGCATATAAAGGCAAAAATGCCAGTGAGAACAGGGAATGTCTGACTGCCTTCCCTGCCCGCCTGCAGGATTTTCATGTCTCTCCTAACCCTGCTAATGCCTATTACATCTTTCCATGTCTATTACATCTTTCTTTAAGGTAAGGAGCCAGGAGTTAGCACATATTTTGCACCAGCAATAAATAAAATTCAATTTTCAGGTTTGTTTCCTCCCATTCTTTAAGCTTGCTTTTATCTGACCACCTGCTGAATGCTGAACAGGGATTTTCACTGATCAGCCAACACTTGCACCCCTGGTTTTCCCTTCCTTCCCTTCTTCCCTTTACAGCACACACAGAGCTCAGTGGGGTTTACAAAACCCAAATGACTGCTTCTCCAAAGCATCATTTCACCTCCCTTCTGGAGATCTTTTTTGTTTTTAATCATACACTAATTAGCAAAGCTGGGTTCAAGTCAGTTGTTTTCTGTATCCACCACAGAACTGTTGGGATTAAATTCCCAGAGCCTGCCAAGGCATCTGCAGGGAGAGCAGAGCCCACAGGACCTGCCTGCTCTGTGCCTGAGGGAAAGCTAAAAGTGGACTTTCATTTTCAGAAGGGCCAAATCTGCTCAGAAATTGAAAACCAAGTCTGATAAACAATGAAAAGGTTCTAGGAAAAAAGGTGGCATGCTGAGTTCCCTGCATTTGCTCTGCTCTGCTGTAGGCCTGGTAATATAGTGCAGGATGTTATAAAATGTGCCTTAATTTCCTTGGAAAAAAGGATTATTCTGAGATAAAGGGTGCTGGGAAGCAGCTTTACAGTTGAAGCTTTTCATCCCACAAGCCCAATTAACATTGTAGACGTGTAATGATATTTCTAAAATAACAGCCTGAGTTAAGAAAAAGGTATAGGTACTATGGAGCTCCTGGGAGAGAATTTGGCATTTCTGATCTCCTTTGATTGGATCCCAAATAAACAAGTTTTTGAAGAGAACTCAGCATTATCATTTAATGTGTTTGTGCTACTTTTGTATGCAGCCACTTAACAAAGAACTGTAATTGAATCCTGATAAAGTATCTTAAATTGACATTACAGACCTCAGCTTCTCATTTCAAACCAGCGTTTGTTTGTGGTTTTGGATTTCTGTGGTTGTGAGGCAGCAGAGCAGGGGAGGCACCATGAGCATCCCCTGCACCAAATAAGCAACAAAAAAGAGTAACTTTCAAAACAGTAACTTCCACTATGCCTTTTAAGAAAGCCAGGCAGTTGCACAAAGAAATCAAATACATCTTTCATGTGCTATAAATCCAGAACAGCACACCCTGCCTGAAAAATGTCCCAGAGGTGCTTTCCAGAAGGAACATTGAATGCAGTCTCAGAATCCTGTGCTACTGCAAAGGGATTAATACGATCTTCAGGCTGAATTTTAAACAACAAAACAGGGACAGACTCAACCTCACTGTGTTTTTCCTATCACATTAGCTGATCCAAGTGGAATGCAGCCACAGACCTCATGCTGGAAAGAGTCAGTGGTCAATCCTCAGCAGCAACTTCAGAGCTGCACCTGCACTTCAGACAGTGAGGGGCCCTACATCACTTGCCCTCACAAGAGAAAACAAATAGGGATGAGAATGGAGCTACCTGTGAACCACCTGAGAGGAGTCATGAGGGATTTCCATTGCTGGAAACCTCTCCCAGAGGTTATCCCAGGTGGATAATGCACTCCCCTTTCTCCACTGTCCTCCAGCACTGCTCTTCAAGAAAATGTCTGATGAAATTTCCATCACAAAATCTCCAAGAAAGCCAAAGTCTTCCAGAACAGGGGACTAATTTTAGTGCTCTCACTGTAGATGAGCCTCAAAGACATGAAGTGGTCCTTGCACTGCATCTCTGTAACAGGAGTTAAGGAGGAGGCAAGAGGGTCATTGGCCATGTCAAAAAAACCCACCCCAGGCAGTATTTTTCATCTGGATCAGACCTCTGACGCAGCCCCTCTTTTCTTGCTAGTTTTCGGTTGCTTGGATTCTGTGCCTCAAAAACGGTCATGAATAGAAAATGATAAGGAAATACATCTCCACTCACTCCTACCACCACACTTCCTTTGTGAGCAAAACTACCAAGACTTTTTCAAAGTGTGGAAAAGCATATTTTTAACTGCTGCTACAGATACAGTGAGTCATTAATGATCTCGGTGCCAGGAGACTGTGCTTTGCGAAGTCATCACTGCTCATTATTTCAAGAAAACAATTAGTCAAAATGGAAAACGAAGCTCTAGAGCTTCCAGGAATTGGATACTGTTCTTTGGATCATTCATGAACAGGATGAAGACAATAACAGCTGTCTGGACCATGCTCTCATCCCTTTAGAATGAGTATAATAACTTGAGATAACCTCACCCATAAGATACAACAAAATTAGCAATCCCCTTCAGGAGAAGGATGGAGGGATAGAAGTGCTAAAAAATTATTCCTATTTATTGACCTGGCTGCATTAAATTCCAAGCTACCTACTCTTTATTTTTAAACAAGAGTCTTAAGCATGCAAAAATACTAGCCTGGGAGGGATATTCATGCTGGAAATAAGTTCAAATTACAAAATGGTTAGAATTGGGGTTAGACTTTCAAAAGACAACACATTGAATAGAGACTGTATTACCAGAAACAGAACATTTGAAGCCATATTCTTTTCATTAAAAAATGAATCACCATACTTTCCCCCAGCTAACACTCATTTATCTAACTATAGTGAGGGGCTGGCATTTGATGTTTTATTTGATGTCTAAAGATTCACCCACCAGAACATAACTACTGCAGGAGCAAAAAGAGCCTGGCACCTAGGTCTGAAGCACCAGTAGTACTGTGTGAAGTTCTTTAGTCTCAGAATAGCCACATCCATATGGACAGATGCATTCAGCTCAATGAGATTTATTGCTGCTAGATAAAATGGCCAGAAAAGCAGCTTTTCTAGGTTTTTTTTTTTTTTTTTTTTTTTTTTTTTTTTTTTGTCTTAGGTAAAAGCTCTAATCACTGTCCTCTTAGTTTTCAGCTGTGAAGGGCAAAACAGAGTTGTTGGGTTGTTTCTCTCCTTTAAAAAAACCCAAAACCACAAACCCATATTTTTGCTTTGGAGCCACTCGTGTGACACAGCCAAAGTGTCCAGCACTTACAGCAAAATATTTCAGGCTTCACAACTCCAAAATAATGATCCCATGCTACAGTCACTGTCCCAAGGCTATATTAAATAGAAGGGGGCTTCATATCAGCATGTGCTACATTCATTTTGGGTCATGTCCCTCCATAATTCTGCTGCTCATTTTTGAGCCCATGATCATGGGTTGAGCACCCCAAAGCGTGCAGCAACACACCGTTACCCCCCAAATGTAAACCTGGGGCACTTAACAGCAGCAGTATTTAACAAGTGGTGTCCCACAGGTACCTGTGGATGTGCTGCTCAATATTTACAGCTCAGCTAAAAGCAGCTTTGAAAAGGCCATTTTTCAACTACACGTACACATGTTAATGATTAATGTGCTTTTGCATAGAGTGGGAAAGAGGAACACATGTAGTAAAAAGAAAACAATAGTAGGAAAAAGGTTGCTGGGGAAAAATGTGGTGTAGAAGTTGAAGAATGGAAGAATGGTCCCCATCCTTGGAGTTACCAAGTGTAGCAGCTCACAGTAAATGAAGGAGGTACAGTTTCATTTTGGGGAGAAGACAACTTGCCATCAGTACAAATGCTTTCACAGGTGAAGTAACAGCCAGCACTCTTTAAAGTGAATACAGAAATGTTTCCTGCTGAGTGGGAACAGACATAATTACCCAACACACCCCAAAGACTTTTGGCTGAAGAAATCAAAATGAGCACATATTTTCTTCACCTTCATTTTAGCAAACAATCAGATATGACAAGGCGCAAAATTGAGCACTCTGAGACTTACTCCATGTGAAGGACAGCACAACTTAGGATGGGAAAGTAATATTTGAAGCAGCCTTTAAACAAAATCTGTCCCATAAATACGCTTCAATACCTTAGCATGATTTTGAAGGTTTGTTATGAGAAAAAGCCTGAAACACAATCAGACCTTTCAGGAGTTTGGCTCCCTGTGGTGAAACATCATGTCTGGCTGGGGAGCAGAGGGCTCCTTCTGGATGACCCTTCCTGGGAAAGGGCCACCAGAAAGCTGCCACCTCTGACTGCATGAGGAGATCCATGACAAGGAATTACTCTGCTCGAGATCCTTCTCGCCTGCTTCTTGGAAGTTTCCTCTTCTTCAACCCAACATGTTGTTTAAATTACTCTGTCCTGTGCCTGAAGCACTTAGGAAAAGCAGTCAGGAAGGCTGTACCCCACTCATATGAGGAGAACAGTAAGACAACCATGTATTTTAAATATCTAATCAAGGACTGGGTTTATTACCAAAATTTTATATTCTGCAGTGTCTGAGTGGTCTGTACAAGAAAGCAAACCCAGTTCAACAATGTGAATCCCATTGCAGCAAGGAAGTTCTTGCAAAGCTTTTCCTTTAATGCCTGAGCCAGGCTGGTTACTTGAAAGAGATGCCAGTTCACAGGGCAAGCGACCATGCTGAGAGCTTCAAAACCTGAAACTCAGTAAACCATCAGTACTCATTAGTATCCCATTTAGTCTCTAATGCCCTTACTGTTCTGTTCATGGATTACCCAGTTCTGCTTTAAAAATTGCAGAGATGACATAAGACTCCTGTTATACAAAGGTGTATCACATTCAGCATGGGAACAGTTTGTGTAAGGCTGCAAACCTGTTGCATAAGCTTTACAGAGAACCAGGTTGTATGTGGATTTTATCTTGCTCAATGTAGTTTCCAAAAATATCATTATAGTTTCTTCTTGAAAGAAAAAAGACCCCGAAAAAGTTTGAGATAAGATGATGCTACCTATGAATATTTATATTGGTCATGTGACACTTGCCTTTTATCCTTCAAAGTGAGCTTTACAAGAATTCTAGATGTATTTACCTTCCATTAATGACAGTACCCACAAATCCAGACTGTTTTCCTTTGAAATGAAAAAAGGATTTTAAAGAAGCAGGGGAGTACCTCAGAAATCAATTGCCTCTCACACAAATCAATTGCCTCTGTCAGATGACAACAACTGGACTTGTTTTAAAGTAAATGGACTTGTTTTTAAGACATCAGTGAGCAATAGATCAATACAAGCAGGCAGCTCACAGCCAAACTCAAGCTTGGATGTATTTTCAGAGCTGCAAGACAGGCTTTGTATCCTAAAACTCAGAGGAAGGTGAGGGGATGTGGAAGACCCAAGATTAAGACCAAGGAATCTTTCAGATCTTCAAATTCACACAAAAAGCCCTGCACTTGACACTTGTCACCTTAGAAACTGAAGTCTTGGCAGCAAGCAGTCCTACTATCTCTCCTCCCATCCAAAATAAGGAAAAAGCCAGTGAGTGTATTTTGAAGACTTCTGAAGCTGCCTATGCTGGGAGAGGGCCGATCATCAATGACCAGAAGAAACACTAGGCAGAACTAAAAACAATGGGACTGGCTCCAGTCTGCAACTCCAGACATTATTCCAGGAGCCTAAAGGAATTTTTAATCTATATCTCAATTTTTTGTTTTTTAAAGGGATGCCATCCAGGCTGAGGAAAGCATCTTGCCTGACAAAGGCTTTTCTCCTGGTTTTCAGTTTTCTATAGTGTGTGCTTTTGAAACCAGAGCTCTAATCAGAGTTCCTTCCACGTCCATCAAAAGCCAAAGTAAAATCCTAACCTGAGACTGAAAACTTCCACTATTACATTCAGCAACCTTGATTAATCCAAGACTTGAATATTCTCAGTAGAGCAAGGGTGAGCTTAATGCCCTGTGCTGATGTTGCAGTGCTGAATGTTATCCCATTTGAAGGTTTCATTAGCAATAATTACTTGTTTTTCTTAAGCCTTTACTTGCACATCTTGGAAAATCTAATGGGTTAAAGGTAGACAGAGCAAAGCACTCAATATCCTAATCAATGCAGCACTCAGTGTGCTAACTTTCAGAAGCCTGGTAGTAAATTTATCCATAAAATATCATCTGGGAATCTCACTGCATGGGTGAAAGAGAAGAGAATCTCTTGGTTTCATTAGAGGACAGCACTTGGGCTGCAGCCCACTGGCCCCTTCTGGTCCCAGCCAAGGACTTAATCCCTCTGCACACAAGAAATTAGCTTAGGATCACCAGAAAGCTTCAGCATTTGCCTTTTATAACTTTGTTAATTGATACCTCTTAAGAAGTCTGTTCCAAAAAACTGTAGGAAATGGAGGTCTATGGAATCTGCTAATGAAAGGTTTAATTGAGGCTGCTGCTGTATCTGGGTTGGGTTTATTCATTTATGCTGTTGAGCACTGATGAGCTCATCAGCAAGTTATGTAAAACAAACCATATTCTGTAACATGAAAAGCAAAATTATTTTCAGCAATCCATGTGAAAAAAAGCAAAATGCATCTCCAAAGCCCTTTTAATTTTGCTCGCTGGGTGTATTTGTTTCAGCAGCCTCGCTCACTATCTGTGTCCTGAATCTTCTCACAACTGTGATCCACCAAAAACTGGGGACAGAGTAACTAAACACTGATTTCAACTTCCAAAACAAAGTCACTCACATTTGCTGGTAGAACAATCCCTATTCCTGTTGGACTGAACTTCAAAACACCTCAGTTCATTCACACCACAGATAAAGCTCTAAAAATAGCTTGTTGCCCTTAAGACCAAAACAAATGATCGAGTTTAAAAGGCATCGTTCCCTCCTTATCCTCTGAATGTTATGCATGCCAAAGGAATTAGAACCAAAATTAGTGCATTTAGCCTCTATTTTCCTCAGAGCTACCAAACCTACAGGCCCCTGACAGAGCTCCAGTGCAGAGAGTGCAGCAGCCTCAGCTGTACAGACCCTGGAAAGAAAGCCAGAAAATGGTTATTTAGCTCTTCAAGTATGGGAAAGTGCAGGATATATTACAGTCAGCAACTCTCCAGCTTCAACCTGAACTCCTGGCCCTGGATTATCAGTTGTTGATACCCTCCTCAAGGCACAGGATTACAAATATTCCCCCTGAACTTTGTCATTAGGCATTTCAAATAAACTCCAGAACAACCCTGAACCTGAAGATATTTTAAGTAATAGATGAAAAGATCATGACCTCCAACCTGCTCTTCCTTAAACCACCCTTTCTTGAACAATGTTTCTCCCCCAAGTGTTTTTAAAAGTTAAATAAAAAGGTTTAAAAAGTTAGTAAAACCTGATGGTTTATTCATGCCAAACATGTCACAGAAACTTTTGTTATGGGTGGTTTTTCTAAGAGAGATTGCAGAGATGGCTTTAATTAAAACAATGTTAAATGGACTGTAAGTGATTATTTACATATGATTTAAGTACTTATGGGAGGGAGGAGTGGGAAGATAGCTGGACAAATATCGAACACAATCAGTTTCTCCCTCCTTTAGGACAAAAAATATCCACTCTTAGCTAATTCTAAGAACAAGTACTATTTGAAGAATTACCATTTATTTCTGAAGCAAACCTTAGGCATCAACTAAGCATGAAATATCAGAGTATTTTTCTAAATATGCAACGAATTCCAGATTTCCTGAACAACAGTTACAATTAAATATTTTTGCATTTTATAAGGTGTAGCACTAACGTAATAAACCGTATTCTTAGAAACAGGCACTTTCATTCAGAACTCAAATTCATTAAAACCCCCTCTTTGAAAATGAAGCTCAGCAGCTCAGGGATGGATGATGGACATCTCACAGAGGTAACCTGAGATAGCAGTATGTGTCTGCCCAATGAACTGGTCTCTTAAATCAAAGGGCTGTCAGTGCATAAGTAACTTTATAAGGGAAAAGCAAACATAATTGCCAATAAAAGCCTCACCACACAACTGATGTGCATTGTCCAAAAATCAAAGTACAAACCAATTATGTTTATTTGAACAGCAGCTGTAAACCTTCCACCCTCAGCAGTGAATGTGCCTGGGGCCCTGATGGGGTAAAGGGCTGGGTTCATACTCTGAGCACAGCTTCTGGTCATAAAATGTCCCTAAAGCTTTTCAGGTGACATGGATGCTGTGGCTGGGGAACCAAGGGGCATTCTGACACAGGGACGTGTCATGGGTGGCTATTTCCACAGCTGCCAGAGCTCCGGTGCAACAGGATGGCAGGCAATGCCTTGGGGAAACGAGCCCTGTTCCTGGGAAAACATACCCTGCCCCAAAATCTTTTTCAAGGATCCATTTACAAACAGTCAGGCATCAGCATCTTGACAGTTAATGTGCTCTACCAGATCCCACCCCAGCCCAGCAGCAAAGCTGTGACAGCCCAAGTGCTGCTCCAGCTGGGCAGACAGCGCTGCTCGCCAGGACTTGGTTGCCAGCACTTCACCCGACAAAAACGCCTTTCTTGGGAGATGTGACTTTACAATCAGGCACTGCAACAAGGACTGCAATTCAGTGCCCAGAAAACAACAGAAGACTTGATCCTTCCCACATGAACACACCAAACAGCGATCTGAAGAAATAAAGTGTAAGGCATGCTAAGCTTTAGCTATGTTTTTCATGGCGAAAAGCCTAAAGGTGCTAAATTCAAACAGTGATAATAAAGGAGATGCTGTGTTGTGAGGTGTCTCCTTCACTACTCATTCATTTCATCAGGCACTGAGCAAAAGCCAACATGAAAGAAGCTGAATTTTGTAGGGAAACCTCTTCCCTGCTAGAATAAGGAGAGACTCCTCTGACCCCCAGCTGCCACAACACGAGGCAAAAGGGCTTCTCCTCCCTGCAAAACATCACTTTGCAGAGGTAATTAATAAATGGTTCAAACCTGGTGGGACTCAGCTCATGCAGGTGCAAATTCTACCATAAATTACAGTGTGTGCACAGGGGACAGAGGCAGAATATTATGACAGAAATAGCCCTGTCTCCATCATTGTTTACTGATTTTCTTTCATTTTCATTTCAAATACACTTTAGAGATAAGCATAAAAGACGTTTTTTTTTTTTTTTTTTGCTTTCCAGGTCAGATACAATGAACTTGTCCTGAAAGAATTTAACCTTGTTCTCCAGAAATGGCACAAAAACAAAGTTTTCCACATGCTGAGCGAACAGCAACAAAACTGTAACTTTAAAATCCGGCTGCTGTGGGCTGAGCTCTCCTGTTCCAAAGCCAAACAATTTGCTCATCCTCACCAGGCTGCACCCAACAGCTACAGCCCAGCATTTCAACACTGTCTTCTGCTTGCCTTTTTTTTTTTTTTTTTTGGTCCATGTCAATACATGCAACATTATGATATAACACAGACAGCTGATAACATCAAAATGTGAGGATTTGGGAAGTCTTTTAAAGTTGGTATCAGCTGTATTGCAGGATTTGGCCAGACAGCTCCTTCCAAGGAAAGCCACACAACGAAATACAGAGGTTTTCCCTTAGCCATGAATTATCTGATATGTCATTTCAAAGATAAATATTTACAAATTTCCTAAGAAGAAAAGGCAAGCAACTCCTTTGGTGGTTCATATATTCCCATAAAGGAATATTAAAAATATTACCAATAACACCTTGATTAAAATTTCCCTCTTTTTGACCTATGTATTTCCTGGTACTTTTTTTTCCACGCAGTTTCTGAATTCTGAGTATCAGCAGAGCTGCTCCCTGGCATGAAACTCCCTCACCCAAGGAGTGCACAGGATAAACAGGGAAAGCAGGCTAAGTTCAGCTAGAATTTCAAGACACAGAGGTCAGCAGGCATTCCTGTGGATTTATCCCTGGTGAAAAACTCCATAGATAGTGCTGGCTGCTTCCTGCTCAGACAGAAAGGAATTGATGCTGCCATTGTAGGTGATGCTTCAACACTGAATAAATGGTTGCTTTTTAGAACACACTGACATCTTCCAATGAAAATATAAAACAACCTGGATTTAATTCTGTTGATGTGATTTAACTTCACAGCCATGCCGTCAAATCCAGTCCCTCCTGCTCCAAACACCACAGTCAGCAACTGGATACATAAGAGTTTCCTACAGTTTTGTAAGAAAGAATATCAAAGTAATTTTATTAACCCTATGATAAACCTTTCATACTATAATGGGTATTCACTGCAAAAATATTGATAGGATATTAAATTACATTATTCCATATTTCAAAGATATAAAGATGCACTTGTTAAAGACTAATAAAGGCAAAACAGTCTCAGGCAAAAGAAAGAATGAGAAAGGAAAGCAGAATTAAAGAGGTTTCATTGTTTTTGCAGAAATGTTCACATCTTTGGATGCAAGTCTAGAAAACTATACAGAGCCACACAGAAATATTTCTGTGGGCAACAGATGATTAGTTGGTGGATGAAGATTTTGTTTCATTTAGAGCATTAGAGGAACAAATTCCCTCTTTTTAAATTAATATAAAAGTATTTTTCCATTATTTGTATAACAACTTTTATAAATGTGCAACCCTCATCAATTGCACTCACCTTGAATTTCCTTCTCGTTTTAAAAACTGAGGAGTCAAAGTGTAAAAGACACAGGAGGGAACAAGACACCACTCCAGCTCTGGACGGGAACAATCAGCAAACTCTCAGCTTTTACTTAAGGATAATGTTACAGGCACAGCTATTACAATGTCACTGAGTTAACAGGAGACAAAAACCTCACGAATAACCCCTTTCACAGCAAACCCTTTCTTTTCACTGGAGTAAAAAAGATTAAATAGTGTGACCTCCCAAAAGAGGCAGGAGAATGCTGCCACTCAAAGCATGGGTGTGTGTGGTTTGGGAGGGATCAAGGGGCAGGACAGGAAAAGATGATGAACACTCATCTTCACCGAGGATGGGCAGCAAACACAAGCATGGGTACCACAAACAAACTTCTTTTTGCTGCATCAGTTGAACTTGGAAGGTGGCTTTTCGAGGTGCTGGCTGAGCAACCAACAGGCTTTTACAAATATTTGTGCAACAAACCACACTGAGGAGTATTCACCCCAAGCCCCGTTAGCTGTAGTGCTTAAGGCTCTCTTTGTCAGGCTGGATCTGCCCTCTGAATCCACCCCAGCCACTCCCTGGAGAAGCCTCTCCCTCCACTGCCCACACAAGGAACCTACAGAGTAACACTCAACACACACCATTCAGAAGCAATTCTGAATGCCAAATATTAGGAATAATATTAGGAATAAATCCTCCCAGATGTCACCTTGTACTTCTTGGAAGCAGCTCTTTGAATTTTGCATTTTGCTGTTGTTTTCTTCGCTGTTTTTACTCCGACTGCCCATCAGGTCACATTAATTTTGCATCCCCCTAGGGAAAAGATCTCTTCCAAGGATACCTCTGGCACATTGGATAGAAGCTCCAGGAAGCTGTACCCAAACAAACCTGAAGAAATAGCCCAAAGGTGTGTATCAGCATCCATAGCACAGAGGGGGAAAAACAACCCGCTCGCAGATTGAGACTCTGTAGGTCCAGCCAAGCTGAAAAAGAATAAAGTACTGCCATGTCTCAGGAGAACAGCATCTGTCAGAAACTTCACTGATGTTCTGGCACTGAACTTGGAAAACAAATCCTCTCCTTCAGATGCTGGCGGGATGGGGAACAAACTAAACCCTGAGTAATTCCACTCCTTTCACTGTAATTCACATTTTCTGACATCATCCCAAGTCCCTGTGCAGCAGGAAAACAGGCAGCCCAGTGTACAGAGGCTATGCTAGGGAAGATGAGCATCACACAGAAAAGCTGGAATTCGAGTCCCTCATGGAAGTAAAGAAACCCCTGCAAAATTTTCAGAATTCCTGCTGTCACAACACCTCTTTGACGCAGCGATATTTCCCCATTTCAGCTACATCCTCAGTGAAACACAGCAGTAATTCATCACCTCGAGCCTTATCTTGCTCTCTGGACTCTTTTACAAAAAACAAGGCCAGCCTTAGAGACAGAGCTTTAGCAGAATGAACACAAAACCCTGGGGATTTGCCCAGGAAGCTTGACCTCAGGTAGGTGTTGAAGGGATCAGCCCAAGGAAGAGCCTGTGGTCTTCTTTTTGAAGTAAGAGGAAAAAAAATAAACTATTTTGCATCTCAGATGCTGAGATTAATCACAAATAACCCTCTCAAAAATCAGCAGAAGTCCCCTTTTATTTCAGGTGCTGAAAATTAGCATTTTTCAAGCCGACCCAACAAGTTATTTAGATAGAACCAGATTTCCTGTGTTTCAATGTTTATATCTGTAAAAGTTGTCACAGAAGAAAGTTCTCCCACTCAAAGATTTATTTCCAGCCCCTGCCCCAGTTTCCCAGTAAGTTAGTTTCTGGTGCTTCTGGCCACTTGATCTTTATGTGAGCCATGAATTCAGAGAAAAAAAAAAACAATTACAGTATACTTTAAGTTGTCATTAACTTGTTTGTTGGCTTTCTCAAACATCACACCCCTCAAAAGAAAGCTCTTTTGATTGCTGAAAACAATCGTGCTTCAGGTTAGGAAGAACTAGGAATTCCAGCCTCAATGGGTTAGAGACAGCACAAACCCTTGCCAGCACTATCCCTCACAGGATAACATCAGCTGGATCATGGTACTAACCCCTCTCATAGCCCTAAGGAGGAGGATACTGTTGTACCTGGCATTCCAATATGGTTCTGGAATCACAGGGAAGGGAATTTACATAGCTCTGGTGCCACAAGGGATTTCTAAATACAATACTGAGTTGGTTCTGCTCTTCCACCTGTGGCCTTGAAGTCTGTGTGCAATGCCTTTCCCATGTTTTAGGAAATAGTTTCAAGCCCAGAACACGCCTGTTAAGAATTGCTTCCTGAACAAGATAAAGGCCAGGGAAGTGAGGAGAATATTGTTTTGTATTTCCACTTTCAGAGAGTTCCTCACCAGTGTTCATTTGAAACCTATGTCCAGAAGCAGAGTTCCTTCTGTATTTCAGTGATCAGCACTTTCACAAAGGCAGATTCCCATGTCAGAAGCTGTTCTTGTGCAGCTACAGCAGTACAAAGGAGTAAGGCACTGAATAAGCACTAAGCAAATCATTAAAAATTAGTTTCTTCTCAGGTAAATAGCATTGACATTGTAGTGGGGATTAGATATGACTCTTGTTTCAGCATCTTAGAATCAAAGCAATAAAAAAAAAAAACTTACAAAAATGATTTGACAAGTACATGCAGTCACTGTGACAATGTTTAAGATCACCATGGTACCTGACTGCAATGCTGTTCCATGATGACAGTGACAGCAAGCCAGAAATCTGGAGGTTTTTCAGATAAGACAAGTTCCAAAGCTTCCTTTTAGATTCTGATTTCCTTGGGTGGAAAAAGAAAGGGGAGTCAAGTGCACAAAAAAAAAAAAAAAAAAAAGTTGATGATGATTGTGTTGAGACCCTAGGGGCTGAAACAACTCCAGGGTGACGTAGCTTACACTAATAAGCAATTCAGAGCTTTAAAAGCAGCATGTACTCCCTCCCTTCTTCTTAAAACATTTGCTTAATATAGGAATTATTCAAAATTAAATGCTAGAGGAGAAGCTTTATCTTTGAAGATACATAAATACAGTACAAAAAAGCAGCTTTGTAAGGTTAGGATTGGGCCCATCCTTCATAAGGATCTCATATAGGATTAACCCATAGAATCACAGAATGGATTGGAGGCCCAAGTTTGGGAATCTGGGACCATTGAGTCCAAGCCATGACCCAACACCACGGTGTCAGACCGTGGCACTGAGTCCACACCCAGTCTTCCCTGAAACATCTCCAGGGACAGTGACTCCACCACCTCCCTGGGCTGCCCATTCCAATGCTTAATCACATTTTCTGCAAAGAAACTTCTAAAAATTCCAGAAAATACCTTGTAAAGAAGTCAACAGGTCCTCCCAATTTCGTTCCATCAATAAAATTCCTTAGTATCCATTTAAGACCTGTCCAAGATGTTTATGGAGCTGCTGAAGAGCCTGAGTGAAACCCCACTGGTGACAGGCTGCCAGCCTGATGTCACCCCACGCTCTGTAACCCACTGCAATAACCACATTTCTACCTTGCAGGAACCTCAGAAGAAACACTCTCTGGATATCTCCAGGGCCTCCTCCACCCTGGAGATTTCTCTCCTTGTCAGTAATTGATAATTTGCTCCTGGCACACCCACACACAGCGAGTTGGCAGGGGCAAAGCCTTGTGAGTTTGAACACAAGTTTCCAAAAAAAGTCCATGGGCATGTATGTTTGTGAGGGGGTGGGCTACACGAGCACCTAACACATTGCAGTGACTCAAATGGGGAAATAAGAAGGAAGATAAGAAGGAGGAGGAGACAAAGTTAAGAGCAGAAAAAGCCAGAACAGCTCGTTTTATCCAGCTGCTTATGCAAATGGAAGGCTGTACATAAAACCAAATGCACTAAGAATTTACCAGGGGCATGAAGAGGTGCCATTAGCTTTGTAAAGTGTGAGTTTTTCAGCCCATGAGCACAGCACAGAACTTAAGAGTGCCACAATGGCAACTTTTTTAGTTAACATACCCATGATCATGAAACATTTTTCTGTTTAGGTTCTTATGCTATTACTTTAATACTCAAAAATACCCTGGTAGGACATGAAAATCTCCTCCTGTTTAACCAGAAACTACAAACTGTACATGTAAAGCACTTTGCTTCATTAGAAAAAAGCCCACCTCTTTTCCTCAACATCTGGCTCATTGTTTTTCACCTGATTTTTCTCTAATTAGTACCAGCCAAGTCTAAAGACCAAACACAAGCCTGAGAGATAAAAGTTTGCTTGTGCAGAGGAGTGTGAAACCATGGACAAAGCACATCTTCATAATTTCAAGTGTAAGAGATCTCCATGTTCTTGTTTTCAGCACAAAAAGTCATGTTCTGTCCACTTTGGTGACACAACCCTTGCCTTCATCAAAAATACCATTGAGTGTGAAAAGGATTCTGGCATTTGCATCAACAATGCTCATACTGTGAAGCATGTTTACCACCGAGGAGAGGAAAAGAAAAAAAATACTTATTTCCATGTGCAACGAACCCATTTGTTCATATTCTCAAAATCCATTTTCAAGTAAGGCCAACTCACAATAAAGGTCTGAAGAGGGAGATTAGTGCAGGCTACAAACAGATGACAGATGAGGTAAGGGGGGAGAGGGGAAGGGATAATGACCCTTTGGTTTGCTGGTGTTCAATGAGGCATCTGAAGACTTCATCCAGCGCGTGCACAATCGATTCTCTCTGTAAATCCATTAAACCCCTTGACAGCATCCTGTTTGAAGCTGGGATTGCCACATGATTCACTGCTCCAAAGGGGAAAAAGCATCAGAAAGAAGGAGCAGTGTCCTCACACACTCTGCAGCCATGTGTCCTGTCACCACTGTGAGGTTCCACTGCTACAGACCGAGGGACAATTCTAACTGACAGTGGTGTGCACGTCTTCATTGCAACTACAGCTCACTTGAAATGCAAATAGGCTGCTTACTTTCAAGCTACCCTCTGCCCAATTCTAATCAAGTCTCCAGGGTAATAAGCCTTGTTTGTGTTCATGTGCACCTCAGCTGCTAGCAAAGCTGGCTCTTAGCATAATCATCACTATGAAAAATATTTTACAGCTTAGCTACACAAATGTACCACATAAACTTCATTACTTCAAATATAGTACAAGATGCAGGTGCCAAGTAATTCTTCTGTATTTCATCCTTGTTATTAAAGCTCTGTTCACTAAATCCACAAAATTTTGGACAAGGAGTTTCACACAAAATTTCAAGTGAAGATTTCATACACTGCTTTAAAAAAGACCAAACACCAAACCACACCCAACTGTAAGAATACAATCTATTCACAGCTTCCCAGAAAAATCAGCTGTGCTCCACAGCAAGAACCACACACTGTTTCCATAACAGCACTGGGGCTCAGTAAGATAATGTAAAGCAACAGCACAGGGAGACACCCTGCAAACCTGAACCTTCCCCAGGACAGCCTCTGTACCTTCATGTGCTCATGGGCAGCTTTAACCTGGAACACTTTGTAGTCCTTTGCTGTATTGCACAGCTCTAATAAAGGAAAAAAAACCAGTTGCTCTGCTGATACAAAACAAGGAACCAAGTTTGGGAGTGAAGAGGAAGCCAAGGGAAAAAAAAAGGATGGGTGAAAGAGGCAGAACAGCAGCCTGAGGGGCAGAAGGGAAAAGAGGAGATGAAGAAGAAATGAAAGCAAAACCAACAGAGTAAGAAAGGAGGGAAAAGAGGAGATGAAGAAGAAATGAAAGCAGAACCAGCAGAGAAAGACAGGAGGGAAAAGAGGAGAGGCAGAAGAAATGAAAGCAGAACCAGCAGAGAAAGATAAGAGAGAAATGGGGCCTCACACACAGCAAGGCAGGCAGTGCTGCTGCTGAGGGGTGACTGACCTGCAGCTCAGGACCTGCTGGACTCCCACTGCATGATTGCTTACTTCTTTAGCAAAACCTGAGAGTGACTGACCTTATTGATTAGAGTGCATGCAATATAACCAGATCACTACATTTTACTAGGTACAAAATGTTATTGCTTCACACTTGAAAATTTGGAAAAAGCAAGACGTTCAGAGAAGGACAGAGGCTGAATAATACCTGGAACTGGCATGGAGCACAAATCTCTGGGGAAATCACTTCAAATAAAAGGCAGCATTTGACGTAGGTTCTAACAACGGGGAAAGACAAGTACTAAAAGCCATTTCCCAGATTTTGGATGGGGAGGATATTAATAATCTGCTCCAATATACCTCCATTTCAGATTTTCTCTGACTGAAAAAAAATCCCACTAATATTTTTTCCAGTGGCTTACAGATATCATGAGTGTTCTGCCATTATAATGCATGAAGCCATTAAATAAACTTCTCTGCCCACAGGTAAATGCTCTTGTGTGCACAAAGGAGGCCCAAGCCAACATTTGTCCAGGTGATAACTCACTAACGTGTGTTTCACGTTTTTTTCCAGGCTTAGTCAGAGGTGCCTGGGGACTGGTTTGCAGGACTGATGTCCATCAATGCCATGGCTGCACTGCCAGAGATGTACCCTGGCAATACCACAAAGGCTCTGCACTCTGGGAACTTGGGTTGAGGGTTTTTCACACCGGCCACCAGAATTAATGGAAATCCTTTTGTTTGTGTTCTCTGCCTTCAGACTGTATCCTTGAAATGGAAATTAAAATACTATCATAACTGATTGTAAGTATTCATTTATGAGATTTTTATGGCAGTAAGAGGGGTTGTGTAGGAGCCTCCACAATAATAAATACTATTGAAATAAACGACGATGAAATTAATAATTTTGTATTCAAAGCACGGCAAAAACAAACATTAAACAAATAGAGAATGAATGAAGAAGACAAATTACTTAGCAGCACCCTTCCAACAAACCTCTTATTATTCTGGGCAGTGAATGAAACAGAGTCAGTGTGGGAGAGAAAACAAATACACAAGCAGAGCCAAGCAAAGGGCACAGAAGAAAGGAGGGAGCGGAGGAGCCGTGCTCAGGCAGGGAATGCTGCCAAATGGGGAAGGCAGCACAGGGAGAGGCCTGGTGACAACTCCCTGTCCTCAGGAGAAAGCCCAGCCCTGACCTCTGAGAGGACACGAGGCTGTGGACACTGCAGTCACTAGGATGGAACATGATGAGCCAGGCTGACCTAGAGCACAAGTATTTAAAGTCACATGTAACTCCTGGCTGGCAGCAGATCTCATACTCCCTGTTGGCTCAGAAAGGCACTGGCCATCCTCAGCCCTCTGGCCAGGAGCTCTGCATGCTGCCCTGAGGGAAAAGCAGGAGCTGAAATCTCTCCTGGGAGCCAGAAGAGTTCGTGGAGAGCTCGACACGGTGTCATGCAAAAGGGGCAGAAGGAAGGACCAGGCTTGGGGCACAGCATCCCACCTCTCACAGCCCCTTCCAAAAAGCAATGCTGGAGAACAGCAACATCCAATGCTATTTGAAAGGAAGTACTGCCTGCTCAGAGCAAAAGTCAGTGGTTCAGGACAAAACACAAAGATTTGCTGAACACAGTTTTCCAACCAGGTAGCTTCTGCAAGCAAGCCAACATCCCCCAGACCACCCAGAGGTCACTGGGATGTGACAGCACCATTTAACACCCAAGTCCCCCAACCTCAGTTCTCCTCCAGCAGCTCTGGACAACAGTCCCCTTCAGAGCTGAGCAAGTCCTTTTGATCTCCAAGTTCTGGAAAAACAAACCTCTTCTTTTCTTCACTGCCTCTTTCCCCAGAGAGCAGCTTTGAGCCCTTGAAACTGATCCATTTGTCCATCATCTTTCAAACCCTTGCTCTCAGCTGCAGATATTGTCTTTCCTCTCCCTTAGCATCCACCCAGCTGGACTTAGTGCATTTGCAGAGGAAAGTGTCAGGAAGCAAAGTGGCTCAGCCACCTCATATCCAGACCATGACATATTTCAGTGCTCCTGGATCAGTTTATCCATGCTGTTAATTGTCATGCAAAGCATTCTGTGTGCTTAAACCTCTAAGTACTTACGCTCAGTAAACTCAGTGCTTGTTCAATATGACTTTAAAAAAGAAACTCACATTTAAAGAGGTGTTCTTTATAATTTTATTTATAACTTGCATTAATTTTTAGCCCAAGAGTTTTGATTTAATGCAAATACAGGTCTCTCACCCAGCAGCCTGCATTTCTTTGGCTGATAGTTTAATAACATTCACTCAACTACACTTCCCACAGTGTAATGGGAGGTGCTACATTTCTTTTCTGTTTTTGCTTCCTAAAAAATGAAGACTGAGGCAGTTTGCCTCCACTGCCCTCAGCTGAACAAAGTGATGAGGTTTTATCCATACCACTCATTTGAGAGGAGATGTCAAGCTACATTAATCACTAAGCAGTTCAGATAGAGGGTGAAATCTAGCACACCAAACCTTAGGCTCCTAAAGTTAACCTAGTAATGCTTGCTTTCCTTTGGAGTCCATATTCTTTGAGGGAATAGTCCAGGGCAGACAGATTTATCATTCCCTCAAGCAGCCTGGGTTTCTCCATTTCCTCACTGGTGAGCTCTGGGTGACCAGCAGGATGCAGACACAGCTCACTGTTCAGCTCAATCTTCAGTGAGCAGGAGCATGTGAATCAACACCTCTTTTTCACGTTCTCACAGCAGTAGCTATCACAAAACCAATTCTGTCAAGTGGCATGTTTGTTCCCTTCCTATAATCAAGATGTTTGTAGGCAGGAACAGGTTCCAGTCTAATTAAATTTGATCAGACTTGAGCTTTCTCCCAGACAGTTGCACTTCATAGCTGTCTCAGAGCATCACGGTGATATTTACTGGGAAACATGAGAGTTCCATTTCCATAAAAGCAAGTGGTTTACAATTAGCTGCAGATAACTCAAAACGACTGCTTAGAGCAGAAATGTAATTTTCTGAAAGGAGTTATTGGTCCTGACCATGATGCACTGCACTCATGATCTGTCACACCTCATTACTTCAGACCAAGGAAGTCAGGCCAGTGCAACTGGCTCTAACTGGATACATTAGAGACTCTCCTCAGTGCTGAGTCCTTTTAAGATGCTGCCTTTCAGGCTGAAGTCTTCCAAAGAAAAGCAATTACCAAACTCATTTTCTCATGTCCTGTGGCATATTTACAGGTTAAATGGAATGAAATTTTTCTAATAGTCCTTAAAGCACAGCTTCACTTTTGAGGGTGATTCAACAGAAATGGAATCAATTGACTGAAAAGTTTATTGCCTGTAAACATTCAAACACCACTTCAGGGGTTTAAAAAAAGTCAGGATACACAGCAGCTTTGCATGTTCAACCAAGATTCAGAAGCTGTCTAATTCTAATTCCAGTAGTAATTTGTGTCTCATTTAGTTAGGCCACTGCAAATTAAATAGAGGGCAAGCACATTCCTGATTTGCATTGGTGGAGCTTGGCCATATTTGAACACGAGGAAACTCTGCTCTTTTCATCTTCTATCTGCCTATCTAGCTCCACCTAATGCAGCCTGGGAACTCAAATTACAATACCACAATCCTCACTAGATCTCCACTGACGCAATTGATTATAATTCAGTCATCAGGAATGTGACAATGAGTACAAGGAGCACTGATTCCCAGCACAGAAGTCCTTTAGTTGTGCATGGTCAGGGTAAAAAGCACCACAAAGTTATTTCTATACATAAAACAAGAGGTTTTATACTCTCCTTGTGATTCAAAAGGGGGAAAAAATCTCTGAAAAACTGGTATCAAGTACAGATACTTTTAAATTGGGACTGTATTTCAAGCATTTATTAACCAAATTAAGCATATGCAATTTAAATGATGCTTTCCTTGTCATATTAACATATTAATGAATATACATCAGTGAGTTGAACTAAAAATATATTGAAGATTTGCATGTCTGATTATCTCTGTGGAGTTTTGCAACTGATAATTTGAAAGGAGGACAGAAAAAAAACCCCTTGTGTCAAGGTCTATGCAAAATTACAGCTGCAAGAGGTTTCTTAATCAAAGGACTGTCTTGTATCTTTTGTAAGTTATAATCTCTTCCTAAATGAAGAGGATTTGCTCCAGGAATTACATTCAAAGTAGTCATTTCCTCAAGTGGTATATAGGACAATGATGTCTTAACCAAAAGCACTTGCCAGTGATCTCTTCCCAACCATCTCCTTTCAGAGAAAAGCAGGAAAACCTATGCTTCACCCACTGCCTCAGTATTTTCAAAACAAGCAAAAAGAAAAAAAAATCGGACCAGATGCATGCAAGGAAACAGAGAAAGCTATTTTGAGGATGAAATTGTCAACACCAACCAACCTCTTGTAACCATTGAATAAAAAAAACTCCCTGAACAATAAATGAGTTTATTTGTTAAAGCTGTCAGGACTCTGTTGCTGCTCCCAGACTTACAGGATCACTTCAGGCAACTCAGCCAAGCTGTGGCTCAGCTCACCACATTTTCCACTAACACTAGACAAAATAACCAGGCAAGGAATAGGACCAGTATTTCAATCATGTTTCCCATTACTGCTCACAAATCTATGTAGCTGAGAAAGTTTCTAGAAACAAAGAATATCAATGCTGTTAAAGTAGCAAGATTCTCTGTTCTTGCAATCTGTGCAGATTCCCACCTCCAGATATCCTTTTAGATCATCTCCATAGCAGATACCTTTTCCACCCTTCTCCAGATGAACTCCACAATACAAAACTCATCCAACAGCCTCTCATTTTCTATTCCTCCTCCATTCTTGGAAGAAAAATTGGCACTTCAGAGAAGTTATCCTCAGCATTCAAGGAGAGCTGCTTCATTTCTGTTCAAGAGATCAGTAGCTATATTTGAAAATGGTGGCTCTTTCAACATGTATGCTTAAATGAGCATTTTTTCAAGGCAAGACAGAGACCTCAATATCTTTTGCTCAATTTTGCCCTCAATAAATTGATCCACACTAAAAATCATGTGGGTGGAAAAAAAAAAGGATGGGTAGGGAACAAAAGAATTTCATTTGGACTCACTCAGCCACTTTCAGTTCCATGAACACGTCACTGCTGGGGCAGCACAAGGCTGAGGACAAGCAGGAACTTTTCAAGTCCACCTCACAGCAAGGAAAAGACCTGATATCAAAATCATCCTCTCAAACCCACGTGTGATCTGTGGCAGTTCCATTTACTGCCTTTCTTTCAGTCTATATTTTAACAAGATGAAGCCAGCATACCAAGGAGCAGACAAATTCATTTAATATAGAGGTAAAAGAATCTGCAAAAAAAAGGCTTTGTTTCCTACAGTCTTCCCTTCCCTACCTTGGGAAGGGGCATGAACCTCTCCCAAAAGTTCTCTGCTGGCCTCTAGAAGTCCCTAGGCAACTCTGCTCATGGTTTGTAACAGCAAGAGCAACTGCAGCAGGAGAGCCTGCTTTTATCCAGACAGGGTGCTAGCATTCCAAGTGTTTCACATGGTGATTAACTGCATTTCTCTGCAGGGGGCCAATAGCACCTCAGCCTTAAAGCTCAGCAACCTACTCCCAAGGACAGCTTTTCACACCAGCAGATTCCAGCAAGGTACCTGTGGAATCACTCTGTCAGAGAGTTGGTAAACAGAATGATAAGGGGAAAAGAAAAGGAAAAAAAATGTTTATCTTTCCTCATCTTTAACTAGGATGAGTAGAGGCTCCAGAAGGATGGAAATTTCCCACCCTAGTTTGCAGAAACTAGAATGAAAATACCTGCTCAATGAAAAGATAACACTGAGAACTAGCCATGAACTGAAGGGATTTTGCTTTGCCACTGTGGGCTGTGTTATTTCTTCTGTTGCATCAATTCTTGCACAGCAAAAACTGTGCAAGTTCCATCTTTTATGAAAAGTACATAAATATATATACATACACATATATATTTAAGATAGAAAAAGATAATCCAAAGGATTAAGCTACAAAAAGAATGCAATGTTCTACAAGTGTTTCTCCCCAGTTATGTGCCAGCTTTTGCCTTTTGTATCTTCTAATATCTTCTTCTGCAGTAGCTCTTCCTAATTAAAATAAATTAATTAACAGGTTAAATTAAAGAACAGGTTAAATAAATTAACAAATAATTATAACTATAAATAATTATACCCTGAATGCTAATGTTCAGAGATCTCAAAAGAGATCATGATAAACCTGAAAGGATCTCCAAAGCACTTCTCAGCTGCAATGTGGCATAGTATAAAGAGGGGCAAGGCTGGCCAACTGGCAAAACAACAATTTTAAATCTATTTGGCCAAGCTAGGCCTGTAAAAACAAGATGCTTTGTCAGCCAATGCAGTGGGCACTTATGTTCATAACAACTCCTTTTTTCCCTGAGCTTCCTAAGAACAAATGACTTGTTAATGTTGATATCCAAGTCCTCTGAAGAACACAGATGGACAACACCACCCGAACAGAGCTAAGAGGCTTTGATTTGCTGTATACAGGCTCTACAGCAAAGAAATTTCCCCTTTTAAAAATGTTTTTCAGGAATCACACAAAACTTTTGACTTCTGTTAAAAACATGCTTGTGGAGGTTACAATTTTAGGTCCTTCAATTACATTTCACCTCAATTACAGACTGGCTTTGCTGTAAGGTCATGCAGCCAAATGGTGCCAGTCTGCATGTGGCACTCTGTGCAAATGCAGTGCTTTAATTTGCATGTTTGCAGACACTCTCCACACAGCCCCAAGTCCATGGTGGTGGGGAACTGCACAGACAGTGGGACTGCCTGTGATTATTTACACAACAGTAGTGCAAGCGTCACATAGAAACTGCCCTGCCTCAAACAACAATTCCTTTGGGGTCTCTGACTCTGTAGAGCCAGCTCCAAGCAAAGGCATGTGGTAAAACACTTTTGCTGGGACAACTTTCAACAGCCAGGTCACTTGACCCCAGTTTCCCCTTCACTGCAATCTGTTTCTCAAGGCTGCAGGAGATGCTCTGGAGGACATTTCATCAAAGCTATCCCACATTTTATTGCTGTGTGTGAATGCCACATTGAGGTTAGATTGCAAAATCTTTGTTGATATCATATATAACACATTGCAAGTCCTCTGACATAACGTGCAAGACCTGAGAAGGTAAAAATTTCAAGGGTCCAGGACTGAATCTGAATTTAGACAGTTGAAAGGCAGTTAATAGGCATCACTCCTGGCTTCCTACAGCTCACCTTCAATTAATGCAGAATTTCCCCTCTAACACCCTGAGCTCAGCTACAATCAAAAATGTTTATATCCCAGGTAACTTATTCTATTTAATTACTTCAACAAATCCAGCTCCAGAGTAAAGACAGGGAATACAAGAGTATGTGTGCACTTGCACATCTGCATATACAGGGCACAAATAAACCAGAATGGAAACTGTCAGCACTACTGATTACAGAATATCCTTGCTTTGTAGGATGGAGAAAAAATTCCGTCAAATATACCCAGTGGAAAAGTGACAGTTTGAGTCAGACAGTTATTTAATACCTCCATTTAATGCTCTTATCTCCTTAACATACTTATTACACTTCCACATCCCAAGAACCACAAATAATAAAATTCTCTTCTTGTTCCCCAAGTTTCTCTCCACTCCAAGAAGGTGACAAAAATTGACCTGTCGAAGCAGGAGAGTACCATGCAGAGGATTAAGTAAATAACTGAGTTAAGTCAGTCAACTGTGTTTGTTTCCTCTGTGCTGAATAACCTGCTGCCCTCTCCATTTTTTATTTGCTTTTGCGCTGTACTTCCCTTATGTAACTGTTCCCTTCAGCTCATAAATTTCCAAGGTGAACAAAAGCTCAAATGATTACTTTCAGCTCGGCCATAAAGGTGATTTTTTTTCCAACTGACTCATACTTACCAGATTCTATCATTTTAATCACATAAAAATATTAAGCCCATTGGGGTTAAGTTGATTAATTTGGCTTCTAAATGCCCATGCTTTTCCATTTTCGACTGGAACATTGTTTCTGATGATGTTAATAGCTACAAAGATTAAGACAGATTTTGGCTGGAAAGGAAAAATGGTTTGGTGGTTGCTTTTCCTTCCTCTTTGCAGGCCAGGCTGGTATTATTTTGCTTTGGGTATCTGGAGCTGCTTTTCATCTCCCCACGCATCACTTTGCCCACACTGATACCCTACAAAAAGCAATCTGCCTTTTCAAACAGATCCTACATAAAAAAGACAGGAGATCCATTATCTGGGGCTATTTTCAGTCATATCTCTGAAGCAGCCTGACCTGGAGTCACACAGAGGCAAAAGCAGGAGCAGCCATAATCCTTCCTCCCTATGGCATGAGTTTACTCCTGATGTTCTCTTGGTCTGACCTCCCTGCAGCAGCAACAGCTATGGCTGGGGATAACTGTACCTGACAAAAGCCAAGAGAAAAATGGCTTAGAAAAATGCACAAAACACCACCACATCCTCAGCAGTGCTCAGTCTGTACTCCCAGAAAGGGAATGAGTTTTATAGATGATAAATTCTAAGATTTTTTTACTACATCGCGAAAGCATGTTCATGTGTGAATGCTAAAAATAAATACAATTTGCTTATAGCACAGATGATAGAAATTTTAGCCTAAATTTGTGTAGATATAATTAACAAATCAGAAAAAAAATATTAATTTGCCAGAAGTTAACTTTGAGACCTACTTCACTCCTTCCCAATACATTAATTAAATCTTTATAGTCATTGCAACTAAAACTTGATGAAATGTCAAGCTCCAGATCTTCAAAATACTGGTAGCTTTTTATCTCCTACATATAGCACACGACAATTGTCTACACTCCTTATGAACTCTTTCCATACATGAACTAAGAGAATTATTACCTGAATTAGTATTATTTTCTCTGAATTACAAGGGTCTGGACCCAGCCACTAGCAGACAGCAGGTGAACTGCCAGCTGACAGTTCCTACTTTTTCAACCTCAAGTATGCTGTTGCACTGGCAAAGATGCACTTCACCTAGCAAGTCCTTTCATCAGAAGGTATTTTAGCTCACTGGGGAGAGTTTAAAGTATTGAATATTAGAATTTCACTGAAAAGGCTGTTGCTAATGTTTGATACTTGTTTTTTATGAAGATACATATCCCTGGTGATTTCAGACCAGAAGAAATATATGGAATGAAAGGCTGCTGTTTGCCCTTAACATTGAAATAAATGATCCCAATTTCTTACCTTGTATGTAGCTTTTGGAATTTGTGGCATTTACCTACTGTATTGTTATGACACCTCTGTCAGGTAGATGCTTTTAGAAAAGGCAAGAGAAGAGAGATACAGTATTTGGGGGAAAAACCCTTTAATCCATAATCCTGATGTGATTATCTCAGGTCTTTCTGGGAAGAATCCTGTGGTAGAATCCCAGCTTCATGTTAAACTAGGGCAGAAAATACTCTTTGATCATAAAACATGCTTTAAGATCCAACAAAGCCCCAGGAGAAGTGATATTACATGGATTACTGGTATCTTAAACACTGAAATGTATGTAGAAATATCCATTCTGTAAATAAGTTAAAGCAAAAAAAGCCAAGAACAAATTCTCAGCTAATCTGTGATATCTGATCAGTCTCAGGCATTAAACTGCAAAACATGTAATGCTATGTATTTATATAAAGAAAGTAAAACTTATTGGTAGATCAGCCCACAGTAGGACCACAGCCCCAGGGGAGAGGCACATCTCATGAGGAAAATAACATGATGAAGTCCAGAACACAAGTTAAAATATTATCTTAGTGCCCAAGCCATGGTGCAAAACCAATGCATTAATTTTCTATCAATGACAAGGTCAGGTATAAATCTGAGACAGAAATGTGCAGGTAAGCCAACACTGCACAGCAGTGGCTGCCCACCATGTGGAGCAGGGCTGGTGCAGGGGCAGGAAGGGCATGGGAAGGAGGATGCTCCAGTTCACTCTCCCATCCCTCTGAGCAGATTCACATCTGGTTGAAATTTCATGCCAAAAGAGCTTTACAGACCTGCTCAGAGAGGGAGAACAAGATAAAAAAGGACACAAAGAAGGGGGCAGGTAGCTATAGACGCTGTAAGAGAAAGCCAGTAAGGTAGGTTAAAAACACAAGAGGATAAAACCATTGTGCCAAAGAAAATTTGAGCTGTTGAAAAGGCAAAAATGAACCGGCTTTGATGAGCACTAAATATCACAAGATAAAGGTAAATGTAGGCTGAAGTGCAACTGCTTTATCATTTTATTTTTAGTCATATTGTAAAAGAAAATGGGCTTTCAAAGCTGATGGTTAGCATGTTCATCTGCCTTTAACCAGAATCTACAAAGACTACGACACCAGCGTAAAGGAAACTTTTAATGTTGCTGTAAAATCTTTACTGAAGAAGAGTTCAAACTCCAGCTTACAGACCTGAATCCAATTTTGTGAAGTTTGGAGCATGGTATTTTCAAATGTTCCTCATTAGAAGTGTTTTTAAGAGCATTTAGGGAAAAGGGTTCATTTTTTTTTCTCTTATCAGTAATGGCAAGGCTATCAAGAATTAATGCATGCAAGTTGTCATGGATTCTCAAACCCAGAAACATTCCTCTCCAGTCAGAAAACGTTTACAGAATTTGACAAAATTCACGTAAACTCAGTCTTGTGGCATTAATGAACCAGTCACTTCCAATTCCTCATTCCCAACCACATCAGGTCTCACACACACAGAGTCTTCCCCTCATGAAAGAGTTGACTAAAATTCAAAGAAGGCAAGCAGGAAGCAAAGTTATTTATTGAAGCAGAAGGAGCAGATGCTCCACCAAGCAGCCTGGCCTTCTGCTGGGCAGAGATCTAAATCCAACCCAGAGACACTGAGAAGAATCAGAGTGACTTCTGGAAAGGTGCATTTTCTACAGAGCATTTCTTTGCTTCTGTTGAGCCATGAAATATTCATGTCAATTCATTACACTTGTATATTCCCCTGTTATCATGTGTCCAAATGAAAACAGTCTGCTGTAAATAATTTACTCCTGAATCATCAGCCAGCTTTCTTCTTCAAAGCCAGATCTTCATTATTCACCAAATCCCATCCATGGCTGACAACTTTTTAGAAAATATGTTCTCTGCTAAACTTAACAAAGGTACAAAACTTGATATTTAGAAGACATGTGCTAACAATAAAGTAAAAATACTTACAAAGACTGTAAAACATGACAGTTTCAAGTTAGTGGGCTGGATCCAGTGTGCAACAACTCGTTCAACCTCTAGGTAGGAGTTTCTGTGACCAATCTTTCCAGAAAGATTCCAAACCCCTGTGGTTTCCCAAAATTCATCCCATCACAGGGGCATACAGCTTGATGCAGAGTGCCTCAACCCAAAGATTTACAGCAGAGAACTTATTTAAACCACAGCTAAAGGCGATGTGAAACCAGAACTCCTTAGAATAAATGAAAATTGACTCGAGTGGTGACAATGCTAATTACTCCATGGTTGTTTCAGTAAGTCACAGTTTAACTCACACCAAGCGTCAGGCTTGCCACAGCTCACTGGTATCCTCAGGGAAGGATGGCAGTTCCAAAAATGCATTTACACAACCATTTCCCTTGGCAGCATGAAGGGGCATTGCTAAAATAATTAATTTTGATTTGGTTGTGGGGCTCTTTGGTAAGAGACATTACAGTGTCTCAGAAATGTGTATTCTTCCTCCATATTCACATCCCCTGACTCTCTCTGAAGAGGGTGAAAGAAAAATAAATGTCCTTGCTGCTTACTGTAAAAATCCATTACTGGGGGAAAAAATAGTTTCAAAACAAGAGTCACTAACTACACAACCCCCTTCTGAAACACAACAGCAATTCTGAGTTCAGGATTCATTTTTTAATGAATGTAGGTATTTCTCCCATTTGCTCACTAAAGTACTCAATGTACTCATTATAATGTGCTCCCTGTAACCTTTTTATTCAAAGCAACCTTTTTTCCATTTGCTACTAATAGAACACAATAATCTTCTATCTCAAGATGCTGAGCAGAAAACTCCACTTCTTTGAGGTTAGGAAACAACCTGAAGCCACACACCATTATCGTCTTGGTCTGAAGGCTCAGGGAGGATCGGCTTCCACTGACTGCAAAGGGAAGTGAGCTAACAGAATGACTCCAACAATACCTTCTGTCTCTGCAGGATCCCACATGTATGATCATCCAGGTCTTGGCTTAGCCACACAGTTGGAATTCAATCACTCTTATGCACACGTATATTCCATGTGTGTGCACGTATGTATGGACTGAGATATTCTTAATTCAGGTACTCTTGCTATTAAAATACTATGAAATACAAGGAACCTTGCTAACATCAAAATGCCCAAATCAGCTCATGGCATGATTTGCAGTAGCTACTGCTAAGAAATGAGGTTTTAAAATTTGCTAAAACATTGCAGAGAGAAAAGATACCGAATTGACATTTCCTGCTAGAAAACAACAGTAAAGTGTGAAGATGGGAAGCTGTGCCTTTAGCTGTACATTCCTATGGACTATAAAGATTAAAAAAGGAAGGCAGTGTTCAGCACTGATAGAGCTATATATAGATATCTTTCAGGCAGATAAGGCCAGATTGCATAACGTGACAGGTAATAAGGATGTACTTCTAACATAAGAATGGGTATTATGTAAAATAAAAAGGAGTCTTTCCCCACATTTGTTCTAAAATGTAGTTTGTGAACTTTACTCTTTTTCAGCTCCTACTTTGCATATTTTAACTAATTTTAGAGTTGAATTAAAAGAAAAAATTGAATTTCCAGTGCACGGTATACAAATGAAATTATAGGATCATGTTTGATTTCTACATCCTCTGACTTTTCAAGCTTAATGTAAAGACAGTTGTCAATACATATACGAAGATATAAAAAAAAAGGCAAAAATTGCATTCACCAGCCAGAATGTTTCTGTGTATCCAGAGATGGACCCTAATTTCAAGACAATTAAAGGGCCAGTGGTGATGAATCAGCTGGCTTGATTTGGATGCAGTGAGTTCAGCAATAGGTAATATGCCTCAGTGTATATGCGGTTACATCAGGTTTATATATTTTGCAAAAGGAAGCTTACCTGCCCATTTTTTCCCAGTTCCATTTCAACTATCGCAACAGGAGTGTTTATCTGATCAATGTGCCTCAGCTGTGACTTCAGGTCCACTCTCCAGTTCATGTTTTTCAAGACATTATCCCAGCGGCTCTGATTAATCAGGCTCTCGTGGATTTGAGTCCGGTGGTTCTTCCAAAATTTTGCAATGACTGCAGCCTGATCTGATGTGATGCCACCTTGTTTTTTGGTTTGGGCAGTGAGGAAAGCTTCCAGCTGATTGGAATCCATGTCTGCTGAAGCAATTGACTGCAGGAAAATAAAGGGGGTAAAAGGGAAAAGCTTGCTTAAATGAGGATTTAAAGGTCACATCTTTAGGGTTTGACAAATATTAGATCTTAAAGGGGTTGTACAAACAAACTAGGTTATGCAAATAACCTGACACCTTTTATTAAAACTCAGTTTGCAAGTGTCCACTACTTATTCCAGATTCCTGCCTTGCAGCAGCTGGGGGAGAGGGGATTGACTCTAGCAATGAGCTGGGAGCACCTTTGGGAATTCAGCACTGGTATGGATAGGAAGGAGGCTTCTCCCCCTCTCCTGGCCCTTTCCCCACTGTGCCAGAGCCATTCCCAAATGGACAGTGCTACACACACTGTATCAGGTCTGGCACTGCACTGCTGCTCTGATGGGCCAGGAAGCAGGAATGCTGGGACAAACAAGGCGTGCTCCTGGGCTGAAACAAGTGAAGGGACAGCCCAGCTCATTGCAACATCCACAGTTTCATCTGCCACCTCCACACCACACACACAGAAACAAAACTGGTAAATGCTGCCCCAGAAAAGCAGGGCCTGCAGTAGCAAAGCACAAGTCTTTCAAGGGAGAGTCAAAATACAAAATGTTACTGCATTTTTTTCATCTGTATTATTCTATCCATACGGCCCAAAAAGCCTTCACAATGTAACTGCAGGTTCTTGTAGAGAATTGGTGCACTTTGTCAGGCTTTATTTGTATTTTGCAATGGTGTGGAAGGGGTAATTTACTCCTCCTCCCAGCAGCAACAGAAATGATTATGCAGCAACAGAAATTATTATTACTCCTAAAACCCCCTTTTTATATAGATACCCAGTTTTTCCATCTATTTTTTCAAAACTGATAAATCCACAGCCTTGTATTGCCTAAGCAGCAATAGTTGCTACTATATATGGCCACGAAAGGAGGATGGGAGGTGGAAAGAGGAAACTGTGGTTAAGTTTCCCCATCTTCATTTCAAGCAGATGCTTTTGCTTCATTTTCACACAAAATGGATGCAACTTCTCCAAAATGCACACAACACCTCCAAGCACACACTGACGTGGAGCACAGCAAGGTGAAGTGCAGCCAGTCCTTGGGATTTGCCTTGATTTAATCTTCTTTGCAATGGCACTGCTACAGCTGCACTCCAGGCACTCAGGGAAGCCACGGCCTCATTCCTTTAGCCAGGGGTGTGACATTGTGTGGCTTTGGGCTGGACACACACACTGTGCACCTCATAGTGCCTGTCTGCAAAACTGGGCAGTGCTTATTTAAAAACTGAGGTGGTTGTAGTGGTTTTTTATGAGGGATGAGCTGCCTTGCCTTGCTTTCACAATAGATCAGCTGCCATCTGTTATGTGATTGAGAAAAGAAATGGCAATCAACACTATGAGTAAACCCTCAGCTCTATTAAGGCTCCAGCTTAATAGGAGCATCTGTGATTTTATTATAAAATCTGAGCTGCCTAGAGCACCATTCTGGCTTTTCTATAGCGCATTTGAAATATTGGTACATACTGCCTGCTTTATATAAAAAATATTTAACTTAAGTGGTAATTATCCTGTACTAACGCATTATGCTAGAAGTGAAAACAGCACTTCTTTTCATTTTCAGAAGAAAAGCTATTCAGACTTACAGTCCCTTCCTACAACCATGTCTTACACTGTCTACTAACAGCAGTGTGGAGTATTTTCTGCTTTAGTATTTTTCACATCACTACATCTGTGTTTGTGTGTTGTGTGACACCAGCTACTGCCCGTGCACTCCTCCTGTGTTGGTTTATGAATGGGGGCAGAAGTGCAGGTGAATCAACAAGCACAGACCCCAGCACCTCATGCAAGCCCTGTCAAGATCAAGTTCAGATGCAGACTTTCTTCTCAGTTCAGCTGTGCAGGAAATTGCCTTCTGTTTTATTCCTGTGCAGAAACCAGGAACACAATCTGTGTCCTCTACGCTGAGTAAAGCAAAGGTGTCATGGCAAAACAGCTCATCTGAGTTACATGTGAACCTAAAGGTTCATGGTGATACCAGGTACCCCTTTTACCAGGCTTGATTTCATAACCTTCCAGCATTTCACATTTGTAATCCTCTGGGATGTTTTTTTTTAAACCTCACTCTCTTCACAATATCCCTTTTTGCAAGATGCAGCAGGATTTTTGGCAGTACCCTTCCAAGCTGATAAAAAATTGCAGACACAAAGTTCCTTATTGTGCTTGACATGTGATATAAATCTGACTTTGAAGGGTATCAGGATGAGGAAGCTTATGACCAAACTTGAAATTTTAAGCATACTGAACACAAACCAATATTACTAGAGCACACAGAGGATAGTTCAACCAGGTAAAGATCATAAAGAGATTGACAATTAATTAAATCAGGGTCTGGTGTGAGCTACATTTAAAAACTCAGTACCTTTATGTACTATAAGCACCCGATGTAGTTTGTTACCAAAAGAGTGCCACATAAAACCAGAGGGAGGAAACCATGTATGATAATTAGTCATCATTTATACCTCCCTCATACACACATGTGCACAAATACACACAATACAGATGGTTTTATACTCTACACATAAAAGAAACCTACTGCACACAGGCAAGAACTGAAAAGGTAACAACCACACAGTATTCTGGTGGAGTATTTATCAGACAATGCATACCTTAAATATTATAGCCTTGTAATCCATCATTCAGACTACAATCTCTCTTCTTAGAAATATGACTACAACTTAAAAAATCCTTTAAAAATTAACTAGATGTGGGTACAAACAATCAATGAGTTATATTTTGGTACAGCTGCATGAAGATATTAATTAATGGAGATATATTTTCTTTGAAATTCCTCAACAAATCCCACCAGCTATAACGGTTTTCAAGTCACACAAGAACAGTAGCTCATTTTCGTATTCTCTTTCATCTTAACTTGGAAACATTTCACTGTGGGGAAAAAAAATGAAAGAATATGTGAAGTCCTTACTGATCTTCTCGGTCTCTTGTTGCATGAACATTTACAGAATTCAGTCTTTAAACAAATGTAGTTCTACTCCATTGCTTATATGAAGGGCCTCAATTCAGAATTTTTTTAAGCTTGGGGAAATGTTTTAATTTAACTTGGCAAAAACTGTATTTCCAGTCATATTCTGCATAGCATTACAAACAGTTCTTTCTATTACTTTTAACAATGCTCATTTATTACAAAGAATATCAAATTATAGTGAATACATCTGATTGATATTTCTAAGAATTGATTAAGTTAAAACACCAGTGGTTCTTCTGTGCTTACAACTAGAGACAGATAAAATATATCAGATTATAATTATCTCCCTCTCATGCTATTAAACCCCAGGAGCTTCAGATGGGCATTTATCACCACCAGGACAATGACCAGCTGTCCCTCAGCTCTGACTGCCATGGTGAAGATTGTTTCTGCTGGAATAAACAACACGTGCAGTTCAGCATCCTAACCAGAAAATTCTCAGAACTTAAAGGTATGGAAACCTGTTTTATTCATCTGCTGCCAGAGCTGAATCACTGTCAGCATTGGATCTAGAGTGATACATCTTTTTAATGCCAATTTCTTAGTCCAGACAGACCTTAAAGTGCCGAATAATTTTCATAGCTTCAGTCACTGCACCGTTAGTGACACATCATGATGTTATAGAGACTTTATACTCTCAACTAATTTCAGTTTTTGTTGGCATTCACAAGTAATTTACCATTTCAACATAAAAATCTTCAACTAACAAAAAGCAGAAAAGTTCTTTCAAGAATGTATAGAATCACAGCTGTTCTGTGCCAGTGCAAAACATAAATTAACTTTACTATGACTATTCACTTAAATGTTTAAGTAAGAAAAGCCTATTTCAAAACTAGAGTCTGTAAGATAGCACCATTAGATACTAAAAATTTCCTCACTTTATGCATTTTGTGATTTAATGAAACATTCTTTTTCTTTTCCCTCCTAGAAAGCACAGCTTATGGACAGTATGTCACATTATATACACACAAATCCTGCCCTCAGACTGGCAACACTTTCCTTTCCAGAGACTGGGCAGATGCTTTTGAACAGCAAGAAAGAGTTTTGGTCATACTGAATTCTCCTTGTGTTCTCCTTCAGCACATACCCACTATGTCTTCAAATACAATTCAGCCAATAAAAATATGACTTCAAATACCATTTCCTTAATGAAACAGTATTTGATAATCTGGAGAGTTTTGTATTAGGCTAATTAGATCCATCAGACATGTGCCCTGGTACACAGAACAGGAAAACAGACTTAAATTCATTATCTCTTCTGAGAAATAAAGCCTGACAAGCACGCAGTACTAGTGAGAAACAACAATTGGTAAAACCCACTGGGAATAAAAGAACACATTTCATTCTCAGAAATAAAACATTACTTGTCAACCATCACAGAAGAACTTTAAGAGCTGGACATACAAGCATGTGGGGGCATTTCCTCCAGCTGACCCTCAGAACTGCCACCCTGGAGCACAAAGAAAACCCAAAATCAAGGCAACAAACAATTCAGTGCCATGGACTGTGCTACTGAACTCGCCTCCCCAGGCTTTTGGGAGCCACGGTAAAAGGCTATTCCTGCATCACAGCCCTTCTCATGTGCTTTTAGAAACAGAACCTTGAAGGCCATTTCTCAGACCCCAGGAATGCATGCAGGGAGATGTGGGAGCAGCTCAGACAGGCGGAACACACCAAGGAACCTCGCTCAGCGGAACATCTTCACCACACAAAGCCCATTCTGGGTAACACCAATGTGCAGCTCTTTCATTTATCAGCCTCAGAGGAAAACATTTACTGGATTTGGGGGCAAACAGCAGCTTCCTGCACGGGAAGAGATACAGCTCAGAACAGCACATCAGTGCTGTTGACACTGTGCTATTTCTCAAGCTCAGCATGCTCCTCTGCAAAAGCAGCTTCTGACAGGAGGAATCCAACATCTTCCCAACCCTGTGATTTCTGGATCTTCCTTTGTATGTATGAGCCTGACTCTCCCAAGGGCTGCTGAGATACCCAGCCCTGTAACAAATGAGCTGTTCCCACAGATGTTCCCTGGATAGAAGTCCAGAAGACTTTCCCACGTTTCTGGAGGAGACAGTGGAGGTTTTCAATTAGCTGGTAGGTTGTGCCTCACAAACACTGTTTATTACAGTCCAAGAGCTCTCCTGAGAACCAGAATTAAGATAAAATTAGATACAACAGCCTGCAGCCTGTCTGCACTTGAAAATGGTGATCCATCTTTCAATCTTTCAGGAAAAAATCCCCCAAAACTAAAGGCTTCTACCCACCCCCAACAAATTTCTAAGTCAGAAATCACAAGTGACCCTAATACATTTAGTATTTCTACCACAAAGTAGAAAGATATAACCTCATCTCTAAGTCTTCATCAAATTCATGTGAGATCAGACGAATTCTTTTGTTCACATTCCATACTATGTCCCAGTATTACTTTTATTTGCCTCTTATGGAGCTGTAGTGAAAGCTAAACGTGAAATAAAACAGCTTGCTAAGAGAAAAGAACCACTGAACCTGTGAACCATTAGGAGGTCAATAAATGTTGTTTAAACCCTTACTTTTTTTCTAGTATGTAACAGGTCTTCTGCAACAATTATTTTTTTATTCCAACCTTTTGATTCCTTGCCAAGGAGGCACTCACCAGGTCAACAGAGTTTCAGTAGATTTGTAAATATTTTTGAATTCAACTTCTGATTTTCATTAGGCTTTGTTCTTGGATGGGAAGACTCGCAACACACACCAACACAAGAATTACAGAACTGCTACTGCAGATGGGAAAAATGTGTGTGTGGATGATGAAGTTTCAGGCAAAATTACATCCTTCCTGTGTTCCTGATCTCATTAAGCTTGATTCCACACAGACTCATCAATTACACACATGGAAGGAAAAAACTCTTCTCAATGGGTCACTTCCATGCTTCTTCACTGACTCCTCCATCTTCACCCCCACAATTCCCAGGCTCCCACCAAGCAGACATCCCCCAAACACCAACTTTTTTTTCTTTTTTGCATACTAGCTTACCAAACTATGTTCTCTGTTAAAATTATTTTTTTGCTTGAAAGTTCAATCACAGGGGAGTGAATACTCAGCTACTTTTGACCTAGCTTACAACACAAAAGAGATCTTAGCATTAGCTTTTAAAAGCATGTGAAGTGACCACATCTTTTCTCCAGGAGTCTGTGCAGCTGCTAGAAATGACCTGTTTGAACCCACAGTACCATAAATACCACTTCCCAAATTAATTTGCAGAAGGTGTCATTTTTCTGCAGTGTGAAGATGCATTTGATGACAAAGGAGGATGAAAGGCTGATGAAAACAGGAGCTGCAACCTGAGCCGTGTTCCTGCGGTCACATCGCGCCTGCTGGGCTGAGCTCCAAGTGGCTCCCCCACTCCAGAAAACATCTTTAGCTGAAGGAAAACTGAGAATCATCGGGATTACTCAGTCTGGACCTACTCTGTCTAGGCCTTACAGCACTTACCAAACAAGAACAAACAATAACAACAAAATCAGAACAAGCCCACCCGCGGATAACATCAGTTATAGGTAGGTATCCAAACGATGCCTGCAAACTCAGCTTATGAGTAGATACTAAGAGCTTGGATTTTAAGCAATAAACACAAAAAAAAGCACCAGCCCTTCCTTCCTGAGTAACTCTTCAAACTACTTGTATTATTTAAAATAGAAAGAGGAAGAGTTATACAAGAAAAACAGGCTCTGGAAAGAGCTTCTCAGAGAGCACAGATAGGTTGGATGGGCTGGAGAGAGATAAAACATGGAACAAAATGAAAGTTCTATTAATAGCAGATATACTTGCAACAACAAGGGTGAAATAGGAGGATTAAAAATATAAACATACTGAAATTAAAAATACAAATATAAATTGTCCAACCTGACATGTACTCTACTGAATTACAGCAAAGAAAAACATAATCCCAGACTTTGGCACCAGTTTTCTCCCCAGTCAAGTCCAATTCTTTGCTGTGGTTTAGAAAGCATTTTGCCACTTGGGGTGGAAGGAAAGAAATGTCACATTTCCAGTAGTTCTTAAACATGCAACTGTATTACAGACAAGTTTGAGAGGTTCAACCTCTTTCAAAATGGATGTGCACACACATGTGATCCCTGAACTCTGTTTCAGAAGAAGGGAGCTGTTTTCTTGGATAACATACAGATCTTTACAAGTTACATTATTTGGTCCAAAATATTTTTTTCTTCAGTCCTGAAGGAGCTGGATTCAGAAGCAAGAACCCACAACAGAAGAAAGTGATTTAATGGACTACTGCTAAAGACAGAGAGGTAAATAAAAGGCAGAAAGAAATCCAGACAGGACAGAAAATACCCAATGGTAAATTAGAAAAAAAAAAAAAGGGAAAAAAAAAGGGAAGGAATTAAAGCAGGAAAAGACAGACAGACAAAGTGACATGACCTGTCATTCCCTTAGGAGATCAAGTGCTTAGCCTTTTCTTCTCCCCTTCTGTTCTCTTACAATAAAAGAGATCTGTGTTTATCAGGTTTCTACAATCATTCTGGGAAAATTACTTGCTGCTGTGGACTGCTGCTTCATGTTTAATCTCATTTCAATTTGGAGAGTTAAAAATAGGAGTTGGAGCACTTCACATTTTGAAGACATGGAAGACAGAAAAAAGTTGTAGCCCTACCCTGAGTGCAGTAATGGTCCAGACATTAGCAGAGCTTATTGGAGCTTTGCAAGCAGTGATCCTGTCAGTGAAATCAGCACAAACTTCCTTTATTATGAACCAAGCACAATCATGAATTAAGGTTCCACTTCTATTCAGAGTACCTTGATTGTCTGCATCTTAAAAGTTAATGGTTAACTCAGCTAATCTGTCCCTTGGCTCGCATTTGGACATACAGCAGAGATGCTCCAGCAGTGAAAAACATGAACTATATGAGTCTCATTCCTCCACTGTGGCCATATACTCCCTTTTAGTGGCAAATTCTGACCCCAGTCTCTGCTTTCCTTCTTTCCCAGCACTACTGTGCATTACCTGTTATTGCCACTCTGAGCAGCAGCTGCAATTCCATTTCCTACCTGGAAGGAGAATGACTTCTGTACTCCCAGCCCAGGCTAGAGATACATCCCTGCCTCAGCCCATAACCCTGCAGACAAGTTTCAGAGTGGCAAATGGATCAGCCAGGAAAGGAGACAAGCTTACAGACTACACTGCTTCACAGGAAGCAACCAACAGTGCTCTGCCATCTGGTCCTTCACCACCTATTTTGACAACTCATATTACACGTTGACAGAGCTGACAGGTGAGAGAGAAGCTTCCATTCTCAGGATCCCAGCCACCAGGGCTTCCTTTCAGCACAGGGAAAATGGTTTTCCCTCCTGTCAGCTCAGTGAAACATAAAACATGTTCCCCAAACCAGCAGCAGCCATGGTGACTGTGAACACATGAGCCTTTACAAGGAGAAAGGAAAAGCAGGTCAAACTCCTCACCACAGGAATCATAACTTCTCTCTAAATCTTCCTCTCCATCCCTGTTGCTGGAAAAATCACCTGATCAGGAACAGAGGCCAAAGCAGGGAGCTTGGAAGAAACCATCTCTCACTTGCCCATAAAATCTTAGTTGCCATTTCCTGTATCAAAAATTATCTTTATAATAATAATAATAAAAAATATATAATTATACTAATATAATTAACATTTTGGGGGGGAAAAAAAAGCTGAAGATGTGATGAAACAGCTAAGACATCAACCAAAGCATTCTCCAATAGAATCCAATTAAATACTAATGACTGTTTTGATTACCCCTGAGAGAATGGCTCTGTCAGGTTGGGCTATCTAATCCACCCATCCATCCATCCATCCATCCATCCGTAGAGCTGGCCAAGCCATCAGGGTTTTCCCCTCCCCAGCCCTGTGCCTGCACAGCCCAAGTGCTCTGCTGCCCACACACCATTGTTGCTGCCAGAGCTTGCAGGGAAACCGCCAGTGGAAACTGCTTGGTACTGAAAATCTGCTTTTAGATTTCACGTTTTTGGGCTTCAACTGCCAAAAACTTCAGCAATCAAATGCTCCAAGATACTGCAACCCATGGCATCAAAAAGAATTTAATTAATTTTTCTCGTGGCTTTTTTCTTTCCGTCAAATCCGGGAGCTACGCATATTCAATAAACTCCCTGCTATTTGTCCACATGAACTGCACAGCTTCATTAGTTTTCTGTTCATTATGAGACTTTTTATAGATTTCCTGACATGTCATAAAATGAGCAAACCTACTCTCGTTCCCAAGCAAATATAAATTGCAAATGTACCATTTTCTCTTTGTCAGAAAAAGGGAGTTAGAAAGATTTTTCTCACTTCAAAAATGTTAAAAAATAAAAAGAGGAATCACAACTAATCCAAGTACATAAAATATTTCTGCCATGTGTGACTGTGTAAAACTAAAAGGTACTTATACAAACAGCTTGTCAGAAGAGAATAAAAACTACTCTTGAACCAGAAATGGCAAAAAGAGTCTGAGAGAACAGCACATCTGATGTGACAGTCTGAAGAGAGACAACAAAGCCGTGTGTAAATGTCAGACAAGGAGTAAAAATGTCTGTTGATTACTTGCCTTTCGCACAGATACTACTTCAGTGTCTTCAAAACGTATTTCATAATCCTGGCATCACAGTTTAGAGAGACTGCAAAGGAAGGAAATAAAAACTGCCCACCAAGCTGAGGTAGAAATCTTTTGGCAGAGATCCCAAAACATCTCAACCAAGAAAAAAAATCTAACCTTATTTGGAAAAAACCCCAAAGAATTCGCTCAAACTATATTTGTATTGCCACTTTTTACTGTTAGCAAAGAGAGAGAGAAGTGAAAAAATCCATGCTTTTGGAAATGCATTAACATATGCACAATACGATTACAAAAATATTTTTTAAATAGTTAGAAAACCACTTAAGGCTAACAATTGCTAGGACAAGTTGGCTATTATTTCACATTTTCTCTGAATAGTGTAATTTATGCCTTGTTTTCCTGAGATTGTTGCAGTCTGTTTGTACTTACATGAAATCACATATAAGCCAGCATTGTAAAGAGCTAAATACAGAATATGCCAAAGAATTAGAGGGATAAAAAAATGCATTCCAAGATCACTGTCACCCTTAAAAATTAAACTTGCAGTCCTCAAGCACAGCAGATAAACAGATACTGAACTCCACTGGGAACTGAGAATGAGGAGAGTCCCAGGCTTGCTATACAATTCAAAAACTACCAACTTTATAAAAGATGGAATACTCTGAATTAGATCTTGGGCTATCAACCAGAACCAGGTGCTCCAGCACTGTAAACAAAGCAAAAGGCAAGTCCCACTTACTTTGTTCAAACAGTCCAATTCTTAAATTGTTGGGTGGCTAAAATAAGTAAAGGAAGATCTGGTTTCCTTGTTTATGACTGGTAAACACAATGGGACAAAATTATGGAAAACTACTGTGCTTAAGCTCCAGGTATTGAGAATATAAAACAAAAATGTCTTCCCTTCAAAACAAATAAACAAAACCCAACAAAAACAACCACACAAAACAAACCAGCCAACCAAAGCCCACAAACCAACCAAGTCAGTTTGGTTTTCCCCATAATGAACCCTTAATCCTTCACAATGGAGGCCATCAATGTTCCACTCATTCTTCCTTACTCCATAAATTAAATCCTTTTCTTAAAATTCATAGTGTAAAAGCATACATTGATAATGATCATTATAAAATTAAAAACTAGTTATACTAGGCCCTGTGTTTAAATAAAGTCACTCAATTGACCTTGTTATAAAATAAATCATCCCCCAGGGATGACCTTGGAGCCCTCTCAGGAAGCTGCAGCTAATCCTGCCTGCCCAAGGAGGCTCCTGGGGAGACACAGGAGCCACTCAGCAGCTCAAGCTGTCAGATGTTCTTACCTGACAACTTCTGTCCCACTGGGTTTTAGGACTAAAACATCAATGAAAAAGGACTTCATGTAACATTTGCAGTGCCTGGTACTTTTGTGCCACTAAAGCTTTTCATTTTTTTTTTTTTTTTTAATTAAATAAACCATTGAAAAAACCAAGTATCATCCAAATGTTTAAGAAGTCAGGCTCCATCATATTTGGTCACCAGACTGGAAGAAATCCAGAGTACTGGATTTCAAACTGCAAATAATTCTAGCCATACAAGTAGATTCTAGCCATACAAAGTCTTTTGTTTTGACTACATTTTTTAATTTTTAATAAGTTGTTGGATATACTGCACCCAGTTGCTACACACTAGCACAGTCAACAATCTAAATTACATCATGCCAAGACTGTAGTTAAGTGTTACAAGGAATGAAAAATTTCAGATGTTCAACTTGCAAAAAGGTTGAGTTGTAAGTGTCATCCAAATTTCCTTTTCATACACTAGCTGTGAAATTCACTGCCTGTAAAAACCACAGCTCCTGCATCTTTGATAGACTGCTATTCAATGTGTCAACCACCCTCTGAAGAAAGACAGAAAGAAAGACGGCAAGAAAGACAGACAGCAAGATCTATTATCTGCTCAGCTTTGTGGCAGCCTCACATGAAAACAGTAAGGTTGAAAATAATATTTTTACTTCCTTGGCACCATCACTTGGCCCCTGAAGCAAGCAAGAACTAATCTTCCTTCACATCAGTTGTAACAGACACCATTTTTACAGCATATAATAAATAACAAAATTTCAGCATTGAGCCTTTCCTTTCCTTTTAGCCTTTATGCATCAAATTGAAGACAAGACAGCTCAAGTTCTCCCCTTTTCAGAACCCCACATTTACAAGAAGGACAACTCAAAGTAGTCTAGAAAGTCACCAGTGCTGTGAGATGATGGCAGTGAGCTTCATTACCCTCTTCAGCATCTCCCACACACTTTGGGAAATAGGGAATGGAGCCTTAGTGGTACTGAAATAAAGGCATGAAACTACATGTGAAGCCTAAGGGAGTCCTCCCTTTTCAAACATATTCCATACAGCATGTGTTTGATGAATACTAATTAAGCATAATAGAAGCATTTAATTTGGAATAATGATCTTCAAAGGCAAGACCTGACTCCTTGTTCTTCAATCAGAGTAGACTCTTGTTAAGAGTTAAGGTGTTTCAAGAAAAACACCGTGGGGATCAGGATGGAATAATGAATTCCAGCATAATCAATACATTTCCCTTTCTGTGTGTGACAGTGTTTGTGAATATGCTGAATATGCTGATCACAGATACACATATATGTGTGTGTAACTTACATAATAATCACACCTGCAGGGTTTGTTTGTTTTGAAAATGGTGTGATTAATGATGAAAATGTACCTGCTTGCAGAAGTCCTACAAATGCAACAAACTAAACCATACATTTGGATGGGAAAGTGGGAATCAGCAGGAATCCAACCTTCTCAGCAGCATGCTGTTCTGGAAGTCCACTAACTGCCAATTAGTAGATTTAAAATGCAATTCTAAAACCAACAGGCACCAGACATGAGAAGAGCCAGTACTGACCTGCCTGCTCTAGAAGCACACAGGTAGCACCAACCTCCACAACTGGGGCAAAGCAACCAGACCTCTGCTTGCAGAGATATAATCAACACTTTAATTAGAAGAGAGAGAAAGAGAGATTTGCTTCTTGTTTGGGCAATACAGAGCCTACCACACCTATTATAGATCAGGACACAGATCTGATGACGTTTCTTTAATTTACCACTTTTCCGTAGCTAACCTCAAGAAAAAAAAAAAAAAGAAAGAAAAAAAAGCACTGCAAAAGGTCAGGTAAACCATTAAACGTCAGGTGAGCCATTTTCACTGAGGTGGCACAATCACAGAGTATCAGCACTTCACAATCCCAAACGAAATGAGCCTTTCTGTCCCACATGTGAGTTACAGAAAATACCACTCATTAAACGAACAATGTCATAATGGTGGGAGCCCTTCTGTTTCTGTCTGCCTTGAGGATCTGCAGTTGTAGTTGAGGTTTGTAACATGCAGGCTCCTTGTTCACACCCTGTTGCTTGAAACAATATATGTGGTGCAAAACACCATCACCTCCAAATCTCACAGCCACCAGCAATACCACCACCTCCTACACATCTCCTTAGGAACCACAGCACCAGTGAAAACAACACCACAAATGCCAGAGGCTTTAACAACACAAATCACAAATTTTGCAACTTGAGAAATCAGGAAAAAATTTTTAAAAAGATCCCAAATGATGCAGGCACATTGTTCTTTCTAACTGACATACCTAAGCAACAAATTGCTGCTCCAGGCAGTGGAGCACTGATCTTATCACTCCTGGCAATGTTCTTCAACCCTGTCACGTTCTGCACCCAGCCTTCCTCTCCACCTCATTGTTTTCAAGTATTTTCCCCCTCCAGTTTATGTGACCTGCCAGCTGAGCCAGTCCTCTTGTGAAGTGACCACACATACACCAACCTAAAAGCTAAAATAACTCATGTTAAAAGCAGTAAGAATGTTTTGGGATAGTGCCCATGCACATTTTCATCACTGCAATACAGCAGGTGCTAGTTTCAGTAAACATTACACTTTCTACCCTCCTAAGACAATGCTAAAAATGGGGTGGGGGGGTGGGAAGGAAAAAAGAAGCAATAACTGTGGGATTAGAGTTTATAAGAGAGAATGTATGCTGCAACACCAGACACTGGTGAGCTGGCAACTGAGATGTTCAGATTAGTGAGCTACATAACAGGGGTGTTTTGTTAAATGACAAAAAAAACCCCCAACCAACCAACCAACCAACCAAAAAAGCTAGGATTCTTATTTAGTTGTTCCAGGCATTTGGATAATAATAATTTTCTCATCTATGTCCTATTATAACACTATAGACACTCCCTTCCTCCCAAAATTCTGTGCATAGTTATTAATACATTTTCATCTAGCCCAATATCAAACAGAACTATCCATTATAAGCTCAGTCATTCACTGGAGTGAAAAGTATAACACTCCATAGGACACATTTTTGGGTAGAAAATAGGGACACAGTACTTGTTTCCTTTTCCCTGAATCAAGATGAATGAGCTTGCTTAAAATATTTTCTTTTTAGTTAGTAGATGCAGGCACAATTGCAAATCTAAGTGGCAGAAAGCCAGCAGTCTTTCGTATTAGCCCTTCCAAAGTTATTTTATCTCAGTCTCCAGACTGAAGCTGCTCTCCCTCTCAGCCTTCCTGAAGCTTGGAAACTGCAAAGTGCTCCTGAGTTCATGACCCAGCCCACATATTTGAGGAATCACAAGCTATCCAAGGAGAGGGAAGAATGGTAACTCTTTTCCCTTATTAGAAAATGCAAGAAGTCATTTATTTTCCACCAGTTAGCATAAATTGTTAGCAGAAATGTTTCTGTTAGCAGAAATCTTGCTGAAGAAGCAAAGGCCTTAATCCTCCACAGCTGAGGAAACCTTACAACCACTTTTTTGCTCTGATTTTTCCTGCAAGGGCAAGTCCCTGTTGTGAAGATTGAGTTGTCTCTTCCTTCTCAAACAGAGGTAAAAATGCTTTGGAAACCCTCTTGAGGTTACAACAGCAACTTCATAGGGAAAGGGCTGCAGTCCCTAGCAAAAAACCCCCAAAAAAACAAAACACCCGAAAAAAAAAAAAAAAAAAACCAAAACCCCAAACAAAAACAACTTCTAAATAAAATATATTACAATATTTCCACTCCTCATGCTGACATTTTATATATATCCTACGTAAAGTTCGTTCCAAAGCAGAAGAGTGAAGGAGGGCACTTTAAACCCAGCAGCAAAGGATCCCATTCAGTAAATGCAAGAGGTTACTGCCACCAAAAGGAAAACAGTGGGATTACTCCTCATGGAAAGGAACTATGACCCGTGGACTAAGACCACAAATTAAACTTATGTAAGAAGCAGACAAATGTAGCGTTTTAATCATGATGAAATAACCTTTGAAAAACCCAAAAAAGATGGGGGTGAACATTCACAAAAGCTAATAACCCCCAGTTTCTCGAGGTTTTGCAGCTTTAAGGGACAGGAGGCTGGGAAGGATTGAAGGCAGAGGGCAAAAAAAGCAATTAGCAGAACACTGAAATCATGTGGTTCTCCAGGGCCAGCCTTCCTAGGGCTTTGTTCTGCCTTCCAGCATATTCCACACAAGAAATTAGATTTTTTAAAAAGTAAATTTAATAAAGAAATATGATTTCACTACAAAATAAATTTGGCATTTTAGAAAGAGGTTAGCTGATTCATGCATATTCAGCAGATCGATGGGCAGCAAAGGAAACAGGGGGAATCATGATGACATCTTTTATAAACATAAACCCAGTAATACTCTCTATATAATCTGGGGAGAGAGAATTTAAATTTTTTATTGCTACAGTAATGACAGACTTTTGTGGCACTTCTTTATCTCCATGCTTTTCACAGGTGGGATGCAGAAAGGTACTGGCAAGTCCTCCAGGGAAAGCAAGAGGCTGATTTATGGTCCAGATCCATGTTTACTGCTCAGAAGACACAAACTACTACACCAATTAAGTCACAGTGGCAATGAATCTCTCTGCTATTAAACTTTCTATTGTCATCCTGCTGTTTGCTCCCCCTCCTCCACCACCCAGAGGAGGAAGGAAAAAATAAAACCACAGAAAGGTAACGAAGACATATTTTCTTTCCCCAGCTTTTGTGATTTTAACCATGGAGATTTTTTCACAATCAATTAAGGATCAAAACTGGAATAAATATGCTCAGAAATTCACATGGCAATTGAGAAGGAAGGGAAAAGGCAGATCAGGTGCTGAGGAGACACCAGCACCCAAGAGATATGTCCAAAGACCAAGATGTTGCAAGCACAGAGGATCACTTTTGAAGTTTGTTGCTATCGGTGAATACAGTGTGACACAAAAACCCTCCAGGTTTCAAGTCAGGGAGATACTAAAAGATAAGTTTAAGCCTCCAGTCCTAATACCAATCTTTCCCCCCAGGCCTGGCAGGTGTGAAGCAAAGAGGACTCTCGGAGCAACCAGAAGGCCAAGAGTTACTTTCAGGATGCTCCAGAGCACAGATCCTGTAAGGACCCACAGAACTTAGGGGCAACTTCTTTTAAGTTCCCCACTAGAAAAAAATGTCCACAGACAAACCAGAGAGCCCTGAAGGAATCAGTCTTTAGGATTCAGCTTCCATTGCAGGCCTTTCAGGGCACCACATGAATCTGATCATTAAATAAACAATAGAATCTTCATAAAGGAGAAAGCGAGTGTCATCATCCTCATCCAATTCCAAATCTCTCAATTATATTTAAAACCACTATTAACCACCTTTATAAATGCGGCCAATCCAAGCTGTGCACTTACCCACAAGGTGGCAGTGGCCATCCAAGGATTCAGCACCTGGAGGCTCCCTGAGCCACAACGCTTTTCACTTAGAACAGAGACCAAAGAGCTCCATTATGGGGAAAAATACCTTCTCTTCTGCACAGATCTGTTAACTAAGTAAATTGCCTTGCTTTATAATTGGTGGTGCTTTCTGCAGAGCACGGTTTTCTTACAAGAAAACTGCAGTTCTTCTCCGAAAAGAACAAGTCCGTATTCCCACGAGCACACACCCCAAACGTGCCGCCTTTGCCCGGCCCAGCCTGAGGAGCTGCGGCTCCTGAGGAGAGCCAGAGAGCCCAAGGCACAGAGTTCAGAGGGAGCGGAGCTGTGCGGGACACACAAACCCATCCAGCCCAGCTCCCGGCCCTGCACAGCCCCATCCCCAGCAGCCACACCCTGTGCCTGCCAGCATCCCTTAGGCTCCGGCAGGCTCGGTGCTGTGACCACAGTCGTAGGGAGCCTGTTTAGTGCCCAGCCCGCCTCCGGACGAAGAACCTTTTCCTGATACCGAGCCCAACCCTCCCGACACCGCTTCAGGCCATTCCCTCGGGGATGGAGCCGGAGGTGCCCAGGGCCGGGCGGTGCTCCGGGCCCTGCACGCAGAGCCCCGCGCCCAGCGGCGGGAGCGAGGCCGATGGAGCGGCCGCTCTCCCGCAGACCGCGGCCCCTCCGCCCCGGTACCTGCAGCAGGCCGCCCATCTTGGCGCGCAGAGCGCGGAACTCCTCCGGCGGCGCCTCGGGGTAGAGCTGGGCGCGCAGCAGCTCCTCGGTGATGCGGGCGTTGCCGTGGAAGGTGACCTGGGCGATGCCGCTCAGCAGCGCGCTCAGCGCCCTGCAGCCCTCGGGGGGCTGCGGCTCGGGCGCCGCCATGGCGGGCGGGGCGGGGCGGGGCCGGGTACGGCGGCCGCGCGGGGCCACAGCGCTCCCAGCCGATCGCCAATTCCGCTCGCCAGAGCCTCGCACAGCCGCAGCTGGTACGATAAACCTCCGCTTTCCGAACCGATCTGTCACCGAAAATACTCCACTACTCCTGTATTTTAAGGAAACTTCCACGGGCTTTGCCCTCTGTTCTTTGCTGAAAGATGCAAGGTTAACAATAAAACACGGGGCCAGTTAAAACAAAGGTACTAATAAGGAGCAGGCGTTTTCTCTGTGCACCATTTTATACAAGTTTCAATATTAAAAAAAACTATTTAAATGCTTTGTATACACAAACAGTCACAAAAGACACTGTATGCTCTCCAAAGAGGTTCTCTTTGCTCATACAACAGTGATATTATTTACCTCCTGATTTCATTCATTGAAACCGTTTATAGTTGCACTTTCTTATGACATAAAAGAAAAATCATGCTGCTCACAAAGAGAAAATATGAGCTTATAATCTATTTGACCTGTTCTGCCTTGTTCTTTCTTTGGTTTGGTCGCTAGAGAACAGGCAAAGAACAAGTTGTCCTTGCACAAAGAGGGAGGCCAGAGTACATCCTGAAGCTAGAAATGCAAGAATTAACAGCAAACACTTCTAAAAGTTTCTTCCACTCTCCATTCATTTGGACAGTATTTTAAATGTTCCCTTTAGCCAGTGGTATTGGGATTAAACAACATCTCTAGAAGCATCTGGAGATACAGGAATTTCTTTCAATCACTAAAAATGAATATATAGGATGAGGAACTTAACTCCATTTGAGTACAGACTCCTCACAACAGCACTGACCTTTCTCAAAAACTCTGAGTGCAGTTCATCATTGCTCATCTTTAAAAACAAAAAAGGGCAGGGTAGGAACTCTTCACGGTCTGTATCACCCAAGGAATATAAAGCAAAATTTCTCTCTGCTTTGAATTTCTGAAGATGCTGTCCCTCGATGACATGCTTTCTTCTGCTGCAACCTGAGGTGTGTCATTAAGTACCTAAAGAGCAGTGCTGGTTTGCTGACTTAGACTGAGGTACAGATTTGTGCTTGTCATTGCTTTTTCTTCTCAGATTCCAGAGTACTCAGTGCCTTGCAAGAATACAGCAAAACAAATCTGGTACCAAGTGTGTGTCTTGACTTCAAAAACTGCATAAAATTATTCAGAATGCACAAGGCAGCAACAAGTAACCCGTGTATTTAAGAATGCAATTTATTTGCTTTTGTAAACAACCTCATTTTTAAAGAAATTAAAAATACATTGAAAAGTCTCTCTCTACATATATACACAGTACATATTCAAATTTCACTTCATTGTGACGCCATGGTTAAAGCAGAAAAACAAAGCGCTTTGATCCAAAACTCAGCTGCAATACCACCACCTCTGTGGGCACAGCACCTTCCTGCCCTTCCAGGAACACTTCACCTTTTATCACCTGGACCACTTCACTTGTTCTTGATCACCTGGACAGTTTTTCTGCCGTAGTGGTAATAGCTGTAGGCAGATGTCACCGTTGTGAAAGCTGTGATGCACCTTTGGGGAAAAGAGAGAAGAGTTCCTGTAAGCCAGTGGGTCTATGGACAATATAAAAAGTGGGTTTTTTTTGGTTTTTCGGTATTTTTTAAGCACCTGATTTTAACTACACAGTCAGGAGCCATGCTCCACAGAAATGCAGCTTTCAGTTTATGTACTAAAATTCAGTGCTAAGGGGAGGATTAGACAAACAAAGCATCTGCCATCCAGTGGTAAAAGCAGCATGCTTCATTGCAACTGGATGCCAGGACAAATTTTCACCACACCAGCATTTCTTTTAGAGAAGTGAAAACAAAAGATTCAGCATTTGCAGCCTACATAACTTACCAGCTTGAGAATTGATGGATTTTTGAAACTAATTCTTGATAGTGTGAACAGTGAGCACTCAAACCACTTGAACTTACCCTTTTCACCAGGTTCCAAAGCTAAAGAACAAGTTCCTGCTTCAGCCTCTTTTGTTTCCTTCCCAGACCACACATATCCCTAAATGAGCAGTGCTCCTCTGTGCGAAAGGCTGACACCACCCTTGAGGTGGGAGTCACTGCAACAGCCCTGCCTGCCCCTCTGCTCCCCCCTGAGCACTCTGCCAGGGAGTTTCTGAGAGTGCTCACAGAGCACCCCGGCAAATTGCACCCCGAGGCTACCCTAGATTTTGTTTTACCACCAGGATAAAAAACCACAGACTGTTAAGATCAAGGTTCATTCATAGTTCCTTAAATGCTTCTTGGTTTGGGTTGGTGGTTTTGGTTTCTTTGGTTTGGTTGGCTTTTTTATTTCCCCACAGGACAAGTAGCACCGGATTTTGCATTACTTTAAACTAAGTTACTTATTAATTCTGACATGTGCTGTTGGGAGCTCTTTGCTGAGAACTCTTACCTAACAGCTCAGGAAAAGTAATGGCACTTGCAACAGCTGCAGCCAGCTGCAGTTCAGATCTCCAGTGACAGAGGAAGGAACAGAATTACTTAATGAGGGAAGCTCCTTCATGTCTGTTCTTATCCCATCTCTCCCCCTCCTTCCTAAAGTCTAGCAGGAATCACCATTTCTCCATGTGCTTTTCAAAGAGGCTGCAGAAACCTGGGTTTCAAGATCGGTTCAGCATACAGCAACAATAAGAATGGCTATTTTTACTGATCCCAAGGTTGCTTTTTCAAGGACACTTATGGTATGAATAAGTGAGGAATCCATACAGCCTCTCCTGCTCCTTTCTTCTCCACAGGTCTGAATTTATGTTTTGTTTGTGTACAACATGCCTATCCCAAAGATTTGTTTCTACACTATTATTCCTGGATCTTAACTAATTTCATGTGACCACCTTTTGCTTGTACAGTAAATTAAGTACCAATAAATATCTAGTTCTGGTCTCATTTAAGACTTAAAGGTGTAAAAATACAGGCATATGGGCTTATTACATCTTCTGGGCTCAGTTTTTTTCTTTTGCCCACGCAAATTAATCTCCATTACCAGTTTCTTTAGGAGCACATTAAATTATCTGTGAAAAAAAGTTTTAAGATATTAGTTACCATAATGTCTGCAGATATATGCTGTCCACATAATTGAAAACAGGAGCTGCTAAAGAAGCCGCCACCAAAATCAGCTGAACTGCTGTGTTCATCTGAAAAAAGCAGAACAGGAGCTCTGAGAAGCATGAAGACGTACAGTGCAAGGAATATCAACATACACTTTTATTACTGCTTTAAGGATTAGTCTACATAAAGAATATTTATTTAGAAACCTTCTTAAAATGAAGCATCTTACTCTCTCAAAATTAGCATGTGTTCTGACAGAGTATAGTTGAAAACCTTTCAGGATCTAAGCCTGGTTGGCACTATTTTGAAACTGTACACAGCAGTAGTGGTAAACTACCCCCACCATCCAAACCACACAATGCCCCAAGTATCCAGGAGTTGTCTTTTGTAATGAGTTACTGCTCTTACCTTGCTAATGAATGTTGGTTTTAATTGTGCAGTAGCATAACAGGGGTTAAAATACCTACTCAGTGTTCTCTGTTGGGGGAGAAAAGACAAAAAAAAAATGCCACCCTTGTACATTCAATTTGATATACCTGTTCACATGATAAAGAAAAGGCAACTGCAGCACTAAGGAATAACACTGCTCTTTTATAAAAAGATTTATTATTTTACATCACACACAGAAAAAAAGTTATCAGTAGCTCTGACTTATCTTAACAGACCATATTTTATTAAACTCTGCTCTGCTCAGAAATGTATCTGACAAAAGAACAAGCATTATATCTTGTAACCACCAAGCCTCAAGATGACAAATCTCTCGGTCACAGCTTTAAAAAAGCTGATTAATTTATTTTTTGTTCCGATTATGTGTTTTTAATGCTGTACACTCACCGGTGGAGAAAGAGTTTTGTATCGCACGTAAAAAACTGCAGCAATGAGCGCCGCATCCCGCAGGATAATCATGGAAGTCAGTGGAACTGGAAGACCAAACCAACAGCACCCAGTGAAAAACTGTGTCCACGATTAAAGGTAAAACATAACCAAAATAATAGAAAATTGGAAGCAAGACAAAATAACCACTCCCAAATCCTCCTGAATGAGTTCTATGCATTACTGAAAATGTTTAATACAACTCTTGAAAGGGTTTAAGCTCAATCAATCAATACAGCTAAAACAACCCAGTCCATGAAAAACAATTTTACACAGCTACTAACTACTATTGCTTTAAGGAAACTGCATTTGAAAGTGGCAGTACATGCTAGTTGTTTTTGTACGTGGCAGCACTTGCTTTCACTTTTTTCTTTGGAAGCGTTTAACAAGAGCAAAGAGCAACTGCCAAAGAGTTCCAAAAGATACAGTTTTCCTTCTAGAAACACAAGAAATTTTGCTACCCATAAACTGAACTTCTTCATCTTATCTAGAACACACAACTGACGTTTCCTCACCTGGGATAAGATTTGCACAAGTTAGGCTCACGTAGAGCACACTGATGAGAATTTTATCCGCCAGGGGATCGAGAGCACTGCCCAGTGCTGATTTTTGATTAGCCCAGTTCCGTGCAATAAATCCGTCCAACTAGGAAAACCAAAATTCAATAGCTCTCTGTTAGAAGAGTATGAACTAAATAGCTCATGCACGTTACTTTAGAGAGAAATTGAATGAATGGTATCAGGTAAAACAGCGAGTTTAGATAGTATAAAAGGTGACACCCCTTAGCTGATACTTGTATCATTTAACAGACCACCAGATGCACAAGTTGGTGCTGGTCAGGGAGCCCTGACATTCCCCTTTCCTCCATTAGCATTAAGTCCCCTTCAGGTAACGGCAAATTCCCTTCGCAGCACCGCAAAGGAAATACACTGCATTCCTAGAAATCAACGAATCTAAAAACAAATCTGTTGGATCCATTTCCATTCTACTCTGGAGCCTGTTTCGATGCCCAGCGCCCCAAAGCCTTTCCAAAGTGATGCAGACGTACCAGGTCTGTCACGCCAGCCAGGACAAAGACACCGAGTGCAACGTTGAAATTCTCTTCAACAATCAAATAGCCTAAAACTGGCGCCAGACCCATTCTCGCCATGGACAGGATATTTGGGATGGTCCAGGGATTTTCATACTGTAAAGCAAGAAACTTAAAAACTTCAGGGAGGGAACGCAACCTCCACCCTGGCAAGCAACAGAGCTTTAAACACGACAAACACTTTTTCCAGGCGAACTAGACAGAAAGCCTGGAAAGTCCTTGGAAGCAGCCCGCGGCTTGCGCAAGGCACACGGCCTCGACCTGCTGCACATTAACTTTGCCTCCCCCGGAGAGCAGCGCGCCGCGGGGGCCCCCGGGCCGAGCCCGGCGGCGAGCTCCGTGCGCGGCACTGCCCTCCTGCCCGCCCCGCCGCCCCTCACGTACCAGCTCGGCGTAGGGCCCGGCCGCGCCGCGCTCCGGGGGCCGCTCGGGCGGGGCGGCCCCGCCGCTCAGCAGGCGCCAGGCGGCGGCGGGCGCGCGCAGCAGCCGCGGGGGCCCCGCACACGCGGCCAGGCACGAGACGCCCCCGCCGCGCCGGCCCCCACACGCCGCCGGACCGGGTCGGCCGCCCAGAGGCCTCGCGCCGCCGCTGCCGCCACCCGGCTGCCTCCGCGCCGCGGCGCGGAGGAGCCCCCAGGAGCCCCTGCCCAGCCAGGCGGCGGCCAACATGGCGCGGGAGAAGCGCGGGAGGAGCGGTGCGGGAGAGGCGCTGCCCGCGGCCCTACGCGCGCGGCCGCGCTGCCCGCGGGAGCGCGCGACCTCGCGCCGCCGGCGCCATCCGCCCCGCGGGACTGGGCACGGCGCGCGAGCCGCACGCGGCGCGGGTGCCGCGAACGCTGGCCGGGGACGCGCGACCTTTTGCGACGCTTTGTACCAGCCCCGCCCCTCCGCCGGGCGGCGCGCTTTACGGCAGACGGTGGCGGTGTTGGAAGGCGCTCCTAGGGAAGCGCCTCCGCGCCGCTTTCCCGCCTGCATCCCGGCTACCCGGGCTCATCCCGCTCCTCCTCGCACCGGCCTCGGACAAGCCCTTGAGGGAGGAAGGGGAAGTTTGCTTTATCTTGAGAGACTGCTCAGAGAGCGCCAGTGGTGTCTTGCGCTCGGGAATTGCTTCTGGCCCTCGCTTGCCAGCATTTACTTTGTACCAAGGAGAAATGGGAATGAGTTCGCTTTTCCAGGTGCAGTCGTTCGTTTGCTCCTGAGGCGCGTTCCTGTCCCCCAACACTGCACTAAGCCAAAATCAGTATCTAACACCTGCTTCCGATTATTCATAGAGCAGACCTTGCCCCCTAAGAGTTCAGATGTAGAACTGTAATTTCGTGCTTAAAGCACTTCATCTGTCTGACCAGTTTTCAGTTTCAGGTGTATTGGATCCCTGATGTCCCTTAAAGTAGAGGATGAAGCACTAAGCTTCCGTATTTCTGCTTTTTTCATCTATTATATCTTACCTGAGAAATGAAAGGGAAAACAGAAGAATCAGCACTGCAGTCTTGATTTTTTTAGAATATATTTTTCTTTGGTGTTTGTGCTTTTAAAATTCTTACACTGAAAGCTTCTCAGCTGCTCTTTCATTGCACCAGACCATGATTCTGATTCAAAGTCAGGAAACATTCAGCCCTTCACTCCTGCTGAACACACCTTGTGCTGTCAGGAACAGTTACACAGAAACAAACAGAACCTGTTGGTCTTCTAATAGCCATTAAAACAACCTTGAACAAATAATATTTCTCATATATAAAGTTTAATGAAAGTCAAAATCCAACCCCTACTTTACAAATTAAATATTTTAATAAGGATATTTTCTTAAATCAGACTTGCATTTCAAATAAAACTTTGGCTTCAAAAACCACATTTCAAAGCAGAAAATCAGGTCAGTTTCAGTAAAGTGTCATTTGGTAACAGCTATAAAAGAGTTGTCACAACCTTTTGGAAACATTTCTAGACTCTCAATGAACTAGAGTGGTAAAAGTGCAGCTCTTATCATCCTCTCATGAAAGATTTCTGGCCTGAAATTTGTGGGTCCAGCATCTCTTAGAAGTAAAGTCCCTTATGGCACTGTGATAGTGTAAAATCACACCTTCCACTGCTGGAGGAGGATGAGGTGCATTTCAGCCCTGCACAGTCCCATTTGGAACAGCAGAGCTGCAGAATGAGCCAGCCAGCAATGCCATGTGTCAGTTTGTCCTGTTGCAGCTTTCCAATTTAATTGTCTGCAGGGGAGCCTCCAGCCCAGCAAAGCCCAGTGCTGTGCCAGGTGCAGCTCAGCTCAGGATGTGCCTTCCTGCCGCAGCTCCAGTCAGTGCAGGGGAATGATCATCCCAAGGAAGTTCATCACAGTGACTCCTCACATGGTCTGAAGCTGATAAACTCTTGAACCTTTTTTCAAAAGATAACCCTGATCGTTTAGGGATCCAATAAAGCTATCAAAATCAGAAACCTGGGAAAATAAAGACAAAATATCAAATTGGAGAATGACATCTTACCCGATGTAAAGCAACACAAACCATTTGAAAGAACTTAGTGAAATAAAGCAGGCTAAGAATAATTGTTCCCCTAGCAAACTGTTCACCCTCCAGGGGGTCTCAGACCATCAGTGACCCTGTTTTGTGCTTTATTTACACACTGTTTTTACTGCAGCATTACACAGAAGCAGCATTCTCTCCTTTATCACATGAAGAAAGGATGCAGTCACATATGTATAAATTGCAGTTCTGAAACAGAAGCATCTAGCACAGGAAAGCATGATTTCTACAACTCTCCCTGATTTCCAGGTATAAAACTTTGGCCAAAAATATTCTGTATATGAAGGGAGAATTAAAGTTAATTAAATTAACTTTAATAAGTATTGATGGAGCAATAAGTAGAGTTATCTATCAATAATTCTGTTTGTCTGAAGCCCCCCGAGGTACAGAATGCAAATCAATTACAGGGCAGAATACATTTACAGCCATGTGTCCTATATGATATTCCTTTCAACATACAACTTTAGGATATCTGAAGCAGGAATGAAAACCTGAAAGGAATATTTAATCCAGAGGAGGTCACACAGAAACATCATTGCACTGCTGAAGTAGAGCACAGACACAAGTCTAAACTTGGGAACAAAATTAGGTGTGTCCTCTGGGGAGGCAGAGGGAGTGAAGCACTGAAACCAACACTTGAGGAACTCTGCTCAGCCTAACAGCAGTGCATTGGTTATTTCTGCCATTGCAAAGAGGCACAGCAGAGGTGCCCTTGCTCCTCTCCCTTTGGCAGTAGGTAATTGGGGGTGGTGGGGCAGTCTTGCTGCTGGAGGGGCTGCTGGCCGAGCTCACCCGTATCTGCAGCTCCCTGGCGAGGTGCCGCAGCTGCTGCAGGTCAAAGAGGTTGTTGTAGGTCCTCTCTGCAATGCTGTTCAGGGCAGACACGAATCTCTTGGCCTGGGACCGATTGCTCATCCCAGACCCGTGCTGGGAACGCTCAAAGTGCAATTTTCCAAACTCATCCGAGTAGGTCCCCAGCATGCTACAAACAGGTTACAGAAAGAGATAAAGCTCTCAACAGGAGATAAAAGCAAACATACATGGATTTGATTCCCAAAGCACAGCTGCTTGACAGAGCTTTCAGAAGCCACATAGAAAACCGTCCCCTATCAAGTCACTCTCTAGGGAACTTAGACTAAGGATTCATCCCAACCACTTTTAAACTTTAACTGTTCACCGGAGAGTAATCACAGGGGAGAAAAAAACGCTTCAGCAGAGCCTCATGTCTGCATTACTGTGCCCAGACACAGAACCACAGAGCTCACAAGCCTAAGCAGTTTGTACTTTACTTAGGGCTGCTGGCAGCTAGCTAATAAATCCAAATATTAGTATCATAGGCCTAAGCTTCGTAAAGTGATTCACTGTCTTTGAATACGTAAAGAGAAAATGTTTCAAAGAAATAGCACTGTGATGCTTTACTTATTTTTAAAGCAGTGTTTTCTATTACCTGTATTTCATTATCTCTATTACATCCTCAGCATCTTCCTTGGTAGATTTCTCTCTTAATTCCAGCCTTGATCGTGCCTTAAAACAAAAAAAAAATACCCCACGAAGGTTTAAGATATATCATAACTGAGGTGAAAAAGGGTTACAATCACTAAGTTTAGGAGCAGAGATAGAACCGAAGCCTACAGGATTAGAGGAAAATGTTTCTATTTTTTGTTAGTTTGTCAGTGTCACCTCCTGCATACTTGCACTTTTTAGGCTGTGGCTTGGAGTTTATTTATTACGTTTTAGCAGTGTAGCCTTGAAGCAGCAGATCACAAATAGTGTTGTTAAGGCAGTGTTAGGAAAAACAGAAGCATTCTAAGTTCAAGGTGGGCAGCAGGTTGTTCCTGCCTGCACCTACTTTTTCTCCTTTTGGGGAATGTGATAGAGTCTCTTTCCATCTCCTCAAGGGTGTTTTGCTTTATAAGAAGTTTTAAGGAACAGTAGCTCTTTAAGCACTTCCAAGTCTCTTGCATTCTTACTTTTTTTTTAACAAAATGAAAAAAAGCATAGTGGTGACTAAGCTGTAAAAAATGATAGGATTTGGGTAGTACCTCAGGAGTAATATCTTTGCTTTCAATCCTTTAAACATTCCAGCTTGCATTTACCTCTGTCAGTCGGATCAAGGATTCCAGCTGCCTCGTGGTGATTGGGGTGCTGTCTGCTCCTTGGTTCTGTTTCCGGAGCTCGAGGTAGAATTCCTGGAGGACTTGTGCAGCCTCTGGAGATAAGTTTGGGTGCACATACTGCCGAGCATATCCGACGTACTTCCTCAGCAGCTGATGGGGAATGGCATCAAAGTTTTCTCCTGTTGAGATCTAGCACCATTACAAAGAGTTAGATTTCTGTCTGGCAGAATTCTACACAGTAAAAATTTTAATATCAAATCATCATCTTTATGCTTTATCTGATGAAGTCATCACTCTAAGGGCTTTAGTGCTTCATATATGAATACACTATGCTCAGAAATGTTAACACACACTTCGCCATTTCAGAAAAAGCAGCTAGTGCTTCTCATCTGCAGTGATAGGAAATGCCAAATAGAATTTCTTACATGGTTAAATCCTTTCTCAAAAATAGAAAATCCAAATTCCCAATTGTTATAGCTCCAAAGAAGAATAAACCATCACTGCTGATATCCTGTTTCTAAAACTGCATGGGTTTACCTCCCGTAAGAGTATTTCTCTGAAGACCTGGCATTTGACAATATCAGTTCTCAAAGCCACCACTGAAGTCTAATGAGAAACATCCTTCCTCTCTGTACTTTCCAAATCCACAGAGTTGCAGATGCCCAAGGATTGGCTTCCACACTGCTTTATTTGGATTCAACACTCCATCACAGATGATGTTATACCAATTATTACACCCAGCCCAATTCTGTAGCTCCTTTTTGAAACCCAACACAGCAAATTTGCTTTAGAGCATCTCACGCAGCAGCCCCAGGCCAAGTCCCACCTTGAGCCTCTCGAGCAGGGGTCGGTCAGAGGTGGCCTGGAGGACAGAGTGCTCCTGGGAGCTGGCCCGGGTGACCAGGGCGCTGCTGCAGGCTGCGCGCCAGCCGGCCCGCATGGCCATCACGTGCTCGGACAGCAGGTGGTCGTGGTCCTCGTTCGGCGTGTCCAGCAGGATGAACACCAGATCAAATCTTGACAGCAGAGCACTCCCCATCCTGGAGGAAAGACAAGGAGTGCTTGGAGAAGTGGAAAAATTATAGCAACCCTGTTCCACTTCAAACACAAGATCCTGTCCTGCTCATTCGGGATAAAGGACAACAGCAATTTCTCTCTCAAAAGCCAATAAAAATTATTAAAGTTTGTGTTCACACTCCAAAATTCTAGAAAGCAATTGTACATAAGCAACAAGACTGCAGAAGCATCTATTCCTGAATGTGAATTATAAAAGCAGCATTTCAGAAAGTGCTCACTTTAGGTTCTCTGACACAGTTTTGGCTTTATTATAATGTCCTCCAACGGGGTTTGCTGCAGCAACAATGGATGTCCGAGCTGGCAGACTGCAAACAATGCCAGCCTTGGCCAGGCTGATGCTCTGCTGTTCCATGGCTTCCAACAAAGCCTGGTGCTGGTTTCCCATCTTATCAAATTCATCTATTCCACAAATTCCTGGAAGCAATTAAAACAGGACAAAGACTTATCAGACAACTCATTACCTGAAGGACAATTGTTTGCTACAATCCAGTGCTGCTGGAAGAAGTCCAACTTAGAACCCTAGGGACTGCAGGAGACATTGAAAATCTCCATTTTTACCAGGTTTGTTTTCATTCCATGGTAATGCAACCAAACCACAGTGAACTCAGCCTGACTTGGGGATGCAGCATTTTGATTATTCATTAAGATAACAAAACAAGGTTTCTAAAAATTAACAATGTGTCATAAGCAAGTCCTTTCTCAAAACCAGTAAGAGTCCAGCAGCTGGCATCAAGTCAGATTCCTGAACAAAAAAAAAATCCTAGTTCTTTGACACAGTAAGTGTGGTATATGAACTGGAGAACTGAAGTTTCCTTATACTCTAGGAAAGCCTCCAGCAAAGCCACTGGAGAAGCTCAGAACTTCCCATGGTGTGGAAACCCAGTTTCATACTACAAATGGACATTTTTAGTCCACAGTTAAACAAGCACTTTGGCTTAACTGAGACTCAGTAGCACACACACTCCTGCCCTCACAGATGGCTACACAAAACCTGTGGCATTACATGGATTACCTTGATCTCCAAGCACTAAGGCACCAGCTTCCAAGGCAAAATCTCCAGAAGTGCCATCTTTGGACAGTGTAACAGTCAGGCCAGAGCTGGTGGAAGTATTACCACAAACATACACACCTCGAGGAGCGATGTTACACACGGCCTAGAAGAGAAACAAAAACTTTTTCCCTCCCCAAAGTGAAGAATTTCATAAGCTTCATTCTAGAGAAACAATTCAAAGCAAACCCAAAATTGCTTCTCTCTACTGAACATGGCCCAATAGTAAAGCCTTAACTCCTTGCAACTCCAAGACACCTAATTCTACAAAGCAGTAGGAATAACTTTTCTTGGATGGCATTTTTTTAAGTAACAATGTGAAAAAACAAATCAGTTACTCTATGCTTGGAGATTCCCCATTCAACAAAAGAACAATTTAAAATTGTTGTTTGTTAAAATGCTTGCATGCAAATCCATCCCTTTGGCTAAGTTATTGCAAATCATATCCTAACACAACAGGTCCATGTTAGAAAGACTTTTTAAAGAAGATCTGGGTGAATTCTGTCCCTCCTTCACTCCACAGTAACCATGGAAAAGACATGGAATTTAAAAATCACTCAGTTTAAGGAAAAAACAAATCTTTTACTAATTGTCACAGTCATGCAGAAATGCCTGCTGAGATCAAAACCCAAACACAGCATTAGGTCCCATTCCCAAAAAGCCAAGATCTGTGCTAGCAACATAGAAATAGGATACAGAAAGGAAATAAAGCTCATAGGAGGAGAGTCACAGAGTATTTGAAGTTGCATTTGTTCAAAGACTAATTACTTTATTTTACAGTGGACCAGCTAAATGAAGGCAGGAAGGAGTGAACCTCTTCACTGGGGAAAACGGTTGGTGACAAGAACTGTATAAGGGGCAGGACAGCAAGCCTGTCAGCCTGTCCTCGAAAACCCATGGGCAAAAACATCTGTTTTGGTGTTTTAACAGGCTCCCTGGAAGGAGAGGATAGCAGGAGAACCCTCTGGATACTATCCTATACTTGAGGCATCCTACATGAAAAGATGGCTCTAGCCAGGCACAGTCAACCCTTTGGTCTTAGCACAGTTACCCTACCATGGCTGCAAATCAAGATAACAAAGAAATAGAGGAAAAAAGAAAATAGTAGTAATGAAACCATACTTGCAACATTTGACTTTTTCCTAATCCAGGATCTCCAACAACCAGAACATGTGGATCTCCTCGCACTGGGATTCTGTTCTTGTCATCCACAAACTTCTGGCATCCTCCAAACAAGGCCAGGGCCAAACCTGCCTTCACAATCTGTTGTGGTACCAACCAACATTGGTAAGTATTTGATCATGGTGACCAATACTGACAGCTCCCTAGAACTGGCTGCAATAACCTTTCCTTCTGGACCACTGAACTTAAGGGTATAAAGCTGCCACTTCCCTGATACCAAAAGAGACTGTGAGCCACAGTCACCTGTAAAAACAGGCCCTGCCCCTTCCCCCTGTCCCAGATAAGCTTTGTGAATCCTTCAGGAGTTGGATGTGGCACAAACATTTCAAACTGGAATTGCAGGCAGAGTTTTTAAATTACTTACCTCATGGCCATAAATTGCAGGACAGAGAGAGCTGAAAAGTAAAGCATAAGGTAATATAAGTGGAAGATAAATCATGCATTACTATAAAAAATCAATTGTCCTCTCTCTCATCACAGAACATCTTAATAAATATATAAAACTTTTTGGGTAGCTGTTGCTGAATTTCCAATCAGCAGCATCAAAATTTCCTGAAATTTTTGGATAACAAGAAATGACTGAAATAAGAAAAGTTTTTCACTTGTGTCCCCACAAAGACAAAGGAAAATCAGCTTCCCAGTGGTACCTACATCCATTCTTGTCTTAATCAAGTAACTATCTGTAACCCTCCTGTTAAAGTGCTGGTTTGTGTTCCTTGACTCCACTGGAAGGGCCTGAGACACATCCCAAGTAGAAGAGTACTTTTTAGTCTAAACTGAGGGTCTTTCACACCCTCTGCTCAGTTCTTGCACCTTTTTACTGTAGAAAAGTGGAGGACAAAACAGTATGTGTAAGTTGAATTTACACAGTGAGGAAGAAAATTAACAAATTGCTTTTTTTCTGGCTAAGGTTGAACTGGGGCACAGGTAACTTCTTGTATCCCTAAACCTTTCCCAAAGTCCCAACACTTTCTCTCCCTCCCAAGTCCCTTGCCCAGTGCAGTTTGTTAGATCTCTGTGGTTTCCATTGCACAAGGCTCAGACATTTCACACCTTTAGGAGGAGCTGTCACATTTGTGACAGTGTGAAGGCGGTCACACTGATTCATGTCTAATCCTAGACTCAGTCTAGGTCTGACACAACTTACTTCACAATGAGCTTGAACAGGTTTTCCTCAGCTTGAATTTCTTGGATAGCATAGAGGTCTTTAAGGGAAAACTCCATGAACGATCTCTGGAAAGTCTCATCATCAAAATTCTTCAGTTTTTGTCCTTTACTGTTGCTGACAGAGTTTGCCTCAATGTACAATAAGAATATACACTTGTCATTCTTATTTTTAGAAGCTCCTGTCAGAAAAATTGGGAAAGGACAATGGAGCATTTTTTCTATCAATAAGTACTCATGTTATCTACAAATGGCATAGAGTAATTTGGAAATACCATGTACAGCTATGTTCATATTTAAGTACTTAACATCTGCACTTTGTAAAATTGATGCAAAACAGGTTTCTAGTTACACTTGTTCTTTGAAGTTCCCTCCACTCATATACACAATAAAATATTTTGCTGCATTGGAGGGCATATGTCTAGAGAGAATTTTGTCCCAGAATAAATAAATTCTTCCAGGGATTTTAAATTATTACATTTGCAGTGAAATAAAGGTTGAACATAAAATGTTTCCACTCCATATTTTGAGGGGAAAAAAAGATGCCTGGTGCAGAAGCATTAAACATGTAGCTTAGTAATTAATCAGTTACTATCAATTAATAATTAATAATTTTCTTTATAGATTGATAACTGAGCAGAGAATGAAGTCTCACAGTAAAACAGCCTTGCAATTATCTGCAATGTATTCTTTCAGAGCAATGCACAACATATTTCTTCACTTTGGGGAAAAAAGTGTTGAAAAATTTCTTTAGGGAGGCTAAACTAACTCTCCTTCACAACAGGGTGACAGTTCTCCTAATGTCTGAAGGAGATATTAGAGGGAAAATGTTAAGCAAATAATGCCATAAAAGAACTCTTCATTGTAAAAGTTTGGTAACTTCCAAAGAAATTTGGTAACTTCCAAAGAACACTGAGAGCTCCAGTTAAGGGGAGTGACTGCTGTTGTTTTTGTGTAAGCACTACCAAAAAATCCCACCCTAGGAAAAATGAGTCTCAGCTGCTGCACTTCACCTTCCTCAGTGCTTGACACCTTGACTATGCCTGTGATTGTGACCATGTCTCCTGGGACGCAGCTGTCCACGAGATCCTGCACCAGCTCGCACTCGATGGTGCGCGGGATCCGTCCTGCTTCCCGCTGGTCGTCCGACATGAGCTCCTGCACCCTGCAACACACGAGCTCGGACACCACGCAGCACCTCCCAGTCCAACTGCAGCACACAACACCTGCAGCTCTGGGCAGCTTTTTCAGGTCACTAAATGGGGATAAACGATGCATAAAACCCAGAAATGCAGTGACTATGAACTCCGAGTTGAAATTCAGATTTTCTACCACTGATGAGCACATCCTTATAGAAGTGAGTACAAAACATGAAGACCCATATTAAAAAAAAAATGAAGAGCTCAGACATTATAGCCCTCATGAACAGGGAGTGCAAACCTGGAAAAGCCCAAGGAATTTCTCAGACCATAAGAAGAAGAGTAGCTGACTCTCTGGTTGAGAGAGTTCCAGTTCTGGCTCTGCACTTGGAGCTCTGAGATTTCCTGGAAGCCAAGCCAAGCTTTACCAAAGAAGCTGTGATAAACAGCGCCCTCTGGAGCTGCTAAGAACAGCGCAAGTTTTTACATGAATAACACTTCAAACTAACATTTTTAACCCTCCAGTTGACTTACAGCTCACTCAGTGGCACAGCTGACCAATATAACCTGATAGGGCTTTTCTAGCTGACTTACAGCTCGTAGAATGGAATCACAAAATCATAGATGCCATTAGAAATTATTGAGAAAAGCAGCAAAGAGCATAAACTGAGCATCTCTCCAAGAGCTGGGTAAGGGCAGAAGGAATTTCCAGGAAACTGTTACAGGGTAGGTTACAAAGTATACCAGTACTTGGATAAAACAACTGCTTTGTGATACAAATGTTGGAGAGCGCTTGCTGAAAAGAATAAGATTATTAAAATCATGCAGTGTAACAGGGGTTGCGCCATCCTGTCACTTTGTGAATGTCCTGTCACACCTCATTTTTGTGCTTACTTGACAGACTGCCAGTCCACTGTGGTGGTTAGAGGAGAGCTCCTGTCAGCTGTGAAGGACCGGCCCCGGCACTCGGGAACAAGGCACTGCAACAACAGGAATTCTGATTCATTCCCAGCCTCTTTTAAAGTTTTAAGGTGAAATTGTCTTACTTGATCAAAAAACAAAAACAAAAGAAAGCCAAGCAATATGATTCAGCATCATTCCAGGAAAAAAGCCACTTAAATTAGGGCTACAAATTAGGATGTACACAATTAATGAGGATTAATCAGGACCCACCAAGCACAGACACCTGAACTCTGACTCATGGCTGTTAGAGCTGAACTGTGCCATCCCCTCAGTGAACTGGTTTGAGAACAACCAGGCACTCTCCTATGTCTAATGACTTCTTAAGAACAGATAATAAAAAGTAAAATTAAAGCAGAAAGTTCTAAACCAAAAAACCAAACAATGTAAGCATAGAAAACCACCACAGCAAGGTGGAAGGGTAGTTTAAAAAGTAACTGGTGAAATGTAAATTGAAAGAGATAATATTCTTTTCAAATTTCAGGGAATTTCTACGTATTTTTTGTCACATATCCTGTTCCAGCAGCATACATTTTCTACAAGTAACAAGGGTCTGAAGCTAGAGAAGTTGCATGGTATGTTTAATTATTTGTCAATGTGTCAGTTGTTTAACCTAGCTTTAAAGACCCTTTTCCCCCTTTTTTTGACACCTGCAGTGCTATTTTTTTGTCAAAACACAATAAAAATCAAGAAGTTCAATGGTTTTGGCTTACCTTGGTGGGAAGGGTGTACTTCCCATCAGGGAGAGGAACACCCTGCACATCCCCACAGGTGGCACAGACGAAGGCCAGGTTGGTGCACAGGGGTTTGATGTTGCTGACCCTCACCACGGTGCCGCGCAGGGCGATGTATTTGCCATAGCAGTTGGCCCTCACGTTTTTCAGCTGGGTTAGAGGCTCATAGTTGTACACCCTGCATTAGCACAGGAAAACAAGGACAAAAATAACACCCAAACCCATCCAAACACAAACAGACAAAAAATCCTACTCCCTATTAAAAACAGCAATCCAGAAAAAGAAGTATTTTTTCGGCAGATCTAATGGCAGAGTCTTTGATTCTTGCTCTAGAAAGCAGCCAAACTTTCAGTATTCTCCACATGAATCGACCTCAACAGCCTCAGACAGTACAGTTTGTTTATCCAGTGAAACCTCTGCCCTAGCAATACAACAGGCATCACTTCATGATCATCCCTGTCTCTTTCCATAGTTTCAAATAAAGACTGGAGCTTAGATTTATGACTCAGAAGGACCAAAGTTTTATTATGGCTCTGCCACCACCAGCATAGAATTAAAAACAATAATAAAAAATGAAATAATTTTTAAAAATAATTTAAACTCTATTTGAACTCCAATAGGGCTTATACACTCAGACCCTTGAAGTATGAAATGCCATTACTTTTGAGAAAGAAAAAAAATTTCCAAGGACTTGTTTCATTAAAAACTTCTCCCGCCAACAGGAATTTAAATCTGCTTTTAATCAATATGTGTTTTATAGAATAGTTGTTCTACTTGCAAGCCATTTCTCTACTTACAAGTTTTTCTAGCTTATAAGGAGGTTTCATTTCATTTTTTTCTTCACAGGGACATGAAATCATGGTGAAAAGCAAAATGTAGGGTGCTCTTCTGGAAAAGCTTCACAGAGCCCAGTTTTCCCATAACCATGTTACCCTCCAGCACAATGCATGGACACTGGCAAAGATCAGACAGCTCCTCCTTGGGAAAGGACTGGCCAGAACCCTTACCTGGCATGGATGAGAGGCACATTTATGATAGGTTCCCCATCCAGGGGCAATCCCTCCTGCACCTGCAGCTCTGCTGCGTGTCTCTCCAGGTCCTTGGTGAGGACCTGTGTGGAAAGGAAGGGGGACACAGATGCCCACAGGAGTTACAACTCCCAATAGGGACAGACACAGGTGTTAGAACTACATTAGAACTACATTTAGTTTTAGTCAACTGCTCCAATGATGAATAAGCAAAATGCATCAAGACCAAAGCAACTTCAAAATGTGATTTTGTGAGTCATACAGGAAGGGGAGAGATTGAAGGATTTGAGTTTTAAACAAACAGCAATTCTCCCCAAGACAGAAAAACACAGAGATGTGGGGTTTATAGTGTAATTGCCTCTAAGAGTCACTGATTGTTTTTTGTTGTGAGGGTTCTGCTTCCATGCATCAGAACCTCGTGCTCACCTGATGAATGGCCAGGCCCATACACTGCAGTATTTTCTGAGGCATATCCCTTAGTTCAGCAGATATATTTGGTATTGATTTAGTCAGCTCTCTGTCCTGGATTAGCTCCTTATAATCCACAAGAATGCTTCCTTTTCTTTCTATTTCATCCTGGGAAACATCATAAATGATAAAATGCACTTTAAATTAGAAGCGAAGCACCCAAATTATGTCCTAAATGTTTATAAAAGGTCTCTGATAGAGACTTTTGATGGAAAAAACCACTAAAAATCTGTAGTGTTCTTGTATCAACAAGGGCTTGTTGGAGTGGGATAGGTGTGGCTTTGTTTTTTACCTTGTCATAAAGCTCAATGCGCTGCATGAAAAACTTTTCAAAGGCTTGAGTCTTCTGGACAAAAGGAGACTTGTCATTGTAAACTAATTAGAAACACACCATGTTAGTGACAGAAATAATTCTTTCCACTTCATAAAATACATAAACAGGTAATTTTTCTTCGACTGTTTTTCTGCATTGCAGAACTAAGGAAGATGATAGATCTCCGCAGTATCCCAGTAATGATCACAAAGGTTACGCAAGAGTGAAGTCTTTATTGTGTATATGTTTTTATATATTAAACTTTGGTTATTTTCTATTGAATTTATAACTCTACTAACACTGCATGTAACTAATTTTAGAAAACAATTAATTTAAATGCTTGCTACATGTAATTTTAGTCTAAAGATACCTTCAGAGAAATAAAGTTTCCAGCCCTTATAGGGAATAAATTGGTCCATCGTTGATTGGACTAGTCGAGATTTTGCTGGGAGAAGAAAAAAAAAACAATGTGGATTGAAACAATACGGATACTGAAATTTTATAAGTTTTATTCTCAGTGATTCTTTTGACCACGGGAGACAAACAGTTGTATTCGCCTAGCATAATGCGTTAAAAGCAAAGCGTTTGACTTCGGAAAGCGGGGAGAAGCACAGGGCTGGCTCACCAGGTTCGGGCATCCTTTTGGGCTCTCCCTTCTGTCCTCTGCCTCGCCATCCTCCTCCTCTCCATCCTCCTCGCCACCCCGGGGAGCCTCTGCCTCGGGCGCATCCCCTGCCCCTGACGTCGCCGCTCATCTCCCGCTCTGGGGACGCGACAACAAACCGAGGCGAGGAAACCAATTTCACCAGGAGATATTTAAGTTAAACTAGCGCTGCTTGCAGAGGGGATCTGGCGGGAGGCAGGGCCTGTCTGTCCCTAGCACGGCGCCGGGGGAAGGCGCGGAGCAGCCCCTCGGAGTAGCCCCGGGCCCGGCCCGGCCATCGCCGCCCTCAGCGGCCGCTCGCGCCTCCCGCGCTGCCGCACTGCGCATGCGCGCCCGGTGGGCCCCGCTCCTGCGCGTTCAGCGCCTGCGCGGGGCCCGGCGCGAGCGGCGGCGGCGGCCATGGAGGGCGGCCCTAGCGGGCGGATCCGTGAGGGCGACTGCGCCGTGCTCAAGCGGGACGAGGTCTTCAAGGCGGTGTTGGTGTTGCGCCGCAGGTGAGCGCCGCGCTGGCGGCTCCCGGCGTCGCCCCGCGCCTCGGCCCTTCCGTCCTCCCCGCCCCTGGTGCGGCTGTGCGGGCCCCGCTGCGGGGAGCGGCGTCCCGGTGCCGGTGCCGCCGCGCCAGGCAGGAATTGCGGCCTGGCGAGGCTCGCGTGACAGGCGGCGGAAGGGTTTTAATGTTGTTTCAGTTCCTATGGCAAAAAAAACCCTTAAACCCGGAAGATCTCCTGGCCGCATTTCCGATAAGACTTTGTAAGAGATTTAAGAGGGTTTCGCGTTGCCGGTACCAGCCTGGTGCCGTTCTGGGCTCGCCGTGGCACGGATCGCTGTGCTGTGCTAATTGGGATCGGTGATTGCCCCGAGCTTTGGAGAGGGTGCCAGGAAAGGCACCTGCAGCCCAGCGGGGAATGCTCAAATCGCTGAGCACAGCCTAGGCTCTTCCCCAGGCAGCAGGCAGTTTTGTAGAAATGTGTAGAAGTCAATGTTGGGTAACGTGGCCAGGTATCCGATTCAGTGGGATGGAGATTTAAAGGTGCTATGCTTGAATGAGACTGGTTTGAAAATGGTGTAGTTCAGAATTAGTGATGAGTAATTTCCATAATTAGGGCTCATATTGACAAGTTTTCATTGAATGTGAGCATGGCATAGATCTGAAACCTGTTTCATTTGCCAACATTGGTATTTCCAGGGATAGCAAGGCAGCCTTTGTTGGTCAGCCTGAAAGTTAAAGGCTTTGTGGATCCTGATTTTAGTGAAGAAAGAAAAATACACTCTGGCCTGGGTGCAATTGAAATGAAAGGGATGGCAAAATTTTTTTTTTTTTAAATGAAACATTTCCAGGATTACAAGAAACACTTTTCTGTCTGTTTTCTTCCTAGTCTTTTGCCAAATGTTATTTCAGAGGAGTTTTCCAAAATCCAGGACCATGCTCATCTTTTTGCTACTACTCTGCATGACCCAGCTCGGATTTAATATATTTCTGACTTTCTCTGTCAAAAAATGATGCTGACAAGTGCCATAACCTTGTTTTATCTGTCATTTTGAACTGAAAAAAGAAGTTCCTCCTATATGGTCTACTTAAGTTCTTTGTTCTTTTCCTGACCAGTTTCAGTTTAACATGGGTTTTTTGGTAATTTTCACTCTTTATGCTTGTCCTGCTTTTCTTTGGGAATATGGCTGAAAATGTCACATATAAAGCTGTAGTTTAGGCTCAGCTGTAGTGGGTTTCAGACATACTAAGAGTAAAGCTTTAAGTATCATTCACTTCTCTGTATTTCAGAAAGATAATTTTTGAGAAGCAGTGGTTCTACCTGGATAATGCCATCGGACATATTTATGGGACTACGTTTGAAGTGACCAGTGGTGGAAACCTCCAGCCAAAACAAGAGGTGGAAGAAACTACCACAGGTATCCCAGAGGACTGTCTGCTGGAAAAAGGATTTCAAATTAATTTGTTTCTTTGATGACACTAAAGAAGTTGGGAAAGCTTTCTATTAATCATTTGTTAACTTCATGCTACTTATAATCTTTCTGTCATGAAAGTGCATGGTTTTGTCTCGATCAGTGGTTTCACTAGTCCTGTAACAAATAACCTTTCTAATGTGGGAGAAAGTTTGAACCTTAGTCTGGTGATTTTATTTACATGAAGTTTTACCTCACATATTACATTTCCTTGCTTAGGCTGTACTTTGCAAGGCCATGACAAATGTCTTTAACCACGAGAAAACTGCTTTCTGTGACACTAAAATCATGTGTTTCTCCCACTTATATGAGCTAGATTTTACAAATCTATATCCTTTTCCTTTAGAAACAAAGGAAGCAGGGACAGATAATCGTAACATAGTTGACGATGGGAAGTCTCAAAAACTGACTCATGATGACATAAAGGCTTTGAAGGACAAGGGTATTAAAGGACAGGTAAAAATAAGGTTTTGGTGTCATTTTTGTGCTACCTTGATGGTTATATTTTAGTTTCTGAAAAAGGATATTCTTTTTATCTGTGCATAGATTTCAGTGCTTTCTCTTTGTTTTTCTGGTCAAGTCATGTTTTTTCATTTTACAAAAATGCTAAGGCTGTTTTCAAATAAAACTTTATGTAAGGTTGGCAACTTTGTCAGAGGAGGGTAAAGAACAAATTTTTATGGCATCAGAAATCATAACAAAAAGAAGGACAGCTGACATAATCACCATTTAGTTTTGCTTGTGTATAAGGTTTTAAATACTATTTCTATATTACAGAAGTATTAAAATTGTGCAATAATTCACCTATCAAAGGAGTAGGAAAAGATTATGGCCAAACAATGAAGTCTTAACAAATAACACTGTGTAACAAATGTACCACCTGTGTGCCTGTAGGCAGTGCCTGCCAGATGCTGGTGATGCTGCTGTTTTATCTGTACCTGGAAAACTAAGAGTATACCCAAGAGATCAGTTCTGTTGTGTTAGAAGAGGGGTTGGTGTTTAAGCCTGCACCTTTTATAAAGTAGGGGATCTTTAAGCCATCCTAAATTGCTACTAAAGCATTGCAGCCAGTCCTGTTCTGCAGGTGCTGTCAGGCAAAATCCTCTCTTGTCTTTGGCTCACCCTTTCTAATAAAAACAGGAAATTGCTCATGCTTACATCAAGTTCATCTGCCTTTTCCATCTTGCTCTTTGGAGCAATTTTTCTGCTTTTGCCTGCTGGGTCCAGGGAGTTTGGAATCGTTTTTCTGTTTCCATACTTGTGCTGCTGGTTGTTATCTCTTGGAGAAGAACGTGCTAATCAGGCTGACAGCTTTGATGGGTTTTGTTTTCACTGTCCATGGCAGAAGATCCCTCTGACTTTCCTGTGTCATTCCTGTGTCATGCCTCAGCATGCCTGTGCCCTGCATCTCCTGTGCTGTGCTTGTATTAACTCTGCTTTCTGGACGGTAACAGAATATTCATTTTGAGCTACATTAGCAGCAATCGATATTATTCCTCCCTAAATGTCTGTTTAAAACTGAATTCCTGTTTGTGAATGGTGTGTCTTGGTGATGCAGGATACTTCTCTGTTTCCTCAGGATACTTTCTCTGTTCCTTACTGGAACATAAAAATGCTACAAAACAACCCAAGCATTGAATTTTTTTTTCACTAGAATAAAGCAAAAAAGAAAGAGATTCTGTTTCAAATCATGAGTAACACATGTTAAACGTTTGAAGGAATAATGGCCTGAAAAGCAGCAATAGGAAGTGAGGAGTACTTGTACCACTCTGTTTTTTGAGCAGGTTTTTAAAGCACAAGGAGAGCAGCAGTGTCCAGATTGAAAATATTCCTTTTTTCATTTGTCCTCTCCATGTTTAATAGAACCCATAATTTTAGCAGTTGGACTACTTGGATCACAGAACCCAAAATAGCAGCATTTTTGTTCTTGTGTTGCTGACATGGAGACAAACCCTGAGCAAGGAGAGTCCTGTTGGATTGGTTTGGTTTTGCTGGAGTCCTAATGCTCCCTCCCGCTGGAATCTGAAAGCATGAGAAAAAGTTGGGTTGGCAAAGGGTGGAGATTAGAACAAGGAGACCAAGAAACCAAAACTGGAATTCTGGGAAGACCTGGGAGTCAGAGAAGGAAAAAAATCAGGAGGAGTATTGTAGGAAGTAATAAATGCTGAGGAGTTGGACATTGTGCAGGGAGTTGGTACAGCACTGTGGCAAAATTTATGAGGTTGAAAAAATTATTGGAGTGAGATGTCTGGTTAGATTAAGCAGAGCAGAGGGAAGGAACTACATGAAACAGGGGAAAAAAGATATACCCACAGAGATGTTGGAATCAGAGAGACCCAAAGAGGGAGTTGGATTAAATGAAATGTTACTGAATATTCTGGCATAAACATTTTTAGTTCTATGATTTTTATGCAGAACTATGTGATTAAATTCCTGCACATGGTCAGTGTAATTCCTCACTAGTCCTGTTGGTTCACAGAGATTGATTTTGCCATTAGTGTCAGGAGTTCATGGTGTACCTGCCTCTACTGAGAGAAAATGTTTTCAGTGTTTGTTTAAAGAAATACTGTCTATGAAATGAATGAGAAATAAATGCTATCTGTAACAAAAATGAATTGTCTCTTCCAAGGAAATAGTTCAACAGTTAATAGAGAACAGTACAACATTCAGAGACAAAACAGAATTTGCTCAAGATAAATACATAAAGAAGAAGAAAAAAAAGTAAGTGAATTTTAAAATGTGAAAAATACATGGAAATTCCCTAAATTGTTGAGATTAAAATAAGACCATTACTGTGTTTTTTTACAGATATGAGGCAGTTATTACAATTGTGAAACCATCCACTCGCATCCTTTCAACCATGTATTACGCCAGGGAACCTGGAAAAATTAAGTGAGTTTTCATTTTGTTTCTTTTTTCAAATGATAACAGAAAGATACTTTAATACTTCTAAAATACCTAAACTATAGCAAAGGATACAATACTCACCTTTCTTCTCTTTTCTTTCCTGTGAACCTGAACATTGTGATTTAATCAAAGAACGTGATACGGGAAATGAATCAGTATTGCAGCAAACAGGAGAACTCTTAGATGCAGCACCAGAATTTACCATTTCCCTATCAGCACCACCTTGCTAATTACCCACACAGACAGAAGTTCTTTGATTTTCAAAGGTACTCTTACCTACTTTGGCTGGTGGCCAAATATCTTTCAGCACAGGCAAGAATTGTTGTCTTTAACACATCAGGAATTCAAAATCCTCCATCAGAAGTCTCTAGGGTTTAAAAACCTGTGGGTAACATTGGGATTGGGATCAGACAGGGCCATCACTACAGAGATCCAGCCCTGTTTGATGTTTACAGATGTTAAAGTTGGACTGATACATTTTTTAAAGTAGAAACAGTACATCTAAGATACTGAGATTTAAAATCTTCAAATACATATTATTTAAGGCTTCTCAAACCTTTTTCCTTCTCATTCTACCATCTCTATCACTGGGCTGCTTTTTACTGTTAAAGGTTAGTTGTAATTTGTGTAGCTGTCACTGAGCCTCTTCAGTGCATGTGTTGGGTTCAGGTAGTGCTGGCTCCTGCAAAACAGGTGAAAACCAGGGATTCATTATTGCATCAGGAAGTGCATCCATACCATTTGATCCTTACAAAGCTGACGTGCCAGAGAAAAAACAAACGAAAGGTTAAAAAAATCCTTTCTCTGATTGACACAGCACAAGATGCCCACTTTGATATGTACACCCTGCTGCATCTCCTGCTTTTGCTTTTCCTGGCTGATTTCTTGTTGGCTCCAGTTCTAGTTCTTCATTATCAAATGTTTAATTATAAGTTTCTGTGTGGTAACCCTGAAGGTCACTGATACTTTTTCTGAATCTGCCTGTAATCCAACTTTTTTTGGCAGGCTCCTGGGCTAGTATGCAGTATCCTTAAGGAAACTGATGTTTGTTAAACCCCTCTTGTGTTCCAGCCACCTGAGATACGACACCCTGGCTCAGATGCTGACTTTGGGAAACGTCCATGCTGGCAACAAGATGATTGTGATGGAAACATGTGCAGGCCTGGTGCTGGGGGCCGTGATGGAGAGAATGGGGGGTGAGCTACACCTCAGTCATGCACACACCAAGGGGCATGGAAATACTCACCTGTGGGACACTGCAAAATGCTTCCTCAGCTTCTGAAATCTGCTCTTACCACCTCCAGGATTCAAGGAAAAACTTGTTTTTCCACTGGGGAAAGTTTTTGCATCAGTTGGATTTATTTTTCAGTACTTAAAAAAACATAAAATTTTGAGAATTAAATTTCATATAATTGTTTATAGAATGAATTTTGATTAAATTGACAGTCTTGTATGTTGATCTGTTTTAGTTCCTCTATTAGCATAATGACATTGAGTTCAGAAAAAGTTGTAAGGAGCTTGTATGGAGATTCTTTCCAGACACCAGGAAAGTGAATGGCAGAAAGCAGGAATAGTGCCACTGGAATTCTGACAGCACTGGAAATGTCGCTGTTCCTCTTGTTCACTGCACCAGATTTAGTGTGTATTTTGAAAGCATGTGACATTTCCTTGAGCATATTCTAGGAGAAGTTTTACTCCTGATCTGTTTCTCAAACTCAGTTCATCAGTTTCATTATTCTAAGACACCAGGTAGAGGTGACAATTATATTCCAGAAGCCTGGAAAGGCAGGAAGTGATGTGATGTGCACACAGCTGTGCTGTCTCTTGTCTGGGAAGCACACAGGCAGTGCTACTACAGATTGGCTTTGTTTCAGCAATTTTTGGCCATAGGGCTACTTCTCAAAGTAAAAAAGACAATTTCAGTTAACTATTGAAAAGTTATTTTTGTGTTTAACAAGTCACACCTCTTCCCTTAGGGCCTGGATACTGAAGAAAGTCTTGGCCTAATAAAGTTTTTTAAATTAACTTTTGGGTTTTATCCAAGCAACTCCATAAATAAGTAATGGAAACTGTATAAATTCTGTTTTTAAATTATTTATTATATTAGGTTTTTCTAGCAATTCATCACTGCTTATATGTTCTGAGCCAATCCTAATACACAGATATTCCATGAGTTACCTTGTCCTTTTGCTTTTCACTAACTGCTGTCTTTCCAATAAAGGTTTTCTAGCCTGAGGCATATTTCCATAGCTTGTTAAATTTGATTTGGTTAAGAGTAGGCAGTTTAATTCCTTTTTCTTAAATTGACCTTTCATTTAAGCATTTTAGAGAAAATTTTAAAATTTTAGGAATTCTGGCTTTCTAATGTGTTTTGATTCTTTCCCTCTCACAGGCTATGGATCCATCATTCAGATGTACCCAGGAGGGGGACCTGTTAGAGCTGCCACCAGTTGTTTTGGATTTCCCAAGCCTTTTTTTGATAATCTTCATGAATTTCCTCTCAGCGAAGTGCAGAGTCTCCTGTCTGGGACATTCACTACAGACACTCTGCCTGCAGACCCTGAGGAGAATGCATTGCTGGAAGAGGAGAGCAATGGATTGAGTGAGGAGAAACAGAGTTCCCTGCAGGAAACAGAGGAGGAACCTGCTACTGAAGCACCTATGGAGATCAGTCCAACAGAAGAGCAAGACACAATGGACATTAACACTGAAGATGTAGAATTTAAAGGGAGCAAAGAAAAAGAAAATAAAGAAAATGTAAGAATATTTATTGTGGCTGTTCAAGTTTCACAACGTCTGTGGACATAAAATTCTGCTTTGTGAATCAACCCTGCTGAAATGCAGCTTAGTCAGCTGTTGAAGTGCAACTCTGGAAGTTGTCTTTTGTCTTAGATTAAGAGTCAAAAAATGAAAATGCAGTCCAGGTGATAATGATTCAATAAATAATTACCAGTTAAATTGCCAGCTGTTTGTTTTGTTGTTCACAGGTTCGGGAAAAGCAAATAAAACAGTGGGAGAGAAGGAAGAAGCTGCAAGAAGCTGCTGCTTTGCTGAGAGAGAAGAATGCTGATGGGTAAGTCTGCATAGAACTGTCATAGTTTGGGAATGGTATTCCCAGTTTAGTGCTCCCACTGAAACACCCCAGACCATGGGGGCCATGGATGGAGCAGAGAACTGGAGGCACAAAAGGCACTGGTTGAGATTTTTTTTCTTTCACTTAAATGAGCTTGAAATGATCTAAAAGTCAACTAAATACAAGCAAATACTAAAAATGGCAAGAAAATCTATTCAAATAAAAACAGAGTCCAAGGTAGAATCTAATTCAAAATGACTACCAAAAAAATCACAGGTTTCTAATTAGCAAAGTAGAACCTGAGGTTTTAAGTTCATTAAAGTGGAGCTAAATTTGTTGTTCTGGGATTTTGCTTTTTTTTTTTTTTTTTTTTGCTAGCTTGCTGCTTTACCTAGGATCAGTTATTCCTGAGGAGCAATTTATCACAAACATCTAATATCATTAAAACAAATAGAATCAATATATTCCTAGAAACTGAACTCCAAAATAATGTAAGAGCATTTGGTGGGTGTGACTTTTTCACTGTGTTCTTAGCAAATGCTGAAGTGATTCAAGTTAACCAGGTAACATTAATTTAGTTAATTTAATAATATTGATATTATTTTTTTTTCTCCAAAGAATATTGGTTAACTGGAAATGAAGCTGTTCTGCTTGGATAAGTTCTACTGCACATTTACTGGTTATTTTCAAATGCTTGTGTATAATTTTTGGATTTTATTACTGTGGAATGTTTCAACTCATGCTCATTCATATACCTCATGTAGCATGTTTAAGTGGTAGAATTTACAAACCTGCAGAACCAGGTCATTCTGTGTTCTCTGCAGCAGTAAAGGGGTCAAGGAGGTTTGTGAAAAGCTCTGCACGTTTGTCTGGCAGTGCCTGTGGCTGTGACCACTGAATAGTGGCAGTGTTTGGGTGGGGTTTCACTGCTGTTTGCTGCACCATCACTGCAATTCTGTAATTAATGTCTGTCCTTGATTTGGCAAGGGCAAAATTAATACTTGACTTCACTTGCCATTTCCTTCTGTGTAAAATAGTGCATTCAGTTGGTGACTGAGTTCAAGGAGGCCTGTTTAGTATTTGTCTCCTGTTTGTTTTCAATCACTTTTATCCTCCATATCCTCTGTAATGCATGCAAGCTGTAACAAATAACATTTCTGAAGGGGTGAGTGATCCCTGGCTTTAGGAAGGCTTCAGCAGGATGGGGACAAAAGGATTTATGGTGCCTGAGAGCACTGTCCCAGAGGGTTCAGGCTGATCTCCTTTCTTCAGTCATCTGCCTTTTATAGCCACTGCTCCTTGAGATCAGGAACCACAGAAGACTTGGCATGGAGTAAGGAAATGCTTCAGATTAACACTTCTCTACCTGAGTAGAAACAGACTGGGAAAATCAGGGTTTGGGTCTTTTTGCAGGACAGAAACCGGGAAAGGATAAGGGGAAAAGGTGGTTAACACTGGAGGTGGGGAGAAAGACTGGGACTTAGTGGCAGAGTAAAGAAACGCTGTTCATTAAGTGAAGGTGGGTACCAACTTTTGGAGAAATCTTTAGGTCCTGAATTTAACAGTATTTATTACTGAATGTAGAAGATACCATTTCAGTTAAATTTCTACCTTCTGTGCTGTTGTGTGGCAAAACATTGTTTGTGCTGGATCTGTTGGCTCAATTCCTTTTATGAGAGTTGAGTTTTATGTTAGACCACTGGGGAGAAAAAGGAAGATATTCATTGGGTATTTGGTATTCTTTTAGAGAAGACTTTAGAGATAGACTGTTCAATTTTCCTGACACTGTGGAAGCAGAAATTTGTTCACAGACATGCCATGTGTTTGGAATTAGACCATCTCCGTTCCTCTCCCTCTTCCTGCTCCCCCCTCACCCACTGCATCAGTTTTGTGGCCAGGCTCCTTGCTGGCAGCAATCTGTGCTACCATATGAAAGAGCAGCATTTGATTTTCCCCAGTCTCTCAGCCCTCACTTCCCTTCCTGGAGTCTGGCAGAGCCCCTGGCAGTGCCAGTGCAGCATTCCAAGCCTTCCAAGGCATGGGATGAGCCTGTTTGGTTCATTATGGAGCACAATTCTTTTGAGGTTTACATTTGAAATAAAAGGTTTGTAAGGCCATGGCTGGCAAACAACCAAAGTGGGAACAATTGAAAAAGAATTATCTCACCTCCTTATCTCTGTTGTATTTACAAATCTGAACATCAATTTTTACCTCCCTTTTGCCAGGCAAATTTAATTCTGCTCCAGTGCTGCACATTGCCCTGGAGAATAAATGTTAATTGATGGGGCATCTCAGTAGTTTCTGTACACTGTGAAGAAGGAGTTTAATTAGCTCATCCTTTCTGCACTTAATAACTAATTAACTAATTATCAACCATTTCTTGGAGTGTAGTTCAGCAGTGATTTTTTTGGATTAAAACTGGAGATAGTGGTAGAGAATCTCAACCATCTGTAGATCCAAGTTATTGTGTGATGTTGAAATGAGGATGGAGGATAAACTATGAAGCCATTAGGTAGTCGAGCTCATATTTCTTTTTAGAAGATTTTTAGCCGTACCTATTAAGGATTTGTTCTGTCTTTGAATATTCCTTTTATATAAAACTATTAAATGAAAACTACTCAGTCTAAAGAGTCACGACTGAGGTTACATTCTAAGCAACATTTTGCAGTCACAAAACTTAAATTGTATTTGGAAAATGGTCTTGGGGCAAAACAAGCAACATGAGATTTCTTAAGACTGTAAGAATTATTGTGGAGCCCAACAGCTGAAGTGAGTGCTCCTGCAATGCATTTAATATTCTGCACTTTGGGGAACAATGCTTCAGCCTCTTAATTACACCAGCAGGAAGTAATGTTTTGTTTTTACATTTGGGGAGTTGTCAGAGCAATGAAAACATGCTGATGAGACACTTCTAAGCTGTAATTGATTGCTGGGCTAAGTAGGAGGAAACGTCACTAGAGGAGTAGGTTTCAGAAGCAGAAAACTAATATGCATGAAACTTTTTTTGCAGCTTAATTGTAGCCAGCAAGTTTCATCCCACCCCCTTGTTACTTTCTTTGTTGGAATTTGTTGCTCCTTCGAGGCCTTTTGTTGTCTACTGCCAATATAAAGAGGTAAATCAGGACGTTACTTCAGCTGTTACAGTTCAAGCTGGTGCCATTCTGCTGGGTAACCCCTCTTTGGTTTTTCTCAGCCATTATTAGAATGTTACACCAAGCTGAGAGAAAGAGGTGGAGTCATCAACCTGAAACTGTCTGAAACCTGGCTACGGAACTACCAGGTAAGAACGGCAGTACAGGGCTGCCAAAGCCATGGGAATTCTGGGGAGCAAAACATTCCCTGAAAACAGGGGGGAGGTTGGGCTGACTGAAACAATCTGTAAGCTCAGGCATTTGCTCTACTCCAGAATCCTGGGTATTCTGAAGAGTTTTTATGCTTCACTGTAGCAATTTCCAATGGAAAGACTTTACTTTCTTGCATTATATTAAACATTTGCTGAAATATTTGTAGGAAAGTTAGGGGGTTAATGAATAATTCCTAGATGTCCACACAAGGTGGCCTGACCAGGGGTCCTGTGTCCAACTGCAGTGAGAGCAGCCTTGCAATGTCCTGGACACCAGTAAAACCTCCGAGACCTGCAGTGACAGTCGGGGCAAGGAGGAGGCACAGCTGAAGGGACAGTCCTTACAAAATGGTGTGAAAGGGAGGGCTCAGAGCTGTGTCTGACCCTAAGGGTGGCTGCTGAAAGGTGACACAAAGGGAATCACAGAATCCCTTCAGGCTGCTTTGTGCAGCAGCTGTGGTTTCTTGCAGAGTAACTCACTTCTGAACATATCATGGCACTTCCATGGGTCTCAAACCTTGGCTTCTTAATTTTGCTGGCAATGTCATGAAGAAGTAACCAGCCTGTATTGTGGATTTCTACAACTGGATTCTCCTCTGCAGATACTTTTAAGATAAACACACTTCCCAAATGGCTGTTTGTTGTTGTTGTGGCTGAGAAAAAAATGCATATCCTATCCTGTAGACTGAAATTACACAGCATGATGTGCACACAGAGAGTGGATTTTTACAGGTGCTGATTGCGGGGTGTGTTTTGTTGCTGTTTGTTTGTTTTAAAGGTTTTACCAGACCGCAGCCATCCCAAGCTGACCATGAGTGGAGGTGGAGGGTACCTCCTGTCTGGCATCACTGTTGTCTTGGAGAAGGGCAAATCTGATTCCAGTGACTCAGAAGCACTAAAGATGGAGGAGCCATCATGTAAAAGATGCAAACTTCAAGACCTTCCTTGTTAACATCTGGAGGACTGACTTGTGGTTTAGATCTCAGGAGTTTAGTGAAATAAGAAGTCCTTTCTGTGCTGTTGGCAGCACAGGGCTGTGCCTGTCATGCATCTATCAGAGAAAGCAGCAGAACTGCAGGGGAGGGAGGACTGTCCTGCTCCCTAGCAGTTCACATCAGCTGAATGTCAAGGAAAACCCTTGGGAGCAAACATCCCACTGAACTCACAGGAACTCCAAGAAGAAGAGAAGATCAAGAGAAGACAAAGCCTCAGTGCAGGCATGTTGTTTGTTGCCAAATCTGAATAGGAGGAATTTTCTTAAAAGGTTGAGTCAGAATCAATACAACCAACTTAGCTTTCCCTTCTCCCAGAAAGGCATCAGAGGATTCTCCTCAGGATTCCATGTGGTGATCTGCTCCCACCTGGGACACAGAATTTAGGAAAGTAGAATGAACAGCAAAAATCATACACTTTTTTTTCCAAAGGAACAATTAAAAAGAGAAATCTAATAGTAGAGATGAGCCCATGCTTACAGCATGACTCCACATTTTACTGAAGTAAATACAGAGGAGAAAGTGCATGTTGTTAAATTAAAATACTAAATATTTAAACAATGTCACTATTAGTATTGTCTGTCATTTTCCAAGACATATTCTGAGAGCTGCTGTATGTTTTTAAGATATTACTATTTTGAAAACTGCTGTATTGTATATTTATTTATTCTACTGTTGGATCTTTCAGATGTTGGGCTTTTTTAATTAATTTTTTTTTAACTTTGCATTTGCCATTTCAATTAAACTACAGGGTGTTTTCCCTAAAGAAATTTATCTTCTTTTCTTACTTTTCCTCGAGGAAATAAAAAGTACCAGCATAGGCTTGAAGGAGGATAGTCTGCTGGCTGCACTCTAATCACAGTCCCAGGGCTTGGCTTCCATTCTGGAACTCCCTCATCAGTGTCTGGACTCACTGGACAGAACCTGGAGCTTGGGGATCAAGTGGTGAGACTTGATTAAGCTGTAAAATTCAGTATTTTGAGAAGAGCAATGCTCTTTCAGGGCAGCATTAGCTCAAAATGGGTTGTATTTCATGGAAAGAAGCAGTTAAAGGTTTCTCTTGGGAGAACAGGTACACCACATCTTCAGGTTTTATCTACTTCTGCTTTTTGTAAACTTCCCAGGGTTGTTTTTCTACTTTTTGGGAAGTTTCTCTTTCCTTCTCCCTATGTGAACAACCCATAAAAGGGGAGGATGTAGAGTTCATCATCTCTTCATTCCAGCCACATCAACAAGGAGAAGGTTTGGTCCAAGAGCAATGGTTTTTATTATTGCAAACTCAGACAAATATATTCCTGAAGAACACTAACACAATTATCTCCAAAAGCATATTAAAAATACCTGCCCAAATGAAAGGTTATGTTACTAAAATTCATGCCATTCAGGTCTCAGGAGCATAACAGCAAATTAAAGACACCTTGAGCTGTGTAAATCACTACACGAGAGTGGACAGTGAATAGAATTTCCTGGGTTTAGGGCAAACACTCCAGGGGCAGTGAATTTACCAGAGAACACAGGTACTGAAGAGACACCTTCAGCCTCTCCTGAGGCTGTTTATTTTCTCTGCTATGTTCTGCAGCTCCAGATCCATGGTGGCTAAGTTTTCCAGCTGCTTCTCCTGTGAAAACAGAGTGGGTTTTACACATCATTAACACTGGCAAATGCTTTGTTCCATGGAAAGGAGAGGAAAAGCTATTTCTAAGGCAGGTTCTGTCCTGCCACTTCCCAGTCCCTGAGCAGAGCAGGTGTTAACAGCAGTGTAGCTCATTCTTGGGAGATTGGTGGAATTCCCGGCTTTGGACTGAACTGAGGCTTGGGAAAGCATCAAAATATTAATTCTGAGAGCTGGCCCTAATCACAGCCTCATCTTTGTAGATTTAAAGCACCCTTATCCAGTGGTGGCCACTCCTGTCACAGCTGCAGGTGCTGTCCTGGGGCTGAGGTGAGGGTCCCTGGAAGTGCAGCAAGGGCACAGAGAGCAGGAGAAGCTTTATGCAGCCCATTCTTTACCACGATGACTCGTTAACACCAATTAACATCTGTGTAAATCAGTGTCCAGCCTCCACTGCTGCCAGCACAGCTTTGTGCAATGCACACACAGTGACACACACAGGAGGATCTGGCTGATGGGAGCTAACTGATGGGTCTAGGCTCAGTTTTCCTGGATACTGGAGCAGAAGAGGATGAACTACATGTGAACTGCACATATGAATTTGATTTAGGGGCAATGCAGCTTCTGTTCTGCAATTCCAGCTGGGAAGTCCATGGGTAGCTGATTTCCCTCTGAACACCCAGCTCACTTTTCAGCTCTGTATTTTACACAACCTGGCAGCCCAAGTGGTGCTTGTCAGTTCCCCCTCTGCTCCTGCTGCAATGGCACCTTTGTTTTGTCAGCCTGTAGAGCCTCGAGGGAGAGGCAGGGCCAAAGAGGAACAAAACCTTTCCCTTCCTGCCTTGCAGCAGACAGGAGCTGTGTCTTTATCCCACAAACTGCCCTGGGATAGCTCAGCAAACCCAGAGTTCCACTGTTCAAAGAAAGCAGATTTTTATATCACTGAGGATCTACTCTCAGAATGCGACTTAATCTTGTTTGTGTTTTTCTATGCACTTTCCCAGCTGCCTTGGAAATGGATTTGGAAGCGTGCGTCCCCCAGCTTTTCAGAGAAACTGCTGTGCACTTACCTCCTCTTCCGTCAGGGGCCTCTGGCTTAGGCTCCTTCTGTCATTCCCAGCTACATGACGTTTCTTCAGGTCTTCTCCAGAGCTGTACAGCTCTGGGAGTTCAGCTGACTTCTTCCTGTAGTTCAGAAGTTGTGCAAGTTGATCCATCTTGTTGTACTGCCTTTCCACATCGTACCTGTTCGTTTTGCCAGCGTTCCTCTTCTCGGTGCGCCTGTGGTTCAGAGCACTCTGGATTTGCTTTTCTGACCACCACTCATAGTCATTGTATTCAGGGAAAAGGCTCTTCTCGCTCAGGGCAGGCCTGCCTTCTGCCCTGCCCTCCAGAAGCTGCTCCCCTGCACCGTCCTTTTTGTCCAAGTGCCGGCTTTTCCACCACAACAGTGGGTAGAAAGGCCTGTAGGATGCAGCAGTTCTCTTCTCTTTCTCTGCAGGGAGATGGCTTCTGTACTCTTCTCTCTCTGCAAATCTTTCTTCCTCTTCGTTTTCCACCTGGTCACTGCTGTGATGCTTCTTTTCCACCTCCTCCTCCTCCAGGCTGTCCTCAGTGCTGTAGTGCCTCCTGGCCTGTCCCTGGTGCCCTCGAGCATGGACCTTCTGCGACCCTTCCTCCTCCCTGCTCTGTAAGTGGGCTCTCCCTCCCACATGCCGCTGCTTCTCCTTGCTGAGGTACCTGTCCAGCTCTTCCTCATTTTCATCAAGGTACATTCTCCCCTCAGAAGGGTGGGATCCATCGTGGTGTCTCCTCTCCTCACGCCACTTCTTGTTGCTCTCCTCGCTGTGGTGACGCTTCTTGTTTTCTTCTTCCCTGCTCTCCTGGCTCTGCTGCCAGCTGTCCCTGTGCTCCTCACTGTCCTGCCCTGCAGGCCTCTCCTCCTGCAGCCTCCCAGGAGAGGCACCCTTCTCCTCAGACTCTTCCTCATGCTTCTGCCGGTGCTTCCACTGCTCCCAGAGATTGGCCTCCCCTAGGTGTGAGCCCCCAGCTGGTTCCCCCCTCTCACCACCATGGCCTCTCTTCTCTTCATAGGAGTCACCTGCTCTGTGCTTCCCATGATAACCTTTGGGTTTGTAGGGTTCCTTTCCCTCCTCTCTTTCTTCGCTCTCCTCAGATTCCTCACGCTCCTGCTGGTGGGAGAAGCCACGTTCCTGAGACTCATGGTGGTATTTCTCACTCCTTTCTTCCTCTCCCTCTTCACCTTCCCGACTTTGTTTGTAAGGGCCCTGCATTCCCTCCTCCAGGTGCCAGCGACCCCTGGGGCTCTGATCATTCCCACCACGGAACTCATCCATGCTCATGCCCTCAGAGTGGGACTTCTTGGTGAGAACAGCAGCCTCTACTTCTTCACAACACTTGCTGTCTTTGCTTTCCTCTTCACTGTGGTAATTCCTCTCCTCCTCTCTCCCAGTTTCCTGGTAGTGCTTTTTTTCCTCTGTGTGAATTGTCTCATCCTGAGCAGGTGTGTTGTGTGCAGCCTCCTCTTCCTTGCTTTTGCCTTCCTCACGAGCAAGTTTCTCCTCATCACCTCCTTCCATGTACTTTTTAGATTCCTCTTCTGCCTGCCTTTGTTCTTCCTCCATGCTCCCAGCAGGATGTTTTTCGGTCTCTGCTGGGTCTTTGGGATGTCTCACTTCAGGCTGCTTGTTTTCACTTCTCTCTCTGTCATTTTTATCACCTACAATAACAAAAGCAGCATCATGGAGTAATCCAACCCTCCATTTAAGTGTTATTTCAAAGAGATGACTGGCTTCTCAAAGTGTTATTTCAACGAGATTACTGGCTTCCCAAAGTACCAAAGAAATTTGGAAAGAATCAATTTCTTAAGTCTGCTTTTAAGATCATTAGTTTGCTCCTCTTTTGTATGCATGCCTGGAAAAGGATTAACTAATTAACTCCACTTAATTAGACATTTTAAAAGTTTCCCTGGAATTTCCAGAATTATTTTCCTTCTTTGGCTTTTTTTTTGTGATCACATTTTAGTATTGAATCAAGCTAGCTCTCATTCCCATTAACAATCAATGGGATCTGAAGCTGTGGTCAGTTCACTGAATGTCAGACCTGAACCATCACAGATACTTATTCATAATAAAAAGACAACCATCTGTCCCAAGTTACCCAAAAACACCGGGGATCTTTTAGCAAATTTAATTTTTTTTAAAAAAAATGACTGAAAAAATATCTAAGAAATCTGATGCTTTGCAATAGTTATACTTCATCTTCTCAGGCTACCTAAAGACTTTGTCAAATCCTCTCAGATTCTCCAGGTGGTTCAAGGGGAGAACCACAAGTGCCAGCTAAGAATCCCTGACACTCCCAGGTCAAGGTGTTTGTTCCCTGAGCGAGACAGACTGAACAGAAGGAAACCAGAATTCTGGCACTGAAATTTGGAGGCACCATTTTCACACAGGCTCCAATAAAGCAACAGCTCATGAACTCCAACCCCAGAGAGAAACCACGTACCAAACTCCTTTCCTAAGTTCAGATAATGTTGTACTTACTCTTCTTCAGGATTTCTTTGCATTCAGGATTAATGGGGGGTGCATTTAGCTTAGACAGAGCGTTGGACAGAACCTCCACTATGCACCGGGTTACCTGGAAGACACAAAACAGGAGAGAAAATCCTTATGGCAAAAATGGAAACTTTACTTCTGATCCAGCTGGCAGAAAAAAACCTGTTTGAGATTAGAGTTCAGCTACTACTGAGTTTTGAGTAATCCTGTGCATTTGGGCTTTGCCCTTCACTCCTGTACCAGTGGGAAGGAACAGACAGGCCTTTAATCTCCCCTTTTGTTTGCAGAGGAAAGGGGCTTCTTTTGTACCTTTTTAAATATTAAATACCTTACTCAGTACAAAGCAGAGTCAAACAACATACGGCAACACACCCTATAAAATAAACAGACACAACACACATTCAAAGGATGAGGATTATCCTGTAGGATCTGTCCACATGAGGATACTGCAAAGGCAATTTGGACTGCCAATACCAAAACACCTCTGTGTCCTCTGTAAGGGATGCACTCCACACATTTTCACAAGTGTATGCTCTAAGTCCTGCCTGGGTTTTAGCACTGAACATTCAATTGGATTGTCTGGAAGCAGAGAAAATGGATTGATTTAGGAAAGTTACACAACGTGCTCTAATTCTATGCACTACCAAAATATCTCCTCTGTATGAAATGATTTTCAAGTGCTGAAGTTGTTGGTGAGAACAAGTTCTCCTGTTTGTTGGGGGTAAAAGGACCTCAGGCTGACAATCTGTGAGGATGACTGGGAGGAGACAATGAAACATTTATAGAGCCATTTGTCTTTTAACTACTTTTGGTTATTACCAGGTGTTTGCTGATCTAAATGATCACAGCAACAACCAGTGTCAGCTTAAAGGGTCTGATTTATTTAATCACACAGGGCAAGATCTCTTTCCAAAGCAGGAGAGGAAGGACTACACCAGAAAGTCTCTCACACAGCTGGAAACTGTAGGTATTTCATCTTTCCCCAAAGCTGTCAGTTCAATAACATGTACTGTGTAATTTTTCAGATCACTTTTCAAGCAGCTGTACAATGCAGGGCTCCACAAGTACCACACTGACACAGGAGCCAGCTCCCATTTCCATCAAACACACTGAGGTGCAGGCAGGCATCTCCTGGCAGCTAAAGGTACTCCGAGTTCCACACCAGCCATGAACTTTTACAGATTTACCCTTAGGAAAAAAAAATGAAGCACTGCCCTGAGAGTTTAACGAAATTGAGAACACACCACTGATATTTTCTGAGTTTGGTTTGACAAGAAGCTACTCACCATTTCTTCAGTACGGTCTTTTTCCATTGGAACTGTGCTGGCACCTGGAAGAAAAACCAATTATTAGAGATTCATTAATACAAGCATCACTGACAGAAGCCCTCAGTCAAATTGGTCTGACGAGACAGCTTGAGTCTTGGGCTGGCAGTCAACTAAACCAGGCATATTCCACATTAAACCTTTCCTTATTTAGATGGAAAGGCCACGTAAAATTGAGGCAAAACACGAGAGTAGAGGCATGGTAACACTTGTAGCACTAAAATAATATACACCAAGAATAATCCACCCACAAAGAATGAACGCCAAAGAAAGCCACACTAAATTCCAAAATGGAACTTCACTTCAAATCAGGTCCTTATGTAGCTACATCTGTTTGATGGTAAATAAAAAATAAATCAAATCCAACAAGCAAGGCCTGTTTGCACACCCCAAGAATCTTTTAGCTCCTTGAAGAAGCTCAAGTTGCACCCCCTGCCAACAGCAGACCATTCTTTTAGATTTTAAAGCAGCTCCTGTCCCAGTCCTGCTGGAGAAATGCTGTCTTAACTTGGAGGCGGCTCCTGGAAGGAAGGAGAGAGCCAGAAGGGACAGGAAAATTTCCATTCACTGAGTAGTCCATTATCATTCCAAGAAATAAGCAAAACCCCCTCAAATCTCAGTGGAAAACTACTCTGGAAGGAAGCAGTACAAGCCATCCCTCTCTATCTCTACCCTGAGGACATGGGATAACTCACACCTCCTTATAGCAGTTCTACTGTACCTGGGCCAAGGAATTTGCTTTTGGAAAGAAGCTATTGCCAATAAAACCTCCATGCTGCCTTATTTTGTCATCACTGCTGCAATGTCTCCAGCTGGTTAATGAGCTTAGCTGCTGTGTGTTTTTAATAAACTGTGTCAATTCCCATCCACCTGGAGATTTCCAGGAGTGAGGTTAAACACCTCTGCCAGCCCCACATGAGTGTGTGGAAGCAGGGCCTGTTGAATCCTGGCTTTGCAGGCCTCCCACAAAGTGAAGAGTCACAGCACACAGACAGCTTGGGGTGCAGCTCTGAAGTCCTGACATGAGTCAGGAGAATCCTAAATACAACCATGACCTCTCTCTGGTTGGGTCAGTGAGAGCCCTCCTAAAATAGACGAGCATCATGTAGATAAAGGAGGTCGGTTTTACCTCTCAACATCAGGACAATGAACACTGCCCCAAAGAAGACAGGAGCATGTAGCCTTACACTATTTAAAGCAACACAACCTTTATTCTCTGTGCTGGCAGAGGAAGCAGACATCCTCTGGAGCACTGACTCAGAATATAATAGCTGAGCATCACACAATAATAACTCCTGATATTTCTGTGCTCTCCCCCAAACACACACGTAGGGACGCGCTTCTCCAGCCCCCATCCCTTCCCTGCTTATCAGTGCCATCAGAGAAGGGAACCCACACAAGGAGAGCACAGAAGGGATTCCCCTAAAATAGCACTGCCTTCCTCCCCCAGCATTCCCCCAGAGTGCCAGGTGGTATGTGAGGGGAGATGGTGCTGCACAGAGCCAACTCTCTCCCCCATCTCTGGCACTCAGTGCTGACTGAGGCAGGCTCCAAGTTCCTTTACTAACCCAGCATAAAAATAGTTACCACACTGCTGCAGCCCACCCTGCTGCATGCATGGAGGAGCAGGATGTACATAGAGACATGTAGGATGTACATGGAGACATAGAAGATGTACACGGGAGACAAAGCCCCTTCCACTAAAAAAAAGTGTTAGTCTTAAAAAGACATTCTCTCAATCCCACAGGTGCTGAGGAGCTTCTCCTAGACCCACCTCACATGACAGCACAGGTATGAGCCCCTCCACTGCCTCTTTTTGAGGAGGCTCCTCTGTTCCTCCAGCACCTGAGAAAACCTGACAGGCACCAGGGCAAACATCTGATTTTGTCCTTTTAGCCACAGCACATCTCCTGTGAGTGACACCTGGGTGATGTGATAAAGCACAGAGCAGACAAACTCCTGGACATCTTTTCCTGCTTCCTGAGTGCTCTCAGTGGCATAGGAAGACAAAGTCAGGTTGTACCCACTGCCTTTGCTGTGTCATTCAAGAGCTCATGGGAGTTTGGTCAATAGTGAAAGCCATCATGAACAAAGAGGGAGCATCATAACAACGTCAGGAGAACCAAATGGTATTGGACATATGTTGTATTAACCTGCCTGGATAAACAGAATGAGCCTCCAATCCATGCCAGAGCCTGAAATAACACACTGAGGCAGCTGCTCTACCAGGTCTGAGCCAAGAAGGCAGTGGGGAGCCAGCAATGCCCCACTTTACCCAGGTGTTGGCAGAGCCAGCCCACGCCAGCTGGCAAGAGCTCCCTTGGGGCCACCTGCCACTTGAAGGTGCTGGCCAACACGGCTGCCTCCCTCTCAAAGTGTGCTCAGGAGGGGTGAGGTCACCACCCTGACAGGGACAGCAGGGTCAGGCAGCAGGGCACCCACCCTTGAGCTTGCAGGAACACAGCAGATGGGACCACTGCGAGAGAGCAAAGCCAGAGCACGCGCCAGCATGGAAACCTTGCACCTGAACACACAGCAAGAAACAAACCACAGCCACACTAACTAAAGCTAAGCCCTGGCTCTGCTTTACCCTCCTGAACCAAGTCTGCCCAGACAGTTACAATCACGTTATTTTATTTTGGCTAAGTGCTGAGAGTTGATGAATATCACGAAAAATGGTAAATGCAGGACAAATTCACACGGTTTTTCCTTGCATCTCCAAAATTAAAACAGATCTTCGGGTGGGTCCCTGATGAAATCCCCGCATGGCTTTGTTTCATCAGTGCAGATGACTCAGTGCAGTGTCATTCCTCATCAAAATGTCACAGTGTCTTCCTAGGCAGGTTCACTGAAATTTAGGCATATTGATTTGCAGCAGTACTAGAAAGTTCCTGAAGTTAATGTCTAACCAATTCAACATTTGAAAGCACGACAGGAATTTGATGTCATAAACAGGAAAAAATATTTGGTAACAAACCCCCATAGAAACTATGGTAAAAGTGTGGTGAGTGTCTCTGTGTTGGGGTCTCTCCTCCCTGTATTCCACCCTCCCTCTCTGATTTCAATGAGGGCACATGAAGACAGTAACTTCCTCGCAGCCTCTGCACAAGTCCCAGAAGTGTGGAGACTTCTGACAGACCTAAAGCCAAAATACTCAAACCCAGAACGATACCGACTATTTCAATCAATGATGCAAGTATGCATAAAACACTCTAGAGCCAAGCCACCACCTCATTCTATTGTGTTTAAGGTTCATTGCACAGCGGGGTTTTAGTATTTAATACCACGTGCAAAAAAAACAAAATAAAAAAAAAGGAAAAATCCTGTTAGTTAAACCTGCAGAGCTACCACTTTGCCATCACCTCCCAGCATCCAGCACCGGCTGGCAAAAACCCAGCGGCACCCTCGTAACGAAACGGCACCGAGAAGTCTTTGTGCAAAGACGGGATAAAAATAAAGGCGGAGCAGCCGGGGAGCCCTCGCCCAGCGCCATCCCCGCTCCCCGGCCCCACCGCCCGCTCCCGAGGGGACACCCGGGCTGCGGGTCCCGCACCCACCGCCGCTCCCCGGAGCGCATCCCTGCATCCCTCCATCCATCCCTCCATCCATCCCGCCGCGGCTGCTCCCTGCCCGTTCCCCGCCTTTCCCAGCGCTCTCACGGCAGGATGTGCCCTCGCCCCGCTCACCTGCCAGGACAGTGGCCGCCAGGAGGGCGAGCAGCGCCCGCGGCCCCATGCTCGGCTCGGTTCGGCTGGGCTGGGCGGCTCCGGCGCGGTTTAAAAGGGGAGCGGGGGCGGAGGAGACGGGCGGGGGGCCCCGCCGGGAGCTGCGTCACTGCGAGCCCCCGGGGGCGGTGCCGGTACGGCCGCCCCCGGACCCCCCTCCCCTCCAGAGCGGGGCAACTTTCTCACAGCCTGGGCAAGGCCAGCTCGTTTGCCTTTCCTCGGCAGCGACCGCAGCCGCCCTTCCCGCCCCCACTGACATTTCCAGGACCCCTGTGCATCCCCCCGCCCCGCCGTGCCTCGGCAGAGGGGGAAAGCGGCGCTTCCCTGCCTCCTTCTCCAGCTCAGAGGATGCGGTGCCATCCTCAGGTCTTTGCCACCGCCAGAGGATGCCGAGCCTCTGCCTGCGGGAGGAGGTGCGGTAACCTATCCCTCCTGAACAGCTTCCACAAGGTATCACCGCCGCGCTTCCACATCCCTTCCGACCAAAGCTCTTCAGGTGCTGCTGCAGCCTCTTCTTCCTCCAAGGTTTTTGTCCTTTCCCCTCCCCTCATCGCTCCCTCCTCTCACAGCCTCCCCCCACGCCCTGTCCAGTACAGCCAGACCCAGAGAATGACTGGGAAGTAACCCCAGTACTTATGTCACCTGGGCAGGGAATGACACGGAGGATTCCCCAAGAGTTCTACCGGGGAAATCACTGCTCTCGGCATCCCTCTCCACAGCAAACCTCTTATTTACTGTGATCATGCTCTGGGGAGACAGAGGAAACGTACAGAGATGAAGTTTTACATAGCTTCCTTTAACAGTCCCCGCTGTCCCAATCGGTCCTTAGTGGAAGAAAAAGCTTAAACGACAAGTGGAAACAAGATCTCCAAAAAGGAAGTCTGAATGTTCCACCCGGTTCTCTTCAAAGCCAGGCAAAGACCAGAACTCCTTTTGGTTTTCATTAACCCTCAGAGGACCATCTCCAATTTTAGGTGTATTTTCAGTTTTCTTTTTTGTTTTTCTTCAGAGCCAAGCAGATGGCCCTCTAATTGCCAGTGCTCCTTGAGGACAATGGATCTATACGTCAAGCTGGCAGTTGCCTGCTATCACTCTGTGTGCCACTCTATTGTCCATTAACAATGGCAGGCTGCTACAACCACACAGCCTTTACAGACAGAAAACAGGACACAAGCACAGCGCTCCAATCAAACTCACCGGCAGCTTCATCGGTGCCTAAGGGAAGCAGGAATCCCAGCTCCATTTGAAGCCTGTTTCAGGAGACAGCCTGGAGGAGACACCAGGAGGCAAAGCCAGACATCTTGTTCAATCTGCATTCAGTTATAATTTCTGCAAAATAACAGAACCCAGTCACCTGGTCACCATGGAAGACAAACTATCTGCAGCATCTCCCCATCTCCCCCCGCTGCACGCTGTTCCTGTACTTGATATGCCAGCCCCATATCCACCAGGCAGATGCTTCTTTGGAAATCTCCAGCTTTGGTTTTGGAAAGTCAAGAGCCTGTTTCAAAAGACTGACAAACTTCCCTGACTCCAAGGCCAGGTCCTCCCCTGTCTGTGTGAGGATTTAGCCTGGCCTCAACCTCTTCAGCTGCTCACGAGAAAGAATTTTAAGTGAAACATTTGCCTTTTATGTGTTCCCTGCTTCTGCAGGTATATATGTTTTGCCATCAGTTACATAGGGTCTACATGGGAGCACCTTCACACCTTCAGATTCGAGGTTACAAAGATTTTCAAGTGTTGCAGGAGGTCCCTGACAGGAGTAGGGACAGAACTGGCTGGAGGATATCCAACTCTGTCTTCAGGGTCACATTCCAAAACAGGATCCCACAGACTTTTCTGCAGCACTGGAAAACCAGAGCATCCAAGCATCTTGCCCACAGCTAATCAAGTCAGCCTGTATTTTCAAAGCAGTGTCACTTCACATGGACTTTTACAGCCAGGTATCAGTTGGGTGAGTTTCTCTGCAGATCAGGAGAGAGCTGTGACTGCACTAAATCAGGATTACTGCAGGCAAAGGCACATTTCATTTGATCAGCTGTGAGTGGCACACCCCAACCTCCTTTCTCAGCTGTGTCAGTACTCTGATTGCAGTGACATCCACGCCTCACAATGTTGTGACAATCTATTGCTCTATGAATAAACAGTATTTATCCTGTGGGATTCTCTCAAACACAAACGCTTTAAAAAATTACACATTTGGCTCATGCTAGAAGCTGGAACTTCAAAGGATGACAAGCAAATTTCTGGGCCTGAGCTCCTTTTAAATTGAGAGGAAACTGCATGAGGAATATGAGGATTGCTCTTCTAATGAGATATGCTAGTGGGGATTATCTTCATTCTTGGATGTCAATTAGTTTTCATGGCATTAAAATACTGCAGCCCATTTAATGAAAAAACTCATCTCTTTCATTGAGGACATGCTAAGAGGATGGGTCTGGAGAAAGACAACTGCACCTAAAGGCCACCATTTATCCAGTTTCACTAGCAGAACCAAAATCCTTTCAGAAACCTTGTCATATGCAGTGATCATGGCAACGTAAGGGAAGATGGAGCTGCACAGCTGATAAATTTTTGGATCATTCTTCCACAAAAGTGGAATGTGACCGTCACCACTTGTGACCTTAGCACATGGTATCAGTGCAAACTGAGCTGCACCGAAGAGACCCTGTGTGGTACAGATGGGTGATTTCTGTAGCATGGGCAAATATCTTTTTTTTAGCTTTTCTGTATTTATATAGCACCTCACACTGTGGGGTTTTGTTCATGCCACCTGCTTTTAGGCAGTGCAGAAACAGCTGCTAGAAACTGACTTCTAGTCTTTAGTCAAAATGCTTTCTTCATTAAAAAATCCAAAGAATTTACAGGGTGCTTTTGCTTGAGAACCTTAAAAGTTCAGTCCAATGCTTCTTGAATTGTCTTTCTTAGCCTTCTTTAAAAAAAAAAAGCAAATTTTCTTCACTTGTAACCCTCATGTCTTCAGAATCCTTCTAGCTCCTGTTTTCCAGTGATGTATCTATTCCACAGAAATGAGGCCAAATATTATACAGCCAAACTGAAAAGAGGTTTAAAATAAGCCTACAAGGCATGTCGTAACTGTTAAGTGATATGAAAAATACATGCACAGACCCTGCTGTGGTCTTCTGGAAAAAGCCTTGGGCTACCTAATATAAATCCTCAGGGCTTCTGGATACACTCACAGGCTACAGAACAAAAGCAAAGAAACTACCAAACCCAAAACAAAGTCAAACCCAAAACAGAGGTGAGAGAGGGATGACCAAGTTTAAACCATTTCCCCAACATCCCAGGTTTTCCATAGAACATTTTCCCATATGCTGCTCACACATACCTCTCTTCCTCCCCATCATCCTTCTCTCAGTTTGTTAGATCAGGTGGCAGAAAACTTGATTATGCTGCAATACAAAATAAGTTCAAAGTAATAAAATAGATAAATAATTAAATAACTAAATAAATGTTGTACTTGGGGCCTAGGGGCAATTTTTCCATACTGCATGAAGTTAGCATGAAGTGCCACTTCCTAGGTCCTTCCCTAGTAGCAACTCGCTGGTACTGCTTTCTTCAAGGCAGGAAAAACAAGTTAGCTCCTGCAATTCCACTGGTAAATGTCTTCATGGGAAAGATGACAATGGTGGGAAACAACAGGCACATCCAGAAGAGAAAGCTGGAATTTGCCTAATAATGTGGGTACCACTACCATTTTTAGTCATAAGCTTTCATTTCTTTGTGCTGCCACTTCTCACCTGATAGTCTGTCAGAAAATGATCCGCTGCACTCCAAAACTGACCATTCCAGATGAATTGGTTGTCAAGCTAAAATGCAGCTTTTGGACCTTGAGCAGGGGCACAAGCAGCCCTGACATGATTACTCACGGCTTTACAAATTTGGCTATGACTAAACCTTCTCCCAGCCTCAGCTGTCACCAAATTGCCTTGCTGACAACAGAAACAACCTTCACATCCCTGGGCGCCTCCTCTTCTACAAGGGGGGAAGTAAGAGCACCCCAACACCCTCCTGACCAGACCAGGAGTCCTGGACAATGAACAGTGCCCAAAATTGCCAACACATCCCTCTGGGCTGGCTTTTGGAGGATTAGCATCACTGCAGGACTGGAGTTCCCAGGCAATTGATGCCCAGAGAGCAGCTGGAAATGGCTGGAGAATCTCACCCTCCAGGCTGGGCACAGCTGAGCTGCACACCCAGGTGCTGCCCCAAAGAAAGCCCTTCATGAAACAACCCCTGCCAATACCCCCTGCTCTTTTTAACTCGCACTGGTTAATTAACCTCTTTGGTGAACTCTGGGGCCTCTGCAGTAGAATATAAAACAAGACAGAAATTTCTTTCAGCAAGTGAAGTGTGGACTTAAGCCCTTGTATTTTGAGTACGGCTTGTCATTAAGCAAAAATTACTTTAACAGTTGCCTTTGCACTGCAAATAATTGCATTTAGGCCATTAAATTGCCCCATTCAGTGTTTCTGCCTGCTTTTTGTCAACTGTGTATGTTCCATTTAATATTTAAAGACTGGGGTACTACTCTGGCTTATTCAGTAATTAATTTCTTTAAATATTTATAGCACTTTGACTCTCAGCAAGGGTTCTGTTTGGTAAGAACAATAGTGTTCTGTGGCTGATAGTGTCATGGAAATTTCAGGGGCAAATTTCCATTTTGTAAGACAAAAACATATAGATTTCTGCAACAGACTGTAATGATTTCAGAATAAACTTTTTATTACTGAACAATGTATGTACTGAAAAAAACATCTAATTATGCCCTTGCACATAATTGCAGACTGAAAACACAGTGCTATTTTATGACAGTAATATTCACACAGCAAAAGGAATCGCCTGAGAAATTTTCCATCACCTTTTTTTGAATCACCACTGGCACAAAGAACAAAACCGAATTGCAAAAAAGCCTAGGAAAGAGAGAGCAAAACCTACAAAATGCACGAGGATATTGTGCTAGCATCTGTTCCCCTTAGAATATCCTTTTTTCTTTTGCATACCCCAATTTTAGGACTTTTAGGCCCTTTGTGTGAAATGCTGCATATTTATCAAAAAAGCTTAAAAGGCTTAACCTTAAAGGCAGTCTTAGGAAAGGAAAATACCAGGAAGATGCTCCATCTGTGTAAATTTGTCTAGTAATTCTGATGATGGGAAGGTGATCCAAACAGGAAAAGCAGGAAAAGAGACCCTGAAAGAGGACTCTGCTCCCCTGGAAATGAGAAGGAGCAAGCCACAGTGGATGGCTTTGCCAGCACTTAGGTGAGGCACACTGAGCCTGCAGCATGTCATGTCCTAGCTTTGGGAAAAATCAGCTGCAGAGGCACCCCGTGGGAATGGGAACAGGAGGAAGTGGCACAGGAGACAGTCTGACACTTGTCCACTGCATTTTCAGCCTAATTCACTGCCGCTTTTGGAAAGACTCCCCCAGCCCTCAAAATAGCAGTCTGTCTCCTCATCCCAGAAGAATATTTTTTTCCTAGTAATTCACATGCAAGCAGTCTCTTCTTGAACACCAGGCAGGTAGCATTAACACTCACAGAGACAGAACCCAGCCACGGGACTTGCTGCTCTCACACGTTCATCATGTGCTGCTCAGCTTGTCTCAGGGATCCGTCAGACCTGAGAAGATGCAAAAACAAGGATCAAAACCAAGCTGGCCTCACAGAACATGTGCTGAGCCGCTTCTTAAACAGGGGGGCCTGGACCACAGATGCAAAATCTCTGTTATTGTTTGAACCTCTAATTGCAAGGTTTTGCAGGGAAGTGCTGTTAGGGACGTGGGTGTAAATGCCCTGCCCTTTCACTCTTTCTCTGAAGCTCTCAGATACCCCAAACAAGCTGCTGGCAACTTAGAAAAAACTAACTGGTGGAAGTCACACTGGAAATGTGTTGCAGGGCACAGCAATTCCACCTCAATATCCTTAATTACAGAATCATCCAGCTTCTCTGGCCGGGAGGTGCTGGTTTTAGCACCATTCCTGGCTCATCTCACAGCAATGCAGATAACACTGGAGAGGGATACCTGCCCTAAGGCTGACTGACATTTCCCATTACAAGAACCTACATCTCAATGCAAGTGAAAGTTAGTTTGGTTTAAACTGAAGGTGAAATTTTCTATGATGGTTGCTCTTTCATTACAAGACTTTCCCTCCCAAGTCCCAACATCTCAAACAAACAGGCCATTGCAAAGGCAATTTAAAAAAAGGTTTGACCTTTCAGCCACAAGTTTTCTGGCTTTGGTTAGCTCCAGCTACTGCTTTAATCACATCTTATTATTTCATACTCTGTGTGCTATGTGCCAGATTTTACTTTTAAGGAAGAAATGCTGGCATATGTTATTGCCTAATCAATGTGAGGGGGAAAACAGTCATTAGGGAAAGCCTACAGAACAGGGTATTTTTAAAATGAACTTCTGTGTTGTGGGAAAACATATGCCCCACAGAAAATCACCAATGCTCAGAAATGAAATGGCCTCATTTATATTGCCTGTCATATACCAGTTTTAACAACCATATGTCCTGATATATCCAGGCATACCAAAGCACCTTAAACTCCTGGGGGAAAATCCCCTGCTGATGTAAACAGCCCCATTCACTTCACTGAGGTCTGCTCAGGTACCTGTGGCAGTAGCTCAGCTCTCCCTGGCTGCCTCTGGGCTCCAGGACTGGGTAGGTCGCTGGCATGAATCAGCACCTCCCACCAGCAGCAGTGTGGGAGGGAAAATAAAAACGCTGTCAGAGTAAGGAGCAGAGGGGCTATGGATACCAAACGTCCTGGAGCAGCTCCAGCCGAAGGAATGACTTAACAGCAGCAGGATTCGGCAGGGATGACAGAAGAGCTTGGATCAGGCATTTATGCAAGGGAATACAGGCAGCACTCTCATCCTGCCAGACCTAGTCCTAGGCTGAGCCTAGAGGCCACTCCAGTGGCTGTGTGCAAGGGCAGGGCTCAGTGCCTGCAGCAGTACAGCCACTCCTCTGAGGCACTCGGGATGCAGAACACCCCACCCAAAGCACACACACCTCTAACAGACCTTGGGTGGGATTTGGATCTGGGCTGTGCAGCAGGGAAACCCCTGGGCCATGTCAAGTCCTCATCACGTCCTGTGTTCCTCCTGCTTGGCAATGGGAGATCAATTTTGGCCCTACGGGACTGATTCCCCATCTTCTACTTCACTTGCACACTTTGCTTGAGGATCTTGTGGGAACTCTGAGCCCTGAAAGGTGGTGTAGATTTTCAGGTGCTGTCCTAAGTTAGGCTCAAAGAGCTGCTCCTCAGCTGTGAGCCTTGAACAAACAAAAGGGAAAAACCCCCTTGGGTTTGTTCTGCAGTGCAAGCCCCAAAATGCCTTTGCTAAAGCAGCCTCCAGACACAGGGGGATGAAGAGAGGTGACAGCAACTGGCTTTGCAAGCAGAGGTAAGAACCACCAGTGCTGGGGAGGCCAACAAATTGGGGAGATTGGGTGAGTTGAAACCACAGAAGTGTCAAAACTAAGCCAAGTGCAAGCCAGGGAGAGAGGAAAGCAACTCTCAGGAATAAACTCAGTCTTGGATTATTGCACAGGCTGGGGGGAAATGGACAGAACATGGGATATTTCTGTATGGCTTCATACTACTCTTGTACTTGCCATGCAAAAAAGACTGTGTTTTTACCTTGAGGAAGCCAAGGATAGACACATCCATGATCCACTGGAAGTGAGCAGTACACAGAAGGAGCTGCAGCTCTCCTGATTCTGAGGGGTGCAAACTTCTCAAAAGACTGCATGTTTCAGCAGCACAGACATTACCGTGTCCTCTGCAAGATGCCAGCCAAGATTTGTAGATATGAGTCATAATCCAAATTTTTCAGCTGCATCCAGCCTGTTCTGCCTACGTTGGTCCTTAAAATTGAACAGTTTGACACTTTCCTCTGCTAGTATCTCTCTTCATGCTCTTTCAGCAGCCACCTTTTCTCTGTTTTGTCATTTCAAGCTTCTTTTCCATCAAAACCCAGTAGGGATGTCTCAAACATCAGTAGCAGCACGAGAAAGAGCAGGAACTTCCTACTGCTCTGCAAGCTTTCTTTGTGGAAATTGCACATCTTTGGCCCTTTTTTCCCCCTAAAATAATTTTTTAAAAGTCTGAATAGGAGACCAGATGGTTTTAGAGCACCTAAAGCACTGACCAATTCATCAACAAACCAAATACAGCAACTAAAGGGATTCAGATGCAGACCTCTGATTTCTCCATCTCTTTCTTCATGGGAGTCTATTTCCCTTAAAATGGCAGTTAAGAGGTTTTGCACAGCAACTAATTTAACTGTGTGGAACAGCACAGATGCTGGCAAAAATTAAAAGCAACAATATCTGATTCACACTGAAGACATTCCTTCCCTGTACATCCTTAGCAGTATCTCCCAACATCTGTCAATACCAATGCCCCTATGGCTGTGAGAGATCCACGGGGGTTAAGCACTGTGAGCTGGCAGAGGGGCCAGTGATGTTACTGTAATTACTGACAGCACATTCAGGAACATGTTTGCTTTTTCCAGCTGTATCTGCATCTCTAATACCATTCTCTATAGTTTTGCCAGCAGGATGCTTTCATCTGGATTTTGATACACAAGCACCTGTGGGTTTGTTTGCTACTACAGAAATGATGCTGCATCCTCAACTCCTGTTTCCCCCCTAGCACCCTTAACTCGAGTAATGCTGGGGGAACAGCTGAGGGTCTGCTCCAATATTCTGTGTGCCCTCCAACACATGCACAAGACCTCTGCTATAAAAGCAAGCAAGCAACACACTGAGAAGGACCACCACAAAGCCAAATGTATTGGTTCCACGATGACTCAAGGACAGGAAACTAAACCTCTTCCAATATAAATCTATTTGCAAAGAGAGATTACACTAAGTCCTAAGACTTTGGCCATAACTTGCAGCCAGCTGGGCCTCCTCCTGCTCTGACTGAAGGCAGCAGCCAAATTTCCATTGCCTTTGCTGGAAACACCTGCAGAGCACAGCGGCTGTGCCAATCTGCCAGGGGCATAAGGCAGGAATAGCAGCCCCATGTGGGACTGCAGCAGGGAATGTGACATGCAGGAACATAAACACTCACTCTGAGATCAGGCCAGTGTGGAGTGGATGAGGGGTCTCAGCAGCTGAGCTGGTAAACACTGGATATCAAATACCAAAACTAGTGCGACCACTGTGGTTGCACTGGAGTAACCACAGTGATGTTCACCTTTGAGACCCCAACCACCCTTTCTCTCTTTCTCCTCTGCCCATCTGCTGTCATTTTGAACACATCCCTTCCTCTAGCATTCTGTGCTTCCTTGCTCACACCCACGCTGGAGAACAGCCTCCCCTGTCAGCAAACAACATCACTACACCAAACTGCTCTTTCAGTGGAGAGATCAGTGGGTGGAAAACATGCACAAAGACATTTATCTGCCTGGCTGAGGCAGTAAAGCAACAAAGAAGCCACCAAGCCGGGAGGCTTCCGAGAGAGAGAAGCCTTAAGTGGCTGTGTGTGGGTTCACTGCTTTGTTGCTGACTGACATCAGCCTCTTTGGGCTCAGAGAGATCCGTTTCATTTTAAAGGGAACATTCCCCCAGGGATCTCATTAGCACCATCATGAAAGTCAGAAAGGAACTGAAGGTTCTTGGGGGGCGATGGTGGGGAGGCAAACAGGACAGAAGCACTGTCAGAGAACATGCTCAGAGCTGTATTTTCTCTTTCTCATATACACACACACTTTTTTCTGTCAGAAAAACCCACCTGGCATTGCAATCATGAACTGTGGGGTTATATATCTAAAAACACAGAGCCAACAGGCACCCTGTGGAGGCAAATGTACACAATGAAATCTTAACTTTCCCTCTGTAGGGCTGGGACACACCATGCCAAGGTCATTCAAACAGTCTATTACAGCCAACAGCACTTGGACAGCCATGCCCACCCAGGGGCTGAATTTGGGCTGGACCATTGTTAACTTGTGGTAAGGATGCAGGCCAATTTAAAAGCCTGGTAGGTATAAATGATCATGTTTGAAGTCCCAGCAACAAACACTGCATGACCTCTCCCAATCAGTCAACACATCCCAAGGAGTTATGGATGATTCTTATGCAGTTCTGCCCTTCAGAGCAAGGTGCAAGGTCTGGTGTGGGTGAACCCCTCCATGGAGAGTCTTAAGGTGGTGCTTGGAGAACAATGTGTTTCTAAGGAAGTCACCTCTTTGTGGAGTGAAAGCAAAGCTTCAATGACAGAAACAAACCAGTGTCTTGCTCACTTTTAGTGTGACCCATCAGGGCTATGTTCTGCCTGTGTTTGCTTCAAGAGGAACTGCAGGATGTCATCTGAGAGTCCAGGTGTCCTCCTGTTTTCCAACAAGACCTCTCCTTCAGCTGGCTTGGAAAAACAAGCAGAAGGGGGGTGGTTTGGAAAGATCTTACATCCATCTCTGTTCAAGACCAACTGTGCCATTTGCAGGCAACGTGACACATATTTTGTTCCACCCTTTTGTTCCAGCTCAGAAATCTTCTGTGACAGACACTGTGAGGCAGCCTCGTAGGTTGGATCCTTTCTCTCTGGCTGCTTTCTGCAATACATTTTGTAGAAGCCATCCAGAGAGTCCCTGATGCTGGGATCTTCTGCACCATCACATTCATACCCCCATGAGAGCACAGCATCATTAGGTTCAGAGGGCTCACACAGCCCTGCTTTTGGGTAACATCTCACGTTTGCTTCCTCAGAGCCTTCAGCAGAGCAGCCCGCAGGAGCTGCAGATGATGGATTGCTCTCTCCTGCAAGCAGAGGATCAATGAAACTCATTAGTCACCAGCCATCCCTGTGGCAAAGTCTTTTTCTGTCCCTCTCCCACTGCAGTCTGGCAAACAGACTCTGCATGAGCAAACCAAGTGCTGCTGTGAACACAGCTGGGCTGCCATACGGCCTTGCTGCACAGACTGGTGTAAGATGGGCTGATTTGGGGACTTCACAATTGTCCCAGCCTTGACACTGCAGTAGTACCACCAAGACTGGACCTGCTTGGTGGTACAGATCTGGCTCCTCTGAGTCACACTTCCAAAGAAGTGGAAATTGGAATCTGCTGCTCCTGGGGATGACAGCTGACCCACAAGAAATCTGGTTTGCAGCTGAGATAATTTTGCATCTGTTTCAGTGTTTTTCCTTGTCTCTGGGTCTAATCCTTACTTTTCATAGTTCTCAATTTTACTCCTACAGCACAACGTGTAGTCCTGACCTGCAGCTTTCAGCCAGATTCACAGCCTCTAAACCAACACTGTTCTGGTGACTGCATGGAGTTTCAGAATGAGGACTGCAAAGGGGGACTCTGTGCTTCCCCATGAAGTCCCACTTTTGCAGCCCTGCTGCACTAAATACTCTCCCCACACTCTGATGGAATTTTTATGGATAAAATTAATGCAAAGACCAAGGACTTCTTCTTGCCTAGCTCTTCTCCTCCTTCCCTGCTGACCCACATCTCTGGATAATAGGGCCATGGTTTCCTCCTGCTACAGAGTAATCAAGGGGGATGCTTTGCACTAATTAATAGAGCACAACAGGGACACTTGGCAATGACAAGACCAGGATGATCAGCAAGCTTCTAGGAGGAAGAAGTTCCATGAAGAGACCTTGAATTGGGCTCTGGTACCCAGGTAGTGCCTCTGACTGCAATCTCATCTCCAAGCCCACTGCACCAGACCATTTGCCAAGCACCTGACTCACCAACAAGGAAATTTTCCAGGGCTCAGCCAGAGGTTGCACAGCCGTCATCAGCAAGTTACATAAGCAGGATGCAGGCAGTCAGAAAATAGCTTGGTCTTTTCTAATTCTGTGAAATGTAAAGCAGAGTGCAGTCCTTCATTTTGGTAGGAGACCATGTTCAAAGGGAGTCTCAGTGTGGTGGCAGAAGGTTGTTTTTCTCTCCTGGTACACAAAGAGCAATCTTTCCCTTCGTAAGCAGAGATTCATTAACATGAAATTCAGCTGCCTGTGCTGACACACCTCGTCTCTTTCTTCCTCTCCCTACTTCCTATCTTTGATCTTTCTTCTCAATTGCGCTTCATCTCTGATTAAGCAATTTTAAATAGAACTTTCCCTCCCCTTGCAATGTCCAATGCAGTACAAAGAAAAGCTTGGTGGCCTTCTTTTAATAGTGAGTTATGGCATCAGAATAGCAGATCAGAGAACAGGCCCATTTTTCCTTAGTAACCTCTCAGCCTATACTAAATTAGAACTGAAGCCTCATGCATCTCTGATAATTCAATCAAATGGCACTTGGACTCAGACTCCTGGGGCAATTGCAGACCCCTGTGTTGTGCTGGCTTTTTGCTACCTCCTGCTCACAGCCACATTTTGTGACAGAGCAGCAGCTGCCTCCAGCTACACATACCAAGCCTGCATGACTCGGGAAAAGAAAAATTCTGTTGGTTTTGTGTTGTCAGGGGAGACTTCAGCAATGCTGCTTTGCCTTTCTCCTACTGTCTTAGTTTGGACATTAGGAAAGATTTCTTCACAAAAAGGGTTGTCAAACACTGGAACAGGCTGCCCAGGGAAGTGGTTGAGTCACTATCTCTGGAGGTGTTTAAACAACATGTATATGTGGCACTTGGGAACATGGCTCAGTGGTGGACTTAGCAGTGTGAGGTTTATAGCTGGACTCCATGATTTTAAAGGTCTTTTCCAACTTCAGAGACTCTACTGCATTTTATTCCAAGGTCAGTACGGCCCATAAAGCTGGCATCCTTATGCTGAAGCACAACCCACCCAAGAACTGACTAGTAAGTGTCTCAGGGGTATGTTCTGGGGTTTGCTTAGTCAGAACATATTCCATTATTATTACTGCAAGAACAGTTTTCTTTCAGTTACTGCTTCAGATTTATGCATCTCTATTTCCCAACAGTAGGCTCTATCCTCTTAGTGAATTACTTTTCCAGCAAAGCCTTCTTAAGGCAAGGTAGACAACAGGATTGGATGCCCCAGCCCTGGGAGTGTTCAAAGCCAGGTTGGATAAGGCCTCGAGCAACCTGATCTGGGGGGGATGTCCCTGTCCATGGCAGGGGGGTTGGGACTACGTGGTCTTTAAGGTCCACTCCAACTCCTTAGCATTCTATGATTCTATGGCATGAAAAGTAGGATGCAGAATTCCCAGAACAGATCTATACCTCACAAATTGGTGCCTTTCCTCAGCTTTCCTGACAATTCTCCAATACATTCTAAACTGTGTGCCAAGACTGATGTTTGAAAATACACCCAAACCTTTTCCTGCCTAAAAGTTACAGTAGTTTCACGAATACAAGCCGCACGGATTATAAGCCGCACCCCCGGTGCCTCGACAATGTTGCTGTCTTTGTCAATAGATAAGCCGCACCCCGAATATTAGCCGCACTTTCGTTCGTCGCGAGAATCCGTGCGCAGCTTTCACAAATTGGCCAATTAGTAAGAGGATCGCGGCATAGCGGGCTTTACTGGCTCGGGGCGGGGCCAGGAAGGCTCGGCCCGCTCATGGTTGCCCACGGGGCCGGGTGGCCCAGCTCAGCGCCACGGCTCGGCGGGGCTGGCCGGGTGGTGCTGCCGCCGCCGCCGGGCTCGCTGGCCCCCCTCTCCCGTCAGCACCGCCCCGCTGCCGCGTTCGCTCGCCCGGCTGGCAGGGCTGCCGCCGCCGGGCTCGCCGTCCGCCCCGCTGCCGCTTTCGCTCGCCCCGCGCCGCGCCTCGCGAGCGCCGCACCCGCCCCGCGCCCGCCCCGCGGCGCTTTCGCGGCTCGCGGTTCGCGGCTCGCGGCTCGCGGCGGCGCTTTCGCGGCTCGCGGTTCGCGGTTCGCGGCTCGCGGTTCGCGGCTCGCGGCTCGCGGCTCGCGGTTCGCGGCTCGCGGCGGGGCGCTCGCGGCTCGCGGCGGCGCTTTCGCGGCTCGCGGCGGCGCTTTCGCGGCTCGCGGTTCGCGGCTCGCGGCGGCGCTTTCGCGGCTCGCGGTTCGCGGCTCGCGGCGGCGCTTTCGCTCGCCGGGCGGCGCTTTCGCTCGCGGCGGCGCTTTCGCTCGCCGGGCGGCGCTTTCGCGAGCGCCGCTTTCGCTCGCCCCGCCGGCAGGGCTGCCGCCGCCGCCACCACGCTCGCCGGCCGCCCCCTCCCGTCTGCACCGCCGCCGCGTTTCCTCGCCCTGGCCGACACTGCAGGCCCCTGCACCGCCGGGCTCCCCCACGCTGCTGGCCCCGATTATGCTGGGCTTCCCCCGCTGCCAGGCAGCCCCACCCGCCGGCCTTCCTGCTTCTGCCATGCTCCCCTGCACTGCTAGCCCCAGTTCTCCCGGGCTCCCCCGCCCTGCTGGCTCAGGCTCTGCCGCCCGCCCCCGACACTGCTGGCCCCGCCTCTGCCAGGCTTTCCCACCTCTGCCGGGGCCGGCCGGGCTCCAGCTTGGCTTGGGGCTGCCGCGGGCTCTCACTTCCGTGTTGGCAGCTTTTAGAATTTTGTTAATAGATTAGCCGCCCCGGAATATTAGCCGCACTTCCGGGTTTCCACCAAAATTTTGGTCAAATTGGTGCGGCTTGTATTCGTGAAATTACTGTACCAGTTAAGGTAGAGATCCTTCCTCGATATCCTCTAAAGAGCTGGTACTGCTGTAGAAAGGTGCAAATCTCCTGAATGATTTATAAACCACAGGCAACAAGCACAGTAGCTGGATGCCTGCAGGGTCCAGACAGAGCTTCTCAGCTGGGGTGCACACAGAGCACACATGGACATGTTGTAGGCCAGCAAACATGCTGCTAAAGGCAAAGACAGCATTTAACTCATCCCTTTGCCTCTCCATGCACCTGCACCCCTCAGGAAAGCTGGGATTCTCTCATAACACACAGCAGTGGTGCTTCAAAGCCTAGACCTCTCTGGCCACCTCTCAGCAGCAGGAAAAATGTAGTTTTATAAAACTGCCTTTGTAAAATCCTTCCATGGCAAACTTAACAACACAGCTATCACACACTCTTGTTTGCTTGGCCCAACACCTATAGGAGTCAAAGGAAACATAGCAAGGCTGAAAACTCTCACTCTTTGCCTGCAATAGCATTTAATCACCACAGAATCTGGCTCATTATTTTTAGCTATTTTCACTCATTTACACTACCAAGTATTAAAGGGGGGAAAAAAAGCACCAATAGAAAACCCCCAAAAACCTGGAACAGTCATTATTAATGTTTATTTCATTCCCACATGATGGATAATCATGAGTAAGAATGTATATTATTTCATCTGTTCCTCCACTCCATGCTAACTGAAGTTCAGCATTTGCAGCTAATTAGTAAAAGAGCTGGGGGCAGATAAAAGGATATTCTTGTGTTTATAAACCTGCTGATGAAAATTTAAAAGCTCCATCTGGTACAAGCACATAACCCTACTGCCTGAAGCACATAACCAAATCCTGCTTTGAACCTGGGCCGCTTTCAGTGAGGCAACAATGTAGTAATATTATTATTTGCACTTACAGAAAATGTAGCTGTTTGAGTTTCTGTAGAACTGTGTTCAAGCACAGTGTTCTCACAGATTGCATTACTCCTCTTATCCCACCAGCCTGTCAGGATCTACCTGGGGTGACCGCAGTCACCCACAAGAAAGGGTCTGTGGCCGCCATGAAGTGCTATAACAAGTAAACACAGATGCCATCCCTGAGAATTGCTCCAGTCCTCACCCTGCTTTTAGAAAATCCCTTCTTGCCTCTCCATCAGACATGTCCATATGGCATGGGAAAGCTGAAGAAGAGATGATATTAGCTGGACTAGAGGGGAGCTCCCAGCTGACATCAAACCTGTGCCAATACACATGAGTTCAGGGATGCATCCATCTGCACAGGAGGCAAGAACAGGTCCCATGTGGCAGCTGAACTCCCTACACGTACTGAACACTTGAGACACTTGATGCATAGAAAAGCATATTTTGTTGTTTTCTTCTTCTTCCCACCTGGCTGCTTTCCAGTGGGAGTGCATGTATCATCATGGGAATGCAATTCCTCTCTGCTCAGAGAAGAAGAAATTTTAGGAGAATTTGGCAGGAGCTCTTTCTACCCCAATCTCACAAAGCACTTTAGCCTGCCAGTAATCACATACCTGAGTACTCAGAAATTGCAAATCTAGACATTTGAGGATCAAATTCTATTGTTCTTGCTTGCATTAAGAACATTTCCTCTGATTACGACAGTTAAAAACCCATGTGTGAGCTACTGATCACATTCCTATACATGAGCTGAAATATATTTGCATTATAGGATTTTTATTACAACATTTAAATTGGAATAGCACCAAAAAGACAAGTATCAAGAAAATAACTATCAATCTGTTAAATACTGCACAAACACTTATCACATTGACTACATGACAGATCCTAAAGCCTTTGGTGCACAGTATTGAATAATTGCAGAGATTACAATTTCTCCACCTTGCAAAAAACAGCTATTGTCTTCTTGGGCAAAGGCAAAATGAAATTTCCAATGACATTATCATTCAAAAAGACTGTTATGAGCAAAGCAAATTTGTTCTATGGGTATTTAAATTGTGAACTGAAAGTGAAAATAAGAATATAATAAGCCTTGCTACTTTGCTGTCTCCCTGGTGCCACACAAACCAGCTTTCTCCTGTTGTCTTCTGCAGTAGGCTGTAGCTCACAAGATGGGATCTGTGAGACTTTGCTTTACACATGACATAACCACCTATATTCTTCATTCCCCAGTCCACAGGAGTGGCACAAGTGGCTGTGTCTGACTGCTAAGCGCTGGCCAAGAACTCTGCTAATGCCAGCTGCTCTGACAGGAGACCTAGAGAAAGTGAGGGTGAGCAAAGGGCAGCAAAAGGGAAGAAATTTGGAGATTGGAGTAGAAAAGGGAGACAGAGGAATAGCATCGGGTATGGCCCAGTACTGAGTCAGGCTCTCTGCTTTTTTTCTTCTTTCTGCTGCACATTTGTGGTGTGAAAATTTTGGGGGGGGAGGGCTCAATTTGTGTGAAATAAGACATAAGCAGTTATTTTAGGGAAGGATAAAAACTCTTCCCTTTCAATCTAAACCCCTTAGGAATCTGAAATTCAAGAAAAATAAAAAGGCTGGCAAATAGTAAAGTGCTCTTGAAATGCAATATGCAGGCACAGTGCATTCCCCTAGACACTTTTCCAAATGTCACACTGGTATTAAACTCTGCCCTGCTCTGAGAGCTCACATCCGATGCCTGCTGTGCTGAGCTTTTAATACAGCTGGGAAATTCAGCTCAATGAAAGCTTTCAGAGAACACACTGGTTAAACACAGTGCATTTAATAAACCACAGAGAAAGTCAGCTACAATATGAACTACAAGTTAACACTCCTTATCTGCTGAAGGCCAAGAGACAAACACCACTGCCACCTCACAGATCTGTTTCTAAGCAACCAGGCCCCACAGGCCAGGGCAATAGGTATGGGCAGAAGCAGGAGCAGATCATAAACACCATCACTTACAGCTGTGCCCCAAGAGCCTGAGGAGGATGATACATCCTCAGCCAGGCCCCAGAGCAATGGGCTTGGATATAACTTCTGCAAACAGCTGCTGTGAGTGCACCACCATACAGGGACTTCTGCCATTGCAAGATTGCAGGTGTCTTTGAAGGGATGGGCAGCAGCACTGGGGTGCCTGAGATTTTATTTTCACAAGGTAACTCCTTACCTTGGAGGTCATAATCATTCTAAAAATACAAACAGCAAATTTAATAACTCTTCAAAGAGGTATACTTAGAATGATTTAATTTACATGATCCTTGAGCCAGTAAAAAAACCCTAAAGCATCCTATTAGTCTCAAACACTGCTTAAGATCTAAGGTTAAAGATTCTATTATTTAGGGTAAACCTTCTTTGAAATATAGATAATAATTTTTAAAAACTTACACAGCTGAAAACAACTGTCAGTTGAAGTTATTATCCAGTAGATGAGGGCACCAAGGGGCTTTATTAAATTGCAATTATCTGCTGCTTTCCTGTTACATACAAAGTCTTGGGAACTCAGCCTGACTCACCGTGTCTGTGTAACACTAAAGGCACCAATTTCCCAGAGGAAACTCAGATAAGGCTTCTTGAGCTAATTGCTCAGCTTCTAATTAGGCATTAGGAGAGCACAGGGAAGTGCCTGTAAGAACAGCAGTGCGCAAGCTCACGTGCCCAGGCAATGCTGCTCTGGAGCACCTTCTCCTTCCCCAGAGCCAACACCTCAATAGCTGCTGAGCTCTGACAGACAGCATCCAACACAAGCATCCCCAAGCCAAGCCTCTGCCTTCTCTGTTGGTAAAAATCAGAACTGTCCACCCATGTCAAGCCCCTTATCACCACAACCACAGCACTGCTCTGCCCACAGGCAAGAATCACCGTTTGAATCAGATTTGACTTTGGTCTTCCTGAGAGCAGGAAGATTTTTTAGTAAAATGATGTTTTTTCCTTCTTTTAATCTGTGACTTGCAGTGATTTTTTTTTTTAATATATGGACAGCTCTAATTTAGCCCCAGATGGTATTTGTCTTTAGGCTCATCCTACTTCAAAATAAAAGTCTGGTGCTTGAAACAGGTGAGAAACAATCCGGCCTACCTGATTTTCACTGTTTAAGATTTGTAAAAAAAATTTTATGAAGGAAATCTGTGTTCTATGGTGCCTGAAGAAACTTCTTCACTTTAGTTACATTGCACAGATGAAGCAATTTATAGTTATTTCCATTTATATTTTTTCCAGCCTAGAAATTGTCAATTCCAGATTTGTCTATTCTCATTTTTCCCCAGCAGATTCTGTAGAGTTAGCTCTTTCTGACCCAAGAAGCATTTCCCAAGGAACCCTATTTTACTAAGAGGGATGAAACTCCAGAATTCAGAAAAGCATTTTCTATGCCCACCTCTTCAGCCAAGACCTGAGAAACACCCTTGGGAACCTGAATCATCCAAGAATACCTCACCTAGAGAGGAAGAGGGTCTGAAGACAACGTTCTTCACGGTTCTAAGGTAAAAGACAAGCAGGGAGAAATTCTCCCTGCTTCTGGCAAGGCTCACAAAGGAAAGATACTGAACTTTTACACATTTTGCTGATGTGATCATTCAGAACTGATGAAGTTGTGAGCTGAAATTAAAAGTGGACTCAAAAATCTATCTGCATGAGAACTAGTGACCACAGACAAGACTAGCAAAAAAAAAAAAGATCTGGGAGAGTTATTAAATCATATTTTTCAGGGCTTTGACAAAACATTTCATAGAGGCAAGAATGGGGCCCAACAGGCAGTACAGTGAATACTGTAAACATCATTTTGAGAATGGGGCTGACATAAAAAGAGAAAAACTGCCACTTACACTGAAATATTCAGTAATGGCCACTGGCAGTGACAGGAAACAGCCTTAAATTACAAGTATTATTGAGGAAGTATCACTCTATTTGCAATTATTGAAAAGAAAACCCAAAGCAATATCCTTTCTTTATATACTGAATACTTTGTCTCTCATTCAGTTACACATTTTCAGCAATCAAGAGGACCAATAATCTTCAGTTAATACCTTTGGCAAGAATAAGCAGACAGCTCTCACTGGACATAAATTGCTCAAATCCCAACATCAGTTTACAAAAATTCTACCTTCTGCATCTCCTTGGAGAGTGATGTTTATGACAGTTTGCCTGGAAAAACAGGAAATGATACTATTCATGCAGCTAAAATACAAGGGGAAGAGCCTGCCATGACACTGTTTCTTTAATAACAAGAACAGACTAAAAGACTGACATATTACATAAAATTTAGCAAAATATTTGCTTCATTTAGAGATTGTGTGACCTTGGAAAAGCAGATGGATTGAGGGGTTGTTCAGTGTACTGTGCATTCCCTTGCTATTATAGCACCTGACAGTCCAACTCACTAATCTTAACACCCACAAACAGCTCTGCACACCTGTGGACAGCAATGATTGAGTATCACAGGCAGAAATGCAGTTTCTTGACCAAGAAAATACTACAAATCAAGGTATTTTTCAAGCATCCCTCTTGACTTGTAGCTGAAATTATACTATTTGCAAATACTTTTGAGAACAAAAGAGTTATGACCTGTGCTACTGTCGTTACTCATCTTCATGGAAAGTTGCACTTGGAGACCTGAATCCTGATGTGGAGCTGATGCCTGGGTACCACAGATGATCTACTGTAAAACAGCTGCTGCAGTGAAGGGAAAACACTCCAAAAACGAAAAGAAGTTGGAAACTGAGTCAAATAAGGCAGAGGAAGTGAAAACTCAGTTAAGTATAATTTCCTCTCAGCTTTTAACCCCTCCAACCTACAGACTTTTATGTCTCTTTGTGCTGCACTTGTGTGAATTCGTTCCACTCTGTTCTACCAACTTACAATTAGGTTCAGATCTCAGATTGGTGCATTGATTTTCAGGAGTGCTGAATACACAGATGCCCTTACCAAATTAAAAAGAAGCCATAGAGATTTTAGCTCTGTGGAAAACAATGCCGTGTAAGCTTTAACTTTACTAATTCTTCAGGAGCAGATCAGTGCAAGTTCAACAGCAGAAGAACAAGAGGGTACCTTGTGGTTACCAGATTTCAAGATCCCAATCTTCCATTTTTGTCTAAGGCCAGAAGCACAAGTGTGGGAATACTGCAAGAGATGATTACAGATGGACTATTCCCTCTAGATGGGAGTGAAACAGCTGAATGTGTGTAGTCTGTACCTCTTCAGATCAAAGGTCTTTACCTCCAGTCAGAGTTGATCTTTCACAAAGAATAACACAGGAACATTTGCAGAGATGGTTTCCTGAACTTACTTGCAGTAAGATGGTTTTGAAACCCTGCTTCTTGTCTGTGTCACGCTCCTGAAAATATGCTGTACATCAGACAAACACAGAGAGGCTTGGTCTTCTTTTAGAAGCAGGAACAGGAAAATAAAAACAACAAAGAAATAACCTCAAAAAGCAAAGGCAAATAGCAGGTACAAAGACAAATAAAACTACTGCTATTCTGGTGAAAACCTAAAGGCAGAATGAAGCATTTTCCCAGCCTCCCTGTAGGCCTGATGTAGCTGGGGAGAGATGCACCAGCCTCCAGTGCCTTGGCACAGAAAAGAGTAGACCCACGTCCCCTCCAGCCATGGGGCTGTGAGATCACACAGCTTGGGGCTTTCTTCTTCTGCAGTGCCAGTGGGAGCTCATGCACAGACACTGATTAAAATGGAAAAATCCAGACTCAAAAATAAGAATGGAAACAAGATACCAATCTCCACCTATCAGCTTTCCACAAGCTAATAAATGAAATAGCCTGACACTGAAAAAATCAGTGTCAGATACATCAAACAGTCATCAAGGAAATTTTCAAGAGACAGAAAATACAAACTGCACAGACTACAATGAAAAGCAAACAAGATATACAAATTTAATAACCTGGGAGACATTTTCTCATCACTAATCTGTGACATTTTGGCTTGCTACTTTAAAGGTATATACTAAATAAATATTTGAGCCATCTAGTTTTGCTGCAGTATGACTGAAAATCAAGTAATGAACAGAAACTGGACTAGAGCAATAGGCACATTTATAGATCATTCACAAATGCTGGAGGCTTGAGAACCACAAGGGCTTTCGTTTAATTATCTACATGCTGTTTTGGGAATCATGGAAAATCTCTTCTATCAGAACTAGCTTAAGAGAAAATTGAGCTTTGAACAGAATTGTTTTGCCATTTAATCAACCAGCCTTCTGCAAGAATTGCTCTGTGGCTAATAAACCAAGCAACTAAAAACTGAAATTGGAAATGGTTATAACGTAAGAAGGATATTGGGAGCAAATCCTCAGGCCCCAGGGTTGCACTTGCCTCCCCGACTTTTTCTAGGAGGTGCCATGGTTGTGATACTCTCTGTGCTTCTGAATGGACTGAGAAAACCTGAAGTACAGAGCAGAAGGGAGAAGGTCCTTGACAAGGAGGACGACTTTAAAAGCTATAAAGTACAAAAATACTGAGCAGGCAAGTCTTTATGCCCATCTTCCTCCCAGCCAGTCACAAGGAAGGCTTGGCATTGCAGGCATTTCCCAGCTCAAAGGGCAAACAGCAAAAGGTTTCTTTCACTCCACGCTTGTTTACATCCTTTTACCTGGCTCTACAGCCCAATAGTCCTGCTTTTTATGAAAACTTCTTAGCCATGAGCAGATCTGGGTGCACCCAAGGATTCTGCCCCAAATCAAACATTTCACCTGAATTATTTGCAGACACAACTCTGAGTAAACTATGAAGGCAAGTGAGAGCCGAAATCCTGTTTACAAAGCGAACAAAATAAAACATGAATTTATGTTGTTCATCCCACCTTATTATCATACAGCACCAGGATGGCTCTCCTAGAAGGCTGCACACACTTCATCAGGAAAGAGCCTGGGGCTGTGTGTGAAGCACTTGCTTAGAGGTTTTTAGCAACTCCTTCAACTATTTATGAATTGTGGTTAATGATAGTTACTGCAACCCAATATTTGTGAACAGAAGAATTAATTAAATCCTGCAAATAAGGTGAATAAAAGGACAGATAAACCAGAGCTAGTTAGGGCAACTCCACTGTTCCTTTATTAAGTGAAACATTTTTCACTCTACACCCTAATATTGCCTAACTGAAAATACCTACTTCATTCAAAAATAATCACAAAAGTACCAAAGTAAGGAGAGAAAACTTTTAAAAACTTAACCCATCTGATATTTGCAGGTATAAATATTTTGATCATTTACAAACAGCAAAGAACCACTCTCCAGCTATTTTTTCAAGGTGATGTGGGAGTCTTTGTATGACTTTTACAGAGCAGGGAGATGAATAATGCTCAAGTTTGTTTAGAATTTGTTCTCTGAGTAGGGGCTAGAGAGATTGCAGAAGCAGATATGAGGAAACACCAGCAAGTTCAGAATTTGCAGTTTATTGATCAGACTCCCAGAACTGCACAGCTCTTTTTTTTTTAAATGTGAAGCAACCAATGTAATCGGGGCATTTAGCAATTCCCATTACTCTTCTGTCATCTGGATGAGAACACAGGTGCAACTAAAATTTAAAAATGTCAGTGAATTAATGATACTGATTAGCCCTCCTGGTAAACATTAATACAAACATAATTAATAGTATTAACCATTTTAATATGGACATTAACCTATTCAAAGGAAAAAACAACTATTTAACATAATGATGCCTGAAAATTTACATTTTTATTCAATAATAAAATGATGTAAGTATGATATATGTATGATATAAAACAGACTATAAACAACGAAGGTAAGATTCCATTTTTCAAATAAAAAGGAAAGTTTATTACTGGGCAATTCCTACACCTAAGCTGGAGATAATCCTGACAGCTGTGTTCCACTACAAGCTCAAGTCTCCTGGCTCTTATTTGACACTGGTTGGTGGGTGGGATTTGACAGCCCACACAATTTAGATCACACCCTGGGGTAATTTTCTTTGAACCGTTTTTAAATCCCAAGAAGGTCATGATCAGCTCAAGAATTTTGTTTTAAAAGGCCTAAAGAATATGTAATTCAAACAGACTGCATTCTGTGATTATAGCAAATACATGTATTTCTAAATAAAATGGAATTCTGAAAGAAAGCCTTCAGTGAACCTTTTCAGCTCAAGTTTTGGCATTTGTCTTCAAAGGCTACTTAATAGGGTTTTTTTAGATCACATATGGGCAATGTGAGGATGTAAGTAGTTAATTTGTATTCCACTATGTTTACAACATTGCTACCTTAATCTCTTTCATTTCCTCACAAGCCATCTGAAAGCCTCAGCACCTTTGCAAGAGGACATTTCTGCACAGAATATAGACACCCAAGCCTTTTAAAAGAAGGTGTAGCTGCACATACAAGAGCATATTCAAAAGTGATTTGGACTTGAACATTATTAAATTACAAAAAAAGTATCAGTGTGCTTTTCCCATTAATTGAACAAAGTCATGAACAGATGTCAGAAAATAAAACTGACATTCAGGAGATCCCTCAGCTTTGAGGTTTTAAAACCCTTATGTTTATAGCACTAGAGTTTTTTATTCCCTCCACTCTACAAACAAATCCACTTCCCACTTCCACATCCTTCCACTTCCCCTTGGCCACAGTCACTGCTGAAGTTTAGTCGTGACTCTTAAGTCAATGGAAAATATATCTGATGCTTCCTTGAGCTGGAAAAATGTTTAATGCATTAAGGACACACAAAAAAAATTGGTGCCCTTGAGCAAGCAATTGAATAAGGATAAAATAAAGATCCACTGAGAATTAAAATAAAACAAATATATCTGCCTGCCTGCACAGAGACTTAGTGCCCTCTCTGCAGCTGTCACTCTTTCTCCATAACAAAAAAATTAGAGGCCAGTCTGCTGCAGCAGAGCCTTCACACAGTTCAGAGATTAAGGTATTCATGCAGAAGCGGAGACAAAAAGGATATTTTAGTGACACAGCACTTGTGATCTAATGGCAAAATCTAAGCCACAAGCAAAGCACCAAGAGGAAAGTGAAGCCATCCCAAAGAAGGCACGCAAGGTTAATCGTGGGGTGTGGTCTTGTCACTTCTTTTTTAAGAGTCTACTGCCACTATCATGTACTACAGAGTTTAAAAGACCTTGGAGTTTTTTTAGGGTTTTGAGCTTTTTTTTTATTTTGCCTTTTTTTTTTTCAACCTTTGGCTCAACAATTCATGCTCTTGCCAAGCCACGAGGAAAAGAAGGCACGGGAAAAGTTGTTTACATCTGCTCATGGTCAACAAACCAGATGTTACAGGCAGCAGAGTCCATCTGAAGACAGCAAGGAGTGGTGTGTCCTGGTGGATCAGGGATGGTGCAAAGCAGAGAGAAAGGCATCATCTGCTACCTTGCAGAGAGGAATTAGGTGCCAGAGTCAGTGGCTGCTTTCTAACACCCACTGCCCATCTCAGCAGGGTCCCTCTCTACCAGCACGCCCTTGGTGCACACATCTCACTGCCTGTGAGTGATCACTGCTTATTTATTTTCTCAACTACAGTAGAGAATTTTTCCTTAAAATTTCCTTAATTTAAAGGAAATTTGAAATAAATATAAATAATGCCATTTCTTATGATTGTACAAAGAGCACCAAGCTTTTAAAATGCAGTTTCCATGAGAGGTGGAACTCTTTAGCAAAAACCATCCCAAGGAAAAAAAGTGACTGAAAAGAAATTACATCCTGGCTACAAGTAAATTACATTACAGACAGCTAGTTGTCAAACAGGAACACTTTGGACTGTGATAAACATCAAAATAAATCTAATTACCCCTAAAAATCAGACAATCTTAGGTTTACCTAAAAACCAGGAAATGAGCTTTTAATTGTTTTCACTGCAGACACAAACAAAATACACTGATTAACTTACTGGGCTCAAGAGAGGTAATTATTTTGCAGCAGATGCATCTGTAAAAGCAATTCTGTGACAGTTCCAGATTTAATCTGTCTTTGTTTTATGAAGAGCATCTGTACAAATTACTTTTCCCCTCAGATCTTAGGTTTTGAGGTGAACTTTGCTCAGACAGAATGCAAAAGTCAATTATAGCCTGGTATCAGGCTGATATTGATGCTACAGACACATGCTACAGACCAAGTCTAATGAAAAGCCCCAAGCTGAAAACAGAATTTAATTTCCTTAAAAAAAAAAAACAAACACCCCAGTTTTGTAAAAATATTAAAAATATTATGAAAAAAGATGAACAGATTGCTGAGCACATATGAAAGGGAGAATATTTGAAAAAGTTTCTTGCCAGGAAACAAGCTAGGAAGTATTTTAATAAAATACTCTTACAGCTAATGTGCTGTTTCATTCTGCAATATTAGCCCAAGAGCAGAACATCTCAGTAATAATATTCTGAGATACTCTAAATCTACAGACTTAAAAAAGTGTTTAGCAAGAGATGCCAACATCTCCATATTAACTTTACCAGTGCTGTTTCCCAGATCACTGCTGACTAGAGCAAGGCATCAACTTTTTCCCAAGCATCCATCCCCACACCCCTCATCCGCAGTGCATTTTGGAGCTCTGTAGAGATAGAAAAAGTGCCTTAGGTTTTATTTATTCCAATTAATCCCCTGAATGAAAGATATCCTCTGCATCAAGTGGATGGGCCCTGAGCAGTAGGATTCCAGGACCTATCCAGAGAGTAAGAAGCCATACAAATTGCAGTTCCTTTGGATGCACATGCTCTCCCCAAGAGAGCTCTTAGTATCAAGGTATAACTAAGGTGTAACAGTTTGTTTACTGCACTGCCTTTGTCTTAGTTTTTTGCCTTTAAGCAGGACTTAATGTGCACCAAAGCACATTTTGGACAGGGACAGGTTTTAAAGACTACACTGAGCTTTAGGGAATACTCACACAAATGTTAATGAGAGATGTTCTCACAAACGCTCACAGATGGAGAACAAAGATGGTTTGGGGCGAAGTGTTATAGGAAAAGACAAACCAAGAGTTAAATCAGCATAGTCACTTCTGTTGCTTCATTTGTCACTGCAGCAAGAGCAATCAGGGATACCATGATGTCCTGAAGAAAAGTAAATTCCAAAGGAATGCATTGGTTCCAGAAATAACTGTTTTCAAATTGGCAGTCAACAGTGTTTTGCAAAAGGAAAACCCAAGACATATTACCAGATGTAACAGCTTCCAAAACAGCAGTGAAGCCTGATTGTTTTCTCATGCAATAATCAAGTGAGGGAACCAGATTGCTGCAGCAAGCTAATAACCTATTGGCTGAGAAAAGCTACAGAGGCTTGTTTGAGAGGTGAGGAGAAAGGGAGGGCCCAGCTATTGCCTGGCAGAGCTTCAAAAACCTTGGAAGGTTCAAGTAAATACCTTCACTGAGGCTGCTAAACCAAAGAGAGCTCCCTGTCTTCCCTCAGACTTGACCATCCCATTGTTTTGAGATCACTCTTGCTCCAAGATCCCACAGGAACTGAGATGAGCAGAATCTTTGGGCACATGGAATAGAATAGTATTTCTAAGGAGGCCAAATTTGGCTCTAGCTCAAATAGCAGAGCCATGAAATAATGTGAATGTGTTTCTTTCCATGGTTTTGCTGCAAGAGCATTTGACTCAGTTTGATCCCTACACATTCATTTAGCACCACTCTGGAAAGGCAAATTCTGGTTGTGGTCAATAGGAGAGAGACTCCTGCCAGATCCTCTCTGAAATCCTATTAAGAAATGGTTAAACTGGTTGGTTTGTTTACTTGACAGAAGGATCAAGCGAGGGGAAACCATCAGTATAAGTCCAGAAAGCAAAGGCTTCCACACTTCACCACACAGCTGGGCACTGGCATCTGGAAACAGCACAGTGACTTTATTCTGTGATAGAGGAAAAAAGATTTTGGCAAAGGATGTAACAAGGGAGTTTATTAGACTGAAGCATTTAAACCAGCCACATGCACTTTTTAAAGATTATTTAGAGATTATTGCCTGAAATACCATTAGGTTTTATATCCTCTCATTCTAACTCTTCAGCAGCTGTAGAGATAGCAGTCAATTAATCCATAACCAAATATTTAATTGCCAGGTATTGTTAATAAAAGAGAAGTCCTGAAGAATTTGTGTGATTGACTATTTCGTGCAGTGTGTGGGAATAGCACAGGCAAACCTAGCATTTTGTTTTCAGCATGAAGAATCTCATTTACCAACAACACATGATCACCCTCTTTAACCACATGGTCTAACTCACCCTGGTGGGTTTGCAGCTCACAGCTGCTAATTATGGAGTATGATGCTTTCATTCTGAATATCACATCCAACCATCAACTTCATTTTTGCCTTAATCTTCTGCAAAAGAATGATTCTTCAAAAGAAAAAAAATCCCAGCTAGAGTTAAATCAGAAATAAATCACTGTCTCCGTTAACTATTAGCAGGTTGTTGAAAGCTAATAGCAATAGGTGATTTCTTAACAATGCAAACGTATTTCCCTTTATATTCCAAGATTACTGGGCTTAAGAATCCTAATATTTCCTTCCACTCAATCCAACCCAAGCATGAAACCCACTGGCACAAACTCAGTGTCTCAGCCACTGGAGCTAATTTCACTTCTGGAATGCTGTCATAGGCTCTGCAGATGATTCACACACACACAAATGCTACTGGGCAAGTGCCTTGTACAAAATAATAATTAGCAGCCATAACAAACATCCTACCACAAAGCACTGGTGCAGCACGAAATGGATCTTCTCAAGTTATTTTATTTTGCAACTTCTGCTGCCTTCATTATATTTTAATTAAGACTGCATCAGGAGAAAGATTAACCTAGAAATAACCTCATTAGACATCCAGAGAAGAAGCAATGTAGAGCAATGTTAAATTCAGCTGGGATTGCAGATGGTAGCTCTGTAAATCAGGTTCTGCTTCAATTCAGCACATCAGCAGAATGCTCTTCCTTTCAAAAAATTGCTATTGAATGGCAAGGTATCATGAAACAGATCCCACTTGTGCAGCACCATGAGCAGAAGAAGAGATGATACATTTCTTTGCAAACTTAAGAGATAATAACTGCTTAAAAAATTGAATTCAAAATAAGTTTGTATTATGAACACAAACAGAAGTACAGAAGGACTTGGGCTAGGCATTGGGTCAGCATCTTAAGGATGAGTACTCCTTAGGTCTGTACAAGTTACTGTATTTTTGGTTTATCTATGTGTGGGTTATTCATTAATAAAGTAAAATACCACTGTAAAATTCACACAAACACAAATACAACCTGACACTGCTCTGAAACACCATCAAAGGTATTCAATATCTCAGCAACATTTGTATCAGCAAAAACTACCGACTGAGCTTGCTCTTATTACCCAAATCAGTCCCCTTTCTTCACTGCTAAGCTCCTTGCCTCAATAACTTCCTGTTGCACAGAGTTTTATAATCTAGTTATAAAATTATTTTAATTAATTTAATTTTTAATTTAATTATCTGCTGTGTAAGAAGTGACTGATTTTGATTCTACTGCCTTTCCTTTTTGTCCAACAGACACAGAACCAACATTCAGATTCCTCTTGAGATCATTATTGGTTTAAATTTAATTTTAGAAATAGAAAAAAAGAAAAGGTTCATTCTTCATCATTCTTTGAGATAGAAACACACATATTAAAACAGACCACTATGAGAGTACCAAAACCTCCATTCATCTAGAAGATATTATAGTATACTTGTCTGTTTCCCCATGTTTAGTCTTTCTGGTTCTTTTTGTCTCCTATTTCCAGATTAAGAAATCAAAAAACCCAACAAACAAACTAACTAAAAAAACCCCAACAACAACAAAATCACACACACAAACCCACAAATTTTTTCCTGCCAGGCACTGCAGCCTGTACAAAGCTGGGACCTCCCTTAGCAGTAACATGCATCATTTTATTACTTAGAGCTGAATAAAACAATCTGTAGGCACTTAGAGAAGGTAGGAATGCAAAGGGTTTACCTTCTTCACAAACCCAAATAACTTCTGGAGTAAGATAACCTCTCTGACACAGGCAGTGCTACATTTATAAAACACAGTGAACTTGCAAAACTCAAACCCCCACTTGCTTCCACCTCCACCCAGAGTGAGCACAAACAGAGCATAGCCAGAAATCCCTCGGCAGGATGAAAAGAACAGCAAGCAGCACACAGCACAAAATATTGTCATTTGCTTGCCAGTGCTTATTGCAGCAATAAATAACCAGCTGCCTGCCACCCTTCACAGAGAAACCCTTAGCATGGAGTCCTGCTGGAAAGGCAGCAGCACTGCTCATCCTGACAGCATTCCATCTGTCTGGGAGGAGATTTCACAGGCATAGAGATGTGCATGCATATGAGGCTCAGCTACTATGGAATCTACAGCATAAAAGACAAAGAAGGGAGGGCAGTGGGGTGGGAGATGTTAAAGCCCATAAAATGAAGGAAGAAATCAGATGCAGGAGGGCTCCAGGACAAACCTTTGTGTACTGCAGCCCACACTGATGCTGAATCACTGGCCTGGTGTTGTTTTGTTTCAAAAACTAATGTGGATGATGATGTGTGCTGTATTTTATACTTCCAGTCTGCTACTAAGGGGCTATGACTCACTATTTTTTATGCTGCAGCCTCATCAGTTGCACACCAGTGAGCTCAGTGAAGTAAATCAGACAAAGAGAGAAGAAAAATGAGGCCTGAATTAAGACAGAGATCCAATTTAAATTCAGTGCCAGATGCCCCACAGGTGATAGGAGTCTGAGCTGCAAGGCTTTAGGAACACTTCAACTGGGCTCAATCCATGTGGTGTGGTACAAACCAGATGTTACACAAAGGGGAAACCAGGAAACATTGAGAGCAGCATGTGAATGTAAAGGCAGGGACCAAATCAATGCACATAAATCCAGGGAAAACTCCACAATGACCCCCACAATCCTGGCATTAATCCAAGCCACATGACTGCAGAGAGAATGGCTCAGTACTCAAAAGAGGGTGATGGCAGGCAGCACTGCTAAGTCCTACATCCTCAACACAGCTATGGAGCATCCCTGCAGCACTCCAGGCACTGCATCCACCCTGAGCTCTACCCAGGCACATGGAACAAAGGCATCCTGCCCACAGTCTCCTGCTCAGCTCACTCCAAACCTGCCATGGCAAAACTGGGTAGGAACAATCTGCATCTTTTCACAGCAGCAAGTCTGGCCTGTACACTAAGCAGCATCCTGGGAGCACAGCTTCTCATCTAAATACCACCAGTTTAACTTCTTTGTTCTCCTCCCTGCCACTAGGCACAGAGGATTCCCTGAAATGTGTTTCTCTGCTGCCAGTTCACAGCAGCTCCTAAAGAAGCTCCAAATTCAGGGAATAAATTCAGAGACAATAAGGGACCACAGCAACCATGGCAGATGTATCTTGCTTTCTGCTGCTGCATTTCAACAACTGCAAGTGCAGGGCCTTCTGGGTCCAATAAACTTCAAATGATTTTTCTACCACACAGTCACAGGCTACATCTGAAAAAACATTTGAATGACTGAGATCTAAATGTAAGGGAAGTTTCTCAATAAAAATCAAAGTCAGGCCCTGCATATTTGATCACTGGTGCCCAAAATCAGGGTCCCTCAAGGTGTTTTGTGTATCAGGACAGGTAATCTTGTAAGTTACAACACAAAATCCCTACTTTTAGAATCAGACCAGGAAAAAAAAAAAGCAGAAATCTCACTAACAGAGTTAAGAAAACAAGAGGTTTTAAAGAGACTTTAGGAGTAACATTCCTTATTTATGTGTATTATTGTGTATAAGCAGAGTATCAAATTGCCCTCTAAACCACAAACACCACTCACAACTGGACCGGAGGTGAGATGTCCCAGAGCATCTGCACAAATGTGTGAAACTCAAGAGTTTATTGAAAGCTCTGTACCATCATTTACCTGGGCTCTCTGCCTCGAGTACAGCTGCATTTCAGCCCAAAGCAACTGTACTTCTTTTACCAAGCACTGATGCTAATGTGGGTGACTCCATAGCACTGTGTACCAAAGAAATATCCCAGAGGACTGGCACAGGCTGGCCTCAACACGGCATTCCAAGCCAATTTGCCCTTTTCTTCTGCCCCAGCCTGACATCCCCCATTATTTAAATTGCCATTTTTAAGGCACTTTCACAGATCTTTACCACCCACACCTAAGTGATAGAGCTGAGACACCAGGCAGGTTCTGCAGATAGCAGGCAAGGGCAATGTTGGTTTTATATAACGATGTTGTCACAGGCATTCCATATTTTGCCACTTGCTGGCTGCTCAGCACAGACACCCAATGATCTTGGGTCATTCTTGCATCATCTACAACAAAACCATAATACCAAGAGCAACTCTATTACACAAGAAAGGTGCCAACATCTTGGGAGCCCCACACAAAATTTAAGGTTGATAGAAAGATGCCATGAACACATGTCCAGGTAACAAGAATGGCCACAGACCTTGACAGCTTTCCACAGTTATTTCAATTACTAAGGATTCATGGTACATACTTTTCTTTCTCCCTGGGAAAAAAATAAAGCATTTTGTGAAGGATTTCAGCTGCACCGCAGTTCTTACCCTTCAAAGTAAACAGACCAATTCACACACACGTGAGAATGTTTCACAACTGCTATTACTGCAGTACTGGAGCCCTTTGTTAGAAAAATGACTATTCTGGCTTACAGGCCTCAGAATTTCCTTTGTAGCTTCTCTTCTCCAGTTGTTAAGGAAAACTGGGAGTTTCCTTGAAATTGTTTCCCACAAAAGATGCTTCTCTTTCTAAAAGCAGAAAGAAAAATGAGATAAGTCTAACCTGGACACTCTACAGGAGCCACAGCCCAACCCCTTTGTGCTCCCATTCTCCTCTGTGGTCTTTGTCCCTTGTGTAATTCTCACATCTGTCAACCTTGTAATGCAAACTTCTTGCATGGTTTTAAAGTAAAAACACATCCTAAAGGTTTTTTGTTTGTTTGTTGGGGTTTTTTTGTTTTTTTAAGGAAACCAAAATTTTTCTCTACAGTAGTAAAGTGAACTTCTCTGCCTCTTGATGTTTCAAACATTGAGCACTGACTGTTCACACACATTGATATCTGGTTCATGTTGTCCTTGTTTAGACACAAGGGCACACAAAATTACCACTACAGCAGGAGAGCAGGGGATGTTCTCCCGGCATTCTGCACATTGCTTGGTGAAATAGTTTATGGACGCTTGGACACAATACAACACAAATACACTTATCAAGAGTCACTTCTCAATGGTAACAAGAATCTACGGAAGGTTATCTTGGAATTCAGCAAATAAAACCATCACTTGCCTGAAAAAAAGGAAATGTATTGAAGTTAACATGGTAACCCAAGGTGGTGGGTAAAGAGCTCACACACATGCAGAATATTCTCTGCATCAATGGAGAGGTCATTGCTATCCATCTTCCCATACCCTTCCAGCCCCAAAGTTACATCAGGGATTGTTCCCACAGTTCCTGAGCTTCAAAATAATGACAGCGTTAACCAAAACTTAGCGATTAAACAACACATCCCTTCTGTACAGGATTTCTGATCTCTCCTGAACCTGACAGTTTAATTTCCTCTTTGCCGAATCCTGAACTTTTTTTCAACCCATATCCTTTCTATTGGCACTTCAGCACCTTTGCACAGAGCCGCAATAATGCTACAGGGAGCTGAGCTGTGCAGTGAAGCAGATGAGGATCTCTACAACATCAGCCTGTGCTTCCAAATCTGATGGTGAGAAGGAAATGGCTCAAGGCCACCACCTGAGCAAGAAGCAGGTGGTAAAAGCAGTCCCTGGGCAAGAAGGCTAGATGAGTCTAAACAAGGCATTTATCTCTTCTGGAAAAGAATGGAACTTGAGGAATTTCCATTACAGCTTTGCACTAAAATAACTGTCTGTCTAAAAAATCTCTGATCTGCCTGCCCTTTATAAGCCAGAACCCCTGGCCTGCAGCACTCAGTGAATCCCCTGCAGCCATACACAGAAAAATGGAAAAGCACCAAGCCCAGTGAGTGAAACTGCACTCACAGCCATTAGTGCATTCTCGAGTCATGCTCTTGAGGGACTAAAAAGGAATGCTATCCATTTGCTGAAATGTCCTATGCCATGGCTCCCATGCTGGCTACCCAATGCCACACAGACCTGTTAGCACAGTCTTTCCTGGAAAATTCTGAGGCCCAACTACAGACAATTTACAGTGAAATTTGTTTCAGATAGGAGCTCAGTGAAGTGGAGACAGCAATCCCAGGTGAACCTTTGTTTTACAGGGTGACTACTCAATAACAACTCTGCTGCCTCCAGCAGCATCTGCTGAATGCCAACATCCAGCTGCTCCAGGACAGACCCCCCTCCACTGATGACTTCCAGAGGCAAGGAACAGAGATCATTGCTTTGAAAAGCCTGAGTAGGACTACAAAAGCAGCTTCAAGCACAGGAGAAACTTTGTACTACGTATGTGATAAATAAACATTTATGGAATGGGGAAGCCCAGGGAAGGACCCATTAAGGAAGAACCCAACCAAGGAGCAGCTTTTCAGCTATATCTGCACTGGATTTTGCAGCTTCACAGAGCCAGTAGCATGTGGTTTCCCAATCACACCCCCATCACAACCTAGTATCAGTCTGTGTCTCGGTCAGGAAGAACTCCTGAGGCCCTCTTTTACTAGCTTAGAAATTGTTCTTTGTTCCCATAATATTTAATGGCATCATAGTGGTTGCAAATGATGGTTGAATTTGTTTATTATTCCCTTGCAAAACTCATATTTGAACAGCTTCTGTTCCCAATTATTTTCCATCCCAAACGACTCTACATCTGCACTTCAGAGGATGAAAAATAATTAATAAAGAATTTAACAAACTCTTGTCCATTCTTGCCCATTGAACGAATTCTTGACATTTGCTTACAGGATTTAATTCCTTCTTGTTAAAATGATTAATGCTCTTGGGTAAGATAAAACAGCACTGGTCTGGTGAGATAAAACAGCATTTGCACGAACATGCACAAAGCTGCCTCACAGCTACCTTAGGAACAATTGCCATAATGACATTACTGCAGTCTGAATTGGATTAGGTCACAGCAATGGACAAACACCGATATCTGTGATGAGACAAAAGTCCAGGCTGGAATGACACTTTAGGTAAAGGTAAGGAAGAAATGACCCACTGGAGCTCTGACACCACAGCAGCACAACAAGGTGATGTTAAAAGCTCTCAGTCCCACCAGAGGGCAGACAGAGCTCTACACACCTGACAGGTCTCGGAGTCTGGCACTGATGGTGAGACCCTGGCTGGAGGGGGCCACACTCCCCTCCACAACTGGACAGGGGTGAAGAAATACAGCAAAAGGTTGATCAGTTGAAATAAGGACAGGCAGAGATCACTCACCAAATACCATCATGGTAGATTCAGCTTGGGGAAATTAAATTAATTTATTACCAATCAAAATCAGAGCAGGGTAATAAGAAGCAAAACAAATTCTCACGAGACAAACTCTCAAGCTCCCTTCATGCAGAGAAACATGGAATCTGATCAGACAACTTCAGTGAAGTAGTAAAACTCCTTGTCTCTGTTACTGAAGGATTTTCTCTGTAGTTGATTACTAATTATTAATAGTTTAATACAAACTGTTCACTTTCATAGAACACAGAGGTACTCTGAAGCATTAAGAGTATAAAAGGCAAGGCACAAGTCTCAGGTTTTTCCCTTACTGATGCATGCAGAGTGCTCTAATTCTCCTCAAAAAGGACCAGTTTTCTTCCTCAGACTGTGAAGAATAAAACATTGCCTTTTTCTGTTCCAGGATTTATCTTTGCATGAATGCTTTATGTAGTACATGAAAAATTATTTTACACAAGATCTAAGACCTACAGTGATCCAGTGGTGCCCAGTGCTCTCTTTTGTGTGCTCTGCAGTTTCCCTGTGTCAAGGAAGTTTCCCTTTTTTATGTCAGCTGGCATAAATTTCCACCTTGCCTTTTCATCCAGCACTCAACACAACTGGGCCACAAAGATGCTTGGAGGGCTCACGATGCCAAACTCACCAGAGCCAAGGAGTCATCCACTGAAGGGCCTGCCCATAACTACAGTGGAGCTGCACAATTTTCAAGTCCACTGTTCACACCATCTATACAAAATTAACAGCTTTGGAACATTTTGCCTTTCTTTTTCCTTGAGTCTAAGAAAAATCTAGCATTTAGGTCATAGTTGAGAGTGTATTTGATTAAAAACCACCACCTAAAAAACCCTCCAGCCCTCCTAAGTTTTAAGCCTACCAGGCTGGTGGAATCAGAAATGGGTAACATTGAGCACTAGAGGGCAGCAGGAAACAAACTAAAACGATAAAAATCCACCAACTCCCAGAACAGGGACTATGCTCTTCATCAAGGCCAAGGCAAGCACTGTGCTTAACCAATTCCAAACCAACATACTGGTTTAAAAAAATAATTCTGTTGTTCTGTGGTTAATCATAATTAGTCCTGTTGTTTGGGACCATAGCTCAAACTGAAGTAGGTTTGCATTCTTCTAACTTCACGCAGTCAAAGAAGACTCTTCACATCACAAAGCACCTTTGAGCAGCACCCTTCCCTTCACCTTTAGAGCTAACCAAAAAGTAAAATATTCTCATTGTGATCTATATCTTTCAGGCAAAGGGGACTCTCAGAAGTTTCTGCATCTAACCTGGAATGCACTTATGAGCCCTTTCTATCTCAGCTTTGGCTCAGCCTGACAGTGACTTAAAATATTACACACGTTTTGGATTTACAAAGTTACACAGTTTTATATAAAAGTCTTTAGCCAGATAAAAAAGCCATTTTGGAAATTTGGCAACTTTTGGCAGCAGTGGCAGCTCAGAGGCAGCTCAGACAGCTAAGCTGTAATTTCTACACTAGCACTGAATTATGGGTTGAGCTGAACCTCCCAGAACCCACCAAGAGCCAGCCTTGAAAGGTTGTTGCTGACGTGACAAAATCCACTCCTTTCATTTTCAGCCAGTGAAAAGCACAAGCCATGCTAGACTTCTTCAGTAAACACAAACCCAGTTCTGCAAAACAGATTAAGTAACACTTGACAGGCCAGAGGACATGGTAGAGAGGAGAGAGCATTTAAGGACAAGTCAGAACACATGCACCAACATCAACACCACTCCTCCACTGCTAATAAAAGGTACAGCAATCCACCACAAAACTAGGCATGTAAATTCACTGGGATTTTTTTTCCAGAGGAATCCCAATTGAGCTGTGTTAACAGGTTGAAAATGTCTGCTTTAACATAGTTGCTTGGTTGCCTGAAAAACCAGAGAGTAACTGAGCAGTCCCAAAACCATGCCTTTTAAAGTGGGATAACCTTGTGACCAGATGACCCCTGATTCGGGTGGCAAGTACAGTAGCAGTGCCACTGATGTGCCTGAAGCCAGAGAGTCTCCAGTGAAATGGTCCATCCCATTTCCCCAAAGCTCTCACAACTTGCTCCAAATAGAATGTTTTTGAAGAAAGCCTACAGCACCCCACAACTGATCAGAGAGAACCTACAGCCTGACTACCCACAAGGGAGAAGAGATTAATAGTCCCACACCACATTTTTCAGAAAGCACCATCCTGGAAAAGCTGTAACCCCACATGAAAGTCAGGAGACGCCACAGAGCGCTGATCTTGGATGAACCTGTGCTGCTGCCAGGAAGAGGAGCTGTCCCCACTTGATCCACACAAATATTCACATGGCTGCCCAGAAAGCTGGGCCAGTTCCCTGAGCTGACTTCTCACTGTGTACCAACACTAAGGATCAACCAGGAATAATAAGCACAGCCAGCAGCAGCCTGGGATTCTGGCTGCACTACAGAGGTCAGGGAAGCCCATATAACTAAAATAACTGAAAATAACTAAATGTGGAAATAACTAAAGATAAGCCTGGACTCAAACTTGAAACAAACTGCAGTAGTGTTTTTGGAGAGGCAACTAAAGGTTGAAGATCTCTATCCTCCCAAGCTGGCTTTAATTAATTTTGCTTTTTTAAAAAAAGCCAGCCAGCTTTTAAATACTTGCAGGTCTCTTCAAGCCCACAGGAAACTCTGTCATCCTCTCTCTCCTAATGTCACCCTTATTTTCTCTGTTCTTGTGACACACCATTTTCTTCCACTGGGTGACCCTCTCCACCCATCCATTTTCCTAAGAACACAGCTTTTCCTTTTCTCTATAAGGCTTTTCATTACAGAGAAAAAGTAACAAAGGCAGAGGCTACAGGACAAACAGGAGACCCATCGGCCCAAGATCACAAACCCTAGGAAGGACCATGAAAGGAGATGGGACTGAGCTTTGCCCATGCTTCAGTCTCCCAAGCATGATTCCACAGCTGAACTCTCAAATACTGCTTCCAAATGTAGTAGAATTTCGCCAGGGCTGCACTGGCAAATCCAGTTCTGCCTGACCACAGAGCACAGGCAGAGCCCAGAACCCTGTGCTCTACCAATTTGTACAGTACATCTGTGCTTTACTCTCTAACACCTTCTTAGGTTGCAATTTTTCCAGGTAAATAGTATTTTTCCACTGTCCCTGGTACTCTCTGGTTCAGTGCCCTACATGAAAAGTCACATTGCCAGTTATTTATTTATTTGGAAATCACATTTATTAGCTTCCTATGAAATATTAATCCAAAAAATTTAAGGCTTTCCCACGCATACACTTGAGTGCTGCCTACCAAGTAAGAACTTTAGCTGGCAACTTCTCTTAATCCAGAGGAAGTGGTAAGGTCTTCCTGGTGTATTGAGCAACTGAGCGATGTGGATTAAAAGAAATAAACAATTACATTTTTAAAAATTATCTTCCTGTATGGGATTAAAAAAGATGAAGCAAATGGAAGAGTTTACGTATCCCATTTAATTTTCTCAGTCTATCACCACTTCAGACACTTGAACTCACTATGACAATAAGCTAAAGGTATGAATGCCTGTTGCAAGAGCAGAACCCTCATTTCCACACAAACCATAAAACCAGTAATTTATAAACAATTTAAGAGATGTAGTAATATTCCTACAGGACTACTGTTTTCTTGCCTGGGGATGTCTGCTTTCAGGAGGTCCTGTATTCATGGCTAATGAGTGCTACCTTCTGCTATTAAAAGTGATGGAGCCTCCCTAGACTAATAAAACCTGTTACTGGTGCCTCAGGCTGTAGGAACACCCCATGACCATTTCCACCTCCTGAGGCAAGGGTGGTGTGGTACTTCAGTCAGTCTCAGGCCAGTTCATGTGGTAGATGGCAGAAAATACAGCCTGTCCTGTCAGTCTGTTTCATTCCTAAGGAAGCTGCCACATTCCCAGAGACCTATCAGCCTTTTGGAAATGCTTTTGAATCACTAAGGAAGATCCTCACCCATCCTGCCCAAGCCCCCGGATCCAATCTGCTGGTCACACTGTGGGGGTGCAACCCACAGCCACTCCCACTCTTCTCATTTACACAGTGCCACAGCAGCAATTCTCAATGTCTCATGACAAAACAACCAACCAAAGGAGCGTCCTTTCCCAAGATACACCTGACAGAACCTGCTTTTCCAAGAATATCTGACATGGGCAGACTAAAACCATCTTCCTGTCTCTTCTGCCACAGTGACCAAACTCAATGGGTTGGAACACTGAAGTTGCATCAAAAAAGAGAGTTTAAGTGGGTATGTATATTGGTTTGGTGATGTTATGAGGAGAAAAGAACCAAGATGTTCTGAGCACGAACTGGTTACCCTGTGACACTTGGATTATTTCACTGAAGGACCACAGGGAGCATCCCACAGTTAATGCTAAGTGGTTTCAGCTGTGAGCATTCTCTGCAACAAGCAATGAAGGGGAGGGTTCATGGGCCTCATCTGCCGTCCTCAGCACACCTGGAATCCACACTGGTACCAGTGGGTGTTGGGGACAGCCAGGAAGCAGGATGTGGCCTCTCAGCATATGTTGGTGCTGAGCTTCAGCTGCCTAATCCACACAGGCACCACAAACACTTCCCTGGCACTGTCATTTCCACATGTGTTGCTCCCACTAAGCCTCAGACATTCCTGGGACTGCCAAGTGGTCATGCAGTTATTCTGTGTGTCCCATTCAATCAAGGCCAGTTGCCCTGAGCCACACTAAATGGTGTTTGAGCAACACATCCCAGGAACTGCCTCACAGCTCCCAGGATTGCTTCATACCTGTGACACAGGGCTTGTGAAATCTGAGCAGACAAATGCCTTCCAGCCTGTCTCACTATCAGAGGAGGTCTCCCATGATAGTGGAAAAGGCCAGCTCAGGACATTCCTTGCAGTGCTGGTCACTACTCTTACACACAAAAATAAAGCAAAACCTCAAAGCAGACATGCTATTACTCTATAGTACAACATGGACCATGGAATGTGATACATGTTGTGGTTTAAAGTGGAGGTTAGCAGCAGAAGATTCCCATCATTATTAACATAAGACGTGTGACTTCCCGGTCCGTGTGAAAAACCAAAGCAAGGCTTGGTCTCTACTGTTGGCAGATTCCATTACAGTTCTGGATGTCCTACACCTACAGCTGAAGGAAATTGCACAGGCAGTTAACATCAGCTGAGTGAGATCAGTTGGTAGATCCCACAGCTCACCCATTGGGCACAAAAACAGTGAGATTCCCACTGAAAGAAACTCACCTGTTGAATTTCAAGCTAATTTCTTGGAAGTAAGCCACAGAAAACCACTTTAGAGTAAGAAGTCAAACCCTACTTTTACACTACTTAAAATTCTAAAGCAACCAGAAATGTTAGTGACGTTTCACCTGCTCAGGTGTCTTGACAAATCCTCTCCATATATTATTTGTTGACCAGAACTTATTTCTCCTCCAGTACTGAATATAATTACTAAACCTTCATTCCAGCCAGCATGAATACATGGCAGGAAGTGCCACTGGACCAGCACGTTTTGATTTCACCTTTCTTGCCAGCTGCCCCTTATCTTCTCAGATACACAATTTATACTATTACTTCTAAGAATCTGGAGTGGTGGCTACGTCTGCAGAAGCCAGTCCTCTTTCAAGTGAGCAAACTGCTCTCTTGCAAGAGCTGAACTGAAGCAATCCTCACCACATTATTGTCATTAGCACAAGCAAAGACTCAGTTATTATTATTATTATAGTAATAGAGTAACAAGGCCACATCCTGAGCTTGTGATGAGCACATGAAAAACATAAGGAAAAGTTTAAAAACTCTTCCTACTGACTATGGCAATTTGAGACAGTGTTCACTCCTGATGTCTGAAGGACCACTTATTAGTTGTCCTTCTGCGAACACATTAAACACGAAGAGTATTGCAGAACCTTAGCAGCTGACAGCATCCTCTGAGCTTCTCTCCTGTGTCCCATCCGTCCAGCTGGAGCAGACTGCAGTTCTTGTAAAACTGTGTTTTATGACAGGCAGGTGCACCAGTATTAGACTGCAGTGACTCAGTCCAACAACACACTGCCTACGTAGATGAAGCATTGGCTAAAGAAAGAACATGTGGAAAAGCAGAAGCTGTTACCTGTGGGTGGAGAGGGAAAAACATCTCCAGAAGGATAAAGCTCCTTGCTGTTTTCAGAGCTGTGTGGAGGCAGAAAGTGCTCTGCTAGGTCACAAACAGAGGGGAGGTCCAATATGCTGCTCTCTGAGGTATGACTTGGTGACGTCTCCTTCCCTTCCATGGTTTCCCACTGCAGACAGAAATGAGACTCAGTTGGGTTTTTAGAGCATGAAAAATCTAAGCAGAAGTCAACACAAATGATCTGACATTTTTGTACTGCTTTATGAGATGACAGGAGCTGTTCTAGTATAACCATACTCCAATTAAGAAAATAAAAACAAATTTAAAGATGTAAAGGAACAACAACAGTAAGCCCCATAGATAACAGCTCTCAGCCTTAAGTAGGATAACTAGGAGACCACAATAATTCTGGCTTTCCTAGAGGCTTCCCAGAAATACAGCCTCACAACCCAAAACAAGGAAGCTATGGAGCATATTCCCTTCAGGGTATCCTGTATGTGCCATTTAAAAGGAAACATTGTACAGGGTCCCTTTCCACTGATGCTGCTGCAAGTCCCAGGTTAAACCCATCTCTCCCGGCTTATGCTCACTAGCAGAAGGAAAAAGCATCTTAAAACTTGGTAGCCTCAACCTCACAGGGATGGCAAAGACTTCCTGGTGTGGAGACACCAGAGGAGCTGTGTTACATAATCAGTGCACAACACTGTGAAAAGTCTTGGTTGAAGCATTCCCTCATGCCAACACCTTTTTATAAAGCTTCCACAACCAGTTCACCTCCACAGAGGGAAAGAACAGCTGAGTGGAGAACAAGACAGAGCTGGTGCCACCCAGCTCCACACCAAGGGTTACAGTGAATGGGCAACTCCTTTGGAGAGGGTGGATCTGAAATGTTCCAGTCCAGGAGCTCCAAGCACAGTCACGTGAGTGTCTGGGGCAGAAGAGCAGTGAAATAAGAAAAACTTGGTGGGGTAAGAGAGACAAGACCCAAGAACCAGATCTGGTGGTCAGACAATGGCCTGTAATCCTGCAGGCTCACATTTATCTCCTTTTCTATAAAATGAAGACAACAAATTCTTGTCTTGTGGGTATTATCAGTACAGAATGTGAGAGCCACAGTGGGCAAGAAAATCCCCAGAATCCATTAGTACTGAAAAATAAATACCGCCGGCAGATTTAAAAAAAACCAAAACCATAATTCCTTGGGTGCTTCTGTGCCGAGCAAACATTTAGCTAAGATACATTTCAGACCTTTGCAAAACACTGGCCAACTCACTAACAAAGAGAAGGGAGATGATGGCTGTGATATCAGAGACGAGCAGCTGCCTTGCCTTAGAGGGAAAAGGTCTGTGCATTCACAGAAAGATTCCAGGAATAAGGCAGTGGAAGGTTAAAACCAAAACAAAGCACACAACCATCATTCCCCAACAGATGGAAACTTCTCCTCTACTGCTTTTCATGCACCAAAATATAAATGATCTGTGCATAAGGAGCACAGAGAAGGAAAAACTTTCCTCAAATATTGTGTTTATGATGTGTGATATACTTTACAATATTTTAGAGAACTAAACTACCTATTCCCTTCATTGCTTTGGAAAAACCCCAAAAGCACACATCACAAGCCCAATGAATTGCAAAAGGCAAATTACAGCAATAGGAGCTGCTGGTGTGATAGCAACAGCAGCTTAAGGCTGTCACTGATGGGAGCTGCAGCAGCCCTAGCTGTCTCTGCCAGCTGCCTGTGCTGCTCCCCTTCCTTGTCATGCCACAACAGGACTAACAACATGTGCAACCATGTTTTGATCAGGCTTACGTAAAACAAAACAGTATTAAAAAAAACAAAACAGTTTTCCTCTGGATTAGCTCCCTCCAGTCCTATCACCCAAAACTGATGGTGAGACCACAACTCATGGTGTTTGTGAAAAAAGGCTCAGCCCTTGCCTTCAGACAAATGAAACAGATTTACTATTACCTCTGTGTCATACCTGGTAAGACAGAGCACTGATGTGCAAACAGTCCCCTTGGACAAAGTCCAGGAGCAAACAGTCTGCTGCTGCTTCAGGATTCCCTTATTCTTCCTTCATGGTTTGTTAATCCCAGACTGCTGGAACGAAACAAACAGGTCAGTTAGATGCTTTGCACCAGCTGATCTGGCAGATGGACAGGGTGACCTTTCAAAGCGCATGTGCTAGCCAATGTCAACAACCAGTCATCACACGTACAACTATTTGTTGTGTCATTTTTTTACAGAGAAATTTTTTTCTAGGAATCAGACTTATGCCCTTGAACCTTATGACAGACCTCCAGGAAAGGGGTTAGTACATCCTAGAAGTAAAGGCAAAATTTTCTTTACAAGAAGCTACAAGATGGGCTGTTTATTCAAAACTCATCAGGCAGAGAAGCAAGTCATAGTTGGCAACCTTCCCTGCCACCTGTGGAGAGCAGGTATTTCCCCAACAGGTTTATCTAGTGGTGAGTGTCTTGATGTCAACAGCCTGTTCTGTCAAACCTCATCCAAAAGATGTGTTTTAAGAGGGCCACGAAGCCCTCCCTGTAGAGTACAACAGAAGCTCACAAAACCCAAACACTGTTTCTCTTGCCATTACCTCGATTATTTTCAGTGAGCAACCAGGACAGACATACTTTCAGGCAGAAACTAGATGTTTTCCCGGGCCACCCTCACCTGGTAGCACTGCAGCACCACCAGGAATGTCCAAAGGCCTGTCCTGCACAGGCTTGCCTGGCTGTAGGATATCATGGATACAGGAGGGGTGAGGCACTGGCCTTACCAGCCGCCCCGCTCAGCAGGTGAGGGGGTTCTCTTCCTCCCGGCCTCGTTTCTTTCCCCTTTTTCTGCAGGCAACATTCACGCGTTATTTCTAAAACCACTCCCTCGGCAGTGAAGCGCAACCAGAGTGACATAGAGCCCGGCGCGGCCCACAGCCGGAGCATCCCCCCCATCTTCCAAGGGGAAACAGCGCTGCAGCAGCCCAGGAGCAGCCAGGGCTGGGGGGAGGACGGAGTGGAAATACGGGGAAAGTCAAAATCGCGGCAGGGCTGCCCCGGGCCGGGCCGCACTCGCACGGCCGCGCCTCGGGCCCTCCATGCTGCTGCCGGGCCCAGCGAGGGCCCTCCCGCCCCGAGGCCGCCGCAGGGCGAGGGGAAGCGGGCCGAAGCGCCAGGGCCGGGGGCAGGAGGGCTGGGCTAGCAGGGCAGCGCTGGGAAGGACCCGAGCTGCGGCAGCGATGCCGCCCTGAGCCGCTCAGAGCGGCTGCGCAGGCCCCGGGCCCGGGCCCGGGCCCGCCCCCGCGGGCTGCGGTGGGAACGGGGCGGGTGGATTTCAAAATGTTTCTAGCCAGGTTTTCCTTAAAACGCGTTTCGCTGGGCTTTATCTCCCTGGACTCGGAGGGGAGAGGTTTTGGCAGCGGCGCTGTCTTGGCACTCCTGGCCTGGCGCGCCGGGTGCTGCTCGGCGCTTTACACCTACAAAGGTGCGGCCAGAGCAGGGCTGAGCGTGGGGCGCAGGGCGCAAACATCACAGCGCGGGCTGAATAAAAACCAACGCAATTCCCGTGCGGGATATAAGCTGGCAGCCTTCCTCCGAGGGCTGTCCGGAGCTCACCAGGGGCTGTGCACCGAGGATGCTCCCACCGAGGGGTTCCAACAGGCGGCGGGGGGGAAGCAAACCCCGCTGAGCAGAGGGATACAAGCCACGCTCGGTCGGGCCATCCCAGCGCGATCGGTGTGTGCTGCCACAGCCACGGCAGGTGTGGTGACAAGGACATTGGCTGGGGACCCACACACATCCTGTTTGTGCCAGGGCTTCAGGGAGGGTCGCCCACACGTGCTGGGTTCTTCTCCAGCAAAGAGAAGGCAGTGCGGTGATGCTGACAGCCAGACATGGCGGGGCGGAGGTCGAGGATCAGAGCTGCCGGCCAGGCTGCCGAGAATTGCTGCCAGGGGAGAGCTGGCGGGGATCCTTGGCACGCGAGCTGTGAGAGAGGCTGCGAAGGAGCTACGAGGTTTTTCCAAGAGCCTTCGGACTTAAGAGGGCAAATGGATGTGTTTAGGAGGAATTCTGTTGGGAAGGATAAGGATTTGACAGGAAGGTCTCAGATATGTGTGTATAACAGAAAGATCTTTGAATGCAGAATCTGAAGAAGGAATAGAAATGATAGCAAGTTTTGATATAGAAGAATTGCTGAGCCAGTCTTACTTGGTAGCTAAGAAGGCAAAGAGCAAGTGAATTGGAAGGGGCTTTTATGACTCTGAGCAAAGGATAAATCCACCTCAAACAAAAGATGCATTTACCAAGCAAAAAGATTTTCACAGACAAACAAAAATGCAATGTTGCAAGTAGAGAAAAGATCTCAGAATTTTCCACTGCAAGAAAACTGAAAAAACAACTTCTAGCTTAAACTGTAACATACTAACTTTTGGTGATTGGAATATAGTAACATGAATATGGTAATGTTAGTAGTTGTGATGGGCTATAGGTAATAGTAAAGGTATTGATTGGTTGTCATGTATTAAGATGATCTACAATGAAAAGTGTATCATGCATTGTAAACAGAACTAGAGAAGCTTTCAGGTGAACCCACAGCTGTGGCTGAAAAGGCTGTGAGCTGGGCTCTTGTCACCCACGACCCCGTGAATTGCTGCATCATTTGGATATAATAAACAGCATTTTAAAGAGCCTGTCTGGAGTTTCGAATCCCTCAGTTAGGCTCTTACACAATTCCAAGTCCTGTGGCTGCCAAGAGAGCTTTGTTTTTCTTGAAGGTGAGATAGGGAAGGTCTCCACAGGCAGAGCTTTTGGATCTGTGTTTCAGGCACAGCCGTGACTCTGCCTCACCCTTACAGTGTCTCTTGAGGCAGGCCTGGGCATTTGGGGACACTGCAGAAGTGGAGACGCAAACCTAGCTACACCCTGAGCTGCAACTAAGCCTGGACTCTACTCTAGTGCTAAGATACCTCTTGCCAGCCATATCTGTCCCCGAGAACTACCCATCCCTCTCTGAGGGCATTCTGTGACCTGGAAGGCAGCACCCTAGCCCTTCATTTCCTTGCAGGGATTGGAGCTGGAGCTGAGCTGTGGAATGCAAAACACCAGCAGATCTGCTTTAATTAGCTCTGGGAGCACGTGCAATACTACAGCATCCAGAAAACAGCCATCTCTGCAATTTCACCCCACTGGATCATGCCAAGTCTCTGCCACTAGAAAAGCTCTGGCAGTGGGGAACACCACTGGCTCCTGGAAAAGGCAGGAGCTCCAGCAAACTGAACTGCCAAGGAAGCTGTGCTACTTATTAACAAACATACACAACTTACCAGTTTCAATTTGTTGTACTGGATGGGCAGCCAAATCTTTGAACTTCATTTCACTCCTCTCCCTCACCAGAATGAGGAGCTCCTGCAGTGCTGGCACCTCCACCATTGTAGTCTACACATTGTAATCTTTATTGTTATCAGCAAAAAGATTAAGTTTTCCTGTAGTATTTAGGGCAAGTCTCTAAGTGTGTACTACGCTCCCTTTTATCAGCATCTTGTTAGCACACGATAAAACTATACCAGCAGTCATGTCTGAAGCTAGTTAAAATAGAAGGTACATGAGGGCCAGGAAACTCAGAAATAAATCCTGACTATTGCAGCTCTGTCACAAAGAGGTTTTTCAGTGCTGACTGGCTCAATCTGGATTGTACACCCTGTACAGTTCCATGTAACTGAAGATAATGTGTACTTGCCAACTAGCCACCTTAAATACTTAATTCATAACATGAAGAAAAAGAGCGTCTTCACAAACAGCAGAACTTCCACATCTGTGTCTTTTCAGTCCTTTCCCACTGTCACACTGCAGGAGAGCCTGTCTACTTCCTTCTTTCTTACACAATAGCTCAAAGTTAATTTAGTACCTCAAAGCAGACTAACAGCTGAATGAATAGAAGCTAATCCAGGAAGTAGCCTGAAGGGATGCTAAGGAGATGTGAACAAGGCTGATTTTTACACTGTTGGATTTATAAAGATTAACAGAAATTATTCAACCAAAGTTTGTAGTTTATACTTCAGTGTTTTGAGTTCACCCTTCACCAAGCAAGAAAAAATATCAGTATATTTGAATTTATTAACTGCATGCATTTTACTTCTCAGCTCAAGACCCTGTTAGTAAAACAGATAGAGTATCAGGCTTCATGCCAGTTTCCATTCTGAAGCTTTCCCCAAGCACTGCAGACAGTGTTTCAGTGGCCTTTGCTCTGGAAAATCCTCTTGTGGTTACCCCAGGAATGAGTGTTTATAGACTTCAGGGCAGTGTGAGTGAGAAACAGCTCTTCAAACCCACGAGATGAGAAACAGCAACTGGCAACTCCTCTCCACTCCTTCCAGACCAGCAAGGTTTGTTGACAACACAGCAAATAGCAAAAAGCAGAGGAAGGCTGTAAGAAAAGCTCTTTTCCACCACCCCACTATCCCATAAAACATAAGACACCTGGCATTCTCATATAACTTTTTCATGATCATCATTCCTTCACCTAGAGCGTGTCCTTTGCGTGCATACCACAGTACAGCATTGAAACTGCAGCTCAGCTGCAGAGGTAAAACACATTAAAAGCTGTTTTGTCCATCCTGATTCCTATCAAGGCCAGACCAGGGGATAGCATACTTGTGGGAATATCCTTGTTACCCGGGGGGGAAAAAAAAGAGGTTGGTTACCCTAAAACTCATTGATTTATCTGTGTTAGTTGATCAGATGGAGAATATTATAGTCCCTCCAAATTTGCCAAAGTTTTCAGGCCCACATAAAAAGACATTGTGTGTTTCATGTTCTGCCACGTCAAAGGCAATCACTCAAACCAGCAAACCTCCCTCTAAAGGGTCAGTTCCACTTAAACTGAAGTACCCCTTGTGGTCATTGCTATCTCCAAGCACTGATAACTGCAGGGCTAATGCCTTTCAGAGCTTGGACTGAACTATCACAGAGAATTGATTGCTGACTAAGGTTCCTGGTTAACTCTAGGGTTAACATATCAGCTGTTTTACCTGTCTTTCGAACTTATAAGCTAATCTACCTGTCTTTCTCACCCACAGTCACGCAGGCATCTCCCAAGTTCCTCCAACCTCATAAGCTCTATTCTGGTAATAGTACTTCTCTTCAAGACAGGTGAAGTTCACGAGAAGTTGTCTGCATTACAAAAAGTGGGTCAGCCAGGCAATCAAAAATATTCTTGGTCTTCTCTTCCCTGTCCATGAGACAAGTAATGCTTTTTGCTTCCTCCTTCAATAACAAGAGGTTTAAGCCTTTTGCTTGCTGCAGTCAACACCCTGAGGTACAGGAAGTTTCAAAGACCAAATGTTATTTTCTGCTGAACCACGTTACCGTAAATTGACTTATTTTTTTTTCTTTTTTTATGAATCCCTTGTTATGGCTGAGACCTGCTTTTCTGGGTATCTGACTTTTTAAGGTGTCACTTCTAAACTATACATGAAATCATGGTAGCTAGTTCATGTATTAATACCGTGCTGTGATTCCAGGAGAAACCGGTTTTCTCTTCAAAAAGCAGTTTACTGTGGCAAAGGTTGAAAAATGTGAATGTTGGGGATATTTCAGTACAAGCAGGAGCAGGATTTTTTTTCTTACAATTCTGTATTAATTACCACCTTTCTTCTTTGAGATCCCCTGCTAGAATGGGTGCAGAAGCATGCCTTCCAGTGCTCTGAGTTGTACTACTGCCCCTGTTTTTTTGGGCTTCCTCCTTGGCATCTGCTGCTGCTCGAACCCACTTTAAATAAAAGCTTTTTAAGACCTAACGCTATTACTCTTGTTCTGTACAAGATTTTAGCACTGTGGATGCTGATGTAGGGCTCTGTGGGGTCTCATTTCCTCTCTTCTGCACAGAATAAAATAAAACAAGAGCATTATGTGACTCAGGAGTAGGCATGAAGCACACTGTAACTTAGCTCTCGTGATACACCTAAGCACAGCTTGGGTCTCCCTTAACTAGCATCCTGTTTCCTTCTGCCAGACTTCTCCTCTTGTACTGCATTTCTATGTAAGTCCCCATACCCACACCCTTTCATTCCTGCTGCCCAGGAGTTTTATTGATCCCAATCGCTCTACCTGGCTGTGACACAGCTGCTAGCCATGGCAATGCATGTAAAGTACAGACATTTGGATTTCCTAAGCTCATGTCTCAGTCTCCCTTTGGGGCAGAATCACCCTTTAACCACTGTTTTATCCTCTGCTGTTTATCCCCTTTTCCTCTTGAACCAAGTGATCAACAGTCTCTTCAGCTTCTTAGTCACTGTGCACACCAGCCAGCAACAGGACTCATTTAATTCTGGAAGGGAGCATGTGTCTGAGTTTCCAGTTCTTTTATTCCTGGGATCTGGATGGAAATTGTTACAGCTGGAACCTTCATCCGTCTATACACACATAAATACCCACCAGGGATATGTCATGTTCTCATGCTGTTGAGCCTCCAGGGAATTTCCAAAAGATGCTTCCAGCCTCACTTGAAGTAAACAGTCACAGGAGAAGAGTCACAGTCTGGCTTCTTGCCTGGATCTTCCAGCACCTGATATAGCATAGAGGTACAACAAGAAGTGTCAATTGCAGTAATTATGCACTTCTCCCCACTGGAAGACCTCCTGTGTTTAGGAGCTGAGCTCACTTCCTCGGCTTTCTACAGTGCTAGGGCGTCCCCCTGCCCAGTAGCAGGCTTTTGTTACCACCAAGACACCAGCTCTGAGCTCATTACTTAACAATCTGTTAGATTGGATCGAAGAGTTCAAAAGTAACCTGAGATAAGCACGTCCACATTGACCCTGTTTTTCCTAGAAGCCAGATCAAAGTGAAGAGTCAGCTCTGTCATCTAAAGGGCTGGTGTTCTGCAGGAGGGTGATGATGAATATGAAACTGGAGGGCAGAGATTGTAGAGTGCCCAAGGAAATCATCCTCTACTCTCACGCAGTGTTATCTGCTACCTCAGCAGCTGTGTTGTTTTAGGGAGCTTCTGAGTAGTTCTTGCAGTTGTGAGCACATAACTTTGAGTTTCCACTCATAGGACATAGATTTGACAATGGCTTTGGTATTAATTTTGCCCACCAATTCTAGGACAGCATCTTTATAACTTAAAAGGGAGGCCCCCTTCTGATCCCATTCAGCATTTCTTGATTTGAGATGACAGTCTTATCACCTGCCCCATATATTGTGGTGGGGTATGTTGGGGGCTTTTGAGGTTTTTTTGAGTATTTACACATTTTCCTATATTTTTTGGATAAAGTCTGGCCCTCTGTGAGGTTTGTTCAAGATGTGTCCACCTTTAACCCCTGCATTCTGTGTGAGTCAAAAGCCCACCAAAAGTCAGGCTTGTGTCAGTGCTCCTGCTTGGGAGGGACACTCTGAGCTGTGGCTCTCTATAGAGACACACTGCTCATGGAAAGTGGCAAGAATATTCTCAGAGAGATGTTGACTTCTAGCTGTTCTCCAGGAATCCACCTGAGCAGAGCAGGGCAGGGCAGTGCAGGGCAAGGCAGGGCAGGGCAAGAAAGGGCTTTTTCCTGTGAAATGCTCACAGTCCTGCTGGTTTCCCTGGAATACCAGGCAGTAATACCAGAACAAAAAGATAAGTTTCTCTTTCCTGGTTGGAGCTACCAGCAGTGAGAGAGTGGGTTTGTGCTTTCCTTTTCTGAGCTGTCAGCAGAGAGGAAGCACAATGGAAATTGTCCCCCTGGCTGGAGATCAAGAGCAGGGCAAAGCTAAACCTGGCAGAGTGAAGTTCTAATACATAAAGTGATCTTCCCCTCAGCCTGCTCAGCCTTCAGCTGGATTTTGAGTATCCACATGAACTGCCCTGATCCAGTGTCACCAACAGTCAGAACATGCTCTTATGCAATGAATCTATGTGAGCACCTCAGAAGGAACAGTAAATTGTCATTCTGGCCTCCCACTTCACTCTTCACAGCTCCAAAAGCCCCCAGTACTACTGGAAGGTTTAAGCTAACAGTTAAAGAGATTGTAGCCTCATTGCTGGCTTTAGGATGCTGTTGCTGGTGTCCTTATAGTTGAATTTATCCATGGCCTCGCACAAATATGACGAGTCCATCCTTTAGGAGTAGGAAGTCATGCAGCTTCCAGGGCTGGCACTGCTGCAGCTCAGCCTGCTTCTCCATTCCCAGTGCTCACACAGCTTGGGAGAACGAAAACACAATTCTCAGGCTTGCATGGAGGCAGGAGAACCCCACAAGACCTCTGCCCTGCTGGAGCATGATTTCATGCACTGTATTCCTGAGTCAGCTTGAATTCCTTGGATGAAAGCATCCGACTGAGACTGCCTTAAGCCCTGAAAGTGAGCAGATACAGAAGAGACCCTGCCTCTGGCCTAAGGCTTATTTATTGCCTAAAGGCAAAGACACTTTGCAGATAGAGAGCTGTTCTTAGTCTCCAATGTAAGCTCCTTAACTGCTCTTCTGGAGTGCTCCCTCCCTAATCTTTTATTTTTAGATTAGCTATTTTTAAGAGATTGCTTGTTGCCTACTTAGAGGTTTTTGATGTTCACATTTCTCAGTACTGAATGCTGTTTTATTTGCAGTTACATCACGCCAATTATTTATCTACTGACTGGATCACAGAATTTGACCTTGGCAGGCATGGGAACAGAGACATCTAATTAAAAAACACCCAAGTTACTAAAAGGAAAAAAAAAAAGAAAAATCAAAGCTGCAATGACTCAGTCACTGGTTCACATTACACTGAGAATACAGCAGATTCTCAGGGTGGAGACCTCTTTTCCAAGGGTGATGCAATCTGCAAGTCCTGACCTCTCAGCACTTTTAAGATCATGGTGTAATACATAGAATTTGTCAATGTATTTCAGGGCTGTTACACTGACAGATACTTCTCTTGTATTTTCGGTTGCAGCTTCAAACTTTCAACATTTCCCTGTTTGGGAGTGAAAAAATTTGTCACCCTTTTTGCCCCAGGAGGGCATCCCAAATACTCTGTAATGCAGGCTTGTGTTTTGTTGAAGGTTTCTGTGAGCTGTCACCAAGTCCCTGATCCCAAGACAGCAACAGGCCCAATGTTTGTCAACCTTGTTACCACTTTGTTTTTTTCTTTTTAAAACCCAGTTGTGGAGGAAAAAATATCAGCACCTGTGAACACAGCCTGAAATCTGAGGAGCTTGAGCTGCCTGTTTCTCTGATTTTGATCAAGCCTTCAAAATCAAGGGATGGCAGGTCCAGGACCCATCAAACCATAACTCCTCTCCAACAATAAATAGAGGTTTGGGAGTATTTGTGTGTAGAGGCATCAGAAACAGTAGAGAAGTAGGATACATGTATCTACTATTCAGCTACCTGAGCAAAAGAAAACCCTCTGTGACCATGTAATACTCTCTTCATTTTTTTACAAGCCCACAAAACCGTTTCAGGCTATTACTACCAATTCTTCCTCCTGATGGAGACAACTGTGTTTGGATCCCAAGTGCTCAGATTCACTCAAATCTGCTTTTGGGTAGAGAAAGCAGCATCCTTCTGCCTATTCTGCACCACAGTTCTGTCTGGAAGTTACACAGAGACCATCCCACACTTTCAGCCGCTGTGGCTTTGCACTGCAAGGCTTTCAGAGCCAAAGCCAGAAGATTGAAGTCAAATGTTTCCAAGTCACATGATGACTGAGCTGATAAGAAGTATTGAATTTCTGGAATGCCGACATTTTGGAGGAAAATGTATCATTTTTCAGTGGCAATTAAAGTAGATGAACTTCTCTATAGAAGTCATACATATTCAACCTGACAAAGGTAAGCTTAGCAGCTTTTGGCTAATCATCTCTAGGAAAAACAGTACATGAGGAGGGCTTCTGATGCACGACCACAGCATCAATAATGAATCTCTGTAAAAAAATCCCTATTGCCCAACTACACCAAAGAGAAAACTGAAAAGGCTTGATTATATCCCAGAAGCTCCAGCTGATCCCATTCCTCTGATCCAGGTTACTCAGGGCCCAGCATCACAGAGCAGATGTTGCCCATAGCAATTTTTGCTGCAGCTCTGAAAGATTCAAGCCGAGGTACATTCCAAACAGCAGCATCAGTACAGACAAGTGAGCCAAGACATTTGTAGTGTATTTTTAAGGCCGATGAGGAGCTAACCAGTAGCTCCAAACCACTGCTGAAGCTTCTATGTAAACAGCATAGAGGGTTTTTTTATTTTTAATGCTAAAAGCAAGGAAATAGTTTCTATACAATATCCACTTTTCACTTTCATCCCATTGCTTCTTCTTACTAGACCTTCCTTCCTTCCTTCCTTCCTTCCTTCCTTCCTTCCTTCCTTCCTTCCTTCCTTCCTTCCTTCCTTCCTTCCTTCCTTCCTTCCTTCCTTCCTTCCTCCTCCCTCCCTCCCTCCCTCCCTCCCTCCCTCCCTCCCTCCCTTCCTTCCTTCCTTCCTTCCTTCCTTCCTTCCTTCCCTTCTTTCCCTTCTTTCCCCTTGTTTGCCTCTCCAGCTGGAGTTCTGATACACACACAGCAGGTCAAGTCCCCTGAAGCTGGGAGAGGTTGATCAGTTCCCACTCTGACCACATGGAAGTTTGTGACTTCCTCTCCAGTGTCACAAGGTTGTTAGAAAGCAAGTCAGCCTCTCACCCTGCTGCATCCAGTGGTTGTACCTGCTATGGCAAAACTGTCAGTCAAACCATGCAGGTCTGTAGCTTGGAAGTACCAAACAAGTATTTTTACCTCCATTTGGCCTTTGAAATCAGACATCAGAGCAATGTACATTTAATATTTCAGTGGGATCTGTTACTGAATCTAATCTGCTGCTCTCTCACCATGGGGGAACATGGAGTTGCTAAATAACAGCAAGTTCTCATAAATTGGAATGAAATCTTGTCTTTTTCAAGTACAGCATGTTCCATGTTATAGAAATTAAAACAGCTACGTGATCCTTGTGAGACCACTGTTCTGGTAATAGATGCATCCTCCTTTCCCACATGTCCTCCTCCTTTGGGTTTATGTGAAAAGAATTCCACATCCCCTCATAAACATCATGTCTATTGATGCTCCCCTCACCCTCATACATTTGCTTAGCAATTCCCTGGCACTACTTCCAGTTTCCATAGCAAAGGATGTTAAATGAGACTGTAGTCACAAACTCGAGGAGCTGCCAAGGACTGAAACCAAACCACACATGAAGCAGCACAGAAATGCAAAATATCCTTGGAATTCCCCTACTGGGAACTCCCTGAGAGATAGTGGGAAAATATTCCCTTTAGAAATCCTGTCCTGACTAGAGCATCCAGAGCCTATGAGACAGCGAGCTAAAAATGCCAGACTAGATCTGATGTCCAAAACTGACCTGTCACAGGTAGGGCAGGGAACAGATCACAGCCAAACCTGCCCCTTCTGCCCTAAAATGGCTCGGGATGAAACAGCACAGACAAGGCTAAAGAAGGGCAGGCTGCTCCTGCTGGCTGGCAGTGATGGCTGCTCCAGAGGCCCCATAGGCAGCTGCCCTGTGCCAACAAGTGAGCAAAGGATGGGCTTCCACAGCCCAAAGGCAGCTGCCTTGCACTGAAGACTGTCCTGATACCCCTAGCAGCCCAAATTTGCCCTTTTCACCGGGGTACAATTAGTGGGACAGAAATTCACCGTGCAAAGATTGCTCCTTGTTGATGTTGTCTGTCACTATCTCTGAGCAGGAAAAGCATTACCTCATTCAGGGTAAGTGCAGATACTGATTCATTAATTTGACACTTTTTAGTGCTAATGGTAAAGCATTAGCTCATTCAGGGTAAGCATGGATACTGATTCATTAATGTAACACTTTTAGCGCTAATGGTACATTTAGGTGCCCCTGAATCACATCAAATGCCGTGGATTTTTACATTAGCACCAATACAATTACCAATGCAGTTGCCAGGATGCAGGATTAATTTGAATTCTCCCCTTGAAAACACATTTTTTGTGTTGTGTAAGCCTTTAAAATCACAGATAAGGTTCAATTTGCCCAAACTAAGGACTAGAATACAACTGCCTTCTTGTAACACATGCAGCCTCTGTAGTGCTCCAATTTATTCCTCAAAGGCCTAGTGTGCTTTAAACTAAATTATTCCACCTCCCCTGCTCCCCTCCACCCCAAAAAAATTGAGATACTGTTTACGTGGTCTCTTGTTCATTTAGCTTTTAGGTTGTACATGCTGTTTTCTTTCAATATTTCTCAAGACAGTAATTTTTACTTCCCTGCCAAGAAATAACTGACCACTGATTCATCACAGTGATTGCCAGAGACTAGTAATCTGATATATTAGCTATTTCTATAAATGCATTTAAATACATTTTTTGGGGCAAAAATTATGTCCAGAATAGTCCCTAAATAGTGTGCTACGTGCCTCTAGGGATGGCATTCAATTTCTGGAGGTAATACAGCTTCTCAGTTACAACCTTGAGCAGCTATAGAAGTTAATCTTTGCACAAACTTTAGGCAAGTACATCTACATATGTTCTGGACAGACTTAGGTAAAATATGGACAGAGAGCATATGAGTTTTAATCAACAATTGGGCTTTCACACTGATTTTTAACTAGCACAGAAAGTCAGGCTCACTGGCCACAAGGCTCTTCAGCTCTTTCCTCCCCCTGTCCCCCATGACAGCATTAGAAGTGGGCAAAGTCTGTCTGTATCTTTAGTTGATCCCCTGCTGCAAGGAGTGTTTTCACACACAGAACTGTCCTTGCAGCTGCCCCATGTCTGGAGAAAGGCTGGAGGGGTCACTTGGTGGTGGAACAGCATGGAAGCTGCCTGGGAGCCAACTGGTCATCTGCTGCCATTTGGGTTTTCCTTCCTCCCACTGCATGCTCAGTTACAGGTCCACAGGCTCTGCCCTAATTCTTCCCACAGCCAACAGGGAGATGGTCATCCCATGAGTATTTGGCTGGAAGAGACTCTCTACCCAAGCTCCTGGATGATGGCCAATGCTAAATCAGGTCTGCTGTGGCTTTGTCCAGCAGAAACTTGAACCCTCTCCAAGGATGGAGGTTCCCCTCCAATCCCTCTAGTGATCTTCCCCAGGGCTGCACATTTTCCCCATGATGAAGTTTTTCCCAACATCCCGAGCCACAATTTGTGATCTTTGACTCTTATTAGGCCGTCTCCCACCACCAAGGAGAGTTTGGCTCTGTCACCTTTTCAGCTGCCCTTCAAGAGACTGGTGGCTACTATTACATTTACCTCCTGGTCATGCCAGCAATTTGTTGCTGGCACTAAAGATGTGACACTCTTCACAAAGGTCACCAAGAGGATCCTGCTGGATGGTTGTGAGCACTCAGCACCTCTCCAAAGTTGCCAGTATTTGCAAACAAGCCACGTACCATCCACCCAGTGGGTGTGTTACACAATCATGTGCCTTGAGTCAGAGTGCCAAGGGCAAGATTGTCTGCCAGGAATCTCTGAGCAGCTGCTCCTTTAGTCCCCCTGCATCCCTCAGGGAGGGGAGGGATAGGAGATCATATTGCCTTGAACTGAGAGGTTCATCAAGAGCCACCATATAAACAAAAAATACAAAACCTGTAAAAGAGACAAGAAGAATTGCTGAAGGATGTGCATTTCCAGGACAAGGCTCAGCCATATTCACAGAAATCTTGTGCAAGGGCATGCCAAAGGAGACTGCTGTGGAGCTAAGTCCAAACAAGCATCACAGTCCAGTGTTCAGGAAGTGCCCACGTGAACGTAATCACCATCACTCAGTGCCCTCCAGTTTTAGTGACAGAGTTCAATTCCAATACATTCTATATTCAGTACAGTGGGGAAAAGGGAACCTTTAAAATAAGAACAAAATAGATCACTGAAGGTGAGCAGCCTAGCTTCCCTACAAGCCAGCACCTAAGTCCTTTAGGCTGCTCTTTGAAAGCCATTGGTGCCTTATTTAGGACAAAATCACAACAGCAAGAAGCTCAAGCTTCCCCCACACCCAAAGCTACACACAAACACTGATCAATTCCTAAAGACAGCTGTACCTGGCTCTCCCTTCTCTTTTATGTACAAACTGCCTCCCCAACCCAAATCAAGTGCTGGAGGCATTAATCCTCTCCAGCCCTGATGTTCATGGAATGCCTTGTTTACTTGGTCTTGCAGAAAAAGGAGGAAAAGGTATTTGGTGTGTCCTTGACAGAAAGAGGTTTTAATAGGATTCAGAAAGGTTTAAACATACTCCTCACGCGGGATTAGGCTGCATTTTATGGAGAAGTCAGATCCCAAGGATGTGTAATTCCTGCCTCCCAGAAAGCAGTTGTCTCAGGCTTCCAATAAAACATAACATTGTGATTTGCAGAGGGTGAATTTTATGGGGTTTTAGTGAAGTGACCTAGAAAAGGCTGTGAGACTCCACTTATCTCTAGATACCCAAACAGGTCTGTGAAGCTCAGCTGCCAGGTAAGAGTTTGCTTCAGTGATCCATTGATTTGCAGTGACTTAAGCAGAGCTGCTTGCTTTGTGAGTAAACATTTCACAATATTTGGGTGCAGGACCTGACTCCCAAGCACCCTGACAAAGTTGTTTATGGAAAGAAAGAGGTTCTTACAAGACTGGAGTTCACCTGATGCACTAATTTCAAAAAGGTATCTTTCTGTGACCTTCAAACTGCAATAATCCTAACTGCACTTTGCCAGCTGAGAGGAAGATAGTACAATGCTGATGAACGGGCAAAGGATGGGATGGTTTAACTGCACTACTGTGATCCTGGTAAATTAATTTAATGTCCTTGTGCCTTGTATTCCTGCTTGTGAAAGTGGAGGGAAATAAAACCTCATTTCTTCCCCAATGTGGTTATCCTGCCCAAAGACAACTTTTCAGGACAGGACAATGCAAAGCAAAGCACAAAGGATGAAGAATATTAAAGCAACAATCAATGTCACGCATTTTTTGGCATCAGTTTGCAAAAGTGATTTGGTAGTTATAAATTGCTCTGGGCCCATGGCAAGAACTGCAGAGAAACTGGTTTTCAGAAATGAGGCAAAATCTGCTTTAATAGGAAGAACTTCCAGATGATCAGTAAGTGAAATAATTATTTACTTCCCAAAGAAACAGGAAGATTAAATAAAATCCTGAAGTGCTTTATTTTCAGTAATGGAAAATAAAGCAAAGTGAGAGTTATTAATCTGAGACATGTAGGATTAAAACAAATTTGGGAAGACAAAAGGAAGAAACACAGAGATAGCTATAGTTTGGTTAAAACAGCAGAGCTCATGTTACTCATCATATGCCCTGAGCTGAGTTCAGCAATAAACCAGGGGCTTGGTTTGAGAAAGAAGAACCTTTTCCCTTGCTAACTCAGGTGTGTTCATAAAGAGGAAATTATGTTTGCCTTGGGAATGACGTATTTCTGGTGTGTTCACTAAATTATTTTAGGTTGCCAATTGAAGTGCTGTGGATCACACGGAAAGACTCATTACTTGACCGGTAAAAAGGATGTGAAAAGATCCATAACGGATTGAAGTCACCTTCCCCCCAGTTTCCACTTAAGCAACACTTTAAAGTAGGTCAGAGCATTAATTAATTTTTGTATGAAATCCTTCCTTAGTCCATCCAGCCTCCCATTGGCTAGTTAATTAAAATCAGCACCATTATTTGGCTGCTACTTTGCAACAAGAAAAAGAAAAAGCTAGTAATTATCCACTGGGGGAATAAACTAATTAGGTTACTATGTGTTAATGCTCAGCAGCTCTCTTGTAGCTGGAAGCCAGAGTCCTTTCTGTCCTGCCTGGGTTTCTGGAAGGTAACTGGGTCACAGGAACATGTGCCTTGGCTTCAGCCTTTGCTGTACTTCCGCTTGACCAATCTTTGTTGAAGATAATCTCCTTAAAATAGAGGCTGTTTCTTCCTGTGTTCTTGCTGGAAACCGGCTCCCTGAGCACCTCACAAGGACCTTGGAAAAGTTTGACTCCTTACTGGCAATGAGCAGGGCTTCCTACTCACAGAGCAGCCTCCAGAAAGCCAGGCAGGATTTCTCACGAGGCTTTGCTGGCCACCCACTGCAGGTTCCTGCACAGGTGTGCCCCAGATCCCTGTCACTCACATCAAGGTAACACCCATCACATCTTGCCAGTGTGGAGTTGGAAACTTCTGTGCAGCAATATTCAGGCAAGAATCTGATTCCTGTTTTGGGATAGGTTTGTGCCACTCAACTGGCAAAAAAGTGCTGATGCTCACTTAGTCCTTTAAAAGAGAATCCAAAACAAATAAAATGTCACTTATATCCTGACTGGTGAATTCATACTATGAAAATGCAATTTCATGCTTTGGATGTATGTGGAAGAGCTGAAGAGCTCAAACAAGATAATTGCCAAGGGAGTAAAATCAGAGAGACCATGGCAAGCAGATAGGTTGAACTAGGGATTTAAAGGACAGAGGTTCTTCCCTAGCTGGCCACCAGAATAGTTTCCCTGCAACTGAAGGAACTTTCCTGTGTTGCACCAGAAAACTCCCGGTGCTTGAAGCCATGCATTTTGTGCTGACAATACACTTAGTCCCAAAACCAAGCACCATTTTGTCAGTTATTCACATTACACCAGCAGTATCCATAGGGATATGCCTTTGTGCAGCACCTCTGAGAGTGAGTGCCACAAACTTGCAAGCAAATCCTATATTTTTGTCTTTGCAAAACCTTTCCCACTGACAACTGAATCCCTAATGCCAACATTCTTTCATCTTCCTCTGTAGGGAAAATTGTTGGCAGCTTTTCTCAAGCTAGCCTTCATACCCTTCATACCTTCCTTTGCTATCTCTATCCAAGATACTGCTGCTGTTAGAAGTGCTGAATACGGTGCAGTATTTTGTCTGGGAAAATAATAATGTCTATTCTTTGCAATGTGAGTAGGATTAAATACAAATGAGACTCCTTCCAGACCTTCAGCCCTCATGAACTCTTCACCTGTCTTCCAATTTTAAGACATTATATTCCAGATTTTATCTGCCTCTATCTAGAGTTTATCTGCAGTTTGTGCAAGATGTAATCATACTGTGAGATAACGAAGACACAATGATTACATACTTCAGAAGGAAAAAATACGGTTGTAAAACACTGATTTATGCTAGAATTTGTTCTCCTAACACAATAGTTGAAAGGCAATGTGTGATGTAAACAATGACAATTGCTTCCTCTTGCCTTTTGAATACTGGCAAATGCAGTAAAAGAGGTTTTCTCCTGCTCATAAAGTACTGCATAGTAGTTTGCTGTTCATAAAGCAGCTTTTCACACGGAAATATAAAGCAGCCTGATATCAGAAAATAGAGTCAAGATCTCAAATCTTCTGAATTTGAAGGGTTACACATTTTTATTGGCCTTGTAGGCTTTGCTGACCTGTGATGAGAACTGGCTCTTTCCTTTCCCTCACACCAGTCTCTACAATGTTCCCAACCCTTACCTTCCTTTAAAGAGGCATTCAGCGGAGAAGTCACTAAATCATTGATGGATACAGACGCTGGATCAGGCTTCTAGCAAGTAAAAAATCACTTACTGATTTGGGGACAGCTGAATGGAGTGTAGGGGACTTATGGACACGATTTCCAGATAATAATTTATTCCCATGAATAATCCTCCATTGTGCAAACAGTCCCACTGAACACAAGGATTACAGTACAATTAAGGGCAGGAGGATGAAACCCTGAGATAAGACACAGAGTAAACAAAGTATGACATTACAGCTATTAATTAATGTGTACTAATAGGGAGATAATGAAGTCAGGATGGCCGTGAGTCACGAAGCTTCACTGCTTCCGGAGCTTATCAGCAAAACTGTTCTCAGTGCAAAGCCAGAGTGCCATTTTTAAATATAGCTACTGTCCATAAGCTGAGGCTGTGACCTATCTGTGACTGGGCAGCTGGAGGTAACAATGTCACCAGGGCCTGAAGTTTCAGCAGGAGCTCAGTGTTTTCTGTTCAAGTCACTCTCCCTGCTATCCTCTCAGCTAGTGATAATTTGGCTTTATTTTTTTAACATGCTTAATTTCTTTTGCCCAGCACCCTGAGAAAAGTCAAGGTTTACTTATCTAGGCAGTGTGTTTATATTTTCCTACTTTCCAGTACATTATGAATCCATACAATGGTTTTGGACTATACTGACAAGGAGGCAAGGCCATGGGAAAATTCACCATAAGGCTGCCCCGTGTCATTTGCAAGCCAGATTTCCAGCATCTGAAGGGATGCAGGATCTGCTGGCTATCTTTATTCCTATTTTCATTCTACTGTATTACAGTATCTGTTCTATTGTGCCACTTTTCTTGGGGTTTTCTTACTGAGTCTGGAAAAGCCATGCACCCTCTTGCCCACTTACCCTCCCAGGGGTGCAGAGCAGGAGCTTGGTCACATAGGGCAGAAGGTGCACAAGGCAGGACAGGAGAGGTAGAGCTCATGTGCCACTTCTGAGGGAAAACCTGCTGCACAAAAATAGTCTTTAAACACACAGGTGGGAAAGAGATGCTGACAAAATCTTTTCTACTCCAGTATCTGTAATATTTAATTTTAAAACATTTTGTGAAAGGTGCTGCAACTCAGTTAATAAATATAAAACTATCTCTGAGTGGTGCAGGTGTTTTATGCAAGTGCATCAGTTGGAAAAACAAGATACCTTTGTTTTGTTTCTACAGTAGTTTGAAAAATACTTCCCTTGTTGAAACAAAAAAGATGTTCTGAATACTTATTTTTGTAGAAACATCTGCTGTGTGGGAAATTATTTGACCAAAAAAAATCATACCTCTTTATTTATATTAGAGAATTCTAAAAGCCTGGAGCATGTTGCAAAACAAAGCAAAGAGAAATAAACAGGAAATAAGTAACTGAGTAGTCACAACATTTTAAGGTCAGCTCCCCTTGCTTTGGATTCAAGTTGTACTCTTTCCCAATGTGTATTTTTTTCAAGGAATTTTCTCTGTCTCTCTTTGGATTTTTTTGTGACTCCTTTTCCTTTCCTGCTTTAATTGAATGATTCTTTTTGGCCCTCTAGAGGGTTTGAAAACAAATAAACTTTATTTTTTACTTCACACTGGGTGTGATAAATCCTATGAACAAGTCACAAACTGCACTTCAGAATATGTCAAAATCTGGTTTTGACATTTACTGTCTTTTCAACTACTAAGATTTGATTCAGCCTGATCTTTGGTGTAGTTTAGGATCCTTTGCAGAAGATCTGTTGGATAAAGGAATTGGAAAGCTCACCTAACAGTTTGTTGAGGTGAGGCAGTCTCCTGTCTCAGAATCAGCCTGCTCCATTCAAAATCCTCCCAGTAATTCCATCCTGAGATTTTGCAGGTACCTCATCCACTCATTCCTTAGCAGAATACTCATTTCAATCAGCCTCTAAGAATCCCCACAGATTTTGGCTGCATGCACACAGTCCTGAGATCTGCTGAAAAAGAGGTTTCTGCTCTTGGATTCTCAGTATTCGTTAATCTGAAAGACCTTATTGTGGCCTTTCTACACTTAAAGGAGGCTTGTAAGAAACAAGGAGAGAGATCTTTTCCCAGGGTCTGTAATAACAGGGCACAGGGTAATGGTTTTAAAGTGAAGGAGGGTAGGTTTAGATTGGACATCAAGAATTAGTGAGGCACTGAAGCAAGCAGCCCAGAGAAGTTGTGGCTTTGAGTTCAAAGCCAAATTGGATGGAGCTCTGAGAACCCTGATCTAGTGCAAGGTGCCCCTGTCCACAGTAGGATGAGATGGTCTTCAAAGGCTCTTTCCAACACAAACCACGCTGTGATTCTGTGTTCTTTAAAGCTTCCTTCCGTCCCAAACCATTCTGTGATTCTAGTTCCAGTGAACAAGGGTGTATGTTTAGTCTTCAAAAAAAAGTCTTTTGAGCTTCTTATTATCCTTTGACATGACTTATGTTCAGAGCCTGCAGGATACTGCAACTCTGGTTTAATCATGTTAAAAACTGGCTCAGCTCTTCAGGGCTATAACTATTTGTGGATCAATACTTTGAATGAAAACAGCAGAAAAAATTACAGCTGCATCTTGATCTAGAAGAGAACAGGAAAACACCACAGGCATGCCATTAACACTGAGATCATCTCTGCGCTCTCATTTTACTCCTCAATGCTACCCATTCATCTGTACTTTGGAAATTTGACAGTTTTTAATAGTGCCTAATTGGCCATAATTCAGTACTATCATAATTTAAAGGCAAATGCTACTTCACCTTGGGAGTAGGAGGGTGTTGTTTCTTGAGCAGCCTCCCTGTAACACAGACTGAGCCCAAGGCAATTGCTGACAAAATTGGTGAGTGCCTCAGATCACCTCCCTGTAAATCAGAGAATTGCAAGGTGCAACAAAAAGACACTTTCTGCCACCTCAAAACTGTGCCCCCTTTCCTGCCGGTAGCTCTCCCAGGGAACCTGGTGATTCTGTGGGGTGCTGGTCTGGGTGCAGGGTGACCAGTCAGTGTAGGACTGCAGCACTGCTTTTCCTCACTGGGAACCTTCCCCATGGACTCTTTTAATCACTATTTCACCTGGCTCCTCAGCAGGGTCAGGTCCCTGGAGGAAGAGCTGGAATACAGCACAGAGGTTTCGCCCTTCTGCAGTTTTTCCAGCAAAAAGCGGTTTGCCTGGATTGTGAGCAGCAGCTGAGCTCTGCAGCTGCAATCTCACTGGCAGAGCTGCCAGCAGCAGCAGGACAGAGGCTCACACATTTCAGTTTATCAGTCATTTATCTGTCTGGGGCCTGTCTGTGCTTTATCTGTGCTGCCCATGCACACAGGCTTGGGACCAGGCCAGTACTCCAGCATACTTGGATGTTTTTTGCTCCCATGGCTGAGAGCAGCTGGGCAGGATTTTCAGTGCTTTTCTGTGGAGTTATTTTTTTCTACATAAAAGGGTGTTCACATCAACCAACAGGCTGGCTTTGAGTCCTCACTACCTCACAGCAGTTACAGCCTAGACTTTGCAGCTCTTATTTTGCTGCCTTTGGTCCTGGCACCTTTTTTTTTTTTTTGTGAGAATATTCATCCAAAAGTCCAATAGCTTTTGCAGTGTTTCAAGGGTTTATCTATACTTGTCTGTGGTGAACCTGATAAACCAGTTTTTGCTGTCACACAAATGCTACACATTGTTCATCTGTACAATGTGCCTTTTGCCAGTGATCTTGCATTTTCATAGTGCTTGCTCCTGACTTTTAAAGTTTTGACTAAAAGGTAAATGGCAAACTTGTGAACAGTTTCACATGGAAAACTGTCAGAGTCAGCAAAGGATGTTGTCATCTTTAAAATGACATATAGCCATATCTATCCTCAGAAGCTTGAAAATGAGAGTTCTTTCTTCTTCCCAGCAAGGAGAATAAGAGTCAGAATTACTCAAAAAGCTTTCTTGATTTATATCTTATTAATTCTATTAAATCTTTTTTTGAAAGAATTATTGTTTTGATATTTTCAATGCTGTGGGCAGAATGTTTTGTTTACAAGCGTTACTGGCTGAGCACAACTGAGTTAAGAATACAGTAAACATAAAGTAGGTGACATATTCTCACAGTTCCCCTCAGAAATCCACTTTGAAGTGGCTCACCCTCTGTTTTAAACATCAAGTGATAAATCTGCTCGAGCACTTTGTCCCAACAGTTCCCTAAAAACTAAGGACAACTCAGCTTCTACCTGTTGATGTCCCCACTTAAACCAAGACAGCTCCAACATCCATCCAACATGAATTTGAATTGTTTCAGCCCACTGACTCAACACAAAACTAACCCTTTTAAAAACCAACCAACCTGCAGCAAAACAAAACCCAAAGCAAAGCTCCCCACTTTCTGACAAAGAGCTGTCCTAGTCCAGTGAAAGGTTAGACAAGAGCCAGAGAAAGTACAAAGGGCAGGCAGGAGTACAGGAGCAGGTGTAGCAGAGCCAAAAGGCGGCAGCCAGATGTTAGGCTGGCTTAAGGCAGAGATACCCTCAGCTTCTCCTCAGGCATGACCTTTGTTCCCAAGAAATACTCTGTCTCTGTGCTATGGCATTTCCAGGAACAGCAGTGAAGTAAACCTTGGGTATTGCCATCCCAAACATGGGAATTGATACCTAGTTAATAACCATAAAAAGGAAGATGATATTTCAGTCTACTTTAAAAGACTTTCATGTCAATAATTGAAACTTAAAACACATTTCCCTGTCATTAGGAGTATGTGTGGCAGATGGAGGAGAAATGCAAGTGAAGGAGGACAGGAAAAGCTAACATTTTCCCCAGATTAGATTTGTCCCATTCACTTTCTCCATATTGATACATTTAGTAGAGGCACACTTCAAGAAATGTTGAGTCTGGAAGTACAGAGACCCAACAGACAATAAGCACCAAATTTCAGGCCCTGCTGGGTCCTTTGGTGTTCCCACAGGTCACTGAGAACATAATTTTCCTTCTCCCCTGACAAACACTGGGCACCACCACACCACAACCCCACACTGCAGCTACTCCTTACCTGCAGATTTCAAAGGAAGCACTTGCATCACGACTGCTGTTATCTGGCAGAGCATAAAGTTCAGCCTCACGTTTCATTTAAAACACAAACATGACCTTTGAAATGGGATTTTAAATGACAGCAGAGTCAAACTTTCCTGCTGTCATGGGAAGCTTTGTCTCTCCTTATCTTAAGGTGTTCCTCCCTGTTCTTGAGACTAAGCAAACAAACAAACATTATCTGTGTCATATTCCACAACTGTTCTTCATTTTCTGACCATTTCCATTGGCTCTTACACAGGAACAGGAGTACTGCTGGGAAAACTAGCATAGGAATACAGTTCCAGAGATAACAAGATGGAGATAGTAACAGTTTAAATGTGGTGCTGTGGTTGTGTGGTACTTGAGCCCTTCAAGTGTTCCAAAACAAACCCACCACCACCAAAACAAACCAAACAAAAAAGCCCCAAAATCAAACAAAAAAATTTCATGAAACCAAAACCCTCCCAAATTATGTTTCATTTCAGAAACTATATACCAGCTCAGATCAAGAAGTAAATCATGCTGACACGCTCAAGACTAAATCATAACAAATCTCATTTCAAATCAAAATTTAATGCCTGCAATATTCTATTGGAACTTGGGGTTTTGTTTTTAAAACTTTGTTGTAACATTGTCTATCACCAATGCCAGATTATACATAATAATTAACAGTGTTTGAAAGTGACTGAATTTTTGACAGGAGGAAGTGAAACTCTTATTTTTTCTGTTATAAATTTGATTATTAACAGCAGCCAAAAGAGGGTTTCATTTTTTATATTTATGATACTTTATACTTGTTACTTTGTCACTTTATATTTAGTAATGATTTCATTACCCACCTTGAAAAGCTCTAAAGAATATGACCAAAGCATTAATTCTCACTGAAGAATGTCTTAACTTTCCCTTCCACATAAAAATTGGGACTGGGAAGATAAGAGGGAGGGCAGAGAAGAAAAATCAAAATTGGGGAAAACACCCCTACACAACCCCTAAATCAATGTCCCAGTCAGAGAATGGTTTTGGCCATGAGCCCTTCCAGGGACAGGGCATCCAGAGCTTTCCCCAGCATCCAGTGTCTTGTTAACCTCCAGGTAAAGAATTCCCTCCTAACATTTTGTCTAAATCTCCCCTCTTTCACTTTCAAACCATTCCAGCATCACTAAATGTCCTTGTAAAAAAATCCCTCCCAGCTACCTTTGTAGCCTCTTTAGAGGCTCTGAAGTCTGTAAAGGACTGAAAGAGATTCCCAACTCCTCTTGGAACCTTCTTTACTCCAGGTTGAGTAACTCCAGCTCTCTCATCCTGTCTCCATAGCAGAGGTGCTCCAGCCTTCTGAGCACCTTCATGGCCTTCTCTGGATTTGTTCCAACTGTAACTTCTCCCTTCTGAGCTGGACACAGCACTGGAGGTGGGGTCTCACCAGAGCAGAGTGGCAGAGTCACCTCCCTTGGCCTGCTGGCCACCCTGCTTTTGATAACAAACTGCTCACTCATCCACAGAGAAAAATACATTATTCTGTACTACAGCAAACATTAAAAATGCCATTGCAGAATGGTCAATTTTTCTAATAATCCTTTCTCATCAGTGAAACTGAGAGGCTCTTGCCATTCTGACAGCATGGCTCTTTCTTGCTATTTTTCACATCCCTTGGCATCACTTTTCTTTAGTGCCCATAAACCATCCAGATATCACATTAGGAAGTGATACAGCAATATTGTCAGTGCCAGAGAAAAGGTCAGAAGTGTATTTTCAATTATAAGCGATTCTACAAAAGATCAAAGAACATCAATTTGACACTGCTTGCCTAATGCTGTGCCTTCATTTGCAGAGTTTTATCAGCTATTTTTATTCTCAATTACCCACCAGACCCAGAACAACTGCAGAAAAATCAAGTGCTGTAAAATATGCAGTGAAATTCATCTCAATATTCAGCTGTCATCAGCACTGGTGTCACTAAAACCAGAACACTGGAACTCAATGCATGATGTGAAGAGGAAGCACAGCTGTAATTTGATGTTCACAATCTTTATAGCTACTTGTTGTATCAATGAAGCTTGATTATAGGTTGAATTTATAATTCTGGCAGCTGAAAAATATATGACATCGGCTACAGAAACAGATATCAAACCTTGAAGGCATTGCTTAAAGCCTTTTTAGTATAGGTTTGCCAGTGTATTGCAAACATCAGCCTCAACCACTTATTTCCTGCACTTGGGCAAGTATTGGTCTCATTAATTATAAAAATCATTGCAGTCCCATTGGGCTTCACATCTCAGCCAGTCCAGCCTCAAGGCTTCTTTGATATTCCACCTACAGCACACAACACTCCCAAGCAACTTCATTCCAAATTGGCATGGCAGGGAGCAAAACACAGAGGGCAGATTCCCCACGAACTTTCTGCCTCTTCTTTTGGGTCTTTCAATCCTGCTCAGGGACTTCAGCACTACAGTGTCACTGCCAGAACAAAGAAAGAACATTTTACCCTCTGGTTAAGTATTAGCAATTCTCATTCAGCTTGTTAATTTTTATTGAATAAGAAAAACATGTTTTCCAACAGGTACACACATGGTTTAAATAGAGTTTGTCTTGCCCACTGGAAACAGATCTTGTAACCTTGTCTTTCTGGATCTCTTTGGGACTTCTGCAAACAGCACCTCTATTCAGTGCAAGTTTTATAACATAAAGCCCCAATTCCCTTGTCTTGTTTTTTCTGTCTTTTTTTTCTGTGTAAAAGGAGATCAGGTCATCAACCTTAAGTTTTTGGGCAGACATTTAAGAAGAGTGCTATAAACTGATCCATGTGCTCTAATTACTGCACAATTTTGTATCCTCTTAAAGAATAGCTGAGACTTGTCTGCTGCATCATGGCAAAGTCTGAGCTTATCTGACCCAACCATATTTAAGTAACTCCTCAGGGAGGAAAAAAAAGTGCGCTGGGAAGCTTAATTACATGTAGACTTTGCTTCAGGTTAAGTAAGTCAACATGAAACAGCATTTTCCATCCCACCCTCTTCCTACTTGCTCCATACTGATGTACATCTTTAATAAAATGAACACATGAGTATTCCTTGAATCCATTTAGGGCCTAAATTGTAATTTTTAGCTACAGTGAATTATGGAAGGAAATGCAATATCAGTTTGACAAAATAAAGCCCCCTCCCTTTTTTCTTTTAAATTAACACCAGGGCTGACTATATTTCTAGTTTTTGACAAAAAAAAAATTAATGGTACAATTTTATAATATACCTGGCATGACATCAAATTTTTGATAAGTTTAACACATCAAACCATGTTTGAAAGTGTTCAGTTCTATCAATGCTTTACAACAAATTCCTTGAACTAATAAATCCTAAAAACAGGGAAGAGAAAATAAATAGACAATTGTTTTTCTAAATACTGTTTTCTCTAAAGTTTCTTTATTCTCTTTCTTCACTCAGTAGAAAACACACCTGGAGAAGTGATGGCTCCTAATGTTTTCCTAAATACCAAGGGTTTGTTACTAGAATAGTTCATGTCTGTGTTTAACAAGGGAATCACTTTCCACCAACCCTCCCCTTCTCCTTATCCAGAGGAATTCCTATTATCTTTTTCACTTAAAAATGAGCTTTCACCTATAATTTCCTTTTATTGCATGTTTCCCCCTACCTTTCTTTCCTTGAAGCTTGCAACACTAACACAGAGACCTCAGCAGTTTAGATGCATTACACACTTTCCAGATATACACCATCAGACACTAACATTTGTTTTGCCTACAACATCCGGTGAAATGTCACAAATTACCGATAAACACAATTAGACCTGCAGGGCATGAATAAATGGAAGATAGTCCTCTGTTTGAATGGCAGACTGAGGGGCAACATAGAGCACCATTCCTATAACAGCACTAACCCCCAACACAGGACAGGACAGAGTGAAATTATAACAACTTCACAGCTCAGCTACAAAACCGAGCATAACAAAAACACAGAGAAAAACAGTTTCTCTTTATCTGCTAATATGTTGTTGGGTGAGTTCCTGCGGGCCACCCCTATTGCCATAAAATCAGCTCTGGGAAGGCCACGATGTTGGGGTCCCAAACGCAGCAATACTTTGTAGCGTAGCAGGGTCTTCACACACAACATCTGCCCTAAAACAAATGTAAAAACATTCTATTAAGTCTTTAGTACCGCAGACTTATAGCCAGCTTAAACCATAGTAAAGGTTAAGGAAGCAGAGCTCCCCATACTTAGGGCAACCCTCACAGTCCCAGGCTGCGTAAGGAGGACACGGACCGATGCGGGGTGACCTCAGAGTGTGTGGGTGGCAGCAGAAACCTGACTCACCCCAGTCGAGCCTCCATCCACCCCTCACCACGGCCATCCCCAGCCCCCTGACCCATACGGGACCGCGCTCCCTCAGCGCCGAGGCTTTCAAGGGAAGGGCGCGTGCCCCTCCCGCCCTGCCCGCCCTCCCTGATTGGCTGCGGCGGGAGGGGCGGGGCCGCGGCGTGGGGCGTTACCGGGAGGGTCACGTGGGCGGCGCCTCCCGGTGCGCTCGGGGGCAGCTGGATCCGGGTGCCGGGCACGCCGCCCCCACCCCTGCTCCCCGCGCTGACAGCGGCCCCGGGCACGCCAGGAGAGCCCGGGCAGCGCCGCTCGCAGCCCCGCACCAAGGCTAGGCAGTCGGCTGTAGCACTCGGCCAGGTCAGTACACGCCGCCGGCCGAGGGGGCGCGGGACCGGTGGGAGTGTGGTGAGGGTGTGTGGTGGCGGTGGCGAGGGGCGGTCGAGGCGCGCTCCTGAGGAAGTCTTGGAGGCTGGGGGAGGTCGGGTCGCGCTGCGGTGTGGGGAGAGCGCCGGGGGAGTGGCGCGGCGTTCTCTGAGGGAAGTATCGGGGCAATGGCGCGGGGAAGCGCTGGTGCTTGGCCCCCGGGAGAGGTGGGTAGGGCCGAGCTCCCCCACCGTGTGCTGTGCCCTAAGCCGCCTCCGGAGCCCCGGTGCCCCTCAGAGCCCCCTGCGCCTGCCCCCGCTGCCTGCACTCCCCACGCCAGCTCAGCCCAGCGGCGGCCAGCCCGCCCTCTGCCGCCAGCCCGCCCTCTGCCGCCGGCCCGCCCTCCTTCCCCGCCGCTGTCGAGGAACGGCCCCGGCCCTTCCCGCGCTCCCATTGGCCGCGGCGGGGTGGGCGGGGCCGCCGCCGGGGTCACGTGTTGGCGGGGGGCAGCTGGAACCGGTTGGGGCCGCGCCACCCCCTCCCCACCCCGTCAGGCGGCCCGGGGCGGGGAGCCGGGGCTGAGCCTCGCACAAACCGAGTGGGGGTCGGGAGAGCTGCTGCGCTGCGCTGGGTCAGTCGGCGCCGCGGGCCCCGTGTCGCGGTGGGGCTGCGCGGTGGCGGAGGGGATGGGCGGTGCGCCTGAGCGGGGTCTGTGCGGAGGGGGCGCTGAGGGAGCGGGGCCGCGCTGCCCGCAGCACCGCGGGGCCGGTGTCCTGTCTGAGAGGACGCGGGGGAGGAGCGCGGCGCCCGAGGAGTGGGACGTCACCGTCCGGTTCCGTGAGGGGCGGGAGGAGCGCGGCTCCTCGCCCCCGGCAGCGGCCGTGGTGCTGGCGGGGCTGCGGGCCCATGGCGCTCCGGGCCGGGCCCCGCTGTCCCCCGGAGCGTGTGGGTGCTCTGCGGGCCGGGGGGCGCGGGCCGGCTGCTCTGTTTGTTTACATCGCAGCCTAAAGCGCTGGCCCGGGGCGGTCCCGCGGCTGCGGCATTATGCAAGGAGCCGGGGCGGGCCCGGGACGTGGCGCGCCGCCTTCCCGGCCGGGCTCCCGCTGCGGGCGGTGCCGTGCGGGCCGCGGGAGCGCTCGGGCCGTACCCGGCCGGGTGCGAGGGGCGGCGGGCCGGGAGCGCTGCGGCTCTGCCGGGCGGGGGGAGGTGCGCCCTGCGCTGTTCTTTGTCTCGGCTCTGCACTGAGGGAACACAGCGATGATGCTACCGGCGCATGGTTTGATGTTATTGGTCGCACAGGCGCTAGTGAGGCAGCTCTAGATTCAGCTTTAAAAGTTAATCTGTTACCTGCACCCTGACCAGGCGCAGATTCCTTTTTCCATTTTTCTCTTTTTCTTTTTAAGTTGCTAGTTTGTCGTGTTAGTATTAGCGTTTTAATTTATCAGAGCACACAATGTTAGATGGAGGTTGGCCTTCAGCACGTTTTAAATATTAAAGGTAGGGTGAAATAGTTGATAAGTAGAATTATTTTTATCATAAATATTTATAGTCTAACACTACTTCCTGTAAATAGCTATATAAGAGATTAAAAATTGGAGATTGCATTGGTCTTAAATAGACACAGGTAGCCTAAGCTGCCACGTAATTGATCTTTCAGTAGAGCACGTAGCTCCTCAGCAGAATGGTTCCAGGCTTTGGAAACCCGTTAAAAAAGTGATTTGTTGAGTGCTGTGGGGAGCATTATACATGTAATTTATCCAAGTCATTCCTAAATGAGGAATGTTAGTGTGATCACAGAGAGCTAATTTACTCCCTGCCTAAGATCTTGTCAGTCGTATGTTAATGATAAACAACACTTCAGAAAAGAGGAATCGGACTGACGCTGCCCTCTTTCACTTACAAACGTGCCCAGCTGTTTCCTGTCTGTTTCAGGAAGTTTGCAAAACTGCTGTGGCATAGCTGAGGTGGAAGAATCTGTCACAGGGACAGGTATTTGCCAAATGCTGAAAACAATTAACTTGTTGTTACTTAAAGCACTTAAAGCAGATAACATTGTGGGTGAATAGAGAAGGGTCTGGTGTTTCATTACCGGGGCTGACGTGGCTCCACACATGGGGACCTAAATTGATACTGAGCATACAATCCTCAAGATATTTTTCTCATTTGCTGTGTATTAATTTCATCAATGCTGTAATTCCAGAGGTATTGCTTGTGTTTTGCTGCTTTCTAAATGCCAGCATAAGCCTGTTGGTAAAATTTCAGCTTTTGGATCTGAGCAGCATGTCCAGGTCTGTGCAAATTTGTTTGCTGTCACTGCAATGCAGGAGGAGAGACCTACTGACTTTCTGGTCATCCTTGCTCCTGCAGCCAACGTGCAGCAGGGGTGGAAAGGAGGGGGCAGGAAGAAGCCACTCGGTTTTTTTGTTGAATATGAAGGAACTGATGATGTAATGCTGCTTCTAAAAATTCTCTCCCAGTTGTTAGAGGGAATGCCCTGACAAATATATCATCTGACGCTGTTCTAAAACCCAGGTGTCGTCAACTACTCTTACATAATTTTCTTGCATGTGTAATTTGTTGCTTTGGATGTATTCTGTAATATCTGATACCTCATTAGGACCAACCACAAGCAAGAAAATCTGTTCATCATACCATGAGGTTAACCAGATGTGACTTGTTATCTTTGGAATATCACAGTCTGTGTCTTAGGTTTGCATCTCTTTGTTCAGCACAGCAGCAGATCTGATGCTTAGTGGATTTTCTATTGGTGTGTGTAGCACAGCTTTTAAGAAGGTAAAATCTGTGCACAGTTACTTTTCCAGAAGTGCTGGGCTGTGTTCAAATTCGTGGTTTGTGAGGGAGGTGCAAGGTCAGCCCCAGTGCTGCCAGTGTGTCCTCCCAGCTGTCAAATGACTTGGCTGGGACTGTGACACCTTTGCCCTGCTTCAGCAGGGAGTTGGACTCTCCTTGGTGTTGATACATCTCATGTGTCTCTTAAGGTGGAAAATGTCAGCTCAAAATGACAAAAGTAAAAGCAAAAATGCTCCAGCCTACTAGTCCTGGCCAATTTTATCTTTCTGTGCAGAAAATGGAGAGCTATTTTGACATAATGGAGCACGTTTGCTTTTTGGATTGTGCGCTTTCAGGACTGTACACCAGGAGCTGTGACGAAATGTGTGCTAGCATTATGAAAGAGCCTGTTTGTGTACAGAAGGTGCTGGTGGGTTGATCTTGGCTGCATGCCAGCTGCCCACCAAGCAGCTCTGTCATTGCTCTCCTCAGGGGGAGAAAGGTGGATAAAGCCTCAGGAGTCAAGGTAGAGACAGTTTATTAAGGCAAAATAATTTATGCAGAAGCAGGGGGAAACAGAAGATTTTATTGTCTACTTCCCCGTTAAGGAAGCAGTACTCTAGAATGTCTTAAATAACAAATGCCCTCCTTTCTTTTTTTTTTAAAATTATCTGTTGATCACTGAGCACATGTCATATGATAAGGAATGTTCTTGGGGTGAGTTTGGGTCACCTGCCCTGGCTGTGTCTCCTCCTGGTGATAGTGAGGAATGTTGGAGAGACAGCGCTGGTGCTGTGTGAGCACAGCCGGAACCAGCTCTGCTCTGCTGTGTTATCGACACCTTTCTAGCTGCCAGTACAAAGCACAGCACTTGTGAGGGCTGTTGCAGGGAAAATTAACTCCATCTCAGCCAGACCCAGCACAATGGCCTTCATTTTTCTGCACCTAACTGAGCAAATTCAGCAACAGAGCAGGTTGGAGTAATATTACACTGAAAATCAGATGTTTGAAAGTACTAAAATGCATTCCAGGAATTTCGTGGCACCTGGATACTTAGTTGTCTAATTACCTTTGAAAAATCCCATTAAAAAAAAAAATTCACGAATGTATTAGCTTAAAAACAAAGAACCAACCCGTTAAAAGGATACTTTGTAAGCTGTATTTTTCCATCTCGTTGGAAAAACCTCTGCTATGTATTATCCTGTTGTTTTTAAACAGGATGTTACCCAAGAGAGTTTTGGGTTGATGGCTTTGCATCAGAAATTTTTACTATTAGTTTATTAGGCAGAGATTTGTGGCTTTTTGTGGGGAGAGAAGGGGAGAAATGTGACACTTTGTCTGATACTTTCTGGCTTTCTTACCAGCATGTTGCCAAATTCTGATTATCCTTAATGGATATGCTAAATGTAACCAGCCATTCTGCAGCCCTTACAGTCAACTTAGAGTTGATAAAATCAGCTTTTCATTCACATCTGTTAGGGTAGTAGCTTGAAGTGTTCCCTGCCTAATTTTGAAAGCCTTCTGTCCAGGCAGCTAAATTCAAGGCTTTCAGACTTGTAAGTCTCCACAGTTTAAAAAAATTCCTGTACCTCAAAGCCTTGAAACCCATTCAAGTTGCTATTAAAAATATCAGTCTGTTGAGCAGAGAGCGGGTAACCTGACTTCATGGCTGCTATGAATTTCTATGACTGGAATTTGTTTGTTTGGTGTTTGTCAGGCTGTTATATTCCAGGATTGCCCCAGATTACCTGGTGTGTGTTTCGCTAATCCTGAAAAAACATAAAAGATATGGTACAGCAAGTAACCAGCACCTCTTAAATCATATTGGAAAGGTTAGGGAAGTTAGAGGTGGGGCAGAATAATCCACTAAAGCTGAAGGCTTGTGAAGGGTTTTAATGTATCACCAGAAGCCAGAAGGTTCAATGAACTTCAGGATTTGAATTAATAAATTAAGTCCCTGTCCTGGTGTATTTTTAATTACAACCAAAAAATATTTTGGTCTTCCCCATCCACGATGACCTTTATTATTACATCATTTTTAGAGGAAATCTGTGACACTTTAATGGTTGATTATGTTCTGTCATCTTTTCTTTCTTACCTGCATTTTTTGTGTTTCTATCAAAGAAATTCTCTTTTAGCATCAGGGAGGGCAGAGTTTGGATTTCGCATTCTTTTCTTCCCATTAGTGTTTCATATTGATTTTTTTTTTTAAGTGAAATGCTGGTGCGTGTCTACCTGTGTGATAAGTCTTTCCCATGAGGAAAACTGAGATTCAAGTGTTCCCTGCTTTTTTTTGCATGTGGTTGTAGTCTAAAAGCTGACCAAAGAGAGGGAGGAAGTCTAATGTAGGAGGAGGAGCAATTGTTTGCGCCCAGGTTAGCGTCTGAATGCCTGGAGCTGCAGCAGATGTGAATTCAGCTCTGTTACTTTTGGCCTCAGAGGTTGTTTAAAAGGGGTTGTTGCACAAGGATTTCTAGTTTGTAAATCTGCTCAACTGATCTTGCTAATATTTGCTGATCAGGAGATGTTTATCATTTTTAATGTTACTGTTCTAATTTACTTCAGTTCCCTTAAGCAATTATGACATGACCCCCTCTGAGCTGAGGATTCTTTGCATCTAAAAACCATCATTACAGGAGTGGGGAGCAAAAGAGGATTTTGTTAATTCTTTGCCAGCTTCTTTGGCTAAGCAGGGCTGAAAATCTGAAGGAAGGAACATCACGTTTCAAAGATGCCTGACACTTGGAGGTCAGAGGATTTGACTGTTGAAGCTTGCCATTCCCCTTTGGGAATTAAATTATTATGTTTTTCAGGAACCATCAGTGAGTGACTAGACAGCTAAACTTAAGTTGGTTTTTTTTTTCCCTCCCCCAAAGTAAAATGTTTTTGTATCATGTCTTGAAAGCACAGACTACTTTTATAAGTGCATTATAATATACCACATAGGCTCGATTCCTTAACAAAAAGCAGGCTTGTTTTTTCCTTGCTGTGTGTTTGCGTTCAGTCCTCTGCTAGAAGATAACTTTTTTCAGAATGAGGGATGGTACTTTGACCCTAAATATAGGTGCAATACCTGTACCTGCAGTTCTGCTAGGAAAGAATGTGTCCTTGCTTGGTGAAGTGGAATTTTTCTTTTCTGCATATGCATCCCTTGGGTAGATTAAGTAGGTTTTGAGATAAAGTGCGTTTTGAGTAGAATTTTGGCAGTTTCGCAGAGTGAGTTTATCAAAATCTCCTTACAACTGGCTACTGCTAAATAGAAAAGTAAAATTATTTTACTAAGCAGTTTAGAAAAGCCCACACCTGTCTTGCAAGTTAGGTGTACAGAATTTTTGCAACATTGGCTAAAAGCTTTATAAACCTAGGAGGGTTTTGGATGATTCTCTAGGAATAGTTGGGTAGTTAGTTAAGTATGATGCATGCTGGCTTTTTGTGAAGTTTAAATATGATTTTTTTTTCCCCCTCACACAAGCCAAAGCATGTGTTTGCTTTGGGGAACTGAGTGGACACATCAGCTTTCACTTTCCTGCTTTGTAGACTTTTGCAAGGCGTTTTTTGCCTGCTTCATTTCCCCTTTGGCTCCTCTGCCCTTTCAGGTAGAGGCAGTCCAAGCAAGGCGTTTGGTGAGCACAGCCAAGCCCTGACTACTCAGTGTCATCATAAACGCACACTAGTCATTTATATTCTCTGCATTACACTGAGATTTTTTTTTTTGTCATTTTAGGCCGGTTTCGTGAGCCCAGTCTTGGTTTCAGCGCTGAAATGTGCTGTGCTTCTGTGTCTAAAAATAACTGCTAAAAACGAGTGCTAGAATGTGTCACTTAACATACACAGTAACTAGTGACACACACGTGAGAAAGTTCCTAAGGGTGTGCCCTTCATGGAATTCCTGTTTAGCAACTGTACTTGTTTCTAGCTTCAGTAGTCTGGGATTTTATAATTTGATGAATGATAAAATTTGTGAAAGACAAATGCAGAATTGGAATATGTGACTAGAAACCTTTATGTTTCTACTATTTTTTTTTCTCTCATTTTACTGCTGAAAAGTCATCTTCCTTGACGTGGAGAGGAAAATAAGGGAGGAGAGAAAGGAATATAAAGGCAGCTGTAGTTACAATAGGAACAGAGGAGGAGGGTTATAATTCAGAGGAGGAGAAGATCCAGAAGAAGCAGTTCAGAAGTTTCAGTACCTGCAATAGCATTGGAAATGCCCACAAAGAATGAGGTTTGATGATGAGCTTCTTTTCCCCCTCCTATTTGGTATCTATCTTTTGCTTTCAAGGCATGTTTTTGTGTCCTGTGCCCTTTGAAGGCAAGGGCTTCCCCTTTAGCAGTAGAGCTAATGAAAGGCAAGTTTTTCTTCAGTGTTGTTTGTTCTTCCTGATGTTGTTATTAAAGGATTGCTGACCAAGATTGTACTGAAATAAAATGCTGTTTGTCCCGTTCAAAAATAGCAGTAGTAACATTCTACTTCCTTGGTTAAAAAAAAACCTCAACAAACAAAGCACACACAGAGCAAAAAGCCCCCTACAGCAATGTAAAGAATTGGATTGATTGAAACCATTGCAAAATTTATTCTGCACATAAGTATTACGATTATTTTGTAGCCCATATCCAGATGGATATACTTAGGTGATGACATCTAGCAACATCCATATGTGGACTTTACTATGACTGCTGCTTTTGTAACTAATATAAAAGGATGTGATACATCAGTAGTGTTTCTGCTGTCGTGGTGAAAGTGCAGTTTTGCCAGTTTCTTTTCAGTCAGGGTGTCATGTATTGGAAGAGATAGAAGTTACTGTTTCAAGAGATCTAAAATTATGACCCAGTGCCCTGGAAATGGTCCTTAGAAGCAAAATCAGTCAAAAAAGAGAGTTTTGAAAAATCTCAGCTGAAGACTGATAATGTTGCAGAATACTGATACTTGCATGTGCTATTTGATTTAGTAGTCTTTTCCTTGTGCCAGTGTTGCAGCTGGATGCTGTTTTCTGGGCCTGCAGCTGCTTTTAAAGAGCTTTCTGCTTCTACTACTCACTCAAACAATAATATCACAAGTGGCTTGTTTCCGTGTAAGTGGTGGGATTTCTGTTTCCTCTTGTTTAGAACAGCAACAAATGTAGTGTTTGTTCCTCAAATTTTACTAATTTTTTCTTCCACTATAGGAGATTTCAGCTATTCCGAGACAGAAGTTCTGCAGAAATGACCTCTTGTCAAGTCACTTTTGAAGTATCAGGACTATTGGCAGCAGGTACTCAAATCGTGCTTTCTCCTTTTTGTATGGCTGCTGTAGGAGAAAACTTAATAGAGGAGTGTTCAAAGTCTCTCCTGTCTGTTTTCCTCAGACATAAACCAACATATTAGTTCAAATATGAGAATGATAAATCACTGTATAATATATTAAGATATTTCACCTTTGAATTTGAAAATGATAGTCGGGAGATAAATTTTACCTCTTTCTCCAAACAAAAATTTCGTAATGTGCTAGAGATTTTGATACTAGCTGAAATGGTTATGATTGGTTTAAAATCTTCTCTCTTTAGAATATTTTTATTCCATGGAGGCAAACATTTGTATTCAGAACCATGGTATTTAGGCACACATTGATATGTTTGTTCTGTTTTTTATTCTCTCTGCATCCCTGTTGAAAGTTCTCACAAGATGTGACTTCTGTCTGAAGTTACAGGCAGAAGGAATATACTACTTAATTCAGTATTCTGTCTGTGCTAAAAAAAAACGGTGCAAAATAACTCCTGTAATCCCAGTGAGGAACAGAGTATCACATCAGGTAGAACATGAAGATCTGGTGTGGATAAATTGTGCGTATTACATTGACCTTCATCTTCAGGAACTTGGAAGGAAGGAGTTGTGGTTTAACCACAGCTGGTAACTGAGGCCCATCCGTGTTCCTTCCCAGCTTCCTGTGTGCCCCCAGCCCCCTCTCTGGTGGCAGGAGAGCAGAAAAGCCTTGATGCCGTAAGCACTGCCCAGAAGTCATTGAAATATCCCCCTTTTTTCAGCACTGCTTCCAGGACAAATTCCAAACACAGCCCTTACTAGCTGTTATGAAGAAAATTAACTCTACCCCAGGCAAAAAGCAGCACAGAAGTTACACCAAAAAAGTAACTGATGGTTGCCTAAGAGAAGCAGGTGAATGTGGGAGCAGATTAGCAAAATTCCTGTGCCAGGAGATTACCAGACGGTGGAAGTGTCTCCTGGAGTTGACAGGGAAGAAAATGATAAAAACATTTTACAGGTTTTGACATCTGCCCTGTGTTAAACCTCTCCTGTGTTTCTCCCTCGTGTTTTGGGAACTGAAAACTGATACTTAATGTCGACATAAATCTGTTAGTAAGGAGTACAGTTTTTTATAGCATTCTGGAGAAAATTTTAGAGTAAATGGACCTTAGCTCAAGACTGGTGTAGGTGTACCATGGAGAACTGCAAGCTGTGCTCTCTCAGCTTACCCTGTTGCTTCCACAGCTGCAGTGGCACTGTCACTAACAAAACTGACTTTGGATGTGTAACTTCTTGTACTAATAATATCTGCAATGAAAAGTAGCATTAGTGAGAACTAAATCCTGCCTCAGTGGCTGTTCACAAAGGATTATCTGGAAATGCTCAGAGCATAGAGAGGTGACACAAAAGGGTGCTTCTGCTTATGACAATATTGATACTGTTGGGGTTTTGGTTGTTATTGTTGGATCAGTGAGGCTGTTGCAAGCTTTGAGTTGCAGCGTGAGGCTTGGATTAACCTTCTTTGCAGTGGGTGAAGGAGCTCTGCCAGGAGCAGCCTTGAATTCCATGACAAGGAGAGGGGAGAAGCAGAGGACCCCTAAGCTTGAAGCACAAACCCAACCCAAGCCTCACTGTGTTCAGAATTGCCTATGGGAAGGCAGTTTGTCATGCATTTCACTTTGGCTTCACTGGAATAATTAAAGGCAGTGTTTTACAAATCCTAATTCCACCTCAGTGCAGTTGTTGGAGGGAGTTTAGGGGTGGCTGCACATCCTATTCCAGCGTTGCCTTTTGTGTGTGGTGCCTTACTGAGTGAGAGGTGGTCACTGGATGCTCACACATTTGTTTAACAGCCCAGAGAACTATTCCAGCTGGCACCCATTAAGAGGAATATAATTAGATGGTACTTCAAAGATTGGCCATGTGCACATGAAGATGTATTAAATACTGCCATTTTAAAGGCATGCTAAAAGAATTTTAGCTTCTTTTTAATATCCCCATTCAGAAATTCGACCTGTGTGGTGTTTAGGTGGTCTTTCCTCCCCACTTTAACTCCCCTGCAAAAACAAGTCATCATGTGCCTCAGGATAGGGTAGAAAAGGGAAAGCACCTGACATAGGCAATTGCTTACTAAATACACATAATGTAGATTTTTGTCTGCATTTCTGTGCTTACAGTGAGCATCCAGAAATCTCGGGCTTCTTTTTTTAATGAATTGCAGCAAAGGTTTGTTTGTTTTTTTTAAAAAGACTGAAGTTCGAAGTGTTATCAAAATTATTTCAATAAACTGCTTTCAGAGCAAAATTGTCTTACTTTTTGTCTTCTGTAGATTTTTTCCAACCGCTGGAGTTGGTTTCCAATCCCTGCAGAGGCATCTTTCATAAATAGGCCTGGTGGTATCCCTTATTAGTTTAACTGGAGAAAAAAGGATGCAATTGTAGGGACATAAGGACATCCTCAAAACTGTACCTGTGTACTTTGAAGGGTCACTGTGATATGTGGCTTAGGGAGGGGTAGTCTACACTTGTTGCATACAGTTTGTCTACTTTGTATCTTTGGATTATTGTGTTCCCCACACTACTCACTTTGAGAACAGGAAATAAGTCACAGGTGCTTGTATCATTCTTTCATGGTGCCTAACTGTACTTTTAAGACTGTATTTTCTCAGTCTACAACAGCTTTTTATTATGTCTAAAAATCTTGCTGAAACCCTGTAAGAGCAAAATACTGATTTGTTGTTTCTATTAGTATTTATCATTGTTGTTCTTACAGTCAGATACATATAGGTTTTATATTAAAAACAAGGGTACATTGCAATGATCACTTTGGGACATCCCAGAATTAAATATACTTTTGTGACCTTTTGGGTTTTGTATGTGTGTATGCATTAAGATAAGTGTGACAATTTCACATGTGTTTCTTGTGTAACAATGTTTTGATGTCAAGTAAAAACTGAAAGCATAGCAGCAAAGTTAACTTTATTTCTCGTGTGAATCAAATTAATTGGGTATGTTGCCTTGGGAATAATGCTAGCAACTTCCTGTTTGTGCTTTCTAAATTGTTGGTTTGAATTTGAGGGAATATGAACATATATTAAAAATGGAGAGTATCTAGGAAAATAACTGTTACCTTGAGATTAGACATTTTATTGTGAAAATGTGCCTGCTACATTCCCAGAGATGTTCTGAGCACTATTCCTTAAGAATGGTTTGGAAGCCAACCCTTTTAACAGCTGGGGTTGTCAGTAGTCCCTCGCTCAGGCCCTTGGGATGGTGAAGAAAATGCTGTTGTAGTTTTGGGTGGGGTAGGATTCCTTTCTGGACAGGAGGGATTTTAGGTGTATGTATTTAAAAGACTTGAAAGTTTGACTGTGGCTGTACTTTTAAATGCCATCTAGCCTAGAGTAATGATGATTGTGGGGTTTTTTTCTGTTTGGATTTTTTAGGAGAGGTTTTTGCAATATGCGGGAACTGCAGTGCTTTGGGAAATTGGAATCCCCAAGCTGCAGTGGTGCTCCACCCTGAGGAGACGTAAGTTGGTTGGGATTTTTTGTTTTCTTTGAGGGATTTTTTTCTTCTTTTTTTCAATTTGTTTTTACTTGTTCCATTTGAAGTAGCAACAAATGTATTCTGACTTTGAGTTTATAAACTCTTGAGCTGCATGTACTGTTAGTAGAACTCCAATTGCCCGTGAGCACTTTGAAAGCTTGGGAATATGTTTAAGAAAATATGAAACTTGGGTGTGCTTTTCTAGTTACAGATGATGCATCTGCTATTGTGGCAGTCATCTCAGTAGTTTAGCTGTAGATACTTGGAGTAAGAAACTGCTTTGGGGCAATTCTCAGTCCCATGGCTGTGAAGCAGGTTATAGTAGATGTAAAGGATAAAAAGAAAGTAAAGACTATAAACAAGTCATTATTATGCTAGAAAGTGATGGGGAGGAGATTATTTAAACTGAAAGTTTCATTAAAATTCGTAAGGGGAGGGGATGTGTGTATGAGTGGATGTAAAGAAAGTTTAAATGCAGTGGAAGAGTTCAGTATTTTCTTAAAATGCTGCTAGCCATTTTGTGATGCAGGAAAATAGGGCTTGCAGTCTGTGTTTGTAATTCCGTATTTGCTGTGTGATCTTGGATGAGTCTCTGAATTGCTTCCTCGTGTTTTCCCCATCTGTTCAACGGGGATGAGAACTCTTGTTCTCTTAGAGCACTTCAGATCTGTCGATCAGAAAGTTCAGTTTCAATTCTAAGTACATCTCCTGTTCTGTGCAGATTTGGCTAAGGTATTTTGTAATAACTTTCCTTACAACAATACACTAGACTTTATTTTAGAATGTTACTTAGACAAGTGTCTGGAGGTGGCTGTTAGGCTGTATTTTGAAACCTTTGTTTTGGATGGTTGTTTTTTGTTTTTCTCCACAGTGCATCTTACCAAATCTGGAGAGCTTATGTAGAGCTTCCTAGAGGAGTTCCTGTTCAGTATCGGTATTTTAAAGGATACTTTTTAGAACCTAAGGTATGTACAATCTCTTCTACTTTAAGTTGGCTCATCCCCAGTAAAAAGTTCTATACTTGAAATAAAGAAAGGATTTCCTAAGTTAAATGTGAGGGGTTTTTAAAATATAAGTCTTGAATTGCAACATGTGAAACATTAAAACATTTGTGAAAATACTCATAGTTCACTTCTGGAAATACACGAGCATGTACTGTTAAGTTTAATTATATTCTCTTCTTTCTTTTGCCAGTGTTAGTGTTCTAAAAATTTCAGTGGTAAAGAAATCCCTGACATTTTTATAAAGCTTAAATAATCTGGTGAAGTTCTCCTAGTTAGTTGAATATGGATTTCAGCAGGGCATGGATCTCAAGTGATCCATGGAAGGAATGTGATAGTATGTGATAGATATAACTTCCATCCGATATGATAGGATGGAAGCAAGTGATAGTAGGAAAACATGGTTAGTGTAGGAGGTGCATCAAAACCTTGAAAGTTTTGAAAATCGCTGCAGATTTGTTTTTGTGAAGCATGAGAAGTATTAACAGATTTTGTGCTGCATAATTAATGTAAGTTAATCTCCTGAAGTGAAAAGGTGAAACAAGGGATGAGGCGCCCCATTGTTTTCTGTATGTTTGTATATAGGTATTTGCATGACTTGGAGGGAAAATAAACACTCAAGAGACAGAGACTGTTCTTATAGTTATTGATGTCAAAGTTGCATATGACTTGAAGTTACATAAATTAGAGTTTAATGTAGGTGGCAGTGTACTATTTTGTAAACATTACACTAGGGCAGGGGGAAGTTCTTCAGATGGGGTGAGGCTGCATCCTGGAAAAAGCTGGGCTAAGTTGGGAAAATTAGCAGCTACTCTTGAACTGTTTTTCATAGTAACAACTAATAACCTTAAGAAATTTAATCCTGCCTTTGCTGTTTCTTATTCTATTAATATCCTGTAGCTGTTCATCTTGGGCTTTAGTTCCTCAATGAAACTGGGATTACGAAGGCTGTAGCTAAATGTGCAAAGGAGTTGCAGAACCATCTCATCAATATCTTTAAAAAATTTCAAATTACTGCCAAGAGCATGTAAGTTTTTGTCAGCCTTTATTCACAAAGAAAGTAAAAATTAACAGAGCTATCCTTTCAGTGAATAATACTGATTTCAAATGAACTACAGTTCTGTTTTTTTTTCATTACAGCGGTCCAGTCAGAAACTGGTATTTAAATTGGTACTTTGAGGCAAAAGAAGGGAAGTCAATAATAGATTTCTTTTGCTGAGGTCAAGTTGAGGCCGAAAGTAGATTACAGTAAATTCACGAATACAAGCCGCACGGAGTATAAGCCGCATATCCGGTGTGTTGGCAACATTGATGTCTTTGTCAATAGATAAGCCGCACCCGGAATATTAGCCGCACTTTAGTTTGCAGCGAACTTTCACAAAGTCGTCATTTAGTAACACAATCGCGGGATCGCCGGGGCTTACTGGCTTACTGCCGACCTCGGAAACATTGTTTCCAAGTGAAAAAAGACACACCCTTTATTTACAAGCCGAAAAAGACAGGAACAATAGTGTGGTCATTTTGCGAGCATTCCCAATGGATCCGCGTTGCCTTTAAACAGCCGCTCAGCCGCGCGGGCAGGCAGCTGAGCTCCGAGCGGAGCCACATCTCCGTGCTGGCACAGGAGCGGCCGTTGTAGCCCTCGCGGCCCGGCGGGGGGAGCGGCCGTTGTAGCCCTCGCGGCCCGGCGGGGGGAGCGGCCGTTGTAGCCCTCGCGGCCCGGCGGGGGGAGCGGCCGTTGTAGCCCTCGCGGCCCGGCGGGGGGAGCGGCCGTTGTAGCCCTCGCGGCCCGGCGGGGGGAGCGGCCGTTGTAGCCCTCGCGGCCCGGCGGGGGGAGCGGCCGTTCTACCCCTCTCCCTGCGGGGAGAGAGGCTCCCCCAGCCCTCTCCCTGCGAGCTCAGCTAGCCCTGTAGCCGCACAAGACTGAAAACACTTTAAAAAGTACAGAGAAATATCACACACTTTTATCGAACTGCCGAGGTAACTCACCCCGATAACAACCCCCGCCCCTCAGTAACGCCGCCATCCACAGGCAGGCAATAAGCTGTTCTCTGATTGGTTCATCGTCGGAACAACGGGAAACCATGGATTTCAGACTGTTTTGGCTCGGGACTGGACCAGCATGATACTAGGTAAGGGCAGATATCACATTTTTGTCCATAGATTAGCCGCACCGGAATATTGGCCACATTTCCGGGTGTCCACCAAAATTTTAGTCTTCTTGCTGCGGCTTGTATTTGTGAAATTACTGTAATTCTTACAGCTCAGCAGCTCTGATGGGACTCTTAGAATTTTTTTTTTGCAAATGCCCCTAAATTTAAATGTAAGTAATAACACATCAAAAAAGCAGTTAGTGAGCAGAGGCTGAGCCGTAGACAATACAACTTCTGTTTTACATTTGCAAAAGTTTACCCTCTGTATTGGTGAGTGTGTTTCTTTGAGTAGGTGCTCTGTATCGTGCACACTTTATGCACCGTGTGATGCAGAGTCTGCCAAGGTAAGTATGAATTTTATCAAATACCAGCATAAAGAACTCCTGAATGTGAAGAGCAGGAAAAAGGGAAATCACCCTACAAAACAGTATGTGAATTCCTGGGGTACAGGGTTATCAGCTTAGTGGTGTCTGGCTTGTGCCTGTTAAATGCACAGGACTTTATTTCTTATAAAATTAAGTCTCTTGAAGAAAAGAAATCCAGGTACAGTGTTTTCTTCCTCTTTTTGTAAACCTCTTGAAGAATAATGAAAAAGTAGGAGGAATATCAGGTATAGTATAGTGGAAGTGAGACAGTACATGGAGAACTTTAGCATTAAGGAAATGCTGATAAGAAAAAGATACTTTTGAGTTAAATTATTCTGCATATTTTTATTTCAGATTTTTTTTCATTAGGCATATGCATGTGATTAATCTCCTAAACTTGACAAACTGGCAATATATGATCTCTGACACTTAATTTTTTATATCAATTTTATGTGTAGTAAAATAACAGTGTAATTTTAATTATTTGTGCAAGTCTGAGTGTACGAATTTGACATCACATAATTAGTAAATCATGCTGAACACAGACCCACCTGAAGTTAGCCTTCCCTTCTGCATCAACTGCATCTGTGAAGATGCTGGAGTTGGATGTGATGGCACAGATGAGGGTGATACATGTTTACACAGAGAAATGGTAGTTACTGGATTACCCATAGTAGTGTTATAGGCTAGATATGGAAAAAGATAGAATATTTGACATTTTATTTTATTTTAAAAAGTCTTTTTCTCACCTCCCTTTAAGAAGATAATAATTTAATCTTAATTTTTTTTTTTTTTTACTTGAAGGAAAGTATGAGGTAATGGAAAGTCTTGTTTCTAGTGAAGCATATCAGTGTTAACATAATTGTGGTTATGTAAATAGAGCAGAGTTTAAAAATACTCACTGTATTGAAATTTTTGCATGAATACAATTATATGTACAAAGAACATTTTACTATAAAATTGGTGTCAGGTCTTGGCTCCTGCATATCAAGAGCTTTTACTGTGTTGCAAACATTTTGATCTTAAGCATTTTTAAAGAAAAATAAATCCGCATGCTTGGATGAAGTAAGATAGTACCTTAAACAATTTTGCTTGGGGTTGTTCTTTCCTTGGACATAGTCTGGTACCACTGAGCTCCCTGTGAGGGTCTTCCTGGATTTTATTTTATACTCACTTTCTGTTTGTGGCAGAGGCAGAGGTGGTGGGTTGTGAGGGGATTTGTGTAGGCACACCAAAACTCCCTTGGCTGGGATTTGTGTATTTTATGTTTTAGAAGAAGAATTTTATATACATTGTTTGCATGATGCATATTACAAACCTTAGTAAGGAACACACCTTATCCTGTTCAGCTATGTTCTGTATTTTCTTTTAAAACTATAAAAAGCTTGCAAGTTCAGGGTTACTTCTTTGAAGGCAAGTGTGAAATAAGCTATCTGTGCATGTAGCAGGGTTTAAAAAACTGGATTGGAGGACATTGTTCACACTTTCTGCTTAATTACAGAGGTTTTAAATGAGGGTTAAATTTACTTTTTTAAAGTGCAAGTAAATAAATCCATTTAATGCCTGGGTTGTAGTAATAAAGGTGAAACTTAGACCTAGAGTCAGTAATTAATGCCTTAGGAAAGCTTTTTGTAGGTTAAGAACCCATGGTTGTTGTGATAGTAGCGAAGGAATTATCATCTGCTGAGATAGCAGATTGTGTGGGAAACTGTTATTGGAACTACTAGAGCTATAAAATCTCTACTGAGCTCAGCATTTCCTGCCAGGTGACTTTTATGTGCTGCTGCCTTGCACATCAGATATGATGGCTGAATGGCTTTAGTTACTCGGTTTAGTGCTTAATTTTTGTCTTGTGCACGGTAGAATAATCCAGAGAGATTTCTGTAAGAAATGTAGCTTTAGCACTTAAGTCTAATTTAGCTGTTTCATATTATTGAAGTAGATTATTATTCCTGAAACAAAATTTTAATTAGTGAAGTGCATTTGGATAAATGTGTTTGTGTGGTGTTTCTAAGAATTGGTTTGCGTTTTCCATCCCCGCAATGCCTACTCTATTGTGTGGCCTTAAAGCAGGAGCCTCAGAACTAATCTCCTAAATTACCATTGAAACATCCACAGAAATGTTTTCATTATTTAATTGTACTGAGTGCCCAGACACTTCATGCAGATGGTGCATCTGCTTTGCACCTCTGACCCATTATGCTAGATAGGCATTTTACGCTTCATGTCAAAAGTGTCTAATGATTGCTGGAGACCTCAGCTTCTCTTAATGGAAGAGGACTTGATTTTTAAAGAAAGTTCATGAATATTCTTTTAAAAGCTTTGAAATTGCATCAGATATTCAGCTAATCAAGATCAAGCAACATGTTTGTGTTGGCTTTAAAAAAACCCCAAAGTGTCTGTATTAGTAGAAAAGGATCCACATGCCACTTAGCTCAGTGTGTGTACTACCCGTGAGATGCTGGATGTGGCATTTGAATAGATGCCCTTTTAAGACTGTCCTCCAGAAGCTCTGGTTTTAGGCAACATTACCATGCTATTAGTATTGGTGACACATAATTTAGTTCTGCTACTCAGCTGGGCTGCTTTTCAGATGTGGGCAATATATGCCACAGAAATGACATTACTGTTTTGACCTCGTTCTAACAATGGCTTCTGTTACATGTAATTAAAACGTTTTTTAAATGCCTGTAAACTCAGAGATGGTCTGAGCAAGGACTGAGAGGGTTCTTAGTGTTGCCTGTGCCTGTTCTTTAATCAATTACCCTTTTTTTTCCAGGTAGCTTTGCTTGACTCTTCTTAATATGGAAAATGTTGAGGGTTCCTGGGATTAAATGCACAATCAGTCCATTGCATTCCTTTTAGGAGAGGAAATTGTGCCAAATGTATCTGGCATGGTGTCCTTATTGTTGGGATAATGTTATTCAAATTAATTAATCATTTTAGAACCTAAATTTAGAATGGACAGTTACAGTAGTGCAAGAAATAAATAGGTATTTTCATACAATACATTGGGAGATTTTACAAGGAAAAACCTTTGCTTACCTTCTGTAGAAAACAGCTTCATTGATGTTAGGAAGATTTGCATTGCCCAGGTTCACAAACTGAAGTTGTGCACATGTTAGTGGGAGCTGCTGTTGGAGATCTTGCATGCCTGCATGGTGGGAGTAAATGACAGCCTCCCTGCTGACAAACATGGTTTGCAGCTTTAGAAACTGTCATTGTAACTGGCAAATGTCACTGTACTGTGAAAGAAGGGGAAAGAAACTTAATATTTACTTTTCTAGAAATCCTGAATGTGGTCATTGTGGCAGCAGTGAGAAGTTGGGAACTAAAACTGCTCTGTAACAGGAATAAACTGGAAGCAGTAATATAATTTTATTTATATTTTACATGTATTCTGTCTTTAAAGCATAACTAAGCATATGTGTTTTATTCTGACATGACCTGTAAGTGTGGGTGCCCTGAACTCTTTAGGAACATTGCTTTAGCTGAGACTCACAGAGCAAACCCATTCTGCTGAGCACTTGTTAAATGTTTGGTGTTTACTGTTAATGCCCCCAAAGGCATGGGAGATTAAATGTGGTCAGTGTATGTCAAGAAATTCCATCTGCATGTGAAGAATTTATTGGGTGAACTGTAATGGGACAATGCATTACAGTCTGTGCAATTTTACTGCTGAGTTTGAAGCTTGTCTGGATGTCCCTGTGGGTCTGAAATCTGTTTAAACAAGAACCTGAAGTACTGGGATGAGCTGGTGTTGAAGTTTCCATGTCTCTGACAATAGTAGCAATTTTTTTTATAAGAGTTACTTAGGCCCCAAAACATCAAAAAGACAAGCTGCAGCTATTTGACAGTGGTTTTTACATCTGATAGTAACAACTATGCCATACTAGGGGAAACTTCTGAGGTGACTGAACTGGGAATCAGGCATGTTCTCTCTGATGTTAAGTTGTGGTTACCTAAAAGCTTTTACCTAGAAAGCTATTTTAAAGTTAAATTGTTCTGAAATAAGAGATTGTGTTACTGTTCTGGTTATCTGAGTCTTGGCTATGTTTGTCAACAAATGTATTCTTTTGGTGGACAGTATTTCCTTTTAATGAAAAAAACCTAATTTATCCTGCTCCAACTGGAATAGACTGCAGGGCCTTCATTGCTGGCTGATTGGATCAATTATTTATGTTTTAATTAAGCAGGTAAATAACTTGCTTTCCAGTACCACAACTAAAATAACTATGTTTTATAGTCTTTGAATTTAGTAAGGCAAATTTTGAAGGAGAGCCACCCCTGCAACTGCTATGTGTAGATGCTGAGTGCTGTTTAATTAGAGATGTGGGGTATGTTTTTCATAAACTGTTACTGTAGCTTGAGAACAAAGTGAGCACTCTTAATGAGTCAATTTTTTTTTGTATCAGAAGGAAACTAAAGTAGTCCAGCAAAGTATCTCTTAGCAGTAAAGGTGTAATGATTCCATGTAACTTCTCTGCCATGTCAGACTGTCACAAGTTTTGTCATATGTATTCACAACACATCAGAGTCATCAGCAGTTGCAAGGGTAAGAAGCCTCATCTGTTTTCTTTCTTTCTCCTTCAGTCTCTCTCTCTGTTCTCTTCCTTCTTCTCCTTCTTCTGTGACTTCCTTAAATCTCTAAGTTTAGTTCACAACCATCCCAAACAGCTTCATGGGTACAAAGTCAGACCTAACAAAAGAAATTATTGCAGACATGTAACTTTTAAATTACAGACTATCGATGGTCCCTGCGAAGTCATAGTTCACACGTGGGAGACTCATCTACAACCACGATCAATTACCCCTTTAGGTATGGGCATCAACTGCATCTGTTTGAGGCATATGCATAAGATTGCTGATATGCTGCACACTGGTTTAGAGGGATTGATAGCTATAGTTTTAAAATGCTTAAATTTATTAATGTGTGGGAGGTGTAGACTTTTTTTCTTTGCACAACATGGGCCTTACTCTCAAAATATATATGTATATATACATAAGTGGCTTCAAAATTGAGTGGATGTGAAATTCTTTGCTGTCATCCTTAAGATTATGTGGGTTGGTTTTTTATTAATTTGGAATTGTAATAATTTTCTGTAAGCTTAATTCTTTGAGACTAAGGATCCATATTATGTTTTTTTAAGAAAATGAGGGGGAGGGTGTGAAGTCACTAGTGTTTTTATTTAAGTACTATTTAATTAGTAAAATTTTAAACAAAAAATGTTTCAGTAGGCTATTTTAAGTAAAGGGATTAATGACAATAGAGACTTGAATGGACTTATTTACCCAGCAATTTAGCAGAAATGTATTTTGCTGAAAGAGAGGGTGGCATGCAGACTTGCATATGAGTTACTAATGCTTTTCTGAACAGGGGAAAAGTTAGAGGTTTAAGAGTGACTGAAATAACCTTTGAATGTAGCTTGTAGTTTAGATCTCTTATGCTGCTATAGCATGTTTTATGCACTGTCTTTTCTAGCACATGAAAAATATTATTTTCTCCATTTGTTAGGAAACTTTCTAATTATTTGAAAAAATGTCTTTTAGAAAGGAGGTGATATCAAAGAAACTGATTGTTACTGATTAATAGTACCATGATCACATTCTGTTCTCTCTTTGCTTTTTTTTTTTTTTAATTTCAATTGAATTAGTAGGGTTTCTATTCCTGTAAGAAGATTATTTCTGTATTTGTCAGTAACTGGTAAAAGAAGCAGCCTATCCTCTGCTAGGGCCTAGACTTTATCTCTAAGTTTAGATTACCTCATTCCAAACAGCTGGGATTTTTTTTTCCCCCCCAAGTAATACTCAATTCTTCATAAGCAGTTTTTAAGAAAATGCAGCTAACACAGTATGTTAGCACGGGTCATCTGGATCCTAAATTGTTGCCTGTAGTTGTTGAGAAATTAGGTTAGGAGCCAAATTATTCTCAGGGGAAAAAAGGATTAACCACTGTAGAGGCAAAATTATGTGAAGTTTTATGTTTTGAGAAATGCATGGTTTTTTTAGACTATTGTAGTTCTGTCAGTGCAGATGATTTTACTTAGTGCCTTAAGATTTCAGTTCTTAAAGCTTTGGAAAGAGTAAGGTTAAAAGAAAGTGTGAACTGAGCATTTTCAATATTTTGTGCTAGGTTGGTTTCTGTCATGTAGGCAGAATAAGCATTTTAATTGTGACTAACTCAATTTAAAAGCTTTTAGTATGCATCAGGACAACTTTCTTATATATTTGCAAGAAGATGTAATGCCTTTGGCATTACTTTGACAAGTAAAGCATCTTAGATACTAGTGGAATGTAGTTATCAGCAAAATGCTGCAGCAAGCCAGAAAATTGTGCAACTTTTTTATTCTCAGCTCAGATTACTTGAAGTGAAATGTGGTATTTTGTGTGTTGGTTGTTTTTTTCATGCAGAAACTGAGAAAAAGTGTGAATTGAGATCAATCTTTGTAGAAGGTTGCAAAAAACATGCTGCTTTTGTCTGTTTCAGTTTTCCTACCTTTTTTTAGATACACTTTTTAGAAGTGAAGTGGAAAAGTAGAATTAATTTAACTTGGCAATGATTTTTAAATATGAATACTAATTACTTTTTCCATTCTTTACCATTCCTTTTAATTCTAGAAAAGGAAATTACTGTCGACGATGGAGAGTTTGGAATCTGTAGTAAGTGAGATATTAACCTTTATTCTTTACCATTAATTTAATTTAAACAAGGTTAAGTCTTGTAATTGAAAAATGTTTGAGATTATAAGTTTTGAGAAGAATTGCCTATGGTAGTTTTCTCTGCTTTTCCAGTTATTTTTGTATCCAACATTTGTGAATTGACACTTACTGTTATCCCTTCTAATGTTAATAAAAGAATGCTAGGAAGAGTTGAAGTGTTGTCACTCTTATGGGTCTAAAAGGTTGAAATTTGGGAACTTTAAATCATAAGCATGCACTTTTTGAAAATAAGAGCTAAGAATAGTTTTAGCTTTCTCTTAATAACAAACCCCTCATGCCTGGAAAAACATAACCACTCACACTGAATGTACCCACTTTGCCTCTTCAGTTGGAGATGCTGCTGCCAAAAGGTCCTTGTAAGCCCCCATCTCATGTTCTTGTGTGTGCACTTCTGGCAGTTTTGACCCACCTCTCACTTAATGTTCAATCCTCTGTGACTGAAAGTAACTCTTCATCATACCTCTTAAATCTTGTCTTCAAGCTTTTCCATTTTCCCCTTACATCCTCATCAAATGATGGGTTTGGCTCTTTAGGACTCCTCAAAACTGTGAGGTTTGCTTCAGCCACCTGGCTTGCAGCTTGTGTTTCTGGTCCTCCTGCTTGTAGGCTTTCCTTGTTTTGATGTTCAGGGTGAGGATTCTCCATTCTTTTCATCAGAACTGCTGCTGTACTCTGTCTTGCAGACTTGCACTGCTTTACTGGCACTGATTATGATGAGCTATTGGACACATCTGTATCTGATGAACTTTCAGAGTTCCTGTCAGTATTATTCCATATGTTGAGAGATCCCAGGACAAGGGAGTTTAGTCAGTGCTATCCTGCAGATAGTTTACACATGATCACTGTTCCTGTTTAATTCCCTTAAAAACCAGCAGTATCTGTTGGGTAGTTCAGAAAGACTGGGGAAGGGCTGCACCCAACTTCTTGCATTGCTGTAAATCAAGGCTAGTGATAAGGAGGATTACCTGGAAGATGATGGCAAGAGGAACTGCCTAGATCTCCCTAAAATAAGTTACTGAAATGTCTTCTTTCTGTTTGGCTTTTGATAGATGGTATTAAAACTGTGGATTCTGGGTGGCTGACATGTCAGACAGAAATAAGGCTACGTCTGCATTATTCTGAGAAATCCCCTGTACTGATATCTAAGAAGAAATTTAAAACATCAAGGTTTAGGTAAGAGCCTGTTCATCTCAGTATGCAATCTACTTCATATTAATTGTCAATACTTGTGATATTTCTTTGTACTTAATTAATATAGCCTTTAAATTAATTTTGGGTTGCTAATAGCCCAATTTCCAAATGTTAAAACATGAATACTTACTCCAAACTTGCCTTGGTGTTTCTTGCTTTTTGGCTGAAACAGTAATGTTCTTAGGTTCTTACTTAAATCAGTTTGATGCTTTTCTCTGCAGAGGTGCCTCAAAAAGCAGACATTATTATAACTCCACAGTTAATTGTCAGAAATGGCTACCTTAGCCCTGGTGTTTAGAGAACTGCCCTGTTGCATGCAGTGGATAAGGATTTGACTGGGTGATTGCTCTGGGTGTTGTGGTCAGCAGCTTGATGTCCAAGTGAAAACCAGGGATGAGGGGTGTCCCTCAGAGGTTGGTGATGTTGATGACATGGAAAATAGGATGGAGTGTCCCTTCAGTAGATTCTGATGACACCAGCTTGAGGGGTGCAGTCACACTGGAGGGGAGGGATGCCATCCAGAGGGAGCTTCACAGGCTTAGGAGGTTCAAATCTCACCAAGTTCAGCAAGGCCAAGTGCAAGGTCCTGCACTTGAGTTGGAGCAATCTCAAGTACAGAGTGGGTGGAGAATGGATTGAGAGAAGCCCTGAGGAGAAGGACTTGGAGTGTTGGTGATGAGAAGCTCCACGTCACCCAGCATTGCTCACTTGCAGCCCAGAAGGCCAAGTGCATCGTGAGCTGCAGCAGCAGCAGTGTGGCCAGCAGGGGATTCTGGCCCCCTGGTCTGCACTGGTGAGACCCCCCACCTGGAGAGCTGCATACAGCTCTGGGTTCCCAGAATAAGAAATGCATGGAGCTGTTAAAGTGAGTCCAGAGGAGACCACAAAGGTGCTCAGAGGTCTGGAACTCTTCTGTTGTGGACGTAAGATGAGAAATTCTGTGTTCTTCAGCCTAGAGAAAAGCAGGCTCTGGGGAGACCTTTGTAGCAGTCCTTAAGGAGAGCTGAAGAGGGACTTTGGACAAGGGCCTGGAGTGACAGGACAAGGGAGAACTGCCTTAACCTGGAAGAGGACAGCGTTAGATTAGATACGAGGAAGGCATTCTTAGGTGTGTGAGTGGTGAGGCACAGGTTGTCCAGAGTTGTAGATGATGATGTAGATCCTGGGAAGTGTTCAAGGCAAAGTTGAATTGGGGCTTGGAGGAACCCACCTGGAGTGGGTGTCCCTGCCTTTGGTAGGGAGGTTAGAACTAAATGATCTTGAAGATCACTTCCAAACCAAACCATTCCATGGATCTGTTATACTTGATTTATTTCTTTTTTCCAGTTTTGATTTCCCCTCCCACCATTTCCAGATTTGCTGATAAGGGGATGGTTTATTTAATACGATGCTCTTCTGTGAGATTTAATACTTATGTTTTCCACAGCTTTGCCATTTTTCCTTGCATGTTGTAGCAGGTAGAGAGAGCAATTTCTGAAGCCAGCTTCTTGTCTAAATTAAATGGTTGAAATAAAGGTAGATGCATTCACTAAATCCTCTGTCCTAAAATATTGGATCTGTCCAATAGTTTCTGTCACTGTTACTTGCTATGGCAGTGTCATTTTTCAAGTTTCTGGAGTACCTGTAACTTTTCTCTTCTTTTTTTTTTTTTTTTTTTTTTTTTTGAAATGAGGATCTATTTCAATGTAGACTTGGTGTAATATATTTCTATGATTGCAATTACTTCTTTGAGATATGACTTCTGTTTTACTGGTGACTTGGCATCTGTAAATGATAATCCTGTATCTCCTCTGCTGTGTCTATGATGCAGGAAGGGATTTGGTTTACTCGTGTATTTACATCACTGACATAACTCATTTTGTCTGGAAGGTTTGATCTGTGTGATGAAGGACTCTGAGTCTTATAGAGAGGCTTATGCTCAGTCCAGGGTTTTTCAGATATCCATTCAGTTTAAATACTCCTTTAGGATTTTTCAAGGGACTAATTACTTCAGCCTATATTACTAATGTCTATTAGAGTATACTTACGTTTCTTATCAGAGACATAGCAGCAGTCACCAATGTTCAAGTCTTGATCTTGATATGATGATTGCTGTTTTCAGTGCTTTTCATTAGCCTGTAGGCATTATGGGTGTCAATCTCCCAGGAGGGCTGTCTGTTTGGCAGCCTAGATAGTCAGGTGGAGTGCTGCTTCTCAGACCACTAGTGTAGAGTTTTCATATTTACTCAGGTTCAACTTTTAACAGTGACTTGAGCACTGAAATCTGACTAAAATAGGACCTGCTGTATACAGTGCTGTTCTGTGAGTGATGGAGTTGAGAACAATTCTTGTATCCCTGCTCAAGCTTCTTCCTAAATCTTTATCCTTCACAAAGGCACTGCAGCGACTTAACCCTTTGTTTTGTGTTTCTGGTTGAGTAGAGTAAAACTGACCCTAGAAGGCCTAGAGAAGGATGATGAGGAAGAGTGCCAGGAGAAGACATCCCCTACTGTCCCTCAGAAGATGGCAAACACGGTGGAGTTTTCCTTAATCAGCAACGATGACTACAAATGTCGGCACAGTCAGCCAGACTGCGGCTATGCTTTGCAGCCAGACCGATGGCTAGAATACACAATACAAACCATGGAGCCTGATAACTTGGAATTAATATTTGATTTTTTTGAGGTATGTCTCTTTACCCCTAGTAACTCCAGTCTGCCTTTTGGAGCTCAGGTCAATTATTATGAAGATTTCACTGCTGAAACAGAGCCTGATGTTCTTGATCTTCGGGATTTGTTTACACAAGTATGAGGCTACTGACTCCCAGCCCATTTATTGAAAGGCTTTTGTGAGCCTTCTTGATATGACACAGGAAGTTTTTCAGTTCTGCTTATTTAGAAGTCAGTGCAAATTAGACTTGAATCTGTGTGTGTGCAGTATTGCATGCTGTTAGGTTGGCTTGATATTGATCCTTTGTCAGAGCTAAGTTATGCTTCTCCTGCTTCAACTTGTACAACGTTACCTGAACTGGTTGTATCACAAATTATTGAATCTAAATTTTTATATTATAAGCAAAAGAGATTTCTCTGAACTAACTCATACAGGTTAAAACTGAATTCTCACTACTGTGTCTGTTATCCTGCACTATTTTTTCCCCTGAAAGATCTTAATGTTTGAATTTGTTTTTAAAAGAAAATGCTTACACAGAATAAAGTTTTTTAAGCATTCTCTTTTTGGTCTGAAAATGCCTTCAAGATCACTTACGGTCATAATTGTGAACTGTCTACATAGTTCCTGAACTTGACTAAGATCAAGTGCACATTCTGTTTATTAGTTCTTCCCTGCAAATACATACCAAGTTTTTTAGCATTTTAAGCATAAATATTATTCCAGTTAATTTTTGTCCTAAACAGGACTTGAGCGTTTTAGAAGACAGATTATTCCATGCATGCTATTTTTATCTGAAAAGCTTATAAAATGTAAGGGATGTCAAAGAAAAATGAGTTTTGTCAAAATGTTCATTTTCCTGATAGTAATTCATATCTCATTGTTACATTAAACAATTTTAGCTGAAATGAGTATTCTGTGTAACACAGCAGCAAACCTGAAGAGTTTGTTTAGAATTCTCACTCATCTAACAGTGGGAGTTTTGAGGTTTTGTTTGTTCTGTTTTTAGGAGGATTTAAGTGAGAAGGTAGTACAAGATGATGTGCTCCCAGGCCATGTAGGCTCTGCCTGCCTCCTGTCATCCACAATTGCAGAACTTGGAAAGAGTGCTGGAATTCTTACACTTGCTATTATGAGCAGAAATCCAAGGAAGACAATTGGAAAAGTTAGAGGTACAGTTGATACCAACAGAGATGCAGATAACTTTCCTCAAAACCATCTGCTGTTTCCTGACATGTGAAGCATTGCTGTTTTTCTTGCAGTGGACTACATAATTATCAGACCAATCCAGGGATACGCTTGTGATATGCAGGCTTCATATGCAAGATACTGGAAACCAAGAACAACTCTGGATGTTGGACATAGGGGAGCAGGGAATTCTACAACAACAACTAGGTAAGTTTGTTTGCATTTTACACTGGGGAAGTTGTTTTGTGTCACTGACATCAGTTGAGGAAGTGGACAGTTAAAAAAGCTGCAACCCCCATAGTAATTTGCTTCAGTATCAGGTTGTGGATATTCTCTAAAACAGAATCTTCCAATGTTTATTTCTGTTTCATTTCTGTGCTATACTGCATCTAACAAACCCTTTTTCTTGGCTGTTGTTTCAGGCTTGCTAAAGTTCAAGAGAACACCATTGCATCCCTGAGGAGTGCTGCTAGTCATGTATGTACACACATTTTCACACACACAGAACTTGTCTAGTGCAAGCTGGGTTGGCTTGTGTGCTTAATTTGCATGATTCAGTACAGTGAATGATAATTGCACTGATGTAAATTGGATAAAATCACTGTGGAAATTGCCTGAGTTATGGGAAGTTAGTAGTAGAACAGACTCTCATTCTCAAGTCCCTTAAAAAAAAATGAAAGCTTCTATTTAGCATATTCTGGTGGTATTCTAATGCAGGGAGAATTTTAATCTAAACCCCAAACAGACAATTTGAACAAAGGAATAAAATTTTGTCAGTGCTGGAGTCTGTCAGCATCCTCTGAGGTGGCAAAGGTCTTGCTCAGGAACTGCTGTGTACTGAAGCTTGCTGTTTGAAAATGTGCCTTGGGAGCTGAACTGGCAGAATAAATCAATCCTTGTTTTGGTGCTTGCTGCAGCGAAGACTTGAAATCCTAAGACAGAGCTTCCAGTTTGGGAGATAATAGCTCCATGTGCCTAAATTCTTTGATGGAAGTGGTCACTTTATTCCTTCCAGTAGTCTTGATCACTGAATAAAACTATAGCTACTAAATTACTGTTTTGAGCAGTAGTTCTTAGTCCCTACATGGACACTACAGGTTTATAGACTGCTTTTAAAATGGTCACAAGATATATGCATGAGGCAGAAATTTGCTATGAAGTCATCAGCAGCATCACCAGAGAAATGCTTTCATCTATTTGCAGATTGAAAAGGCTGAAAGCCACCACTCTGAAAATATTTCTGCTGAGAAAATGGCTGAAAAATGTCCTATTTTCTCTCTGTGCTGGTTGAAAAAGTGGGTGTCAGGGTGATAATTTGATAAATGGGTTTCTTGGAGGCCTTCAAAAAATGATTTGCAGACAGTCAATATAAGTAAAAAACCCCAAACCTATTACTGTGTTTCTCTTTCTGGCCCTCCCTCTTTTCCAAAATACTATACTTAGAGCTTTTGAATCTTTTTTCGTTTTTTAAAGCCTAACAGAAAATCACTTACAGCTGAACAGGGCAGGAGAATGCTGGATGCAGCCATTTCTGGTCTTGCACAGATTATAATGCACTGCTACTGTGTTACTCACTAGTGGCTCCAGAATTTGTTCCTATATGGAATATCTCCCTAAAGCCTTGGCAATATGGAGCCATCACTTGTCTCTTGGTGTGGTGGTGGGGAGGAAGGAAGAAGATATCTCAAAGTCATCAGTGTTTCAAACATTTGTGTCTGAAAAATCATCTTAGTCTTTGTCTGTAATCAGGTTCACAAGACTTGAATGTTAGTAGAGGGTTTACAAGATAAAGCAAGATAGATACATTTATATATGTCTATATTATGGTAATTAAAATAATAAATATAATGATTTCATCATTAATAATCCATTGCTAAGCATGGTTTAACTGGTAACAGCCAGTTGTATTCAGCTTCTGTTTGATCTCCAGGACCTGTGAATACTTGACAGTATTTGCATGCAGTTCTGTAGTTCTTTAATGGGCTTTTGTTTTGTTCTGTGTGTTTTTTCAATTTTCTGTAGGGAGCAGCATTTGTGGAATTTGATGTACATCTTTCTAAAGATCATGTGCCTATAGTATACCACGACCTCACGTGTTGCATGGCCATGAAAAAGGTAAAGAAGATAATATCTGTATTTCCTGTATAAATATGCCTGTTCTAGAAATGTAAAATGTTAAGCTCTCATAGAAATAATTCTGAGGACTCAAGGGATGGAGTGGGAATAAATATGCAGCAGTATTTGTGCATACAGCAGGGAAGTTTCTTCCTTTTGATGTCGTAGCAACAGCATTTCAGATGCATGGTTTGGCACTCTCCAAACCCACATTGTAGTTACTATTTAGCTTCTTTCTGACTTACTATTTGGAAGAAAAAAGCAGACTACTCTGCTATATTCAGTGATGCCTGTGGGGCTGTCTTATACTCAGACCTGAATGTTTGCATTCTGTTTGTTCTGGTTATCTTCCCTCCTAGTTCTGGCAGTGAATGCAGAGGCTGATTGCAGGGCACACTGCTCTGTCTTCTTGGCACTGACTCTTGTGTCTTCAAACTCACACACACACTGCAGTATTGCAATTTGTAAGAAGCTTGATTTTGAACAGTTGTGGAAATGGAACTTTCAGGGGAATGAATATTCAGTGTATCTTCACCCAGTATTGTCTTGCTCAGTAAAAATTTCTTAGTGAAGAGAGAAAGCAAGAAATAGACAGAATTTTTTTGACACCAGATTATTTTGGGAGTGGTCTGTGTGTGTGAATTTTACCTCAGGACATTTATCTTTTTTTATTAGTTTCTGAGACATTGGATAAACAGCAGTAAACTGAACTGCCTTGGAATATTTTTTACTGCGTTTCTATACTTGCAAACGTTTTTCCTGAATACATTAACCAACCAAGTTTTTACAGAATAATTATGCTAACATTTTGAGAAGAAAGAACTTAAAAGTCTCTGACTTGCATGAAAGACCAAACACTGAGTTTTTTCAAATTGATACCTGTTTTATGTTTTTAAGTGTCTGTATTGTCTTGTGAAAACTGATCATCTTAATAATAAGATATCACTTGTATCTTTACCAATAAAATAGGAAACATTAATTGCTTTTAATGCTACTGTATAAAAATGTGTAGGCTTTTTTTGTTATTTTCACTGATGCTTAATTGTGTGTTGGTTCTCTTCAAAGAAACTGGATACAGAGCCTTTGGAGCTGTTTGAGATTGCAGTCAAAGAACTCACATTTGATCAGCTGCAGTTATTAAAGGTATCGTTACCTTGGCTAGTACAATATGCTATGTGTAGAATTTTAAATTGTGTGTGAAGCTTGGAGGTTTTGGGAGCAACTATAGATAGTTCAGGAGAGTACAGTCTTAAAAATTGTACAGAACTATTAAACAAATTCCAAGAAAAAGACTGTTTTCATTTTTAAAACTTGGATAAATGTCATTACTTTTATCCTCTAGAAATATGGTATCCAATTCTCAAATGTTAAAGGGACTACTCTGAACTGTTCTACCTTCCAAACAGAAGTGCCCTGTCTTGGTAAAAAAAGTCAGGGGATGAGTGGGCTCCTGAAGACCCTCCTGAGATACTTGCCCTCAACATCTGGCTGGTCCAAGAACCATATGATTCTTTTTACTTAGTAGTCTGCTCCTTTTTGTGGAGAGAGAATTTGAATGGAGCAAGGGAGTTGGCTGTGTCTGGCCTGATTCTAGCTCAGTATATGTGACTATAATATAAAACAGGTCAGCCTTCTGCGCTGGATTGAAACACAGGGGAGGGATTAATGTTCAGACTTCTTCACATCTTGATGTTGAATTATGTTTTGTATGGATTGACCCTTAACATAATTTCTGAATTTTCAGTGAGCATGTTTTCAGTTTGGTTTTGAGCTTTTCTCAAAATCTTTAAAACAGAGTTTGAAGGAAAATTGTGTACTACTATGTCTTTTATTATTTCACATATTACTGAAACTGTGTCTATTATAGACTTTTAAACTTTAAAACTATTTATAAGCAAAATTAGTTATGTTTTACATGTAGGAACATGTGGGTGGAATGTTAATGTTGCTCTTATGCTCTTCAGCTGGCTCACGTGACGGCCCTGAAAATAAAAGATCACAATGGTATGTGCCAGTTTGGAAGAGTGTTGGGATTGATTTATTACCATGTAATGATATAAATTCTGTGATTGCTTGTTGTAATCACATTTGTCCTGAACATTTCTAAATGCTTATGCAGTTACTTCTGTGCATGCTGTAGAACTCTTTACTGGGAAGGAAGTATCTGAACAGAAGTTACCACCTTGGAAAGCAGGGACAGAAGGGTCGAAGGCAAATAGATATATCAATATATATTTCTGAATAATGATAACAAAATTACCACTGATGTTTCCATCTTATGCTTCTCCAACTGTGCCTTCAGCTCTTCAGAATTGCTGACAAGAACGTGGGTAACTGCTGTAGGATGTCATATCAGTACTGTTAATTTTTAGCCTTAATTATACCCTTGAATAGGGACAGCAAATTCTCTCACACATCCTACCTGTATAAGAAAAGATTAAAAGAAAAAAAAAAAAAACCCACAACAAGCCTTGATAGCTAAGGATGTAATTCACTGAGTGACGTGATGTGGGATGGGAGAAGTCATTCTGATATATATTGTGCAAAGGTTTTAAATTCCAAACCCGGAATTGCCAACACCATAATGGGTGTATGTCAGTGTCAGAGGAAAAGGTGTAGGTAATCAAAAGGGAGACCTGATTTCTTGGTTCACTCCTAAAGGCCTTAGGATTTTGAGCCAGTGTTTTCTTGCTGGCATTACTGGGATTATGCTTCTGTTTTAATTCAATATTTTGTATTTCTTTCCAGCATCCTTTAAAGATGAAGAGAACTCTGCTTTTGAGACACAGCCATTTCCTTCTCTGCAAAGAGTAAGTAGTGAATATAGAGCAAGATGATTGGGGAACATGCAAAACTGTGTATTACTTTCAGCTTTGCACACATAGCAAGGGATATTGATTATTTTTTTTTGTTTGTTTGTTTGTTTAGGACTCTGGTATCAATGCTGTAACTGAGAACAGGGGTTTTATTGTTGTGCACTGGAGAGTTTTCAGTGCTTACAGCTTGTGTGTGTTTTAAGCTTCTGAATTCAAAACTGTGTAGCTCAGGGTGCACTCAGTTTTGCAGCTGGTTAACGTGGGCATTGCCTGTTAATACATTAACAGTTGTTTCTAATTTTGAATGAAATCACACCTGGCCTTTGGCGGTTCCTCAGTGTCTTGACCATCTCTCAGAGCCAGATATTGAGAAGTGTTGAGTGAATTTCCAGTGCATTTCCATTTAGGATTGATTTGTGTTAGCTCCACCTTTTGAAATCACCTTACAAATAATTCTTTACAAGAATTTCACATTAAAGAACTTTTGTTACCATTGTAATGGGAAGCTCCTGGATTTCATACTTAAGCTGTTTTTTGCATTCAAAATAACTTTCTGGAGAAAGAAAAACCATTTTTTTCTTTCAGAATACAAATGGGGCATTTCTCACGTGTTAAGGTGACTTGACTCACAATTGTACCTTGTCAAAATCTTGTCCTTAAGATTTTATCCACCTTTATGTAGTCATTAAGTTTAAATTGGGGTAGAAACAGGTGTAAATGTGTGTTGTATAAAATGTTAAAAACCTAGGGCTTTTAATTCTACTGTTAGACACCCTTAACTTTAAATTCCAATGTATTCTCCCAACAATTACATTCATAGTGCTTTGTTGTCCTTTGCTGTGGGGTTTCTTCATAGTAAAATTTTTTTCAGGTCCTGGAGTCAGTTTCTGAAGATGTTGGGTTCAACATAGAAGTAAAGTGGATCTCCCAACAAAGGGTAAATAAACATACACGTGATTTACTTTGGTTCTTTGGCATTCTCATGGCTAAAGCTTGTAATTTGATGTGACAATTTATGAGCTGCAAAGGCATGATTTTTGTGGGGTTTTGTGCCTTTTTTTTAGGTTTTTTTTTTTTTTAGTAATGCATTGTTTTTAAACTGGGGATATAGTAGCACCACTCCAGCAAATGAATAGACTTATTCTTAAAATGATAAAAAGTATTTATAGGCTTGGGTTCATAATGCAGCTCAGACTGCTTTTGGTAGGAGATTCTTTATTCTTTTTAAAGTCAACAGATGACAACAGGGCAGGCAGCAAAGTCCCAAGAAATTCAACCTCTCCTGATCCAGTGCAGGAACAACTACAACATGGTGCAGTAATGCAAGCAGCTACTTCCTTCTAGTCAGCAGGTCTGCAGACTCAGCTGGATTGTGCAACACTCAGTCCAGAGGGAAATGGTTGTAAAGGCTGGAAGCCTGGACTGGGGGGAAGGAAGCTAATAGAGCGGTAGGTGGAAGTCAATATGCTAAAAATGACAGAGTAGCTGCTGTAATTACTGGTCTTCAGGGAATTTCTTTGTTTTTGAAGCTATAGTAGGCTTCCTAGGAATGAGTTCCTTGCATGGGGAGACAGAATTTTTCAGTGAATTTTACTGCTGTGAGAATTCAGCTGCACCTCTCAGGCTGTGAGTCCTGGAGAGCTGTAACCAGCACTTAACAGACTAAAGGATTGATTCTGTGTTCAAACTGGCCAGCTGAATTCTCACTTTGCTTAGGTTGACTGAGAGACCATTGCTGGTTAAAGCAATTTTAGTAAGCATTAATTTAAGTGACTCAAACTTGGACTTTCTTTTTCTAGGATGGACAATGGGATGGCAACTTGTCAACTTACTTTGATATGAACACTTTTCTAGATATTATTCTGAAAACTGTTTTGATGAATGCTGGAAAAAGAAGAATTGTGTTTTCTTCTTTTCATGCAGATATTTGTACAATGTAAGTTAAGAAAGAAATAATGTACTTTGGTTTTGAAATTTATTTTTATTTGGTAAATTTTACTTTGTATTTAAAAATACACACCAAGAAATGAATAACAGGTGTTTTTCTTAGACATAAAATTTGAGTGCCAAAATAGTTGAGAACTGGAATGAGACCACTTTGCCATCTGAAATGAGCCAAAAATTAAATAGGAGAACAAAGTCATAGTGGATATTTTTGTCAAGGAAAAAAGGTCAGAGTTTCTTCTGATATCCCAAAGTCTTTTTCAGTCATACTTGAGGGATGTGCAAGCCTAACTTAGGAACAAATCATCTTTCAGTGTCCAGTTTGAAAAATCGGTTAGTAGGATTAGGGGCTGTGTGTTAACCATGTTTAGAAATTCCTGTTGTGGATCTTCATGATCATCATGAATCTGTGCATTTAAGAAGAAAATTACAGAATTAAATGGCCTTTGGGGATTATATATAAACATTTTGAGGATGTGAGGCTAAGTTCAACATCAAGTCTAGCTTCCCTTAGCCTGTGTGGTAATCTCAGTAGTGGCAGAAGGACTCATTTGAGCAACTTGTCACAGTTTGATGCTAAACTGTGGGACCATCTCCTTGCACCAGCTAGGAACTAGAAGAACATGGAGGAAAGAGAGGAATTCCCCTTAAAACTGAGAAAATAAAAATTTTATCTCACTGTTTCATTCTTTTTATTTGCTACTTGTGGACTTTTTTCCTGACAGGATCCGACATAAGCAAAACAAGTATCCTGTGTTATTTCTCACCCAAGGGGAATCTAAACTCTATCCAGAGCTTATGGATCTCAGATGTCGCACAACTCCAATTGCCATTAACTTTGCACAGTTTGAAAACTTGCTGGTAAGCTGACAAGTTAAAATCAAGCTAAATTATTACTGCTTGTTTTAATTATTCTGTAATTTTTGACACTAATACTTTAAATTATGACTAACCTCACAAAAGAAATACACTGAGATTGGGTAACTGCCAAAAAAAGTTCATTGCTTCAAATGCTTTTTAATACAGTGTTTTAAAAATAACACTATAAATAAACTCTAATTGTATTAAGTAATTTTTTATTATTATGGATAAAATGGTAAGAAGCTACTAGTGTCAAAAGATTAAAAAACTGGATGTGTTTCAGAAACATGAATTTTAATTGAAGTCTTTTTGTATTCCAGGGAATTAATGTGAATTCTGAAGACCTGCTGAGGAATCCAGCATTTATTACACGGGCTGTAACCAAAGGCCTGGTTATTTTTTCATGGGGTGATGATGTAAATGACGCGGATAACAGGAGGAAGTTGAGAGAATATGGTGTTCATGGGTTGATATATGACAGGTACTTAGTTGTGGGTTTTTAAAATAATAATCATAATCACTACCATCATCAAGCTTAGAAACTGTTGTAAATTGATTCTGGTGAAATTTCATTTTGCTTCTTGCTTGACTGAGTACAGAAAGTACAAGGACCCCATAAACCCAGATCAAGAGCAAGTCTAACACCAGTTTCCCCTCTTTCAACTCTATATATGAAGCAAAATAACTTTCATTTTCCCTAAGATTAACATAAATGTAATTTGATTCTTTAAAGAATTACTACATGGCATACATGTTTAAGGTGCTAATATTCACAATAGTAAATTTTTAAGTTATGTATGTGATACGGTAAGGAAAATGTTTAATTGTTTGACTGGAGGTTTCAGCATTCTACATTAAACTGTGGAAATAGTTAACACAGCATTCTGTTGTGTTTCAAAGCTGTAAGTTATTTTTCTATTAAAATTAGCTTGGAGTGACTCCAGGGCAAACTGCCAAATTAGTAATTTCAGAAAGTAGTTGTTACATCCAAAAATTCTGGTAGAGACATCAGAATACAGTGTTAAATATTTGAACAAAAGTGGTGTTGTGTTATTTGGTTGCTTACAAAAACCCAAAGTTTTAGCTCTCTTTGTCTCTGAAGATGAGAGATTCATTATTATGAAATTAAGTTTAATTTGAAAAGCTGTATTAAACTTTAATTTCTGGTAGATGAGAAAGTAATTCGGAAAGCATTAAGTGTAATTGAAGTTTCAAATTGCAGAAGGCTTTCAGGCCTTCTGTTTAAGAAGAGTATTGCTTTGGATATTGTTTACCTGGGGAAAAAAAAGGCAAAACAAAAAACCAACCAAACAAAAAAAAACAAAAAAAAAAAACAAAAAAAAAAACCAACCAAAAAAAAACCAACCCCAAGGGAAAAATCAATAATTGTCCATAGCTCTGTTTTATAAAGTGAAAACTGTGAGTCAATTTAATCATATCTGGGGCAAGAAATCAAATGTTTGCTTCTAGAGTTCTAGGCTCTCAGTGTATAAACAAATAACTACAGATTGAAGAGAGTTAACTGACTGCTGAGAGTCCTTTCAAGGTGGGTCCATTGCTTCTCAGATTTGCCAGAGGTGTCACTTCTGGTGTACCGAATGTCTCCTATTCATTGACAGTAAAAAAGGAACTAGGTTTTTACACTGGGGATCAGCTTCTCACTGAAGACATGGACACATGAGTTCTCTTTCCTGCTACAACAGTGTTGCATATTGCACCTCTGCTGCAGCTCAGGATTGGGACCCTCTTTAGTCAATGGAAAATTCATCTGGACTAGAATGCAGGTGAAACAGTCCTCTAACTACGTAGTGTGCAGTCAAGGGTAATGAAATTTTATTCTGTGGTATGCATAAATTCAAGTGATACATTGTTGGTGAGGTGTTGTAATCAAACACAGCTGCATAAAGTGTTCATAAAATGTCTCTTTGTCTCATGTCTACTAGTCTAGTCTTCCAGAGTTGTTAATTACTCCTGGTGCAGTAGATACTCACTACTAGGGTAAAAGAGTAAAGCAGGTGACAGCCTAATTTCTGACTTCATGTTACTTTTATTGCTTTAGATACTCCACACTACTTAAATGTATGTTAAGGCTGCATGTCACTTTGTGTCCTGTTGTACTGTTTTGTGTGTTTTCAGTTGCAGTAGGACAGTAGAACACCTTTTATTCTCACTTTTTGATAACCAGCCAATTTGTTGGAAGGTTGAATTCCTTTGTGGATTTAACTGAACAAAAATTTCTTAACCTTGCTTCACTGTTTAGCTCATCTGGATTCTTAATAGTGTTCATTCCTCCTCTCACTGCCTGCCTCCTCTATCACTTCCACCTCAACATCTTCCTTTTTTTTGAAGAGGAACCCCAACATCAGTATTAACTCCAAAGCTGTTATTGCAGGCTTGTTAAGTGTAATTTCTAAATGTAATTTCTCTTGTTTTCTGTAGGCCAAAACAAATAGAATATCCCTTTGCAATTCTTAATTACTTTTCAAGTTTTACTGATTGTGTGAATAAAATTAAATTCAATCTTAATACAGATTGGGGATATGACACTTTCTGAAAGTTGCATCAGATCTCTCAAGGTGGACATTTTGAACTGCAGGTGGTACCTGCAAGTTCTGGAATGTAGAAACGTAAAACCTGGCAGCAAATGTTTCCACTCCCATCTGGAACTGCTGGGTAAAGGGCCAGTCCTTCAGATCATTTGAGACTTGAAGTTGATACTAAGAGTTCACATAGGTATGGTGTCAGCATCCATATTTGTGCTGTTTGGAGTTTAGACATAAATAAATTTAAATCTGAAAAGCAGAACTTAAGAGAGATGTACATGATGATTCCAAGGTGTAGAAACAAGTGGGGACTGCAGTAATCTGTTTTAGTGTAAAGCCAGTTCATGCTGTTGTGTCTTCAAATTCCAGAACATTTCCAGGGCTGAATTGTGATGATGCTTCTTCCAGGGTTTCTGCAAAATCTTTGTTCTCTGGATTTATGGCTAAGTGCAGATATCTATCAAATATGGTATTTTGTGTTGCTGTTTACTAGACCTTTACTTACACCATGTTAAGTGCTAATTATCTGAATAATCTAGGAAGTGAATAGAGGAATTTTAGTGAATTTTAGATTGCTTGTATGTAGGACTGACTTACTGTGTGCAGTAGTTATTTCTGAGATTATGAACTGTGTGCATAGAGATGATTTCTGTAAGCTATCTTTTTCCAAACTTTAATCATCCATGTAGAATTGGCCAAAACACTGTAGCCAGTTGTGAAGATGGCAGAAAAACTGTGTCCTGAATACCAAAAGTTGGTGATACCATGCACTGGGCAAAAAAAAAATGCAGGTAGGGGGTCTGGCTTTGCTTTGCATGAAGAAAAACTGCAAGACTAAATCTGGGAAGCTTACAAATGCCAAAAGGCTGATCTCACTGGGGCAGAGGAAAGAACACAAATGCACTCCTTCTCCCCATCCAGGCCTTTCTCCACTTGGGCTGCAGGTTATTACATACACCTAAAGTCATTCATCCAAACAGATGTTCTGGGATGCTGGGATGATATTCTCCTATTTTCCTATGTTCAACTACCATTTGTCTCATTGTTTAACCAAATTATTTGAATTAAAAGGGCAGCCTCTACACAAAGGTGCCACATCTGCCTTCAGGCTTTTATTTGGGCTCTTACACAGGAAAGTACTTCATGTGCATGACTGGGTATCTTCTGTCTGCACAGAAATCTCATCCTTAAAATGCTTTATTAGTCTGATGTTTAGATCTCAATTAGAGAAGAAATTTCAACCTATTGTGAGATTTTCTGGCTTGGTTAAAATTCTGATTTTTAAAGCAGGATTTCTGGGGTGATTGATCTGGTATTTCTGAATAGGCTTTGTAAACAGTCCAGAAAATATTTCTGTATTTGAATATACTTAACTCAGTAAGAACAAAGCAGCCTTGTGTTTGTACACCCGCTGACTGTATGTTAAATACCAATGTGGAGAGGGGTGAGTGCTAGCTTACACTTGCATCATTTTTTCTCATTCACTTTACATTATCTGAATTTTGTTTGTTGAATAATACACAGAACTGCATAAAAAATACTAAATCAGTATTTCCAAAACATGGATGCTGAGAGCTTTTTCCATGACAGCTTTGTCCAAACACTACAGTTCCCTAGGCTGCATGTTGCATTTGCAGGCAAAAGCTGTGCTTGATTGGTATTAGTAACTTCCCAACTTTTACACAAATTTACTTGGTCATCAAATCAAAAGCATTTTAAACACCTCTCAAAAGCAGAGGACTGCTGAAATCTGGGCTGCCCTGTTTGCCTGAAACTGCATGTTACTTAAATAACAGCATGGGTATGTGGAGGAAGTATGAGTTGATTTATAATCTACTCAGTGATGGAATTAAGATGTTATGCAATGACAGTCTTAAGTTTCCCTGTTTTGTGAATTGCAAAGTTAACTCAAGTTTTCCTCAAGACCTAAAGAAAAGTGAAAAGCTTTAATCAGAACTTTCAGAAAATCTTTTGAGCATGGAAACAGTATTTGAGTGCTGCTGCCTCTTGTTTTGTATGCGTTTTCAGAGGTTGCAGAACACCTTTCAGGAGCCAAACACTTTTGTTTTACACCCACTGCAGAGACCTGTAACATCCAGCAAATCTTTTGTAGAAGGTTCTTACTTTAAAAAATAATGTTTAAAGGACTTCTCAGTCTTCTGCAGGGCTTGCTTATTAAGAGGAGGTCGGATGGAGAAACTTCGGTGCATAGTTGATTACAAATAATTGTCCTGTTGAAGAATGGAGCATAGGAGCATGAGAGTTTATTCCTTATCTTTACAGTGTTGTTGGAAATAATTGGAGAAGTACTGGAGCTCTGTTGCTGCAAACTGGTGGTGTACTTTTGTGGACCGAAACAAAAAGTAGAGTCAAGAAATTCTGAAGTTTTGCTTTGAGTTGTCTTCTCTGCTTTTGGTTTAAAAGAAACACACATTGGAGTGGATTTGGTTTAGTGGACAGCTTGAAGGGAGCTTGGAGGGTTGAATTTGTCCAGAAGCTCAATTGAAAGGAATTTAGAATGGAGCAGGAATTAAAGAATTTATACTTGTAGTAAAGAACTAGCAATAAAATACTTGACAGATGCTGCTTAGGAAACATGCCTAGCCACATCTTAGGAGCAAAGGGCTTAGAAGAACCATGCTTTTGTTGGTTTAGTGTCTAACTGATGGGAAGGACTTTAGATTCTTAGTTCATAGTGTGTGTTTTGTATAGAAAACCATCCTCAAGTTTCAGTGTTTTGTCTGGAATTTGCAGGGAAATTCGTAAGGTGTCAGCAAACTCAACTGACAAAGGCACAGGAGGGAAGGAAGGTAGAGCTTGTTACTTTGCAGAAAGCTTCCATTGGGCAAATTTGAGTCATATCTTAGTCCTGTACTGGATTGTAAGTTCTGTGCAAGAAATTTAAATGCTATGCCTTCTGTTTGAATTTGATCAAACTGGACAGCATCTGTCCTCACCTCTAGGAGTTTCTTCACAGAAATTGTCCTTGACCTTACTGTGATCCATATCAATATTACCTGTGGAAATGTTTCCTCACTTGAATCCTGTTATTGTATCCATCTTTGAGCTGCATGTTGTTTTTGATGTCTTGGAGTTGCCAACAGTTCACAAGTTGTCTTGTCAGGGTAAAAGGGCACCCCACAGTCTCTCACATCAGCACTACATTGTTTTATTAGTGGCATTGGTTCCTTTTGGGCATAACTTGAAAATGTGTGAGAGACAAAGAATGATGAAATAGAAACAACCTACTTTCTTGTAGGAATTGTAAGTGAAGTATGAACATTCTTAAAGACTAAGGCAGAAGCCATAGTAATTTCTTGCAGGAGTTTTCATTTGAAGGAGATAAACCTGCAATACCTGGAACTGTGTATCCAGGTATCATCTGAAAGTGAGGGCAACTGGGTGCCAGGATTAAAATTTTGGATATAAACATGCTGGTATTAGAAATTAATGTTGGGAAATCAAGGTATATTCTTGTTACAATAGGTGTGCCAGTGTTAGGTTACAGGAGCAGCAGTGCTTTTGTTTGTAATGAGTTACACCATAATAGTGTTTGAGTTGTGCTCAGTGCTTGCGCTGTCACTCAAAAATGTGGTTTGAATTTGGAAAATCTGGTATGATGCTGATTTTTCAAATCCTGCGCCTTTGTTTACTTGTGTGAAAACAAGTGAAAAGAGAATAGATTGGTTAATTTGCATTAGGTGGGGAGAGAGGTCAGATTTTCTGTTTTTCACTCTTCACTTAATACTGTGGTGGTAATGATGCTAATTTAAACTGAACTGTGGGGAGGTGAAATGTTTCTTGAAACAGTAAGTATACACTCCATGCAGTATTATGTGCAAGCAGTATATCACAATCCTCAAATAATCTCAGGGCTCTGAAACTTCTTATGCTTTGAACTTTGCAGCCTGGAACACTGCTCTTGTTTCACTGCTTTTGTGCCACCTGTGAAATCACATTTGTCAGGAGATTGAGTCTATGCCAGTAGGTTTTTAGTATATCCAGTGAAACACTAACTAGTCAGTGAAAAGGGAATACCATTTTATATGTGAGATGAGCAGCAAAACCTGGGGTACTAACCCCAAACAGTCTTTGGGACCTAAATTTGCTCTACTGAGGAAAAAAAAAGGTACTTCATCTGCTGCACATTTCTGTGGACTGCTAGTTTATACTAATCAGTGTTTTTTCTTTTCTCGTTTCATCAGGATATACGACTCAAATCCTGAACAACCAAATGTATTCCAGGTGGAGCAGCTGGAGCAGCTGGAACATCTCAAGAAAGAACTGCCAGAGTTGAAAAGCTCTTTGTGCCCCTCAGTTAGCCAATTCAGATGCATGGCTCCATGTAAATGTGATCATCATTACCTGGAAGAGAAAGCTGTAGATAACTTGAAGAGTGTTCAGATGCAGAAGGACTAATTTTAGGCAGAATGCTGTTTTATATCTATAAAAGTTTCACCATTGGAATAGTTCTGTCTATGCTTTCAGATTGGTTTGTTTTAATTTTAAGTCTTCAAATAGCAATAACTGTGTTCCTCCTTCCTAACAGTACTTAGTAAAATTTCAAGCAATGTTAAAATATTCAGACAGTTATAGTTATTGTTCCAATTTACAGTTAACTTTTCCCTCAAATCATCTCAAATCTTGAAAATTATCACTAGTGCTTTTAAAAACAAAAATTAATTAAGCAGTCTCAGTAGTGAAAGCTCAGAAACGAAATTGTAAAGAAATTTACAATAATCTGATATTGAATATGCTGAAAAATTATTTTGATTTTACTTTCAGGCTGACAAGCTGTAGCATTTATCTGACAGCAAGAAGTTGAGAGTGATTTTAAGATACGTATAGATAGATCTGGCTTATAAAAAGATCTGAAGGAATTGGTACCTCATGTATATGTATTTGCACTGGTAGATCCACCTGTACAAAGCTTTGTGCCATTTTAAAATGCTTTTTTTATTTTTTAGCGAACTGCAGCTCATTTTCCCCCACTTCATTGGACATTCAGGCTGCTGCCTTTGTTTCCTCAGCTCTCAGTTCAGTGGTACAGTGCCCGTGCACAGCAATCAGGGGGAAACCACGAGTGCCGGTTTTTCATTAATCGCACACAGGTCTGCTAAACTTTAAAAATATTGCTAATAATCTTAACAGAATTACAGAAACATCTTCAGTGGTTGAGAATCTTTTTTGCACAGTAACCTTAATGAACAGAGTACACACCCTGCACAAACTCTACAAAATGCATGCTTTATCTATTAAGCGTGAAATTTAGGTGTTTGCTGAGGTCCTTGCATCTTTATGGTGCTAAGTTCTGTGTGAAGGGTGCAAGGACCAACTCAACAACTTAATCTCCTTTGCCTGAGAAACCACAAGCCTGTTATTCACAAACATTTGGAGAAGAGGCTGTACCATATGTGGTTTGTCTTACTTACATAATACAAGCTACTGGCTTTTGTATTTTGCAAGTTTTTTGGCTTTTACCATGGAGCAAGAATCACAAATGTACTGAATTCATATAATGAGTATTCTGTTGACTGGTGTCTCTCCTCTGTAATTTATTACTAAGTCATAGTTTAGAATTCTTAAAAGATAAGTATGCATGTCTCTTCTCCTGATGTTGCAGGTCATGCCAACACAACAGCTGTAACTTTCTACTGAAGTGTTAATGTATAATAAGAATGGAAAATATTTATTTTTTTCCTCTTGTAAATTGACAATGAAAACAATAGTATGTACTATATTCTTTATATACAGTCATTGCTACATATAGAACTGATTGTACAAAGAGTAAAGCCATTGCAAATAAGTGCTTGAGCCTGCACTGCTGAGCAGTTTGAAACAGCTTGTTTTGACTTGTGCATTTGAGTATTTAAAGTTTGTTTGTCCTGCACAAACAGCACAATAGTGATTAGGTATCTGGAAGCCTTCTTTTATTAAAAAAAAAAAAAAAGCAAAAATGCAAAACAACCCTAAACCAAAACTGGAAGTGTGTGTGCTGTGTTTTTAAGAAGAGGAGGGGGCACTGAACCAGAATCTTGGCATCAGGAACTTGTGGTTGTTACTTAATACACTCTTCACCTATGTGATTAATTCTTAAATATTTTTTCTTAATTCTTTTTCCTCATTTGTGTACCCTATGGGATCCTCTTGACAGGTCTTGAGGGCTTTTCCAACTGCTACCCAACTCCTAGCAGAGTTTGTGTCACTGTGAAAGCTGGGCAGCACCTCCACAGAGATGTTGAGTGTGACACCTGCTGTGTGCAAAGGGAATTTAAAAGCTGTGCTGTGTGAAGTACCCTCTCCCACTAATCCCAGTGAGATCTCAGGAGGGCTTAGGCACCCTTAAAATCTTATTTCCAGCCTTCAGTGCTTTAGTGCCTGTTCTGTTTGAGGGGAGTGAGAGTGGACATAAATTCACCCACCGTGCTGATTTTACTGGACAGTTTTGAGCAGTGTTAGTGTCGGTGTTTTCTTGCTGACTCCCTTTTTTTCTGAAGGGAAGTTGTGTCAGTTCCTCCAAATCTGAGGAGCTTCAGCAGCTCTCCTGCTGTGCCAGCCCTTGGAGCTGAGCTGAGGACTTTGCCACACTGAGCAGCCGTTCTGCCACAGCCACTGGCATTGCAGGCAGGATAGAGAGCAGGAATTTGGGATCTGGCAGGGGAAACTGCCCCCTCCTGCTTTGGAGTGCTTGTTGGAGACCATCATGGTCCAGGGCAGAGATGGCTTTGCTCCAGCCAAGGGACCGTTGCAGAATTTTAATCCAGAGCTGTAGTAGGGGAGACAGAATTTCCCTCTTGATTTTGGAACATTTCCTTTTGGCCCACCCAAAGACTGGGCTCTACATCTGTAGTATTGTTTGCTGAATGACACTTCCGCTGTATCTCACAACTAATATGTGCCGTGAGTATGGACTGCTCCAGTTCCACCAGTCCTGAGCTCCTGCTGCAGCAACCAGCCGATAGCACAGCAGCTCTGCTTCACTGGAAGTCAGCTGGGATGGATAGAACTCAGTCATGGACTAAGTGAAGACTCTGAAACTCTACAGCCACCTTGGAGGGACAGCCATTGACTATGGAAATGGTGCCTGTATATATCTGTACTTTTATGTACAGATATATACATGCGTATCTATATATATGTATGTGTGTAGCTGGACAGTGTGTGAGCTGGGCATGACAGAGCTGGTCTGTTACAATATGCAGTGGCAGTTGCCACCTAGAAAGTTTGGCTACTACCTCCAAAATTTCTCTAAATAGCTGAGCCTTCATATATTTTCAGTCACATAGATCTTGTACCTTAACTGTAAACATGCAGCAAAAGTCTTGCTCACAACAGGTGCCAGATGAGGAAACTTGCTGGCTCCACGTTTGTCTCACACCCCTGGAATTACACCCCACATCCTGGAATTTTGTGCTTTCCTTCTCAGGCTTCATCTTGGGCTATCAATCTCCCAGAGCCCAGATCCAAAGTGTTAAGCAACCAGCAACTGCTTCCACACAGTTCTTAGGAAGAAAAAGCCAGCCCTGGCCTTACCCTTCCTCTTGCAGCCTGTGAACTGCACCATGTGTGGATCTTTGCTCTTTCTTTTCACTGTGTGTGCCCTCAGACTCTCTCACAGAATCTATGTCCAAAATTAAAAAAAAAACTCCAGCAGCTGCTCCACAGAGAAGGTCCTGGAAGAAAGAGCCAGTGCTGGACTAGACTTTTCTAACTATAAACTGCACTGAGGTAATTCACCTTTCCTTTCCTCAGGAACCAAACCTGAAGCCCTCCACTGCCTGCTCCCACTAAAGGTGTCAGGACAAAAAATACGTTGGCTTTTACCTTCTCACTGTCAACATTCAGAACTCCAGCCTGTATCCCTGTGTACTTCCTAGTCTATTAAATGTACTGTGATGCTGCCTCAGAAACCCATAGGGCAGATCTGAAGTCAAAAATGCCTAGTCCCTACTGTCAAAATGTGCCAGGACAAAAAGAAATCCATTTATTGTGGAAGGGAAGCAGCAATCCCCAGTGTTCCTGGTGCAGATAAGAGGCTCCAGTACCCAACTTACTTTCGTGGCACTTCCTGTGTGGGAGCCCTGCACCAACATTTGGATGCTGCTTCCAGTGTTGAATACATCCACCAGGGAGTGCTCTAACACAAATGCTCTTGAATGAGCTGTTGCTGGTTTGCACCTCCCCAGAGCAGCATCTCCTGCACCACCAGCGATGGGGTGAGGTGCTTTCCTTAGCAAGTGAAGGCATCCTCATCCTCCTTCTGGAGCTCCCACCAGTATCTGGATACCTGATCCAAAACTGTGTATGTCCAGGCATCTCTTTCAGAGAAACCTTTCCAGAATAGAAAGCTGTTAGTGGTTTATACCTCCCTAGGGAACGCTGTCATGTCATCCTTTTCTTTCAGGTGACCAGCACCTGACAAAGACGAATAAATAACTGCTTTATTTAAATTGACAACGATTAGATGAAAATCTAAAAAGATGAAAATGCAAAATGGCAAAACGACAATCTGATCAGAATTATTTACTACACAGTACAGCTGCTACTGCAGTGCTCTACTTATTGCACCAATAACACAGCTAGCTTAATACTTTTCAGACAGAGATTGATGTTACCCATATCACTGACCATGGGCAAGTCTGTCACTCAGCCTCCAGAGGCATCTCTGAGGGGTGCTCCCACCCAAGGAAAGGATCTTCATGCATCTAAAGGTGATATCCTGGGAAAACTAGGGTTGATCTTCTGTAGTATGAAGAGGTTGATTGTCCTGCAACTTTTAGATTCTGTGTTGTCCTCAGTAGAGCATGTTTGAGTCAGATGTTACCAGCTCTTTGGTTTCTGCTCAAAACTTTAGTCTCTCGCTTCCCTACCAGGTTCTTCCACATGTCTGTTGATGCTCACCTCAGTCGGGAGGAGCACACTCCTGAGGGGCCTAATTTAAGAGAGTTTGGTCAATCTGGTCTCAGCATTCTTCACCACCGAACCCAGTATTCTACTAAACCCCCGTTTTTTAATCCATCACCAAAAATATGTAAATAAGAAAGGGTTCTTTAAAGTTATCCCAACCTTTCCAAATGGAACAGCACCAGTGCCCCTGCCCCTCATAATGCAGTTGCTTGTTCCTCTCACCAGTCCCATGGTCCTAGGAATAGGAGAGCTTCATCTCTGTCCCTTACAGAGACAGTAAGACCCTTGTGGAGCTTTGTCTGTGTCTCCAACTCCAATGCCTGCATTCCTACTTCTTGCAGCTCTCCCTCTTAGCTGACTGGTTTCTAGGTCTGCCTCACATCCAAGTTTTCATCCATTAGGTGTAGCTGTGTTACCTTAGGGCAAATGAAATCTCACTAGAGAAGTGGGAAATCAGGTGGATGCAGCAAAAAGACTCCCCCACCTTTGAGGAAGTCATGAAGGTCAGCATGGACTCTGCATTTAAGTGAGAAGAGGCCTCAGGAAAAAAAGAAAGGTGACATTTTTACTTATAGTAATTTCACGACTATAAGGCGCACCCTTTTGACTAAAATTTTGATGGAAACCCGAAGTGCACCTTATAATCCAGCGCACCTTATACATGGACAAAGTTGGGAAATTTGCCAACCCAGAAGTGCGAGCCGCGAGAGCCGTGGGGGGAGCTGGCAGGGCCACAGCCGGCAGGGGCTGGCGGGACCACAGCTGGCAGGGGCAGGTGGGGCCACGGCCGGTGGGGCCATGGCTGGCAGGGGCAGGCGGGGCCGCGTCTGGCAGCCGCACAGGGGAAACCAGTGGCGGATCCTTGCTGCAAAATAAAAAAGTGCGCCTTATTGTCCAGTGCACCTTATATATGGACAAAGTTTGGAAATTTGCTGATACCCGGAAGTGCACCTTATAATCTGTTGCACCTTATAGTCGTGAAATTACTATAGATGATTTTGGTTCAATAGAGTGAAAATAGTAGAGCTCAGGGTCTGGGTTAGAGGCATCCATCCCACCCCTTCCCTGCCCCACCAGCACTATGGTTCAGCGCTTGCTCTGCTATGTAACCCTGTCCCTCACTTCATCTGCTTATTAAACACATTTGCCCAATTTTTCTGATGTTGCAGCCTCCTCCACTCATCTGCCTACTCACTGGCTTCAGAGGCACCAGTACACCCTGTTGAGCTGTTCCTGGTCCTGGCTGGGGAGCAGGGATCTGCGATTGCTGAGCTGCTTGAAAAATCTGTGGAAGCTCAGCCCACAACTCTGGACAAGATTTCAAAGTTGTTCCCATACAATGCAAGAAAATTTTAACAATACCTTTTGGTATCATGATTGATTGTCCTTGGCTGGATGAGCTGACATCAGTTGAAACCACCCAGGTTGGAACACCCTCTGAAGCTGTAATGCATACTGTGTCATCTCGTTGTTGCGTTACAGCATGCTTGCCGTGTCCCGCCATGACCGTGCATGCGCCCGTTGCCATTGCTGCTGCTGCTGCCTGGGGTCGGGGCCGCCAGCGCCACAGCCATGCGCGGTCCCGCCTGTCCTGCGCGCCCCAGCTGCCGCTGCTCTTACTATCATGTGCACTATTTCCGCCATATCTCCCGTGGTCACCACGGCACCCCCCGCCGCCCCCCACATTCCCTCGGGATATAACTTCCAACATTATCCTTGCTTGGGATAAGAGCTTCATGGCTACTCTATCTATTTTAGTTGCTAAATCATAAGTAGATCTATTAACTTCTCGCCAAAACCCTGGCTCAAACAACAGATCTGTTTCTACGTTTGGATACTGTAATCTTATCCACAATAATAAGCTTTTGAGTTTTTTTTCTGGAATAGCCACTGGATGGGTAGTTGCCATGCCTTTTAAGGTGGTGTCCTAGTTTGGAGGAGAGGTGTCTGCTAAGAAAGGCAGGAGCCTCTCTTTGAAATGGAGAATGTAAACCCCCTCCCTCCAAATTATTATAATTTTGAAATCAAGGGACTCTCAGACAAAGATATGGGAATTAGGAATAACAGTTCTTTTCTAGGGAAATTAAAATAGAAATACAGTACTACAAAGAAACAAACCCCAAGCCCTGACAAAGTCAGAGTACAACCTGACACCCTGTCAGGCAGGGTGTTGGCAGCAGTCCCATTAAATGGTGACTGCATCCTCCTGCAGTGACAGATGTGATTTAGTTGGAGCAGTGCTCCTGTAGAAGGTGCCGTTTCCCTCCAGACACGGTGGAGAAATCCCGTTTCTCTCTGAATTCCAGTGGAGAAAGGGCTACCTTAGTGTCCCAAAATCTCTGTTTTCATCTTGGTAAGAAATGTTGGGCTCTTTCCGCTGGCTGGAGCAACTTCCAATGGGATGCAGTAATTTTATCAGTCACACAGTGGGACTCAATGGGCCATTAGCAGAAAATGACTCCCTGGAGGAAGGATGGGTTGTGAAAAGATAAAGAACAATGCCCTGCCTGGTTTCAATGGGTGGCCCATTAGCAGAATATCTCCCACGGAGAGAAGGATCACTGCCCCCACTCTCAAAGATGGAGATAGAATAGATACCTTTTATCACACTCTGTATCGTAACCAAGACAGGTGGACAGAAGGTTTATTTGTTCTTGGCTGAATCTGCCCCCCATGTTCTGAATTTTGACCTGTCTTACCAAAAGCACGTCATCTTCAAAGTCGAATCGGATGGTTTTCCTGTTCACTGACCAGCAGATTACAGGCAAGGATTTCCCGGGTCTCCTCCCATCTGAGTCGAGCTTGAAACAGTCTGTCTCTCAGCAGAGGTCAAAATTTCCTCCCTGGACTTTTCTCCGATGGTGTGCCTCTTCTCAGACTGTAATTTGGGCTGGTAGCCCACCCTGGTGCCCACTCTGGGGGCCCACCCAGGGACACCAGTTATGGTCGGTGGTGTCTCAGGAGCTCGAGACAACCACCTGTGTATGTTGAGAATCTCTGTGTCCCAGCCCGAGCATCGGAAAAAGAGTCTGGAGGCGTCTTCTGTGATTTCCAGAAGTTGTTTATTTTATCTACAGTAATTTCACAACTATAAGGCGCACTTTTTTTGCAGTGAGAATCTGCGCGCAACAAAGTAACCAATAAGTAACGGAATCATGTGAGCTGCACCGAGCCGCGCCGGGCCATGTGAGCCACATCAAGCTGTGCGGGGCTGCGTGAGCTGCGCTGAGCCCCGCCGAGCCGCGCGGCTCGGCTCGCTGCTCAGCTCGCAGCTCACATTTCCGGGTTGGCAAATTTCTGAACTTTGTCCATATATAAGGCGCACCAGATTATAAGGCGCACTTCCAGTTTCGATCAAAATTTTAGGCTTTAAGGTGCGCCTTATAGTCGTAAAATTACTGTAATCTAAACTTCTTTCCCTGACTAGCTGAGGTCGGCTCAGCAGGTCAGTCCCAGGCACACTGCCCGCCTTCATGGCAGTATTATCTTTTTAGACTATAAACTACATAAACATTATTTACAATTATCTTCCAATACCTACCACTTATATTGTACAGTCTAGTTCTACTCTAAACCAATCTAAAAATGCCAACAGCACCCAAAAGATGGATGCTAGGAAGAAGGAGAAAGAAGGACAGAACACGCCCAGGTTCCTCCATCTTGACCCTAGATCCCTATTCTAAAAAATCTAAAAATTCTACTTTTTCACCTTTTGATAAACTAACTTATACTCTACTTATTTTTTGTGGCTTGTAATTCTTCATGCAAAGGTGGTAATTTTTCCCAGGGGTTGAAGTCAAAGGCACAGGGGTCTTGGGCTCTGTGCCAAGGCTTCTGAGCCCCCTGCCAGGGTCTCAAGCCATCCAGGGTATCCAGAGGGATGCCCTGGGTTCCCACACTGCCTCACCACTTTCTCCAAGGGACAGTTTTAACACTGTCTTCCTTTCTCAAAGTCCTTTCTCTGCACTTTCTGACCTCAGCTTCTGGAGTTCTGTGTTTTTTGGTGTGTGCCCAAGCGTGTTAAAAAGGAGTAAATATTCCATATGAAGGGGAATTACTTGCCCAGGTGGATGGGCACAGGTGTCCCCTGCTGCCCTCGGCTGTCACCCCAGTGCCACTCGGCCCTGCCCAGGGACCTGCCTGGCACGCTCAGCCCGTTTGGGGACAGCCCAGCTCTGCTCCCAGCGCCCCGGGGCTGCCCCTGCATGTCCCGAGCAGCTCCCATGTGACTGCAGGTCACAGGGCTTGGCCACACCTGTGCCACTCACAACTGTCTTCATCTGACAGCAGGAAGCAGGGAGGAAACCTGGGCAGGAAGGGGACAAAAGGAGGGAGAGGGAGAAGTAAGGAGGCTGCGTTCGGCAGTGAGGAGCAGAGTGACTGATAATCACCGTGCCAGAGGCTTCCAATGTCCTCCTCAACTTCCACCAGCACTTTGCCCAGTGGCCTGGCAGTCCTGACGACATTCCCAGATGTACTCTTCATCCCTGAAATCGTGAGTGCTGGCTGTTCCCTGGGGGAGGGCTGTGGATGCTGGCGGGGTACTCAGGTGTCTGAGGGTGGTACTTGTCCCCAAACACGTGGGGATACAAGGGGCTGGGGCAGCTCATCCTCGGAGAAAACCACAGGGTGTGAGACTCTAAAGCTCTCCTTTAGGCTGCAGTGGGATTTTTGTGGTGCCTTTGTAATTTCCTGCCTAAAATCCCGGCAGCGGTTGCTGGTGGGTTCAGAGTAGGCTGCCAAATTGAGCCGGGTAATCAACAGGAAGGTGATTTTAGCGGATGGTGCTGGCACAGGATGAGCTGCTCTCTTGGAGTAGGCATTAAGGAAAGCTGAGGGAATTATTTGCAGCAGCAAAGAACTCAGCCGCCAAGACTGTGCGGCTCCATCACAGCATTCCCCAGCCGCAGGTGCGGAGATGCTGGACCTGGGCATGTGGGTGAGCAAAGGGTGAGCAAACACCTTGTAACTTCTTTCCTCATTGTAACTTCATTGAGCAGAAGGAGATAATAATCTTAATGGATTTGGCCCATATGGTTAAAAGCATTTGCTCTGAGCATAGGTCATAAAATGCAAAATCTCAACTTGAACCTTTACCCCCTCTTCTCTGCCCTGCTCATGAACTGTGTTCTCCTCACAAGAGAGGGAGGCTTTTTTCCAAATTCTGAGTGCTTTGGTCCAGCACTGAAAGCTCGGTCTGAGTAGGATGGCATTCTGATTATTTCATGCTAAAAACTTCAGCTTTGTCATGTGGCACCAAATCCTTTCCTGTCACCCAGCTTGGTCCACAGTCCTGGGATTTGCAGCATTTCCTTCATTCTCCTGATGATAACAATAGAGCAAAGAGGATGTGGAGAAAGACTTTGCCTCAGCCACTCCAGTCGTGCTCTACAGACCTGGTACAGGTTTTCTGCAGCTGCATGGAAGAGGATGTTAAGTCCCTGTGGAGGTTTTGGCTGGGCAAACACTTGCCAGCCACTGAGTTGTATTAGCCCTGGTGCCGAGCTGCTGCTGGCCTCAGTGAGCTCGTTCCCCTTGAACTGTTTGTTTGCAATCCCTGTCTCCAGGGAATTTGGCAGGGCAGCTTGCTGAAATGAGCTCCCTGTCCTTTGGTATGGGAAAGATCTGGAAATGTGCATCCTGAAGGCCCAGGAACCACCCAGGAAGGAGGAATGCTGCATGACTGGATTTCACCATCTCCAAGAAGACTCTGGGCTGTGCAGCTGTGTGACCTCTGCTGTGTACAAAGGAGGTGGCTGCCTTGAATCACAGCATTCAGAGGGATGAAGAGTTTCTCATTCTTTAGTGGAATCTCACGTTGCCTACCATGGGCCAAGATGGTAACAAAACAAAACAAAATTGGCATTTTGAATGCTAGGATGGTTGTGAAATTTTCAGAAGATCCTACCTGCAGCTCAGATGATTGCCACATTTCCATGGGCTGATTAAGAGCTACCATTTTTAAGCTGTGAGGCTCAGTTTAATTATTGTAATCTATTTAATTTTAAGAACTTTCTGCACATATGGATACCCAGGCCTATGTGGAAAATCTGAAACAAGCTCAAAGCAGATGTGTTTGTTTTGTAAAAGCCAGTTAAAGGATAATTTTTTTCTCAGACTGCTGTCCACATCCTGCTGTGAGTTATTGAAAGCCTCTCAATCCTTCCTTCATTTTTATGAGTCTTCAACATAAAACCAAAGTCAGTAATCAAACCACGTCAAACAGACTTTTCTGAGTGAATAACTACAGCTTGCAGGAAGGAGAGATGGTGAATGATAAGAAGTGAGCTGTGGTACTTCTTTCCCCATCTTCTTATCTCACCATAATTTGTGCTTGATTTTAATGGAGCAGCCATATAACACTTCTCCTAAGGATTTTTAGCTGCAACACACTAATTTTGTCAGCATATGAGTGATTAAAAGGACTGGATTAGTGTTCAAGTGTCAGCCTTTGGTTGTTACAAGAGGGACCAGAACAGCAGCACTTTGGAAGATTCATTTTCTCTCAGCTCTTTGCCACATCTCAACCACAAATTGATGTAATGTGTCAATTTGCATAATGGCACGAACAACTGTGGGGTGACATAAATGACGTAACATTTTCTGAGTTATCATAAACCAGAAACTTAATTTTCACTGGCAAAATGCCTGGAAGGAAATGGAAATGCCATGGAAATGGAAATGAGTAGGAGCTGGCACTTGGCTGCTGACTGGCATTCACTGGCCAAGGGTCAGAATGACCTCAGAGTCAGCAAGGCTCTCCTACCTCTGGACATTTGCCTGAATCCCAAACTGGCTGGCGGTGAGGGACAGGTCAGCACTGGTGCACACAGTGTGGGTTCAGCGTGGAGCTCCTTATCACAGCATGGTGCACAGATTAAACTTTGCACAGGTCCAAGAAACAACTGCGCAGATTTGTAGCACAGAAAACCTACTGAGAGCATTTCTGTGCAAAGGCACCACTTGCACTCCAGACATTCCGCAACATTGAACATCATGCTCCCATCCTCTTGTGCAGGAGTCTGCTGGTAAAGGGATGGAGCCTAGACATGTGTATCCCTGTGTACCACCAGAGAAGCCATGGCAAACTCCCAAGGCTGGTTGAGAATACCCCACCTTCTCCCACACCAGCAGCTGGGACCATGCACAGCTCTAGTGCAGCCAATGAAGGATCCCAAAGAGCTGGAGCAGTAATACAAGCTCCAAGCAGGAGCTGGGAGACTCAGGCTCATTTCCCCTACCCAGAGTCAAACCTGTCTTCAGCCTGCTGTCTCCCTTCAGAGTGGTATTGGCAGGTGCCCTTTGGGAGGGCAGGGGGCTGTTTGTGCTCTTTGTGCAGGTGGGCTGGGTTTGACACTGCTCCTGGCAGGGATCTGACACGCTGGGTGTGAAGCAAACACACTTCTCCTAAATCAGCCTCCCTGTTCATTAAAGCCAGTCCTCAGAAGGGCCTGGACCAGCCTCCTGAACACACTGGTGTAGGAAGGGTGTGAGTGGCAGTGGCACCAGGAGGCAGGGCAACAGTGAGGAATTTTTTTGGGTCAGAATCAGTGGCAGATGCTCCCAGCTAAATGCCCAGTTTCAAGACGAGACTGGAAAGAAATCATGGGCTGTTGCCATGTGCAGTGCCAGAGGTGTGCATGGCTTTTGGCTCTGCTCTGGACAACTCCTTTTATCCCACACTCACCCTGCCCCCCTCTTTGATCTTGCAGATCTTTGGGGGCCTTGTGTGGATCCTGGTGGCATCCTCGAGGATCCCAGACTCCATGCTGCAGGGCTGGGTGATGTTTGTCTCCGTGTTCTGCTTCGTCATGTCCATCTCCCTCCTGTGTCTCTACTTCTGCGGGGCTCACGGAGGCGGCAGCAGCTGCTGGGTCACCTTGGTACGTGCCTGGGACAAACCCAGGGCTCCCCTGTGCCTGCAGAGCTGGGTGCTGCTGCTGCACTCCGAGCTGCAGGCTGGGGATGGTTGTATGGGCAGTGTGACCCCCTTGGAGGTGACTGTGTGATCCTTCTTCCTCAGGATGTCATCTGCCAGGAGACAGCAGCGCTGTTCTACCTCAGTGCCGCGGTGCTGGAAGCCTACCTGACCTACAGTCTTGGCTTCTTTCCGGGACAGGCATACAGGGAGAACATTGCTGCCGTGGTGAGTGCCTGGCAGGAGGGCAAGGAAGGCAGCAGGTGGCTCTGGAGTGGCCTCAAGTGCAAATCCTTATTTGCACCAACAATTTGGGGAGGGGGGAGAGAAACCAGTCACTGTGTCACCATGTGCAGATGTCCCCAAACATGTGGCACATCACGAGGCGTGTGCTCAGTGCTGGAGTGGCACTGTGCAACAGAAAGATTGACTAGCTGGTGTTTTTCCATCACAGGTATTTGCATTCGTGGCCACCCTGGTTTATGTGATCCACAAGGTGTTCTCGCTGCTGCGATGGAAATCATCCTGAGAGCCTGAACAACCCCAGGAACAATGACTGCTGTCTCCAGGCTGGGTTTGGGTTTCATTTTCTGATGTATAGCCTGTAAACAAGCAGCTTTTTACGTGGGGTCTTGGTGATGAAGACAAGGAGCCTGCCAGAGAAAGGAATGTCCTGGCACAATCTGTTTCCTTTCAATATCTACAGGCTGGGTGCAGTTTGATGCTTGGGCCAAAAAAAAAAAAAAAAAAAAAAAAGGCAACCCAGCTTTAAAGTAGTATAGTTGGGTCCAAAGGGCTAAAATATTTTTGGACTGAACCAGGGTTGTTACTGGTATCCAGGGAAAAATGAACAACAAGCACCAAGCAGCACAAGTGTGAAACTGTCATTTTAATTGCTGTGTGTCCATTTAAGTTTATTTCCCTACCTATAACCACTGTAACAAATTAGTGTTTTCATGCAGTTTCTGAAAGTGCCTTCTCTGACCTGCAGTGAGCAATGGGGACAGTATTTAACTCGGCTCAGGAGCAATGTGGATCATTGCAGCTCCTGAAGGGTGCTGCTGAATTTTGAGGCATGCCAAGGAACTGCCTTTGATCTCCCTACAAAGCACAGCCTGGAAGGGCCCAGTAGGCTGTAGGAGAATTCTCTGGGTGATCAGAATCAAATCCTCAAAAAGCAATCAACTCCTGCTTTTGGTGAATGGCTATTCTCTCATGCACTGCCATGGTGTCACTAATAAAGATGGGTTTGCTGTGATTTTGAGAATGGGTGAGTCCTTGCTGCTCTTTTTCCCTTTGCTGCACCGAGGCACAGCCCCAGGAGCTCTTCATCCTCACAGGGCAGTGCCACCACGGGGGCTGTGTGGAGATCAGTTGCCAGCAGGGGTTAAACCATGACAACGAATTAATTGAAATGGGGTTTAGACCCAGGAAGGGATATTTTCAACATGTTAGAGGTGCCTAGAAAACAGTGGTGCCAAATTATCTCTTCCAGCTTGTGGGGCAAAAAATGCTTCAATTTAAAGTCCGAAGTTTCTGGATAACAACAAGGGCTAGAGGACAAGAGGGAAATAAAAGTTCACTTGGAGGTTCCTCTGTTGCTTCATATCCAGGTGAACTTTTCACCTGTGACTATGGGTTTGGTTTGAAGCTTTTTAATTGCAAACTAAGGAAAACATTTGTGGGTTTTTTTCCTCACTGAAAACCAGTCTGACTTGTTTTGCTTCTGTTACTGTGACAACAGGGAACTGGTTGCAACAGAGGTGGAAAGAGAAATCCCTTTTCGGAGCAGGGAGGGAACCCAAAGCCACTTTGGACAATGGCGCATTGCTCTGAAGTTCAACATCCACCTGTTGAAACTGGTTTCATCATCCCATCATCATGGGTGTGTGTGGAGGTGCCCAGGCCCTATTAACGCTCCTGAATGTGACATTGGAACACAAAGATACCTTTCTGCTTGGATGGGTTTACAAAGGCAGGAATCTGCAGCCCTGCCCTGGGCCTTGGGATGAGCTGTCTCCGTTCCTCCTGCACCCAGGTGTGCCCAGCACCTGTGCACTCATCCCTGTCTCCGTGCCTTGTGGCCATCACATTCCCAGCCCACGTCTTGGCACAGCCCCAATCTCATTCCTTCTGCCTTGCTTTGCCCTTTGCTTTCCCCTTGCCTGCCTGGACACACACCAGCCCACTCCAGTCTGCACCAGCCCCCCTCCATGTCCTTCTGTCCCCACCCTGTTTGCTGAGTGCCTCCTCCACTGCATCGGCCCAGCCTTGCTGGAAGCCAGCAAGGGGAAAAACAGCCGGGATGGAATGTCCGTGGGAGGGGCATGGAGGGGCTTTGTGGCCCCAGTGCCACCTGGGCTGAGCTTTCCCTGGGGAGGGCTGGGCAGATGGAAGGGACCCCCCACCAGAGGGTCAGGAATGAACTCCCTGAAAATGGAGCTGGAACCCTGATACCCTCCTGGTGTGACCCCGAGTTTGACCCCACGCAGCCGACCAGGATCAGGGGGCGTCCCTGCTTGGCACCAGCAGGGGACAGCAGCACAGGGAGGGGTGGCTGCTGGATGGCAGCAATGTGCACCTTCCCTGCATGGTGGAAAAAAGAGAAAATGACACAAAAGAGATTCATCATGGCCAGCTTTCCTGTCATCTCAACACAGCCCTGAAAACTGACATGGAAGCTGGGCAGCCCAAGGGAGCCGTCTGGAAAATGGCACACCCCCAATGCTTCCTGAAGGGAAAGATGCTGCCCAGAGCTCAGAGAATCTCCCAGGACCTACAGACCACACGTGCAGCATATCTCTTCCCCACAGAGAGCCCTGAGGGCAGCACTGACCCGAGAATTTGCTGCCACTCTGCAGGAAACATTGGGCATGATGGACACTGCAGGCTAGCAAACCTTTTCCCCTGGGGATACTTCCATGGGGTCAGTGGCACACTGGCAGGGCTCCCCAGGATGTGGGAGGGCTGGCCTTTGCAGTTTGTTGAACACAGACACTGCAGTCCCTGCCTTCAGAGCTGCTCCCAGCCTGGCCCAAAATGTGGGGCTGCTCCATCCATCCATTTGCTCAGGAATTCCCCCAGATTCCCCCAGACCGGTATCCCTCCATTGCTGGGATTCCCTTATAGATAGAACTGGATGGAGCAACCCTTTTAAAAAGCCACAAATCAGGCTTTTTTCAGAGCATTTACAAGTCCCCTGTTGAAACACTGGGCCTATTGTGCCCCTGCAGCCACCACCAGGTTTCATCTGGTTGTGTAAGTGGAATTCCCATTTCTGCTCCTCTCCAGCTTCCTCAGCTGGACAAGGAGGTCTACAGGCACCTGCTCTGCAGAGCAGGCAATTACATGCTAGTTAAATCTATGCCCTTGAAGGCAGGAAAAGCCTCAGTTCCTATTAAAAACAAGATTGCAGACATATTCATGAACTATGCCCAGATTGTAATCTCGGTTGCTCTTGCTTAACTAAATGGTTTAACCACCACATAAACCATTCTCCAAATATTTGCATATTGGATACCTTGCCTCCAGCAATGCAATGAGTTAGAACCTCCATCTTCTTCTGAATTGCAGGAGAAGAATTTGATTTTTAATAAAAAATTACACCCAGCTCCATGGAAAATGCAGGAGTTTCTCATTTTACAGCCAGCCCTGTCTGTGAGCGATAAGCAATCTGTGTGCTGGGTAAAACATCTACACAAGCCCCTGTGGTACTATGAACAAACCTGGGGGAACAGTAAAGCCATAAAAGATTAACTCTATGTAGGGACCTAAGCTCAACAGCAGAGATGCCAGCTGAATGTGAGCACACATTCCCCAAGGGCAGCTTGATGTGTTGGTGACAAGAAACTTTGCAACCTGAACACTTGGCAATCCCTACTGAAAGTGTACTTTGACTGAGCTGGCAAACAGAAGAAAACCCTTCATCCCACTGCTCAGTAGGCATGGCCTTGGAATTAGAATTTTCATTGCAAGAGTGAGATGAAATTCAATTAAATGCACCCTGTCTGTATATACACAACTGCTGTCTTTAGAAATTTGCACTGAAATCAGCGTTAACACATTGCTCCTAAACATCTTTAACATCAGAACTCCAAATGTAGATTCCCAGGCTGGTCTTGAAGGATTTCTAAGGTATTTTCTCCCATACTAGCAAAAGAGGTGCCCCAAGCCTGTTTTGGCATTTGGGAAAATGGCACTCACAGATTGGAGGCACAGAATTTAACCCTGAGCCTCAGCAGTGAGACACACACAAACTCTCACACTACTGCTGCTTGCTTCAGCATCACCCAGACACCAGCATTTGGCAAAAAAAAACCCACAAAAAAACCAACCCAAACTAAACCCACTCTGATGATTCTTTATTGCTTTCACAGTCTTGTATTTTCAACAGTTTCCCAAGAGCTTGTGAAAGAAACATGGGAGCCCTCGATTGCAAACCATCTTCTGGAATGCAGTAAATGCATGCTTGAAGCTGTTCACTGACTGCTTCCATCTGAACATTCCCACTCAGACAGTGCTCAGGGGAATTGTGGGAAAGCAAACAGGGCTCCTGGATGGCAGCAGTGACATGGGATGGCATGAGAGAGCTCTTGCTGCCCTCCCCTGAAACTCAAGCCCAGACACCCAGTCTTGAGGCAGGCTTTCCCAGCTGGAGACACAGAGGGACGGAAGCTGTCAGCACGCCGCCCGTCTGACGCTTGCCCAGGGAGATCTCAGCATCCCCTGGGCTTCCTTCACCTCCCTCCACTCCAGCTTTGTGTTTGGAACCTCATCCTCTGGCTCAGGCTCCTCACGGACAGTCCCCTCGGGCAGGGCCACCACGATGGGCAGAGGGCCCTGCTCCTCCCGGAACTCCACCACGTAGAGGCTCTTCTGGTTTGCCAGCTGCTGGTGAGTCTCCTGGGAGCAGGACAGGGAAAAGACAGCCAAAACAACAATGCACAGTGGGGCTTTACTGCAAGCCAAAATCTACATGGGCTGTGGGGCAGGGGAAAAAGACCCTGAGAAGTAATTTCCTAATGAACAGTTTTGTGTAAATGAAATGACTTGTCAGGCTTATCTTACAGGGCAAAAATTCAGATAGACAGACCTCAGATAAACTAACCAGCCCTACAGTGTCATTCCAGAGGAACTTGCTTCTGGACAGACATATCCTGCTCATAAACATGCCTGTTGTTCCTGTACCATGCAGGAACATTTTTATGCCTTTATTTGGATATAAAGTTTGTTTTGAAACAGGAAAGTACCTGTTACTGCCCAGACAGGTGGCATTAGCTAACATAAAAATATGAATGTAACATTTTCAAGTACAGCTCTCCCTTGCCTTCAAGGTGTTTTGATAACACTCAGATTTTACAGAGAATGTTTACAGGTGCCAGGAAATTTTTCCTACTCAGGGCAGTGAAGAAAACACATCAAGTGCATAACCCTCTAAGCAGTAATTTATACAGCAGGCCTTTCTTCTGTTGGTTCTGTGGCAGATTCTCAGAGACAATGATTGAAAATACAATGCCAGACTTCCCCAAGTCTGCCCTGAGGTATGGCTAAGCTGTGAGATCTGTGACTCTCACCAGGCAAAGAGGATCACCACCCCCTCACCTCCTGAGGCTGAACTGATGATGGTGACAGACTTGGCAGCTACAGCTCTTCAGGGCTGTATTAGGAATGGAAGCTGCTAAACCTTGGCAGCCACCAAAGCTGCACACAAATGAGATAACCAGGAATTTCCAGAGGGCTGACCCATCCTGAGGCTGGTGTTCAAAGGAAGTAGGATGAAATGTTGCATGCTGGAGGTTTTCCATCAATTCCAGGCAGCTGGCTCAGACAGAGACACCTCCACTGTGAGCACTTAGAGGTGGAGGGAACAGCAGCACCTCCCTGTCTGACCTCAGAGATTTCAATTACAGCAGCAATAGAAGCAGCTGGAGCTTCAGTCCTTGCACAGTGAGAATTCAGAACACAAACAAGGAGCAGCAACCAAACCTGGCCCAAAATTCCCTCTGCCCAGGATTTTTCAATAGCCACCAAAACCACACCAAATGAAAGCCCAGGAATTCAGATGCCCCCTGCAGGCGCCTGGCTGTGGAACAGGCAGAGTTACACACAGCTGTTCCTGACCATAAAATTATAAGAGGAATTATCCCCTTTGCTGTTTTTGTTTGCTCTTTGTAGGATTACTTAATTTTAAGCCTGGAATATAAGCTGTTTGCCCACAAACTATTACAACACCCACTCCCTTCTGTCCCCACACCTCATGGGCACTGGGAGTGCACCCACCTGTAGGGTCAAGCCTCTAAAGAGAGCTCTGGTGATGTTAATCAAGTTCTTGGATCCAGTGACCTTGGCATACATGTCCTTAATGCCAATTAGCCTGCAGAGGGTGATAATGGCTCGGTGGCAATGCAGACCATACCCTGGGGGAAAAAACATAAATGAGCATTGTGTGATTATTTGTAAGCACACAACTTACTCAGAAGAGAGCACTGAGATCTCCTCTTTGTTATTTTTGTTACCCAGCATGTTAGAACACATTAGATGTTAAAAATGGCTCCAGGGGCTGTGCAGAGGCATCACTTCCCTTTTCCTGGCCCAGCAACTGGAATGAATTACACTTTGTCATAATTTTAGTGGCCCAGAGTGAAGGAGAGACAAACATATTTAAAAATCCACAAACACAACAGAGGTTTGTGTGTCATCTGCATCCATCTCCATCACAGAGATGGAGATTATATCAGCTCCAATGCCTAACTGTACTACACTGGCATTAATTGCAAATGGCTTCTTGGACTTGACAGGTTTTAATGGAAGTGTTATTTTTTTGAAGAGTCTTTTACTCCAGAGAGGTTTATTTCACATGGCTTAGCTCCAGTGATCTTTAAAAACTGCAGGACACTCTTGCTGCTGCTGAATAAAGGACACAAAAAAAATACATCCTGGGGACCAGACGGCTGGAAAGCTGCAGAAAAGGGCTAGAATGCTTACTCTAGTGAGGTTATCTGACTGAAGACCTCGTCAATTAGGAAATTGAGGGAGAAAGGGGAAACCAGGAACAAAATATACAGAGACACAGATCTGAAAAAACCCCAAAGAGACGAGGAAAAGAAAAAACCACCCCCCCCTAAGTGATGAGTTATCAGGAAACTTCAGGTGCCACTTCCAGTAAGATCAAAGTGACTTCACAACCACCAAGGCTGTAAAGAAAGGGAGATCTGCAGTGGGAGAATTTATAACCCAGAGGTGGCTGGAACAGGACCAGGGTCCACACCTGGGTAATTTAGAACTGAAGGAATTACATCTAGGAAGAGTGAGAGAGCTCCCACTAGTGTAAAAGGGACAAATCCCAATTTGCAAGAGCAAAGCTGTCTCAGCAACAGTAGGTATTTCTAAAGAAAAATGACTGATCATTTCCAACATTTAAAACATGGTAGACTAGACACTACATAAGATCATAAAATAAATGCCAGTCAGTAATTACTAAAACTTCAAAATTTAAACTTCTTTGATTACCTTTGTTTTGTTTCTTCATGCGGATTTTTGTCCTTTTAAATTTCGCAGAAATGTCGTGGTAAACTGGAGAGGGGGAAAAAAGGCATTACAGATAAATTCTTCCTTCTAGAAAAGTTTTAGCTAGTACCTTTCTTTTTCTGAACTGTGAAGTTACTCCCCTGACTTCTTTAAAGAGCAGGATCAGTCTAGGTAAATTTCTGGAATAGATTATGAATGCTGAAATACCTGTGAATACTATGTTACTATTGAAAAATAGGTAGTTATGTCTCTAATGAGTCTAATTTAGTTTTCAGCTGAGCTCACATGATTTTTTAATCATCTGCTTTTTAACAAAAGATTTCCCCATAGGCATCAACATTTTTGGATTTTCCATACAGACTACTAACAAAAAACTATCAGGAAACATCAGGCTGATCCTCTAGCCCAGGTTCTCCCTGGCTGCTGGGTCAGCACACATGGATTGAACCACAGGGAATCATCTCCTCTGACATAGAGAAAGGGGAAAAGCACACCAGTTCACAGTGAAGGGAAATGCCATGACAGTATCTGACTCCCTTAACTCAAACTGTGTCAGAAAATATCTAATCTTGCTGTTAAGAGCCTGAAATGCATTAAGTATCCAAATTTTAAGCACAGAATCACAGAATTGTTTGGGTTGGAAGGGGCCTTTTAAAAGTCAGCTGGTCCAACCCTTCCACAATGAGCAGGGAAACCTTTAACTAGACCAGGTTGTCAAGAATTATATAATACAATGCATCTATTTAAAAATTTTTTATGCTTTGCAAGTAGTTGCAACCAATTCCTGCTGGCATATTCAGTGCTTACATTGAAAGAATAATACTTACTTGTGTGGTTCTGATACAGATCTATAAAGTGTAAGGAGCTTATTGCTTTATTCTTTGCCTAGGAAATAAAAGCAGAAAACATTTTTCTCCTTGAATTCTTCCGCTAAGCATTGACAATTTACCATTATTCAATTAATTAGATATAAAAAAAGAAAGAGAAAAACAACATAGGAAACCAGATTTACCACATCTAAACTCTGTGTAAATGAAAATGTTTACTCTGGAGAAGAGGAGGCTCAGGGGAGACCTTACTGGTCCCTACAGATACCTGAAAGGAGACTGAAGTGAGGTGGGGGTCAGTCTCTTTTCCCAAGTAGCAATGATAGGATGGGAGGAAATGCCTCAAGTTGTGCCAGTGGAGGTTTAGATGGGAACAGTTTCTCCCCTGGAAGGGTCACCAAGCACTGGAACAGGCTGCCAGTGAAGTGGTTCTGTCTCCACCCCGGAGGTGTTTGAAAGATGTGCAGACAGGGCACTGCAGAGGGACATGGGCTGGTGAGGGACTTGGCAGTGTTAGATCAACAGCTGGATGATCTCAAAGGGCTTTCCTAACCAAATCATTCTATGATTATCTGTATCAAGATAGGCAAAGCAAATACATAGACTTACTTCTTTGCAAAGACTACAAATCATACTGATTATTAGGAAAAAAACCCCTAAGTGTAGGTACGAATTATTTGTAATTGTCATCAAGCAAAAAATATTCAATCAACATACTTTCCTTAAAGCATTCGTCCTGTCACCTGCCTTCCCTACTGCAAAACCTGCAAGACAGAGAGAGGCAATTCATTGCTGAGAAACAGATGATGCAGATGGTCTTCAGAAAGAGAAGTGGAAAAAAGCAAAGGACTCCACAGCCATGTGTAGCATTTAAATTTCCACTCTACTGTACAGATCATACTCAGAAAGAGAAAACCACAGAGACAGTTTAAGAGTTATGAACACCTAACATCTGGGTGCCAACTGCTTTTTGTAAAGAAAAAAAAAAAAGCTTAAGCTGGTTTTGTGTGTTTGACCAAATTTTGCTTCAAACAATTGAGTAGTGGTGACTGCTTCAGACGAAAGAAATAGTCCACTCTGTTTAAAAATAAAAAAAGGAATGAAGAAAAAAAGCCTGGGACAACTTCAGTTCCATCATTTAGAACATCTGGATTACAGTGATAACATGTTCCATGAAGAAACTTTCCAAAGAAGAGGTAGGAAGAGTTTTTTCAGAGTAACACATCTTTCTGCAAGAGAACCACACCTTCCTCTCTTTATGTATTTCCCTCCACTCCCAAGTGCAAGCAAAATTCAGTTGGAGGAACACACGAGGCCTTGAATTTTTCCCATAAGCAAAGTTCATCAAAACTCTGGCTGACCATGAATACTGGTGTCTTATTAAAGCTCCCAAAAGATATGCCATCATCAGATGTTACTTTGTACATACAATAAATGCATGCATACAATAAATACATATACAATAAATACATACATACCTGCAGCCCCTTTACCATTGCCAACAGCCACTAAGGCACGCACTGATTTTTTTCTCCCCTCCTTTGCCTTCATACAAAATACATTTCTGACCTGAAGTAAAAAAAAGAAAACCAACACAAAGCTCCTTGTTATTGCACATATTCCAGATGGGTTGGGTTTTGTTGGTTTTTCTTCTTTATTTTTTTAAAGAGTCAAGTTTGCCAAAAAAGGTATTACAGGTCTATAGTATGCACCTAAAATATCTATACTATCTTTGTCAATGGTTAGCATCTGCAGTGGGACACTGGCTTCAAGGCATTAAATACACAAAGGTTGTTAAAAATCCACGCTCAGAGAAGAAGTTGCTCCAATGCTGCCTGCTTTATATGTTGCAAGCATGATGAAAAAATGTGGGGAAAAAATGGAAAGTAATACTAACATTGAGAAGGTGACACCAATATTGAAGTGCCCTCCTCATATTTTAACCTATTTCAGAAGTAATCTCAGGAATTACTCAAGGTCTGTTGCTGCTTTACATGAATTAAAATTTAGGATTGAAATCTACTTGCATGCTGCAGAAGGCAGTCTCATTAGAGATGACAGCTGCTGAAAAGGAGATTCCATTTAAGACAGGGGAAAAAGAGGGAAATAGCCTGAAGCTGTGTCATGGGAGGTTTAGGTTGGATATCAGGAAAAGGCTTTTCACCCACAGGGTGGTTGGGCACTGCAACAGGCTCCCCTGGGCAGTGGTCACAGCACCAAGCCTGACAGAGTTCAAGAAGCTTTAGGACAACACTCTCAGGCACATGCTGTGACCCTTGGGGTGTCCTATGCAAGGCCAGGAGCTGGACTCGATGATCCTGATGGGCCCCTTCCCAGTCAGACAATTCCATGATTCTAGAAGCAAGTCAGTGCTTTACAGCTCTCCACCTTACATGGTCTAATATATCCCAAAGTGGACAAGAGACAGATGTACAGGTGGGAGGGAAAGGGAAAAGGGAGGACAACTTTGCCTAGAGAATGCAGAATGTGGCAAAAGGTCACTAAAATAATGAGATAAGGGGAAGAGACTGGTTACATGCCAGCCCAAACCAGCTTGGGACTGCTGGGGTTTAGAAATACTTCAGGTTTTGCCCTTTGGTGAACTTTGCTCATTTTGATGTGAAAACCACACCTCTGAAGCTGAGGCTGCCTGCCTGTGAGTGGAGACCCCAAACATCAAACGTGGATTTAGAATGTGCTGTACCCTTAAATCCAGGTGAGAAAAAGCTAACCAAGGAGCAGCTTAGCCAAGCAGTGATGTAGATTCATTATGCAGAACTGTAAATAGTCAAACTGTATAAATATGCCTGTGTTTTTGGCTTTCAGTGTGCTAGCTTTACGTACAGCATCCCTTCTGGAGCAGAACTATAAATAAATCAAATAACTTGACTGTGTGGATTGGGTTCTTGCACACTGGGTGAGAGAAGCCAGTTTTGGGACAACAGTCTGAGATTCTTTGTCCATCTGTTCTAGCTCCCTTGGTTCTGTTTATATATTGAACTAAATCATTATTTAAATATAGACATTCAGTTTATATTCTGTATGTAATACATGAATTATATATAAAATATAAAAGATAATACATGGCATGTATAGAAATCCTTTTCCCTGTATGTAATTCTTCAGTAAGCTACCCTAGTTGTAGTGTTATATATCTGAAAGTAGATTATTAGAAAATACTTGGTCATGGTTTAAACATTCTTACTAAAATTTACAAGAAGAAATGAAAAAGAAACCCCAACCCCAAACCAACAATACCCCCAAAATTTCAGTGCCTTCAATAGGTATGGATTATGGTTAGGGTTTCAAAAATTTTACCTTGCTTTCATTAAAATAAAGATGCTGTTTAATTCAAGGTGCCCACACATCCTAGAGAGCACTTTGAAGAAATATCAGCCTTGCCAATTGCTTATTCCAAGCTATTTTTCTTTCTTCAAACTCACTGCTGACAAGAACAAGCTAAAAAAACCACTCCCATAAGATTAAAGTGCCTGTGCAAATGGGCTATTTAGAGAAAATGCAAAATAATAACGGAAGAAAAAAGAGTGAAGCACAGTCATCTCTCCAGGAGCATCAAGAGAATGCTATTTTTGCTTTGCACACCCTTTTATCTTCTGTTGCCAATCTCAGTAGGCACCTGTACAAAAATAGAGTCATCACATCAAAAAGAAAGGATGTGATGTTTGTAGAAAACTACTTGTGGATTATTTCACTCCCTTTCCAGAATGTGGCAATAAAGACACATGCAAGGAGCTTCTGTGCCACTCTTAAAACAGCACAGCCTCTGAAAAGTGACTGAAACCAAGACACAACCACCCCTATTATCAGACTGCCAGTCAAACTGAAAGCAAATTTTTATATTTTGAAAGCAAATGCAAGCACATGCTCAACCTAAATCACAATGTAAACCTCAAATCAGCTGTCTCCTTGTATCCATCATGCAGCATGAAATACTGCAAACTCAGCTCTCTTTCTAGAACTGAGGGAAGAGTAGCACCTCAAAACCAAAATGAAACCACCTCAAAGATTTATTAAGAGGAGAAACGACAACGTGGAAGCAAGTTACACTCAAAGACAGGCTGCTAAACATTATTATGCTTTCAGCTGTTGTACTTGGTTAGAAAAAGGGTCAAAATCCAACACTTCCTGTGAGGTTTTGCTCCTGTAAAAGAAGAATGAATGCCTGGCCAGCTTGATTGCTCTTGGGAATCCCTTCTTTCTAGAAATCCTATTCTAGTCATGATTTCTAGGAAGCTGTCACCCCTAGGCCACACTGTTGACACTGCCACTCTTTTGCTGCTGTTATGCAGAGAAGTGTCTGCACAGGCTGATCCCCTCATGGGGTAAGAGCCTCTGGTACCAAGACTTCTCCTTGTACATGGTACAAGGGTAAAATGATAAAATGAGAGCAAGGTGCAGTGGTGAAAGAAAAGCACCTCCATGCAAAGGAGCCTAGAGAGGGTCAGGGGCACAGCTAAAAGGTTTGGGAATCCAGTTACCTAAAAGAATTGAGTAGCAAATGGTTAGCAAAACCCAAACTCATGTTAGCTACATCATGTCCCTATCAGCATTCTGTGCACCAAGGGTTTTGTACCACAAGGGCAGAACATCTCCCAGCTGCAACATTTACATTGAAATGGTCCTTAACCTTGCACCCTCAGAGGAGGAGAGGCTCTCTCCATCCAAGAACCCTCACAGAAAGATGGGAATGCAATCCCAGGCTGAGCCCTGCAAGCCAACACAACCAGAAGTGAACAGCACTCGCACAAACACAAGCATCACTAATAACCTCATCCTGTTCCTTTCTCTCCTCTCTTAGTGTGGCTTCATACTACAGCTCCCACCTGAGTACAGATCAATAATGCATCCTCAAAGTCACTCTGCAGCTGAACTGGCTTTATTTCCTTTTCAAAGGATGAGCCATAATTATGCCCGATTACAAGTCACTCAAAAGCTTCTGGGTGCTCCAAATGCCAATTATTTCTTCTATAGAGGCTGACAGGGAAGAGATAGAAATCATCAAGTATTTATTAAACAGAACCAGTTGAGGGTAGCAGACCAAAACCTTTGTGCACTCCAAGAGTATCAGGAATAGTGCACAGCTCTGACCTCTCATTTTTTCCTGTGACAGGTGCTACCTTAAAAACTGTCTGAAATTTTCACTGCCAGTCTAAAGACACTGACAGTATTGTCTAGAGAACAGAAGACTTCCTTGTAGTCTAGAAGCAAAATCTATAGCCTACAAATACCCCAAAAGTACTTCTGAGGCAACTTCTCATTAGAGGTAAATCATTACTCAGAGAGTATACTTTATACCATATAATTTTTCAGTCAAGGTTGTCAAACAATGATCTCAGAGACTGTAATTCATGCAGCATTTCTTTTTCATAAGCCTTTTTTTTAGCACCTTCTGCAAAAACAATTTCCAATGACTTATAAAAAGAAACAAAGAGTTTTGGGTGTGCATTATAGAATATTCTTTTCATCACAAGCAGCAAATCTACCAAGTTGAGCCAAGAAGAGGCCTGATGTAGGCTGGGAAGCAACTCCCTCATGTCAAAATGAGAGCAACAAGGCAAACAAGATATCCAGGAAGGAAATAAAAGCCATTATGCAGCCACTGCCACCCAGAGCTTTCTGTTCCCAGCAGCCACCATCCTTTAATCCTGTGTGTCTGGCAGCTCTTCACAGTCTCATGGCAATGGCACAAATCACATTTCCAAGCTGGATGACATCAGTGACAGAGGTGCCTCCCAGTGCCACACCTGCACTACAGCAGAGGAGGAAGGAGGAACACTCTGACTTTGGTTTGGCAACTGCTTTCCTCAGTTATTAGTCATGAATCAGAGAACTTTTGAGTTAGAGACCTCATAAATTAAGTGAAGAACTAATGAATGAATTCTTGTGCTAGATAGTCAGTACAAAGGGGATTAAGTGGTTAGTTGCTTTCCTGCCTAGCAAGCTCATGAAGTGAAGTTCAATTTACAGGTTTTGATGCTCTGCCAATCTGAGTGATCCAAATGGACTGAGACAAGAACACCTAAAGCTACACCTAATGCGTTCTGTAGTTCAACACCCTAACACAAATCTCTGAGTATTTTTTTGTAGTTTGTCTGGTTTTTTTGTTTGTTTTTTGTTTATTTAAAAATGATAGTACCATACCTGAACCATCTGGCTCAAAACCAGAGCTATTTTGACACTGGGAAGGTTGCACTGACCCTGATAAAATGTAGCTGTGTTTGCACAAAATGCTTCAAGTTGCCTTCAGCAGAAACAGACAATAGAAACAAAAAAGCATGAGCCAAACCAGTAAGTGATCACCAAACACAATTTTCACAACTGGCAGGAGTTAATTCCAGTGCTGGACAAAACCCCTCTGAGATCTGTCTTTTGTAAAGGGCAAAACTTTATCTTTTAAAAACTTTGTAATTTTATCTACTCCTTTAGAAAGTTCTCCTTAATGAGAGACTCAAAGGGCCACTAACCTCATTTTCTGTGCCCTCAGGCCCTACTGAGCACAATCACTTTCTAATTTTAATTGCACTACAAAGCAATTACTATTACAGCACAGGATGCTACTTTTTTTGCTACGTTACCATGTTCATTTTGGAGAAAAACAAAAGGGAAGTTCATCTGAGGGTGGATGACACATGAAATGAATCCTTGCAGTGAAAATAATAATGGCACATGTCAGCTACACCTGTAGATTTTAATTACCACTGTGATTATATTATGTTAGGCACCAGTTATCACTACCATCAGTTCTATTTAAAGAGATTGTTCTTATCTCTAACATATCAGCAGAACAGGAAATGTGCCTTAGGCTGGCAGGGAAAGTAAGAAACAGTTAACTCAAGTTCTCTATGACAACTTCAGTTCTAGTTGACATGAAAATCTGAGCTTGTCTCTACTCAATATTTCAGTCAGGGGAAATCAAATTACATCTTTTCTGTTTCTACATTATAAGAAAACGCTTTAATAAGCAATTTCTCTCTTTTTTTGTTAGCAAAACAGCACAGCCTTTTCAGTACCATAATCACAACAGAAAGGGTCTATTATATCTTTGTTCATAAGGCAGTTCTTTAAAAATGGCTCTGAGTTTCTTGCTGTGAAGCACAACTTCCCAGAAAGCATTAATTTACTCTCCTATATGGTTGTGAAGGTAAAGATAATGGAAAACACATCCAGAAATAGCAGCATGTCTCTCACCTATTTAAGCCAGGAATGCTAAAATCATCTATTTATTTCAAAACTTCTACTTGCTATCAGAAAATTGTAAGACTCAATTATCTTGAGCTCACTGCTGATTTTGAACAGAGAATTTTTGCTGCTGCTATTTTTCTGCAAAAGCATTCCACTTTCTCATTTCACATCTGTGGCAATCTCATGTAACAGCAGAGCCCCAGCCTGCTTCTAAAAGCTTTTTTATTACTCAAATATAATAAAGCATTCAGACAGTTTTCTGCAGCACATGGAATCACTGCAGAGCAACTCAGCTTTGCTGTTTGTAAATAATTCTGCCAGTACAGCAGGGCAAACTCCCCTGCTGGAGCCTCCAAAGTGAGAGTCAGCTGTGACATGGCACACACCAGCATTCTCTGCTCTGCCATGAGCCCCTCCAGGTAACAGAAGGCACTGCCAGCTGCAGGGCTTGGGAACAAAAATCACTTCCTTTATGAGCAGTTCCTGTGTAATTCAATTTTCACAAATGGCCTTCAAACACAGACTCATCTAAAGGCCAAGAGCTCCAAATGGTCTTTGCTGTATCAGTCAAAGCCCATAGTGTGGCCCGGTCCACTCCAAAAACCCACTGAGATAAGAAAATGGGCTACCAGGTCACAGATTTTGTGTCCCCATCCCTTCTGACAGATTATCTAACTTGTTTTTAAAAAGCTCCAATGACAGACATTCCATATACTTCCAATCCATTCCAGTATTCAAATTCCCATTTGCAAGTCATTCTTTGTGTCTAAATTTACCTTGCTTTTTATTTATATCCATTGTTTTTTATCCTCTTCACAGCAGACATCTAAACAGTTTACATCTTTCCCCTTTGCAAGATTGAAAAAAAAAAAAAAAAATAGAAACCAACTCATGACTTTTAATTACCCAGACTGAGATTACAATACAGCATCATTGTTTTCCATGTCTCAGGAGATACTAAAACCCACTGCCAGAAGCAAAGATTTGGATTTATCTAGAAAACACTCAAGCCACTGGATAGAATTCCAACTGATGGTCATCTCAGCAAAATGCAGAAAGATAATCAAGGACAAGGAAACCCATTTATCAGGACAGGAGAGAAACCTCAGATGCTTTTCTGCAGTAGAGCTGTCAGGTAGCTCAGCTTCTGACTTGCCTGCTGATTCTTTTAACTTGCAGACAAGGAGCAGCTGTGAACCAGGCCATTTTGTTAAGAAAATTTTTCTCATAGCCCTTCTCTCAGGATAGAAGAGACAAAGTAATTCACTTTCTTATAGGCTGTGCTTGTACATGTCATGCAGCTGAAACAGAAAACCAATCTAATTCCTACTGCTATAACACTGACTTAGCAAAGACTTGTTAAATAATTGCAAGGTCAATATAAAGTAGTGATAACTCATCAAAGTCCCTGGAAAGATTTGCAATGCTTACCTCGATGACTCTTGTTTCAAAATCTTCATAAGTTTCTGTTGGGAGAAAAACAGGGTCTTAGATTTCCTTATGTTACTTGCCTATCAGCACACATCCCTGTAGGTGGTACAAATTAAGAAGGACACAACTCCTATGGAGCTTTAATTTACAAAGCAGTCTTAGCAAGAAAGAGAAAAGGTAAGATGAGAATAATTTGAACCAGTAGTGTAAACTGCCTTCTTCCCTAAATATCTCTAAAACTGCAAATAAATCTCAAATTTAATATATACAGAGCAAAAGCTGTAAATCACTAAAATTGCCAGATGGGTCACTTCCACTATGACTAAAGTATTATCCAATATTTTTCAGAAGATTCTGAAGCTTTTGCCATACAATTAACAGGCATTCAAAGAAATTTGGGTTTTGGACTAGATGACCTGTAAAAAGTCTCTTCCAACTCAGCCTATTCTTTGACACTGTGAAACTGCAAGTACTTTTTAATCCACACTTCTGTGAAATTCCAGAAAGGGGAAGGGGAACATGAAACAAAACAATACATAACCACTTCAAATAACCATAGTCCTTACAACCTCTTGCTTTTCCAATTTACCCCATGAACAAAAGCACTTCAGTATAACATAGAAAACCTTTATTTGGTGTAGTCCATAGTAAGATACTGGAGGAAAGCTTAAAAGCATGTGATGGGGTAGAACTGGGGCCTCAGTCCTTCACCAAACATTGGTTTATCATTTACACATTTAACATTTGATATATAAACATTTAAGGTGTTTATAAACATGACCATCTTGGCACAGTTTAGAGATCTGTCAGTCTATACAAAGCAGATTTCTAGCTCACAGTAAGGATATGAATCCCAGTAGGGACTTTCTGCTCCCCCTGAAGCTCTTCAGTTGCTAAAGAAACACTGTAAACTTGGGAGAAAACTTGATTTATAAGTGGGAATTACTGTTCTTTCTCTACTCCTATCTAGCACAATAAGTGACACCAGGGAATTCAGTCACGCCACAGTCTGAGGCCAAAAGTATTCACTGGATTTGGCAGTTTCAGGTCTGTTCTTCCTATCACCTTGACATTCCTTTGCACATAGCGAGTGTCCCAATTCCCCTGCAAGATCATGAATCCTCAGAATAAAAAGGTGCTGAAAGAACTGTGGGGGCCCCACATGTTTAGCAGATTAAAAGGAAATCAGCACATGCTAATCAGAAGCTGCTTTTTCTCAAACCCATTATAATACAAGCTGACAGCTTCACTCTCCTGTTTTGATTGCAGTGCCCCTTCCTCTTTTTGGCAGAACTCGATCTGACTAGAGCAGGCTCCAAACAGCCAACTTTAATGCAAGCAATCCACACCAGCAGTACCAGCCAAAAGCAAAATCAAGGAAAACACCAGAAGGTGAAGTTCACAAATGCATAAACACTGTTTACAACAGCTGTCACTTTTTTTAGTGGGGTAAACTCAACACAGTCTTGTGTTCACAGCATGGAACTAGAACCATGGCACTTTCTTGACTTACTCCATGTTCCACCACTGACCTATGGGGAATTTGGAACAATTAACCTCTCAAATCTCCTATTTTCACACTGACAGATTCAGTGATGGTTGGCCAAGTCCATTATCACACTACACATTTTTGCTTTTCATGGAATATTTGCTCTTAGGGTAACAAAATGAAATGCAAACAATGCTAGATTATACCACCTGTTGTTCTTAGCTCCTCTTGCTATAAAAGTGTACAGAAAGATGTCACTAAGCAGAATTTCACAATAAAAACTCAGCCAAACAGGGGTTGACAAGCCTTATTCATGTTTAATTAGTTGAAAAAGATTAGGCTTCTAAATGCTAAAGCTACTATAGAATCTTTAGTAGTCTGAATAACAGCACTGTCAAAGTCACCTCTCTGCTGTACACATAAGAGCTCTAGTTTCACTATACTGAACTACTTAGATAATAAAAAAAAACTTTTATGGTTATTATAGTTATTATGATAGTTATTTATTGCAGCTTCTTCTAAAAGCTACATTCAAACTACATAATCTTTAACCCTATTTCATTATTTGAACTAGAATTTTAGAAAGATTGATTTATCCCACAGAATCTTTTAAGAAGCTATTAAAAAAAATGACTATATTTCATACTCAAGACAATTGCTGCTGGACATAGAAAAGCATTTCCATCCTTCAAGACTCCAGTAACAGTCTGTGACATAACACAGTTCTAAGTAATATCACATAAAACCATATATTCTGTAATGGAACAGTCTAACAGGAAATGAAGCAGTGTTTTAACAAATTTCACTGGTGTTAGCAGTAGCAGCGCTCTTTGATTCAGCTTGCTTGTGTGTGGGTGTGGAACAAAGCACAAAACCAATTTTCAATCACAGAAAAAGTCTGGATCTCACTTTCTCCAAGTCCCCCCTCAGAAAAGCTAAGGGAGAGGAAGGAAATAATTGTTTTTCTTACCTCCATTAGGACCAGGGTCAGGAGGATCCAGAATGACACCTCCCAAGCACTTTCCACTCCATCCTCCCTCTCTCTTAATTTTTATTTTCTTTTTCTTCTCCCATGTATCTCTCTGCTGAATAATTTCAGTCTGAATTCTCTCTCGTTCCTCTTTTTTTCGTTGGGCAAGTTCCTGCACTTTCCCAGTTTGCAACACAGGAGCATTAAGACCAGGCCAGAGGAAACCAGAACGTCCTGAAAAATAACAGAAAAATTATGCTTTGCTCCAAATTAGGATTGCAACTCTGCACTCAGGAAAAATGCAACAAAACGGAAAACTCTCACATATTTCAAATGCATTCTATGATGCAGAATCTCTATCTGAAAAAGCAAAACCAACATTAAATAATCATATCAAGTTTTTTTATTTAAAGACAAAAATATCTCAAGAAGTTCTGACATCACAGAAAGGAAAAGAAATTTGTCTGCTTATAAAATCAAAAAACATTACACACAAAACCATCAAGACATGTCTTCAGCTTTGTATTTGTGAATTTACCTTCACCAATCTCCTGGCCTCTATTGAGATTCTTCCTTAGCTTTTTCTTCCTCTTCTTTCCTCTTCCTTTCTTTACTCCCACGCCAGTCTCTGCCAAAGCTCCTTTCCACAGCTGATCAGCTGTCACTGAAATAAAAAAAAAGAACTTCCTTGAGTTATATTCAAGTACAGCTTACACTGGAAACTGAAGCTGAACAGAAAATAACCCCAAACTTGAAACCTGCTTGATCTTTGCTTTGCTGGAATTTAAACTGTAGCATTACTGGCTTGCCAAGAAAGTAATTTCCTACTCTGTGCATACTTGTGTATTTGGTGCAAAGATGTGCCTCTACTCCTGATTACTGCACTGAGACAGGCACACAGCCAAGTGCATGCTTTACAAGGTTTTTCAAAATTGATTTAAAGACAAATATTCCTAACAAATAACCAGTAAGGTATTAATTTCCAGGCCATGAAAAGAAAATCATTCATTAGTTACTTAGAGCAGCAATACCTTGAAGTACTTATCCAAGCACATCGATCAGTGACAGTCAACTTGAATCACCCCTAAAAATATCCAAGGTCTAGCCTGCTTTCAAAGCCACAAAACTCAAGGAGTTAGGCAAAACAGAAATCTGATGCTGTTTTCAAGTTCTGAAAATTCAATGTCCCCCTCACTGCCTGTGTAAGTGGAAAGGAATGTAAGGAGGAAGGAATGCAGAACACTTGAACAGCATCATCACACACCTCTGGTCTGACAGACCTCCTCAGGCAGTGGCTGCAACCAGGACCATGTATTGCCTTGGTGCTTCACCCTGCACAGGAGAGCAAGACTTAGGAAACATATTCAGTAGTTAACTGCAAACTCTTACTCAATTGATGGCAATACAAGACACCAGAGCAGCTTAGACAAAGAGAAACCAAAGGAAAAAGCTCCATCAAAAAGAAACTGATTGTGTGAAAAGACACTATAGATAATATTTCACAGAATCCCAGGATGGGTCAGGCTGGAAGGGACCACAGTGGATCACCTGGTCCAACCTCCCTGCACAGGCAGGGTCATGGCAGAGCACATGGCACAGGGTGGTGTCCAAACGGTTCTTGAATGTCCTCAGTGAGGGAGACTCCACAGCCTCTCTGGGCAATCTGTCCCAGTGTTCAGGCATTGCACAGGGAAAAGGTTCTTCCTCGTGTTCAGGTGGAACTTCCTGAGCCTCAGTTCCTGCCCGTGTTCCCTTGTGCCATGGCCTGGTCCATGCTCTGACCCCTCCCTGCAGACACTGACAGACATTGGTGAGGTTCCCTCTCAGTGTCTCTGCTCCAGGATGAGCAGGCCCAGCTCCCTCAGCCTTTCCTCAGAATGAGGTGCTCCAGTCCCTTCATCATCTCTGTCACCCTCTGCTGGACCCACTCCAGGAGCTCCTTGTCTCTCTTGCCCTGAGGATCCCAGAACTGGACACAGCACTCCAGACTGGCCTCACCAGGGCTGAGCAGAGGGGCAGGATCACCTCCATGACCTGCTGGCAATGCAGCTCCTAATGCAGCCCAGGATCCCACTGGCCTTGTCCCCCAGGGCACTGCTGGCCCAGGAACAGCTTGTTGTCCACAGCACCCCCAGGTCCTTCTCTGCAGAGCTTCTGCCCAGCTTTGTCTTATATGCTGTGAAGCAAGAATTGAATTTGCTCCTGGGTAGGCTTTAGTCCCTGTAAAAAAGAAGTTACTGTCTGAAATTATGCTCTTTTTTAGACATTCAAGTGAATCCCAATGTCCAAAGGTTTAGAAGCTTTTTAAAAAATCCCACAAACAGCAGCTGTATCAAATGGCTTTAAACCGGTGTCTGAACTGTCAGCCCCTAGAAACCTTCCAGCTGATTACAACACACCAATGCATGTAGCTGTGAGCTAAATGTGTGTGGGGAAAAAAAATCACAACAAAAAACCCCACCAAAACCAAGAAAAACTTACATAAAACTGCATTACTTCCTTATTGCAATTTTTTTCAGGGAAAAAGAAAAGCAAAGTCAGTAGGTAATGTGTTTTTCAGTAAATTCATGCTAAGAGAACTATGGAGTTTTTCTATTAGATGGAAGGCTGATCATCAATCCTGCTAAGCTTCTTAGCTTATTCAGAAAACACTGTGTGTTTTCTAGCAATTCTTCTAAAAAGATGATAATCCTGCTAGCCTGGAAACATGGAATCACAGTAAAGGTACGTGCATTTCTCTTTGCAAGGCTATTTTTAAGCTGGAACAGTCCCTCAATCTGCAGTTTGGGTGACCTCACAAAGGTTCACAACAGCTACAAAGGAGGTTGCAGAGGAGCAGCAACAAGCAGTTAAGACAAAAAGAGCTGGTAATACACACCAAAAAAAACATCCTGCACTTTGAGCTGCACCCCAAATATATATAAACAATCAGATCCTTTTAATTCCAATAGAGGAAAGTAGCAAAGGTCACAGAGTAAGGACATTGTCTTGCACCAAAGGAGAACATTAAATGCCAACAGATCCATGAAGAACAGGTCAGGCCAAGTCAAGCTTTGGCCTCAAGCACTGCACAAATACTGACAAAATTAGAACCAGATGAAAACATCACATTTGGTCCCAAAGTGCAGCTCATCTCATCAGTCTATAATAATGCCATCATGTGTTTGGAAAGCAGCTGCATTTAATGAAACACATCAGAAGCCTGCAGGCTGCAGAGCTGAGCTCTTTATAGGATGGAGGTATCACGCTGATTTTAAGATGAAGTGACAAGAATGGGATATGAAAGGGATAGGCTGTCATCAGGAAGATTACAATGGTGGGGCATTGCTTATGACAGACAGACAACACACCACTGGAGAAAATAAAAATCTGTGAGTAAGAAAGGTCAATCTGACTTCACAGCAAAGCACTAAGGTGATTAGCGAGCACGTACATAGGCAGGAGAAAGGTTTTGAATTGGAGGAAGTAACTCCAGATGGAAAGGAGGACCACTACATTGCTTTCACACTTGTAGAGATGTTCTGGAATGAAGACACTACAGCAGATATGCACTGTCTTTGAGATTTATGGGCTTATTTTATTTTGCCTTTGTAAAACAGGGTGTTGCATGCATTCCTCATGAGCTAAAATAGAACGAGTCATAAAAGCTACTGCACATTTTTAGTCAGTTACCCAAAAGCACAGAGCTACTGAGTGGGGGGAAAAAGTGTCATCTATAAGATTTTATTTTATAGACTAGAAAAAGATTCACTACTAAACTGAGATGAAAGCATGCTTTTTGCAAGCTATCACTAACAACTATCAACAGTAAGCCTGTGTGACATCACTGTGTTTTGCTTAATCTACACAAAAGGTATTTGTCATATTCTGGAAAGGATTTGGGTTTGTGTCTTTTTATGTTATCTCTGAATATCAGGAATGAGACAGGTATTTATCAGATGAATATTAGACCACACTTCAATAAACCACAAGTATTGAAAAACTTGTTGTAAGCCCCATCAGAAACCAGTATCCTAGATACTCACAAACTGAGATTAAAATAAGATTTCTTTGTCTCCTGCAAGAGGAGTTCACAGCTTGCTGAGCATATAAAGAAAGACAAAGAGCAGTAAGTTGGAAAACTGAAGGGAGTAAAAGGAGAAAAAAGAATCAATTTTGTTAAACAGCTAAGTAGGTGGTGTGGGTTGGCGAGCTTTAGAAATTTTTCCCATTGTTATGTTAAACTAGCCGGGATGGCTCTCCTATTAGCCGTTAAGAGCTGGAGACAAAGGACTAGCTGAAGCAACCTGATGGCCCCATTAGGGAAAGGTGGAGTCCTGCTTTTGTTTTTGGCAAGTAAGAGGACACTGGGGGTAGGAGAACTCTTACAGCTCGCCGGCCGAACTCGAGGAGAGAGGTTCCTTTTCTCCTGTTGGGATCAGGCTTCTTGGATTTGGACTGCTAAAGCTTCCTGCTTCCTCTGAACAACTGGGAACTGGGACGCCCACGGTGAGCAGAGTTCCTTCCTCACCCTTTTCTTCCACCTGGGGCGGTGAGGCCACCTGGCCCCCCTGCCCCTGCAGCAGCCGCGACTGAGAAGCCGCCTGCCCTGCTCCATTGGAGAGCCATCGGTGACTGAAAAAAGGGACTGGGACTGAATTCCGTTCTGTTCTGTCACTGTTTTTTTTCTTTCATATAGCTGATGCTGTTTTTGTTTGTCTTATAAATATATCAGTAAAGAACTGTTATTCCCAACCTATACCTTTTTTGTGCCTGCGAGTTCCTGAATTTCCTTTTCCTGGTAATACTGTCCCTTTAAATCGGGACAGATCTTGGCGCCCAACGTGGGGCACGAGGTTAAGGAATAACAGTTCTTCAGTTGCCTGAGATTGTTTTCTTTTTGTGTGCTAGCAACATGTGGTCCAGTTTAATCTGGTTTGGGCTGCACGTGTTCATACATGTATATCTCCCATTTGCAAACCCTTACATAAGCATGGGCCCTGTAACTAAGGCTACTGTGACTGTTATCGAACTTGCTTTATGGGTTGATAAGGTGAGGAATTCATGGATTTTTAACTTCCTTTGGACGGCGGGTACATGGATTCAGGGATACCACACACTAAATGCATGTTTTTGGGATTACTTTAATAATGGCACCTACTGTGAGGGAATAACACCAGGGGAAATTTTCTCCCAACCCCTCACCCAAATTTTTGGGTCTACCCCACCTGTTTTTGAAGGGTTCAGATTTCCTCTGAATGCTAATGATATCGTACAGTGGCTGGTGTTACTGTTAGGCTTGTCCTATTTAACATTAAGAGATAACGGGGGATTGAGCTGGATAACAACTCTGATACCTACTCCAGGAAATAGGGATGCTGCCCCAGAGCCTGACCCTACCCCAGAGACTAGGGATGCTGCCCCAGAGCCTGACCCTGCTCCACAGCCCATCTCAGAAAGAAACCACCCGGAGTGGGTGGGGCTTCTAGTGAAGCAGATGAGTGAGATGGGCCAGATGATGAAGGAGTACCTCTCCCCAGCTGGTGAGAAGCCCTGCCATAAAGGGGGAGAATCCAGTGATGCTGTAGTGGAACCCATAGGTGTTACATCTGCCCAGGGTCCAGCTGAATTGCAAGGGCACTCACAGCCAGCAGCAGTCGCCCCTGTAGAAACTAGGAAGTCTAAAATGAAAACAAGGCACCTAGACAAAGAGGACCAGAGAGGAGGGCCCTCACAACCAGCAGGGGAGCCAGAGGTTGAAATCATCACTGAGTCCCTGTCTTATGAAAATCTCCGCAATCTGCGGAAAGATATTGCACGACGGGGCCGGGAGGCTTTGACAACTTGGTTACTTCGGGTCTGGGACCTTATGGGTACAGGTGTGCACTTGGATGGTACAGAGGCAAGGAATTTGGGATCCTTGTCCCAGGACTCAGGTGTGGACCAAATATTCGTAAGGGAGCCAGGCCCACTTCCCCTCTGGGAGCGGCTTTTAATGAGTGTAAGAGAGAGGTTTGTCAACAAAGAAAGAATGCAGGAGTACCATAATAGAATGCATTGGAAAACCGTTGAGGAAGGGATTCAACAGCTGAGAGAGGTGGCGGTACTGGAGGTACTCTTTGGGAGGGATGGACAGCATGACAATGACCCTGACAAGGTCAGGTGCATAGGTCACGTGCTGTGGAACCTGGCAAACCGAGAGCCATCTCAATACACCACCTTCATTGCAATGATTAATGCTGATGAGCACCGAGAAACAGTGAGCTCTGTTGCTAACAAGCTTAGGGATTTTCACAGTATGATGAATGGCGTAGTGCAGGCCCAGGTTTCTTCCGTGGTCCAGGAGATGAGGGGGATGAGGGAGGAGATGAAGGAGGTGAGGGGGATGAGAGGTGACATAAGTGAGATGAGGGAGGAGATCAGGAAGATCAAGGCAGCACCAGTGCGAGCCTCATACCCCAAGGTTACAACCCCACGCCCCTCAGCTAGTGGAAGAGGGTACACCCCACGAGCTGACCTATGGTTTTTCCTGTGTGACCATGGGGAAGACATGGGAAAATGGGATGGGAAACCCACTTCTGTCTTGGCAGCACGGGTGCGTCAACTCAGGGAGGGAAATGCTAACCGAGGGAGCTACACTAAAGTGAAGGTAGCCTCAACCTCCCATGACCAAGGTGCTGGGCATTACAGAAGGGAGGATGATCTGTCAGACCCACTTGAAGGAACCTCCACTATGTATGTTCAGGAAAGGAATAATAGCCAGGGCTAGAGGGGCCCTGCCTCTAGCCAGGGAGAGGCACGGGATAACAGAGTCTATTGGATGGTGTGGGTCCGATGGCCTGGCACATCAGAACCACAAGAATACAGGGTATTAGTTGATACTGGTGCACAATGCACTCTAATACCATCAGAACATGTGGGGGAAGAGCGTGTTTCCATTGTTGGGGTGACGGGGGGATCACAGGAATTGTCTTTGCTGGAAGCTGAAGTGAGCCTGACAGGAGAGGGGTGGCAGAAACATCTGATTGTAACTGGCCCAGAGGCACCACCCATTCTAGGCATAGCTTTTCTCAGGAGTGGCTACTACAAAGACCCAAAGGGATACAGATGGGCTTTTGGAACAGCTGCTGTAGTGGCAGAGGGCATTAAGCAGTTGAACACCTTGCCTGGACTGTCAGAAAACCCATCTGCAGTGGGACTCCTGAAGGTGGAAGAGCAACAAGTGCCAATTGCCACCTCAACAGTGCACCGCCGGCAGTACCGGATGAATCGAGATGCTGTGATCCACATCCACAAGATGATCCGTGAGCTGGAGAGCCAAGGGGTGGTCAGCAAAACCCACTCACCCTTCAACAGCCCCATCTGGCCCGTGTGCAAGTCTGATGGAGAATGGAGATTGACTGTGGACTATCGTGCGTTGAACGAAGTGACTCCACCACTGAGCGCTGCTGTGCCGGACATGCTGGAGCTCCAGTATGAGCTGGAGTCCAAGGCAGCAAGGTGGTATGCCACCATTGACATTGCCAACGCATTTTTCTCCATTCCCCTGGCAGCAGAGTGCAGGCCTCAGTTTGCCTTTACATGGAGGGGCGTGCAGTACACGTGGAATCGTCTGCCCCAGGGGTGGAAACACAGCCCCACCATTTGTCATGGACTGATCCAGGCTGCACTGGAAAAGGGTGAGGCTCCAGAACACCTGCAATACATAGATGACATCATTGTGTGGGGGAACACGGCAGTGGAGGTATTTGAGAAAGGAGAAAAGATCATACGGATTCTGCTGAGAGCCGGCTTTGCCATTAAAAAGAGCAAAGTCAAAGGACCTGCCCGAGAGATCCAGTTCCTGGGAGTAAAGTGGCAAGATGGACGGTGCCAGATCCCCACTGAGGTCATCAATAAGATCACTGCAATGTCTCCACCAACCAGCAAGAAGGAAACACAAGCTTTCCTAGGTGCCATAGGCTTTTGGAGAATGCACATTCCTGAGTACAGCCAGATTGTGAGCCCTCTCTACCTGGTCACCCGTAAGAAGAACGATTTCCACTGGGGTGCTGAGCAACAGCAAGCCTTTGCCCAGATCAAGCAGGAGATCGCTCATGCAGTGGCCCTTGGCCCAATCAGGACGGGACCAGAGGTAAAGAATGTGCTTTATTCTGCAGCCGGGAACCATGGCTTGTCCTGGAGCCTTTGGCAGAAGGTGCCTGGGGAGACTCAAGGCTGACCTCTGGGATTCTGGAGCCGGAGCTACAGAGGGTCTGAAGCCAACTACACTCCCACAGAGAAGGAGATCTTGGCTGCCTATGAAGGAGTCCAAGCTGCCTCAGAGGTGATTGGGACGGAAGCACAACTCCTCCTGGCACCCCGACTACCAGTGCTGGGGTGGATGTTCAAAGGAAAGGTTCCCTCTACCCACCACGCCACCGACGCCACATGGAGCAAGTGGATTGCCCTCATCACGCAACGCGCCCGCATCGGAAACCCAAATCGCCCTGGGATTTTGGAGATAATTACGAACTGGCCAGAAGGTGAAAATTTTGGTCTCGCCGATGATGAGGAGCAAGTACAAGTGAGCCGCCCTGAGGAAGCCCCACCGTATAACCAACTGCCAGCAGATGAAACACGCTACGCTCTTTTCACCGACGGCTCCTGCCGCGTCGTGGGGATGAACCGGAAGTGGAAAGCAGCCGTATGGAGCCCCACATGACAGGTTGCACAAGCTACTAAAGGAGAAGGTAGATCAAGTCAATTTGCTGAACTCAAAGCTGTTCAGCTGGCCCTGGACATTGCTGAAGGCGAGAAGTGGCCAAAGCTCTACCTTTATACTGACTCGTGGATGGTAGCCAATGCTCTGTGGGGTTGGCTGGAAAGGTGGAAAAAGGCCAACTGGCAACGTAGGGGAAAACCAATCTGGGCTGCCGACGAGTGGAAAGACATTGCCACCTGGGTAGAGAAGCTACCTGTGAAAGTTCATCATGTGGATGCCCATGTCCCAAAGAGTCGGGCTAATGAGGAACACCAACACAACGAGCAGGTTGATCAGGCCTCAAAGATAGAGGTGTCACAAATAGACCTGGATTGGCAACACAAGGGAGAATTGTTCCTGGCTCGATGGGCCCATGACGCCTCAGGTCATCAGGGCAGAGATGCCACGTATAAGTGGGCACGAGACCGAGGGGTGGATCTAACCATGGACAGTATCTCTCAAGTCATCCATGACTGTGAGACGTGCGCTGCCATCAAACAGGCCAAGCGAGTGAAGCCCCTCTGGTATGGTGGGCGTTGGTCCAAATATAAGTACGGGGAGGCCTGGCAGATTGACTACATCACACTGCCTCAGACCCGTCAAGGCAAGCGCTACGTGCTGACCATGGTGGAAGCCACCACCGGATGGTTGGAGACCTACCCTGTGCCTCATGCCACTGCTCGGAACACCATCCTGGGCCTTGAGAAACAGGTCCTTTGGAGGCATGGTACCCCTGAGAGAATTGAGTCAGAGAACGGGACTCATTTCAAGAACAGCCTCATAAACAGCTGGGCTAGGGAACACGGCATTGAGTGGGTGTACCATATCCCCTACCATGCACCAGCAGCTGGGAAGGTCAAACGGTGCAATGGCCTGCTTAAAAACACCTTGAAGGCACTTGGTGGGGGGACTTTCAAGAACTGGGAAAGTAATCTACCAAAGGCCACATGGTTAGTGAATACCCGAGGTTCCACTAACCGAACAGGCCCTGCCCAATCTGAGCTCTTGGGAACACCAGATGGGGATAAGGTTCCAGTGGTACACATGAGAGGTATGCTAGGGAAAACTGTTTGGGTGAACTCTGCCTCCAGCAAAGACAATCCTGTCCGTGGGGTGGTTTTTGCTCAAGGACCAGGTTGTACCTGGTGGGTGATGCAAAAGGATGGAGAAACCCAATGCATACCCCAAGGAGACCTTGTTCTAGGGTGAACTACCTATGATACTGTGTCTGTAACTGCATGTATGTATGTAATTTAAAGGTTCTAATTTAATGTAGTATGTTAGCATGGAAAAAATTTGGGGTGGATAGTGTTGTGGGTTGTCGAGCTTTAGAAATTTTTCCCATTGTTATGTTAAACTAGCCGGGATGGCTCTCCTATTAGCCGTTAAGAGCTGGAGACAAAGGACTAGCTGAAGCAACCTGATGGCCCCATTAGGGAAAGGTGGAGTCCTGCTTTTGTTTTCGGCAAGTAAGAGGACACTGGGGATAGGAGAACTCGTACAGCTCACCGGCCAAACTCGAGGAGAGAGGTTCTTTTTCTCCTGTTGGGATCAGGCTTCTTGGATTTGGACTGCTAAAGCTTCCTGCTTCCTCTGAACAACTGGGAACTGGGATGCCCACGGTGAGCAGAGTTCCTTCCTCACCCTTTTCTTCCACCTGGGGCGGTGAGGCCACCTGGCCCCCTCCCCTGCCCCTGCAGCAGCCGCGACTGAGAAGCCGCCTGCCCTGCTCCATTGGAGAGCCATCGGTGACTGAAAAAAGGGACTGGGACTGAATTCCGTTCTGTTCTGTCACTGTTTTTTTTCTTTCATATAGCTGATGCTGTTTTTGTTTGTCTTATAAATATATCAGTAAAGAACTGTTATTCCCAACCTATACCTTTTTTGTGCCTGCGAGTTCCTGAATTTCCTTTTCCTGGTAATACTGTCCCTTTAAACCGGGACAGTAGGCTCACTTCTTTCAAATACAAGTAATTTTTTCCTAAGGTTTTGGTGACATATAGCCTGTGGCAGCACAGCAGCAGAGATACAAAGACATTAATATTGACATAATAACAAGACTAAAGAACTTGCTAAAATAAACATGCCTCTTTTGTGTTTCTGTCCACCAACACCACGATCACATTTGTGCAGCTGTACTACCTTAAGGAACTCAGTAAGGTCTTTTCAATCACTTACATTCTCTTTCAGGTTTCAGCCTGGAATACACACCACTATTAGCAGATGAAATCTTACAAGGTAGGGTATTTCAACCCCATTCCTTCTCCAGACACCAATGGATCTGCCACCACCTCCAAACAAAAACAGAATTTAGGAAAAAATGCTTCATGCATGTGAAACATGAATGAGCAGTGAACGTGCTGCTACATATTCTACCACAAATTTAATGATAAATTACAGGCTATACAGAGCTGCTTAATTACTACAATGAGACATTTCTTCTTGGATGCAGGCCTTTAACTTCATTAACTTACCCTTTTTACTTAATCCAGAAGTTCAACACACTTATCTGGAACCTGGAGACCCACATACTTCCTGATTTGAAGGACTTCAACCTTGGTCTCCCATTTCCTGCAGGAATATACCTCTCTCTGTTGTTTCACAAATACCATCCCAAAAAATAACTTTCTGCTTCCAGCTCCCTTTCCATGTGTACTTAAAAGATTCCTAGGACAGAGGCTGGCACAGAGCAGGCTACATGAACTACTCTAACCAGGATTTGGCAAAGAATGGCAATTCAAGAAGCTTAGATTAGGAAAAGGAGTGCTTCACTGTATTTTTAAATTTAGGCCTCATGATATCATATTCTCTCTCCACCATGTTACAAAATATGCCTAAGAACAATATCCTTAACTACAAATCATTTAGGCAAAGGTGTTAGGAAAAAACAAACACAGAGCAGCTGCCTTAAGAGCACAACCTACAACTCATTGCGGTGGCTGAACATGAGTCAAAGAATTTAGATGTCATTTCCAATTGCATGCATTAACATTCAACTTCAAGCTCAATTGTTATGAGTGGCTGGAGTCATTCTCACAATTACCTTAAAAACCTACTTCAAAACAACAGCAGTGAACCATCCAAAACAAAGATGGAGTTTGACTTTATACACCTTAATCATCTTCAGCTGAACTCGTACACTGTTCAAAAACTGTCAACTCAGTTCATACCATCTGTTATCCCTGAGAAATTATGTTTCTAATATATTCTCCTCTTAGTTTTAAAAGTGGAAGTCTTTAATTCCAAGACCTACTCAGGCTTTGTAAAGTTACTTATGGAAAATGTTTAACTCCTCTTGGTTGAATCCTCTCCTCCATGATTCAAAAGGGAATATTCTGCAGATGATAATACAAAGAGATTTATTAATGAGAGAAAAATGGAACAATGGCATACTAATACCACAGGGATTACTTTTAACATGTGAGATTCCACAGCACTCATCAAAATCAGTGTGTTCACCCCAAATGAGAACTGCTCTTGCCACTTCACCTCTGAAATACAACTGGCTGCCATCATATGACATCAGTTTCTTGATTTCCTGTCTAACCCTGGCCAAGAACACAAAAGCATGGATCCATCAGATCTATAAGAAATGAGATACAGTGCCATATTATTCTCAAGTGTATCAAGTCACCACACTCAAAACATTGTTTTCTTCAAAGAAAGAGACGCTTTCCCAAAGGAGACCTCTCAATCCTTTAAAATGGCAACCTATGACGCATATCTGATACTGAGCTCTGCTGAAAGATAATGAAAAGACAAAAATCTCCACCGCCCTAGTGAGGCCATTAAAAAAAAAAAGGCTGCTTAAGCAAAATACATGCTCCTGTTTGCAATTCTGCCTCCACCCTCTGCAGATGTCATCTTCTGAGGGTATTATCTGTGAGCCCTGCAGAGCCTTTATCCAAACCTGGCAAGTCCTGAAGACTAAAGCATCCAGTCTAGACAGCCACTACTGAGTCACACAGCATTCACTGGGGTACCAGGTGGCATCCAACTGCTGCACTGCCAGAGGCTGGGCACTGAAAATGTCTCACTGAGACAAGGACCACAGCAACACCACAAAAATCCACATGAGGCCATCTAAGAATTCAGTACCACAGGACAGATATAAAAATGGTTTTACATAGAAGTTCACAGACTAAAAATAAGAACTGCACATACTTGAAATGTTTCAACTGAAAACTTAAGCTCAGTTCTTCTTCTCACTGCTAGATGGATATCCACAAAAGTGAAACAGGGAAAAAACCCTCATCTACTACCAGAGTTTCTGCCCTCTGTTTGGTTTGGTTAATACAAGTCTGAAGCTCTTGGGGCTACTTATTTGTAGTAATTTAATAACATTGTTAAAAAATGCAAAATCCACAATTATGTGGATTGCATAAAATTTTTGTTTAGGTGGGTCTGCAAATTTCTTGGCAGAAAAAGACATCTATAGTCTAATTGTTTTTTGCTCCAAGATAGAATGGGAGAATTTTAAGCATTTTCCTCAAAATCCAGAAACAAATCTTGCATCCTGATAGTACAACAAAACCCTAGACCTGAAAAACATTCCAAAAGATGCATTGACACTGCTACACTGACACAGGGAATAACTCCACATAACTGCAAACCTTAACCACACTTCCACAGTGCACTCAGATTAGAATTTCACACTTTCTAAAAATGGCAATTTGTCACAACGTCAGCAGAAGCTGTACATGTGGGATTGTCAGGTTGATTGTCAGTCTCAATTCAAACCCTGAATAAATCCAGCTATGATCCCAGCATCTGAGAAACTGTATTTTCTTTTTAATAACATTTTATGAAAAACCAAGGACCTTAAATGTAGCTAGTATATGGTACTATTTTTTGAAGGTTGCTTTGATTATTAATGCTTTCATTTTTTATTTTTCTATCATGCCTCAGTGGCACCAGATGGATATGGAGAGGAGAAATTTCGGTGAGGTCTGCAAACTGAACACCTTTGGCTTGGTACAGTTCCTCAAAACAAAATGAAAATCAGAGGCTAAATGCCTTTGAAAAGTAATACCATAAAATTATCAAAATAAATACCGTAAAAAAATCCCAATTAAATCAAAACCCAAGAGAATGCCCCTCCAGGTACAAGTAACTAACTGTAAGGCATTCAGTCCCCTTTCTTTTGACTAAAAGAAAATTAAGCAACTGTTTTTCAACATACAGACAACTCTCTTGTAAAAGGAAAAAAAAATTGAGAAACAGTTATACAGATGTAACTCTTTATATCCTTAATATTGAAACATCAAAACTGTTTCTTATGGCACCACTGATAATGACAAAAGGCAGCTCTGTAATTATTTACTTGGAATGTTCATACTTCAAGAAAAATTCTTTGTAACTTGAAAAAGTAAGTATTTTTTATTCTGATCATCAAGTTAAACATAATGTCAAAATGAACAATTTAGCCCAAAGAAAACTCACATAAGACTACAAAAACATGATACAAAATGTTATAAAGAAGCAGCCTCAAGAACAGTGAAAGGTGTCCCTGGCCACAGAAATGGCTTTGGAACACGATGCTCTTTAAGGTCCTTCCTACCCAAACCATTCTGTGATGCCATGACTGGCTGCCAAGGGTAGCTAATGGAATTAACTGTGAGCAGGACTGCATAATTTTAATATAGTCCCACTACCAAATAAAAGCTCTTTATCTCACATGCACTTGGATACATAATGGATGCTGAGAAAATCATGCTGGTCTGGATGCCTGGGGTCAAAGATAATTCCTAAGGCTGGGAGACAGCCAAACCAGTAAATGAAAACTGAACTGCTTCCCATGGTCAGGAGGGAGCAAAGGGGAAAGAATAAACCTGGAATAAGATGATTTTACATTATTTCATTAAAAACTCACTGAAATATGTCATAGGACAAGAATAAATCCCTGTGTACGTTTTTGTGTCAGAGTTGCAGGAAAGAACTATCTGGGTAAGGATCAGAGATAAATGCCTAGGATAATTGTAATTTCTCCTATTTAAATTAATTCCTTCTATTTAAACCAGTCAAACTATTAAAAACAGTAGCTATGTTGAAGTATGAGCATTGTAACATTACCCAAGATAATTAAGCATTCACTAACAAGAGAGAAAAATCCAGTCACCCTTCTCAGTCACAAAGCCCTGTCATTTGGCTGACATTTCACTTCACAGCTCTTTCACATAAAATGGTCATATCTGCATTTTAAATGTTGCCACTTCTGAAGCAACTGCCCTGCTAAGGATTTGAGATTTATAGTGTTTGTATACACTTCATTTGAATTCTGAAGATTTTGCTTTTTACTTCTGCAAGAAAAGTGTTCTTAAATAATTGTAGTTTGAAATACAAACCCCTGAGTCTTCTGAATCTCATGGCTACTGTCTCAGCTTAGTACATAAAGGAGGTTCATTTTCATCTTTTCCAGGTTGTTACATCTTACTAAATAAGCCAATAGTTTTAGGTAGTTTGCCTAAATATATAAAATTTTACTAAACGACAAGGATGCCATCCCAGAAAATATTTTTAATTCAGTCACATAACCAGACACCTTGAAAAGCTCCTGGTAAAACAAAGCTCATCTAGAGCTTTTGAATATGAATACAAGCCTAATTAAGGAAATAATCTAACCTACAAATTCTAATCAACACTGCAATCACTCGTGGAGCTACACGTTTAATTTAAGATAAACAAAATAACAACAGAGGGAGGCTTCTTACATATTCTTATCTTCTTGCTGCTTGTCTAAACCAGATTTTCCTACAGGTGGCATCCTTAGAAAGCCTTTTCCATGCAGAGCCTGCAGTTCACACTGCAGCCCTTCCCAAGTCTTTGGAGACCTCTCTACCCTCATTACTTGGAATCTCATCTACCTCTCAATTACTTGGAATCAGTCAATGATCAACATTTACTAGATAAAATGAGAAGCCAACCAGCCTGATTGTTTAATCCCTTTCCTTTAGCAGATGTAAAGAACACAAATGTAGTATTCTGTCACCCAGATACTGAGAACAGGAAAAGACCACCAGTCCTGAAAGCCTGATTCTGCAGAGCTCTCAAACTCTATGGATTAAAAACACTCAAATTCTGGCTCACTAATGGCTGTAGTTACCTCTGCCAGAGATTGTGTCCTTACCATTTCTTCTCTTCCCCTATGGGATAGGATAAGGAACCACAAAGCAGGTGAAAAAAACCTTCACTTATCTCAGTTCACAATCCTGAGTGTGTTTAAACAGCCATCATTCCTCAGTTATGGTAACCATGGGTGAAATTACTTTCAGGACTGGAGGAAAACACTGCACCACACCAGAAAATCCTGCAGGATTTTTACCGAGATTGTGTTTTTGTGTAGCACATTCTTGCACTTCAATAATTTCACTTTTGAGGCAGCACAGCTTGAACAGCACGTCTTGCCTGTGGCTCAAAAATAATTTAGAAGATAAACACACAATTTATACTCTCAATAAAAGCCTAGGAGACAGAGGGAAGCTGTCTCCTCCTCCCACCCAATGACATATATTAGATGGATTCACTGTGACATTAAGCAAACCCTTATTTGCCATTGAAAGATGATAAACTGATTTTGTATACACGCTTCTGTCAACACCATAACTGCCACTGTAATCTCAGGAGATACAAAAAAGTCAATATACACAGATTTTCATTACTGTATCTCCCCAAAGCACTGTTTTCTTTCCCTCTCCTGTTTGTTACAGTTAATAATTTTTATTCAACTCAAGACTTACAGGTATTGAAGAAACTGCTTTTCCTGCGCTGCTCCACGGTCGCAGTCCAGGGAGCAGAGAGGGAGCACCGTGTCTGGAAAGCCCATGCCAGGCTGGAGTAGGAACTGCAACCCCCTTTCACTGGCACAGAAGCAAACCCTGGGAACAAAGACAGACAGATGTCATTTCCTTCCTTAAAACTGTATTTTCTGCAAATATACACATGGGAAGAAAAGCTAGTGATTTTCAAAGGGAATCAGACTGAACCTTTTGTCTTGAAGTGCAAAGCAGAATGTGGGAGGGAAAATGTTGCAACAGAAAATGTAATGAAGAGAAGAAGGCAAGGAAGGCTTCGAGCATATTGCTGATAGAGCGATTTCAATAAATTATGAAAAAGTAGTTGCAGCCTTTTATTTTTCCTGGTTTACCTGCAAGAAATGCTTGGATTTTTTTAAGGATATTCCCGTGATTAGACTGTGAAAATGTTTCCCTCCACTAAGGAAACTCCACCAGCCTGTTTTCAAAGCCCCCCTTAATGTTCAGGCTCTAATCACAGTTTGCCACCACTTCATTATAGATTGCCCTGAGGATGAATATAAACCTGAAATTCATTAACTGCTTACATTTTGTTTAAGAAAAGAAAGGCAAGAAAGTTTTTAGAGGACTGTGGAAGATAAAGAGGTTTTCCCTTGCTTCTAAGTATATTTTAACTCCTACTGGGAAAAAAATAATACATCTGAGTTTTGAAAAGCAACTGAAGAGGATTAAAAATTGGAAAGAAAAATTAAAGAAAAAATAGAGAAAACAAGCTTGGATTCCTATAGACTAAAAATGTCCATGACGAGCTAAGAGGAGAAAAGTAGAAAGAAGGGGAAGAAAATAGTAATCTGAATTACAAAGCAACCCATGTCACTCCATCACATTAAGGCAGATGTTAGTGCCCAAGTTCCTTGGATGGGTGACTGATCCAGGTTTCCAAAGGCACAGCTGCCCTGACCAGAATCCTGTAAGGATGAGAAAGATCCGAACCACCTAAACTTCCCTGATCCTGCATCAACTCGTAAAACCCTCGATCAGGGGAGACACCAGGGGCTGCTCCCACCAGGTCACACCTCAAATCCATGGGAAGGCAGCAGGGACACCGCAAACGCATCGCCCGCGCTGCTGTGCACGTACATGTGAATGTCTGACTGTGCACATGGATGTATGGATGTGCAGACGGATGTCTGGCTGCGCACATGGATGGATGTATGGCTGTGCACATGGATGTATGGCTGTGCCCCTGAATGTCTGGCTGTGCACATGGGTGTAAGGCTGTGCACATGGATGTATGGATGTGCACATGGATATCTGACTGTGCACATGGATGTCGGGATGTACCCCTGAATGTTTGGCTGTGCACACGGATGTCTGGATGTGTCCCTGAATGTCTGGAGGTGCACATGGATGTCTGGCTGTGCACACGGATGGATGTCCGGGTGCGCACCGTCAGCGCGCTCCCCTCACCCTGCGGGGAATCCCCCCGCCTCCCGCGGTGCTTTCCCGGGCCGGTGGCCGCTGCCCTCCCCGCGGAAGCTCCCCCCGCACCCCGCGCTGCCCCATCACCTCGCCAGGCCGCTCGGAGCGCACCGCGGGCACACGCCCGGCCGGCCGCCACCACCGCCGCCGCCATGACGGGCCCGCGCCCCCTCTCGGTCTCCGTACTGAGGTGCCCCGCGCGCTGCCTGATCGCAAGGCGCGGTGAGCGACGGCACGGCTGGGGATAAACCAGGGCGGAGAAGCAAAAGCCAGCGGCTGCCACTCAGCCGAAGCCTTTGGTGCCGCTGTAGTGAAGGTTTTGCTGACACTCTTCCTCTGCCCTGGCTGCTTCCTGCACGGTTAACAATCCCACAGGCAGGCAGGCGGTGAACAGCCGCAAAGGAAAGCCCCTGGCAGGTCCCCAGCGCCCGCCGGGGCGGGGCCCGTCCGCGTGTGCGGGCCCGGTCTGGGTTTGTGTTCTGTGAACATTGAAGTCTCTTTTTCAGAAGAGACTCTTTAAAGGTACTTCTTTCCCAGCACCATTGGTTTCTCATAGTTCGAACTGCACCTTTAAAGTTGTTTTCCCGATACTTTGAATAAATACTGGCATTAGGGAAGCGTTTAGGGTTTTGCTCTCATTACTGTACTACTGTTGTCCACAGAAATCGGTGGACAAGCCAATAAGTACGCGCTCGAGAGGGACGTCGATTAGTTATTTCAGAGTTACACAACCCTAGGTGCTCGGTGATACTGCAAAAATCAAGGAATTAGTGCTACACTCGCTACAAGTTACACACTTCTCTTGCTAATTAGTATTCTCACCTGCATTGTTTAATGACTCTCTTGCTTCTCATGCTGGTTAGTTCTGCATGCTCAGGCTTTCTCTTGGTCTGAGATGGTGATCAGCTGGTGGTTGTGATCTGTCCCTCTGGAATTACCTTTTACCCAGGCAGAGCTGATTCAGCACAGCCACTGAATTTTTATTATCTTGGGAGTTCTGCTAAATGTCCTTGAGGCCCGTAAATTCTGCATTCTTTGTGTCCACCATCAATAGTACATTCTTCGCAAGCCTAGTTAAGCTCCCCCTGGTTCTGAGATCACTATAGCATGTGCAGCCCTGAACCTTAAGGAGGTAATTCTACCCACAAGTAACCAGCACTGGCGGCCTGGGGGAAAAGCCTGACCTCTCTTGGACTCACCCTTTTGTCAGGGAGCTGTAAAGAGCGGTGAGGTCATCTCTGAGCCTCCTTTCTCCAGGTTAAACCTCCCCAGTTCCCTCAGCTGCTCCTCACAGCACTTGTGCTCCAGACCCTCCAGCATCTCCACTGTCCTCTGGACTCACTCCAGCCCCTCAGTGTCCTTCCTGAATTGAGGGGCCCAGAACTGGACATTCAAGATGTGGCCTCACCACTGCCAAGTAAAGGAAAGAATCACTTCCCTGGTCCTGCTGGCCACACTATTCCAGATACAGGCCAGCTGCCATTGGCCTTCCTGGCCCTCTGAGCCCACCTGGCTCATGTTCAGTCTGCTGTCATCCAACACCTCCAGCTCCTTTTCTGCAGGGACCCTCTCCAGCCACTCTGCCCCAGCCTGCGGTGCTGCGGGGGTTGAGGCCAAAGTGCAGGACCTGGCACTTGGCCTTGTTGAACCTCTTACAGCTGGCCTAAGCCCATGGATCCAGCCTGTCCAGGTCCCTCTGCAGAGCCTTCCTGCCCTCCAGCCCTCCAGCACTCCCACCAAACTAGGTGTCATCTGCGAATTTACTGAGGCCACTCTCAATCCCCTCGTCCTCATCATTGATAGAAGATATTAAACAGGACTGGACCCAACACAGCCCTGGGGACACCACTGGTAACTGGACACATTCTGGATGCAGCACCATTCCCCACCACACCCTGGCCCAGCCATCCAGGCAGTTCTTACCCCAGCAAAGAGAGCACCTGTCCAAGCCATGGACTTCCAGCTTTTCCCAGAGAATTCTGTGGAAGATGGTGTCAAAGGCTTTGCTGAAGTCCAGGTAGACACATTCACAGCTTTTCCCTTCTTCCTACCCACTAGCTAGGTCATTTGGCCATAAAAGGAGATCAAGTTGGTCAGGCAGGACCTCTCTTTCCCAAACCCATCCTGGCTGTCCCTGATCCCCTGGTTGTGCCCTGTGATCACACTCAAGATCTGTTCCATAACCTTCCCAGGCCCTGAGCTCAGGCTGACAGTCCTGGAGTTCCCCAGATCCTCCTTCCAACCCTTCCTGTGGATGGGTGTCACAGTGACCAACCTCCAGTCACCTGGGACCTCTGTGGTCAGCCAGGACTGATGGTGAATGATGGAGAGTGCCTTGGTGAGCCCTTCCAGCAGCTCCCTCAGTGCCCTAGGATGGATCTCATCCAGTCCCATAGACTTGTGAGAGTCCAAACATGCTTCAGGAGCTGCTCAGGGCCCTAAAGTCCCTCACAGCAAGGGAAAGAAGGTGGCCTGTCAGTTCAGCTGCACACGCCTTGTCCCCTTGGGGTGGGCTCTGTCTCTGCACAGTGCCTGCCACTGTGGCTGTGGGCCTTTACCCTACCAAGGATGAGAAGGCAGAATGAAAGGGAGTGAATTCTTGCTCTCTCAGAACAGTGTCTAGGACAGGGAAAATTTTTCTGGAGAGGCTTCACAGCACCTTTTACTTTTTCTTTCCCCTTCTTATTTTCTCCTTTCTGTGCAGCTACGGCAGTGGAGTTGTTGGTCTAAACACCATCTTCTACAATACAGGTATGTTTGTATACTGAATTGCCAATCTCCTTCCTGGTGCACTGGTTTCAGTATTGAAGACCACAGTAATAACAAATTGTTTCATTGGCATCAGTGAGCAGAAGCTTCAGTGAGCAGTGTCTTCAGTATTTGTCATACGTTCAACATGCAATGCAATGATTGCTTTGTACCTCATGGAACAAAAATACACCCAGAAGCTGTAAAGAAGCATTTCCTGTAGTGTTCTAGCAGACTGGCTGCTGGCAGAAAATTGATGCAAGACATAATCTTTTAAACAGGATTTTTATCTTATCTTCTGGCACTTTAAATACTCCCATTCTCACAGTGTTATTGCATGTGTCAGGACATGACCTTGACAGTGTCACTGAGGATAAAACCAATTAGTCCCTCATAAATTCCTGCAGATATGTTCACTGAGGTATTTATTTCCACTTCTTCCTTTTGGAAGTAATTGTATCATGTAGAGAATTAAACCCTCTTTTATGTTTATGCACTGGGTGATGTAATGGAAATGCCACTTTCTGCGCATCATTTACCAAAGAGAAGGAATTTGCCTTGTACGTATTTGTTACCCAGGCAGTGAAGTGAAATGACTGTTTAGTCACTGTACCTTGTTACACTGGGACAGCTGCTCACTGCCAGCAGTGTGAGCAAGGCTGAGTTTTCTTGTCTTGTGCCAGTGGGAATTGCTTTATGCACTATCCAGCCTCTCAGAATGCTGCACAGATTAAAAAAAGATGGAGAAAAAGTAATAAGTTCCTGAAGTTCAGCTTAAAGATTAAACTCAAAGAGGATGAATTTCCTCCTTCTTGAGAGTTACTGCACTTATTTTCTTCCCACCCCCTCTAAAAAATGGAGCTACATTTTAAGGAAAGATTTTCTAAAAGGGTCTAAACCATCTTGGAGCAAAAACTGCATTTAGTATCCCAGTGTGCTTCTGTGAGACACATTCCAGTTCTGTCCTGCACTGGAATACTTTCAGCAAAGTGATGTTAACAGCTATTTCTTTGCTGTCTCAGGGCACAGAAGAAAATTCCATCATATCTGATAACTGATTTGGATCAGGATTAGTCATTGATTTGTGAACTGTGCTGCTGCCACTGGGAGTGGCACGATGCAGGCTGATAATGGACCAAGGGCAAGCTTCCTGCTCCAATAAAAGCAGAATTGTGCACTCTAATGCCAGCACACAAAAATTCTAGAGGAGATGTGATTTTGATTAGGATTTCACCATATCTGAATAATAGCAAAGTCTCAATCTAGTTAATTTGTATCTGCAAGACTGATCATTTTAAACAACTGGTAACATAAAACACTGTTTGTTTGGTTTTTTTTGCCTGGCTCATTGCTTGTAAGTCTCTCATGTTTTAAACTCCCCAGTGCACATTTTCCCATTGTTAAAGGCAATATCAAACAAATGCATCACAGTGCTTTGGCTCCTCCTTGGTAGTAACTTCAGATACGCAGGGAGAAAGCAGAATAGATTCTCCATGGAAACCTGGAGTTTGCTTCTGTACACCTTGGGGGCTGATAAATGAATCTTGTTTCAATGAGGTGTCGTGAAAGATGCCAGACCAAGGCCATCAACAGGATCCATGAGGGTGTACCTTGCCGGAGTGCAGATGCCTTTAGTACCAAAGTGGTTTTAGGGTTTCTGCCAGAAACCTGTTTCTCCTCAGCCAGGCAGCAGTGACTGACACACCATCTCCCAGGTGGTTACTCCTATTTTTTGTGGCAGCAAAATCAAAATTCCCTCTGCAAATGCTACCCCTACAGTTTCAGCCTGTTTGTGTCGTGGTTTAACCCCAGCCAACAAGAGTTGCTACAAGAATGTGTGTCTGGGAGCAAAGATCAGATGCCAAGGAGAGTAGCAAAGGCAGTACAAATCTTTGCTAATTTAGAGGTGCTGTAGAACTGCTGAAAGAAGGCTGCTTTCAGTAATTTGAAATCTTCAGAGGGTGTGTAATAATACACCTGCTCATTGATTTGTGGTCAGAAACATTCCTGCCCTGGTCAGAATGCCTTCTCCTCCTCTCTGTCTCTCCCCATCTTTTTTCAGTCCATTTGTCTCACATTTGTCTGATCCCTTGTTTTCTTCAGGAGTTCTGGGTACTTGAGTTTTCTTATTATTTGGGCATAAGCATCAGCTTTATGGAGGTGGTGGTGACATGTGAATCCATGGTGTTTCCGTTATCAGGGATATGCACGACAGAGTTGTAGCAGCTGGGGTGATGCTGCAGCAAACAGCACTGTGTGATGTGGCGTCAAGTGAAACCCTTCCTGCCTCTTCCCAATATAAAATGATACCAAAAATGGTCTTATCAAAGCACTTGCTGGTTGCTCTGCCTGGTTACTCCTTCACTTTTGATACACAGCTGGTCAGCTTGGGCCTTGCAACTGCTGCTTGTGCTGGGAGTCACACAGGAAAATAAGTCACTCATCACAGTTAACCTGATTTGAAGGCTGTGCAGTCAGAAAAATAGTCAATCAGTTATACAGACCAATAAACAAAGCAGGATCTGGCAGGCCCAGAGGCTGCTCAGAGATACCTCTCATCCAGGATAACATTCATCTGACTCCTGCTGCACTGCACATTTCCTCTGAGATCTAAATATTATTGTTACCTGGCACCAAATGCATCCATTGTAGTTGGTTTCTGCACAGCAGCAGCCAGACACACAGGAGTAGTAAAAAAAGCAACTTCACATTATTTGTGTGTTCTCCATCCCATTGCTGCCAGGAACAATCCATACTCCACCTGTCTCACACATATTATTTGCTAAGGAGAAGGCTGCTGTCCCCAAAAAGCAGCTGCTGGCACTCAGGTGTACAGTGGATGCATCCAAAAGCTCTGTCTGAGCTCTGCACTGGCAGCATAGCTAGAAGACAGACACCTGCTCTGGCAGTGGCAGCACACCTGACCAATCCAGGGTCTCAGTATTGAGACTTGTCACTATTGTGCTGGCATGAGCAGATCCCAAGAACAGGAAATTAGAGGGGATCTGTCACACCAGGCTTCAGTACAGGTATTCTAGACTTGACTTCCCCAAGATCTGATGTGAAATAGAATGTGCAGTGAGGAATCCTACAGGAACAGCTGCTGCAGTTAAGCTGGACACCCCTATCTGCAAACCTGCTCTTCCAAAGGCTTCTTGCCAGGGCCACTGTCACATGGCAGCAGGAAATAGAACTGCAAGCTGTTGCTGGCAGGCTCAGATCCCTGCCTCTGGTTGAAGCATGAGTGTAGACAAAAAAACACAGAACAGGAAACTTTACTGGCCACCCTGAGAGATACCAGTAACCACAAAGGAAGGCAGAAAGGACCAAGGCATTCACTGCCAGCACTAAACCTACAGGGTTTAAGCTGGAATTTTTCCTTTGACTATGTGGGGTTTTTGTTTTCTTTCTCTAAAAATATTGTACTGAGAGAAGAAAGAGCAGTGTTTGTCATGGAGTCACTCCATAAGGGACTTTCCTGTATGTGGTATCTGCCAGGATAACAGGTTATTTATTGACCTGCAGTATCTCAATTTCTGCAATGACTACAGGACCCTCAGGACAACATTCTCTTGCATATTCTTAGGTTGTTAAATAAGCTGTAGCAGTCAGTCCTCAGGTGACTCAGAGTTGGCAGGAAAAGGTAGCTTACAAACTCCTGCACTTACTTGGGTTTGCCTCTCTGGTGCCTCTTGCTGGTGGCAAGGATGTTCCTGCCACAAACTTCACCAACCTTTGGACTGCTGTCCAGGACTGTTCTGCTCCCTGCCAGCCCAGCACCTTACATTCACTTGCTTCCCATCTGCAACTTGTCTGAGCAACGAACAGCTCGATTTATGGATCAAAGGCTGATTAATGAGATAGCGAATGTAGTGAAGCACCAAGCAAAAAGTCAAATCTTATGTTGGTTGCCTGCAGTAGTAGCACAAAATTAAGAGGCTGGAGTGCTCAGAGCTGGTACTGGGGGACTGCTTCTCCCCCAGCAACATTGAGAACCAGCCTGCCTAGTCTTCTGAGGAGGAACCCAGTGTTTTCCCAGAAGTAACTCAAGGTCTGTAGAAATCAGTCCTAATAAGAGTGACATGTTGCCAGGGACTGGGACATCTCTGGAGAATGTCAAGAAGCCAAAGGGTACATTGTGAATAACAGAGATGAGAAGTTATGGCTCAGAAAATAGATGCTTTCAGGCACAAAATGAATGTTCATTTTGCTTGAGAGGACTTTAAAAAAATTAAAGCATACTGTCATCTCCTCTTTAAACTACATCTGTAGAAAAGAGGTGATGAGATTTTTTTTCTCCCTCCCTGACAAGTCAGAGATTAAAGAAATTTAAAATTAATGCAACACTCAAAAAAATTAAAAAAATAAGAAGAAACTCCCTATCTGCCAATCCTGTGAGCTGGTGGAGGTGAGCTGGGCCAGGGCAGCTGAGCTGCTTTGTGTCAGGGTCTGAAATACAGAACAAACAAAGGCAGAATAGCTGTCAGAGAGGTCTGAACTCTCTGCCTCAGACATCCCAGCATACTGAGGGGGAATCTCAGCCCCTTCTCTCTTGAGTGTGGTAGGTAAGCATGAGCACATTGTCAAAGAGGATGTGAAAAGCTACTCTACCTATGAGGAAAGGCTGAGAGAGCTGGGGTTGCTCAGCCTGGAGCAGGGAAGGGGCTCCAGGGACACTTTATTGTGGCCTTTCAGCACTTAAAAGAGCCTTAGAAGAAAGACAGGGGCAAACTTTTTAGTAGAGCCTCTTGCAATAGAATGGGGGATAATGGTTTAAAACCAGAAGAGGGTAGATTTAGGCCAGGCATAAGATATAGTTTTTTATAATGAGAATGATAAAAGGCTGGAACAGGTTGCCCAGAGAGGTGCCCCAACCCTGAAAACATTCAAAGTCGGGTTGGATGGGGCTCTCAGCAAAATGGTCTAGCTGAAGATTTGCCTGCTAATTGCAGGGGGATTGGACTAGACGACCTTTAGAAGGTGCTTATCAACTCAAAGGATTCTGTGAGGGCTGTCAAAAAGCCTGGCAGGTGGCTCTGGGAGGAGAGGCTGGTGAGAGCAGGCTTCCATGAGGCACCTGAAACAGGCAGGGGAAGATTCACAGCAGGGACAGAAAGCAGCATCATTTCTAACACAATCCTTTGAGATGTTCCTCCTTCTTTTTATTGCTCCCTACTTATCTGTTTTCCACTTTTTATCTCCTGTAGTGGTTTACCCACACCATGAGGCTACCCCTGTAGGGATCCTGGCTGATGCTGTGATGAGTTTTCATAGGCTGAGATCTCCAGGCAATTACAGACTGACTGGAAATCAGTGGAACAACTTCACAGCCACATCCTGTCAAGATTTGATCTAAGCAATTGTACAAAAATTGAGAACTAGTATCTTCACATGCATAATGCATACTTTGATTTTCTGCTTGCTTGGCATCCTTCTAAAGAAGTTGTTGAAATATTTCATCAACAAATGAAGATCTCAGCAGAAGCCTGAGATAAAATGCTGAAGGAAAGGAAACCAAAGCAATGTGAGACACTCGATTTTCCTGAAGTCAAGTGTTGTCCTGCTCCTGAGCATTCCTTGGACAGATGCTGAACTATGAACAGTCCACTGATGAGGCCCTGAAGGTCAGGCTGATGTCTGGCCCTGTAGTGAGCAATGATGTCCAGGCAGCTGCATGAATAGCAGTATCAACTCCCAAGGGCACACCTGGAAGGATGCCCACAGGAACACATCATTTCTGAGTCCATAAGAGAGGCAAAGAACAAGGCAGAAACCTTTCATTTGTACTGGGCTTTGGGAAAAAAATTGAAACAGGAATTTTTGGAAGCCCAAAGAATGATGGTCTCCTAAGAAGGAGGTTTAATTTCCATGCTGAGAAATTTCACTGGAACTCCAACTTCAGTTACTGGGTTTTGCCAGTGTTTACAGCCAGAAATAAAATAACTATCTAAAGTAGCTTCTCCCTGGTCCCCCAAGTAAAGCAATGAAATTTAAATTACATGCAGTGAATAATTTTTGAAGTACTGCATAGAAAGTTGCATGAGCACTTGTAAGCAGTTGAAAGGGATTATTTTCAGCAGCATGTTTGGGGTGCTCTGTTCCAGAACACACCCTTTGGAATGCTACTAGCATAGCATTCCACTGGCATGCCACTGGCATGCTAGTGGGCCAGACCTTTCACTGGTGGGAAATGGCATAGTCCCATTAATCCCATAGGTTACACTGGCCCCACTGCTTCCCCTTCCTCCTCCTGCCTTAGGAAAAAGCTGTCTGGTTTGCCAACTTCAGCCTCAGAGAGAACAACTCAGTTACTAATAACTGAATAAAGTGCAATATATCCAGTCCATGGCCTGCAGTCTGTGCAGGCCTTTGAAACCACTCAGGGTGTGCAAACCCCTCTATTTTACAAGAAAAGAATCCTCTAAGTGCCATGGAGTAGTTCAAGACCATTAACCAAAGCTAAAATTTTGGGAGCTCAGTGCCTGAAGTGGAGAATAAACTCTGGTAAGAGAATTTGGTCTTGAGGCCAGATGACCCATGGTGTGACAAAGTCATTTAGCAAGAACAGAGGTCTTTCTTGGTGAAGGCTCATTGTATCCCCAAAGATCCTATTTCCAAGCAATAGCAAATCCATGCAGAGAAATCTGTTCAGTCTTTATCTTCAGGCCAAGTTTAAAAGATCCCCAGAAGAAACCACCACCAAGGATAAAATGTTCTTGTCATTGCATGGTCACAGAAGAAACTAGGAGCTTTATTCTCTCTTTTTGAATGGCCACTGAGAAAATATTGTTTTTTCTATATATCCTTGCAAGAGTGTGAAGCTGAACACCTGACTTCAGAAAAGAGCAATTCTCTATCAAGGGAAATGAACTGAGAGTCTTCTGCTTTTAGGAAGCTAAGAGCAATGGCTGCCTTGCCTTGCCTTGCCTTGCCTTGCCTTGCCTGCCCATGCCCATGCCCATGAAAGGCACATGGACAAATAGCTGTTCCCTATCAGGGTGGGAGAGGTTAAATCCTCTTTGTCCCTGAGCTTTTTCCCTGGCAAATATTACCAGGAGGTGAAAATCAGGATTGATTACGGAGGTTTCAAAGGTCTTAGAAAGAACCAAGTGTCCCAACCCTAATGGCCATCAATAAAATAGGTATATTGAAAATTGCTTCAAGAATCGTCTTTTTATTCCTCTGAATGAGGCAGTCATAGACATCCATTGCTCCACCCACAGAAAATAACACACAAAAATAGGTTAATGCTGGAAACTTAAAACCTGGAAGACTCCAAGGTTCCTTAGATCTATTGCTGGCTTCAAACCCAGTGTACCTTCTGCTGCATCACCAGAGTGAAATAATGGAAAAAAAAAAGAACAGTGCTGAGAAGGTATACCATCCCTGTGTTTAAATCCTGAAAAGAATGCATTTTAAAGACTGGTTTAATCATCAGAGCAGCCAGGAGCAATGAGGAGTAGAAAAGTGAGTTATCCAAGCTGCTGGCAAGAACCTGCTCCAGGCATTGTGAGAAAGGCACACATTGACCTGTAACAGGTTCACAAGAAGTTCCTGAACCAAAGGCCTCTCATGAAGAACTGCAGAGCATTTGTAATGCTGATGAAAGTCCAGAACAACATGAGAAATGCATGAACTGGCAGGGGTGGGCCATGCAAGCATTGTAAGGACAACAGATCATCCTGGCCCCCTCCTAAAATCCTTTGAACTAGATGATGAAAAGGAGACTGTTGGCACAGGAAGAAACTGCAGCCAAAAGCCAGCAAAAGGTAAGGGCATGTCCTTGGTTTCGTGAAGATTTCAGATATTGCATCTCATGATCATGTTTTGAAAACAACATAGAATCACAGGATTATAAACAAGTCCAATTGTAACAGCAGCCCCTTTGCTTGAGTTTGAGCAGTCTTTATTGGAGGATGTCCAAGGAAGAGATGGGGCATACATCTGTGACAGTGGCTAGTTGCACTGCTTGTTTGCTCTTGCAAGTTTATTAGTGGCTTCTTTTTTATTTGCTTTCACTCAGAGTTAGGATTAAAGCACAAAAGAGATGGATTTTTTGTGTTTGGGCTCAGTTGTTTATTAAATCTTATTTATAGTACAGAGAGTTTTGCAACACTTCTAGCTAAAAGCAAGCAAAATGGAGGGAGATCTAGCTAGTTACAAGGTCTTGTAAAGCTAAACAGTCTAATAAAAAGCTAACACCTATATTATTTATACTTCTGAGCCAATAACAAAACACCTGTGACCCGCAGTGTAGTACTAACTAAAAACTGCTACTTGAAATCATGAAGAAGAAGGAAGAAGACAGAAAGAGACAATGCCCAAGAACTTCCATCTTGTCCCATACCTATTACTATATTCTAAAACCCCCAGATTCCAAACCCTTCGCCATGTGAAGTTACACACTTCTATTTTAACTACACACCAGTGATTTTAACTTCATCACTCAAATTTGGAAGCCTTCTCCAAGGCCTCAAGTCAAAAGCAGTGTTCCCTTGGGGTGTCAATGTCAGAATGCACAGAAAGAATATCAGAATGCAGAAAGTTTAAAACTCCCAGGCTTCTGGGTTCCAACGCGTCTGCTTAGACCTGTCCTCATATAGCTTGGGAAGCTCTTGGAGTGATCCCTGCCTTATCAAAGGGGAACAGGTTCCTGCCCCAAACCAGCAAATACTCAGTAAAAATTCCCTGTCAGCCTCCAGAGGTTCCCCATTTTGCTTCAGGGTTTCTTTTTTTTAAAGCTGTGGATGTCTCAGCAGCTACATGAGACTGACTTGGATCAGCTGCTGAGGGATGTAAATGCTTCAGGGTAAGCAGGAAGTAACACCCTCCCTGAGCCTGCCTTGGGGTTTTTTTGGTGTCACTTCACCCACTCAGGGTGTGCAGCTGAGCTGACTCATGTCTGGCACAGGAGCTGCACAGACCTTGCTCCCAGAGAGCCTGCATTGCCGTGCAAGCCTCTCACCCTCAGCAAAATAAAATCTCCATCATGAGTCTCATCCATGTTCCCCATCTCCTCTTTGTGTCTCTGTTGTTCTTGCTGTATCTGCTGACACTCACCAGGGTGCAAAGTGTTAACATGTCCCACACCATGGGGTACTCTCAGGATGTTTTACTTCTGGTCTCACCAACACCTGCAGTATTTGACTTCTGAACCAAGGGAGGCTTTTCTCCGTGCACTGCTGATCAGTCATTCAGGGGCAGATTCCCCCTGCCATGGGGCAGAAGTTCTGCTCATTCTGTCACCTTCTCCCACCACCCCCTTCACCCCAGGAGCAGGCAGAGACCTCACAGTCCCCACTACTGTCCCTCTCCCAGGGCAGGGCAAGACCAACAGCTCTGACCTTGGGATGAAAACAAGAATGCATGGGATGGATTGGCTAAGAGGATGGGTAGGAAATGGATTCCTGTTCCTCTGTTGGAACCCAGAAGCCTGGAAGTTTTGTACTTTCTGACACACTGACCCTCAAAAGAGCACTGCTTTTGACTTGAGGCCTTGGAGAAGGCTTCCAAATTTTGTGATAGAGTGATAGAATTAGAATCACAGGTGTGTAGTTAGAATAGAGGTGTGTGGTGTCACATGGTGAAGGGTTTGGAATTTGGGATTTTTTGAATATAGTAATAGGTATGGGACAAGATGGAGGTTCTTGGGAGTTGTGTCTTCCTTCTTGTTCCTTCTTCTTCATAATTTCAGGTAGTAGTTTTTGGTTGGATAGAAAAAGTACAAATAATATAGATGTTAGCTCTTAATTGGATACTTAGCCTGTAAAAGACCTTGTAACTAGCTAGATACACCTCAGTTTTCTCACTTTTAGCTTGATAGCTAGAAGTGCTGAAGGACTCTCTGTACTTTAGATAAGATTTAATAAACAACCAAGTCCGAAAAAGAAATCCATCTCATGAGCATTCAATCCTGACTCTGAGTGAAGGAAGAAAGAAGACAAGCCACTAATTAGGTGGTGCAGCTAATTGCTTTCACTTCTCTGCTTTGAGTCCACCAGTAAGGCTGTAGGAGTCTCTAGAATTCTCCATGGCTTTCCTGATTCTCTTCCCTCTGTCTCCTTCCTGCGTGGATGATGAGTCGTCAGCATCCAGGCACTTGAACCCTGAGCTCAGCCAGATAAGTGGAAAAATCCAGAACATAAAGACTGAGATGGAAAATTTGTCTGTGTTCAAATTATCATTAGATTTCACAGAACAAGAGAAATACCTTCCCCTAAGGGAATGAGGGTCTTGTTTTTGTGGGATCTAGGGGCTGAAAAAAATCTGCCAAAGAAATAACATCTACATTTTCTCTGCCCCTGCTTCATCCTGCCCCCTGAGTGAAGAGAGTTTGGAGGTTTCCATAGTTACACAGCACCATTAGGCAAGAGGGAAAAATAATACCTTGGGGACTGTGCAAGAAAAAGAAAAAATATGTTTAATAATATGTCCAGTTTAACAGCTCCCTGTTGACAACATCACAATTACATAAGCTGTGCAGCAGAAGAAGGCTGCTGGTGAAAATCTTGTGAATGCCCGTCCATTTGTGGGTGTCAGACTTTGGCTCAGAGTGTGATCTCTCTGGTACTTCTCTGCCAGCCTGGTGCTGGAGTGCCTGAGCAGATAATGATCAGAATTTTCTCCCAGATTCCTGCTCAGCAGCACATTAAGCAGTGACAATGGGGACCTCTTGTGGGATCCCATCACAGCTCATCACTTAACATGCAAAACACCATTCCCCAATGCAGAGAGGGAAGCCTGGCAGCAAATTTACACTAAATGCTCCGATGAGGCAAGTGTCTGATCCTACTCTGTTTTCTGTCTAACACTGAGCTTTGCAGGCTGCATTGTACTGACAAAGTAAAGAGGTTCCAGTCTATGGCAAGCTATTTGTAAGGAAAGGTGGATTGGTTCAGGTGTTTTCCATGTCCCTTACAAACATCATGCACTGGTGGAAGTGAACAAAACAAAACTTTGTGAATGACTCCAGGACAAGGCCAAAATATTCCAAAGTAAGATTTATGCCAATTAACTTCCATTCTCTGGTTACAAAGCAACATACAGGGAAGCTGCTGAAAACTATATTCATATTATTATATTGAGTTCTGTCTTCAGGTTGGGGTGTGTGTCCATGTATCTTTGGGAGTGTTGGGCATTATGGTGTAGTAAAGTGCTTCATTTTTTCAGTGGATGCCATATGTTATATTAATTGTTAGGAAAAGCAAAGTCATACCACCATTTTTGAACAACATAAGTGAAATTATGGCTTTGATGCTCTGCGGATAAGGTACCTGGAAGAGCCACTGTGGAACAAGGGTCAACCCACTGGGCTGCCAATGGCCCTGGATGAAGAGAGAAGCAGCAGCAGCACAGAGTGAGAGACTACTTGGTACCTGTGGACACAGGAGGAGAGAGACAGAAGTGCAAAAAGGGAGAGCAAAATGTGGAGAAATCCCAAGATTGCTGTTTGGGAGGAGTAGGGTGGAGACAGGAGACAGAACAGTGGCAAGTCTGGAGCAGATGCTTGATTTGCAGGAACACCTGAGATGCTCAGATGGAAAAGTCTGTCAGGGCCATGCAGTGGCTTCACAGGCAACATGCCCCCATCCTGTCTGGAAGTCTATCTCCCCCTGCCATGCTATCAGCTGGGAGGACACTGGATTGAGATGAATGAAAACCACTCTCATGAGGAAAGCAATATTAGTTAAAATGTCTTATCATACATTTAGTTAATTACTAAGTGAATTGCTTTAATGCTACACAGAATACACAGCTGTGTTTAATGAGCTGCTGAAAGGCTTTCTGGGCAAACTTTAATAATATCACTATTCTCAGTGAGGAAAATTGCTGCAGGGGAAAATGCAGCTGTTTGCACCTAGAATGTTCTGAGTGACAGCTCGCCAGCTATTATCTTTAGGGCAAACGGGAGTCTGCTTCATTAATATGAAATGTTAAATATTTATGCTTATCACCAGTGTGCAGCCGCCTGGGCAGGCTGAAAGCCCAGCTCTGGTGACAGAGAAGGCAATTTCCAGGGTAGGTTAAATAAAGTCAACTCTTCCTTTTCACTTTCTGTCACAGCTCACACAGCGCAGGTCCCAGACCTGGAACCACCTCACGCCTTCCCTGGGACTCTGCAGCAGGACTGCATCCCCTCCATGAGGAATGGATGCCCCAGCTCAGCCCCAGCTCCCCAGCCCACAGCTGCCCTGCCACAAGTAGCAAAGAACCATTTGATTACTCACTGACAGTGGCTATCTTTTTTCTTCTGCCTTCACTCAGAGTCAGGATTGAATGACATCGATGGATTTCTTTTTTGGACTTGGTTGTTTATTAAATCTTATCTAAAGTAAAGGGAGTTTTTCAGCACTTCTAGCTATCAAGCTAAAAGTGAGAAAACTGAGGTGAATCTAGCTAGTTAGAAGGTCTTTTAAAGGCTAAGTATCCAATTAAGAGCTAACATCTATATTATTTATACTTTTGACCCAATAACCAAATACCTGTGATCCACACTGCGGGATTTTCTATCCAATCCAAAATCTCCTGCCTGAAATCATGAAGAAGAAGGAACAGAAGGAAGAAAGAGACAACTCTCAAGAACTTCCATCTTCTCCCATACCTATTACTATATTCTAAAACCCCAAATTCTTCACCTCTTGACCATGTGAAATTGCACACTTCTGTTATAACTACACACCTGCGATTCTAACTCCATCACTCAAATTTGGAAGCCTTCTCCAAGGCCTCAAGTCAAAAGCTCTTTTGAGGGTCATTGTCAGAAAGCACAGAAAGTACAAAACTCCCAGGCTGCAGGGTTCCAACAACTCAGGTGCAAGGGGGCAGCAGCCTGTGGAACATCCCAGTGCGAGGCACTCCTTCCCTGAGGCAGCACAGCTGTCCCCTGTCTGTGCCTTGGGTCATTTAGCAGCTCTCCAAGCCAAGAGTCACAGCTCCTACCCAGGTACAAGCTGCAGTGAGCTGCAGCTCATTTATGGGTCTGGCTGTCAGGTGGAGAAGGGCAGCATGGCATGCTGACAGTATTTTTCTGAGAACTTTCCCCAGGACTCTTCTGCTGCCTCAAAGTGACTTTCAGTATTGTGATGAGTTGAGACAACCCGAAGCACTTCGGGATCTGAGAACACTGCAAGAAGCATTTGTTTATCTTTGCTTGGAAGAAGCACAGTCACTTGGGAAAGATAAATTTCAGCAATGTTTTTGACATCTATAAACAAAGTCAAATATTTTGACTGTAGCGATGTAGTGACTGCCATGCATTACAAATACAGTCAGAAGCACTTTCTGCTGAGCACTTGATCAGGATGGTGGGTACTTGGTCTGCCTTCTATTTGTTGCCTCATTCAGAATAAAGTACCAATGCTCTGAATATAATTTGTGAATACATTACTCTATTTTGAGCTCAGGAAATGCTTCAGTCTTTTCCGATTTTCAGAGTACTTGAAGGACCAAGTGCAAACATTCTTGCCTGTATCATTTATATTGAGGAAAGAAACCATTAGCTGCAGCAAGAGCGATATCTTAGCTGTGCAATTACGCTTATGGCTTGTCATCTGCCACTAATGCCTAGGGGAAAGAGAGCTTTTTATTGCAGAATTATGCTGAAAAAGAAATAAGCACCTCTGTGCTGGGCAAATCTTGCCTTAACTCGCTCTGCAATAGTGACCAGGTCTATTTGCTCCTTCTCTTGATGAACATCCTTGTTATGGGGTCGTTCTGCTTGATGACTCTTGGCTCAGGTTGGTATTGCTCATGTGTGAGTAAATCTCTGGATGCTCCCGGCCTACTCCGTGGTTTCCCTGGATGCTTTTGTCCCTGCCTTGCAAGAGCCCTCGGAATTACAAACTGCTCAGGGCATAAACATATTTGTGAATATACATGGGGCCATAAAATCCCACTTTACACTCTGCAGTTTTTAGATCACTGCTTTGAAGGAGGCTCACAAGATATTTAACTGGCTAAGTTGCTGGATGGGAAGTGGCTTGTGGATGGAGCTAAGAGCTTTCTGGAGATTTTTTCCAAACCAGGCAATTCTTCTGTGAGCCTCTTTGATCTTCAGTAACAAGACCTCCCAAGAGACTTCCAGCTCTTCCTGGCTGCTGCCAGGCTGAAAGGAACAGTATTTTTCTGTCCCTTTTTTCTCTTATTGAAGCATTTTGCCTTCTGGGCACAGTTTTCCTTCCTAAGAACCTGATTTTGCTTGTCTTTTCTTAAAAAAAGGAGAGATAGATTGGAGGAAAAAAAATCAGCAAAAAACTGAGGCCAATCAAATCTTTGTCAGGGCAGATCTAATGTTTGGACCTGAAAGGAGATTAGGAATGAGAATATGTCCCTAATCAGGTCTATGGAGAGAAGAAGAGCCAAGGACAGGCAGAGGGGCTGTGCATCCCCTAGTGCTGTGTGAGCCAGCAGCTCCCTGCACAGTGCAGGGCTTCAAAGTTCTCAACAGACACCTTGGGAGTGATGCTGGGAGTTCTTCATCTCATCTGGGAGTTCTTCATCTTCTGCTTTCTCCCAGCACTGTTCCTACAGCAGGCGACAGTGCAGAGAAAAACCAAGAGAAGCCTGGATTGTCCCCTGAGCCAGCGACCTGTACAAACCCAGGAGCTGGATGTCCATGGCAACCCTGAAGTGACAAAGAGCACATCAGCTCCACAAAGGAACAATAAATTGTTCTCATCCCTCATGCCCAGTGCAGAAGTCTTGTTTGCTCTGCCTATGACTCAGAAATTTGCCTCCAGGTGTGCAACAGACACCAACAAAGAGAGGAGCTGGCTGGTGACAGTCTGTAGAATCATCATTCATACAAATTTCTTCAGGTCAGTTGGATTCATGCATTAATTTAACTGACTCTCTTGGGTTTGTTTTTTTTTATTTTTTAATAGGAGGAGAGCTGTCTTGCCCAAGTAAATAAAATCTTCCAAGCCTGAGGGGGTTTGCAAAGGGAACTGAACAGCTTCTTGCAGAAGAGCACATATGTCAAGTTTCAGAAGAAGCAGCAGGGCACAAGTCAAGGAATGGCAGATATGCAGCAAGTCAAGAGAGCAGCTGTGCCATCCAGAATGGAGCACAGATCATTCCTGGGAGCTGGCAGCAAGTGCTGAGGATCTCTGGGTGCACATTGGTGCTCGAACACCAGTGCTGTGACTTCTCCCTCGGCTGCTGAAGCCAACTAAGGTCTGGGTTGGGTTGTAAAAGTAACAGTCACAGAGTCATGGGTGCTATCAGGACACTTGGAATCTGTTGTTTCTAATCTTCTGTGTCACCACAAGGAACCCTGGACAGCCATGTCTAGATGCTTGTGAGTGTTGAAGAATGGGAGAAAAACAGAACAACAGAAATGTGTCTGGTTTAAAATCAGCTTTTTCCTCCCTTTTTACACAGCCTCAAACTGATTTTTGCCAGGGTCCTGTGTGCTCTCCACTGTCTCTGCCCATTTAGCCCCTGGGGAGAAATGCCTCTTCTGACAACAGGAGCTGCCCAAGGTGCCAGCTCTTACATTTGGGATGATTAGTTTGGCATCTTCCTGGGAGGGTGGCGTAGCCAAGCTCCAGATCTCCACAGAGATGGGGACTGCCAGCCATGGAGGCTGCCAAGACACAGGCAAAGGCATGATCTGGGGTTGGCACCAGCCCAGCTGTGGGTCAGGGGCCAGAGGCTCCATGGAGCCATTCTCATGTTAAGGAAACTTCCCTGGCAGACCCTCTAGGAGCCTCTCTGAAGCCACTCTTGCACCTCCTGAGCTGGGACAGAAGCCCCTTCTTAGCCACACCTTACACTCACAGGTTTCCTCACCAGCTCAACCTCAGGTGTAAATTATGTTAATAATACAGGATAGCTACTGCATGACCTGTATTCCTAGAGATACTCTGGACTTCTGCTACTTTGTGCTCTTCTCATTTGTGTAGCCACATAAATGTTTAATAGGAGATGACCTGCAGCTTCCCTGTTACCTGTGGCATGAACAGCTGAATCTGGCAGTTGTGAGCTCTTTCCCTCCTTGTGTCCAACAAATGCTGAAAGCTATTAAAGACCAACTCACCTGAACAGATCACTTATTTTTCATCTATTAGAAAAAAACCCCCAACAACTGCAATAATAAGTGGTAAAGCCACTGAGTGGTGCATTATTTTTATTGTTGGTAAAAAAATCCACGTGGGTAAAAGGTGTGCATCATATTTCTACTACACTTGTACACAGGAATGGTCTGGGATGCTGTGTCCTGACCAAAAGCCAATGCCAGGAAGGAGAAAAGATGGGAAAACTTGATCTATTTGCTGCTGTGTCTCTATCTAAACAAGAGCCCTAGGGCTGATAGCCCTCAGCATGGCTATTTCCCACCTACAGGAATTTTGGTATCATTGTGTTCATTCAAGTCAGAGCAAGAGCACACCAGGAGGCAGAGCTGAGTAGCAGAAAAATGCCCTGGGAGGCAACTTGGAAAAAGTAGGTTTATTTTCAGCTTCAGGACAAAACCTGTGGTTGAGCCAGCTCCTTCATCTATAAAGCAGACATCTGTGCTCAGAAAGTCAGGTGCTGGAATTGCACAGGAGCTGCTCTGTGGAAACAGACTAGCATTTAAAAAGGACAGTTGTTCTTGGAAATAAGTCATATGTGTGTATATATATATATATATTTATCTGTGTGTGTTTTTATTTATACTTACCTATATTTATTTGTCTATATAAATATGTATTTATGTACCTATATTTATGTACAAATATGTATCTGTATTTGTTTATAGATGTGCATATATACACACAAGCATGTACACATATTCACATGCAGAAATAAATTGATTCTGTGCAGGACCAGGATCTCAGCTTGTGCTATTCTTCTCACTTCTCCTTCACTTTCTCCTTCTCCTCCTTTCCCCTCTTCTTTTATGAAATGGAGTGAAAAGGCTTGAAACTGTGAAATGAGTGCCAGGAGGCAGAACAGAAGGACTCTATCTCTGTAAGGTTTTAAATAACCCAGCTTTCAGGGGCAAGGCTCAGAAGTTTTGAATGCAGAGGGCTGGTAGATTTATCCTACCTCTAAAAGCAGTTCTCAGGCTGCCCTTCCTGTGAGTTCCTCCAGATGATATCTTGCTGCATTAAATCTTGCCAAATTAGAGGGAGATGAGTAGTGAGATGTACAATGTGTATGGTGCTGCTTTTATGGTGGTATTTATATGGTTTTTATACTTATGCCCTGCACTGGAGAACCTTTGGGCTGGCTTACATCAGCGACCAAAGGAAGGTCAGAGTCCTTGACATCATGATTTGCTCTTTCTGTGGTCAAAAAAACGTTTCCATGCAAAGTGTCCAGGGGAGGCATCTTCCTTCCCCCCCAAGCCTTCCACCAGTGCTGATGTGAGATAAGTGCTTAAAACCTGTGCTTAGGTCTTTAAGAAGCCTTTGAAGTAGTTTACCCATCTTTTAATGAATACCCAGACCCTTTGAAAGACCTGGAAACAATGGAAGCAAAACAGAAAACTTCATCCAGTCACTAAAATCAAAGTGTGTAACAATGCAAGAAGAGAGCAATGCCAGACGAACATATTGAGCATTGCACATAAAAGCACTGCACATAAAAGTGTGCACGCCAAAACAAAGAAAACCACAGGGCATGGAGCAATCTCCCAGTTCTGGGGTTCCCAGAGCAGCCTGTTTGGGTCAGAGACTTTCCAGTGGCAGAGGAGCCAGTACAGGGGTTAAAGAATCAAAGATGTCATCACCAGCTCTAATTCCAGAGCCCAGTCCAGGAGGATGACTCTGGGATGTATGCCAGGACCCCATCACACAGTAACTTTATCCAAAGTCCTAGTTAGAGCTGACTGGAAAGATTTAGACCAGGCAACAAACTCTAAGAACACGCCTTTCTGTCAAAGCTGGGAAAAACCTGGTGAGAACTGCATGGTTCTGACAAAAAACACACCGTGAAAATGTTTTGTACTTAATTTTGGAATATTTTATTGCATCTGCTATTATTCCTTGATTTTGTTTTTAATATTCTGACATCATGGGAGAAAATATGGATTCAGTATTTTATGGGAAAATGCCATGGTCGAAAATCTTTATTTCTGTGACTCTCCACTTAATAGGGCAATGGATTTTTCACAACACATGCTGGAACAGGGACCAGAGTGACTGTGGGATTGCCATCCCTGCAGATACTCAAACCTCAGCTGAACATGGCCCTGAGCAAACCCATGTAATTGGACCTGCTCAGAGCAGGGAGTCAAACTTGAACTCCTCCAAGCCAACCTACATTATTCTGCATTCTGTGATGCAAAGGATGGGAAGAGCCTTGCTATGACACAGGGGAATGAAAGCCTAAGGAAGATTTTTTTCCCCATTCCACTGTCTTCTCCACAGGAAATCATGAAGTGCAAACCATTAAATTTCAAAAATCTAAAAATATTCCATAGCTCTGCCTCCTCTGGCAGAAGGGTGGTGGGGTCATTTGGTCTTCCTTTTAACACAATTTTTTTTCTTTTCAGTTTAGCATCAAACAGCTCCAGTTAGAAGCAGGACCTGAAGGATTTGCCCTCCTTGGACCTGCCCTACTCCTGACGAGGCAGTCCAGCCTGGAACTTCACAGTGCTGGGTGGAAGGCACACAGCAGGGACTGGCAGCAGCACCAGCTTCCCTTCCTCTGCATTTCCCAGCTGCTTTTTCCACAGAGCCAAACAGGATTCTTTGCTTTTGCAGGTGGATCACCACAAGTTCCCGTTCTTTCATGTTAAAGGCAATTAGTGGATATTTATAGTGCACCCCATGTGGAGGGACTACTTTGGATTTAAGAGCTTTGGTCCAGTCCAAAGAGAGATTCGTAACTGTGGCTGCCTCTGCTGCCATTCTTTAGCTTCAGCTTTAGTAACCCTCAAACAGTTTCTATTTCCTCTGTACTCAGTGCTTCAATATATTGACCTGGACATCCCCCACCTCTCCCAGTGCTGGTGGCTTGGGAGCACAGGTGCTCTTAGGGTTTGGAGCAGGAGAGGGAAGCAGCTGCCTGCACTGGCACTGCCCCTCTGCCAGCTGCCAGACCCTCCTCACCCATCCTGCAGAGGGCCCTGGATGAAGTGCATGGAATATCCTGATGCAGTGCCATGCTTTGGCTTCCCCTTGCAGATTCCCTTCCTGAGGGCACTGATTTAAACAGACCCCAGTCTAGAATGAGTCCCCTCTCTCTCTCTTAATAACACTCTGTACTCTGTACTGCAAATACTTCTTACTGTGTTCTGCTACATGCAGAGGAAATTAAGCAGCACACAAACCTTTGCAGTTCAAGCATCCCAAATGACATTACACAGTCACTTTCAAATCCTCAGCATTTGCCAGCCAGGCTGCTTAGAAGGAATTCACATTAACAATATATTATAGCTAAAGATTATGCAGTTAGAAAGTCAAATTTCCTCCATAAGAGAGACATAAGCACTGTAGGAAAAAAAAGCAGTTTATGGCATTGCAACCACTCTTGTGGGGTGGGGGAGAGTACAATAAAGTTCACACAGACAGCATTAAATCTGTTACCTGCTAAATCATGGGTACTTGATTTTTACAGTGGCAAACATTTTCCTTTAATGTTTTTTCCTATTATGCATTTTATTGAGCCACAATTCATCCTGAGCAAAAATCCCTACACATCCCATCTCCCGTGGTTATTTCCCCTAGGACAGGTTGGGCATGGCTGCAAAGCCTGTTTGAATGATGGTTTAAAACTTCAACTTTAATTGTAGCAGGGCACAAACCTGATGGACAGGTTGAAGCAGATGTGGATAGAGACTCCACACAGTGAATTACAAACATCTGAGGAGCCAAATTCTGGACCTCAAATCCTGCAAGGGAACCCGTGAGGTTCCTGGGACACCCACTAACTCACCAGTCACTGTTTCACCTGCACTCCAGCTCTCACAGCACCTCCCACTTGTTAAGGCTAAGCAACAGCTTTCTCCTGCAAATCTCTGTGCTAATCTTAGTTGAATTTAAAAAAAACCAAAACCCTTCAGATTCAATTAGCAGTGCCAGTTAAGACTTCTGCAGATGTTAAAGCAAATGTGTGCCTGACACCAGGCACCTCTGAGAGGATGGTGGGATCTGTTCCCTTGCACATTTGCCTGACCCTGGTACAGACTTGTACTCAATTTAAATTTAGCTGAGCCATCATGAGAGGAGGAGGCCCAGGAAACAGCTGCCAGCACCAAGCATCTCCTTGCATGTCACTGAGTTTCCATGGCCCTGCCCTCTCATCTCTGTTCAAAATTATCACAGTGACTTTCCTCAGGGAAAAGGGCATCTCAGTGAGATTTAGGAGGAAAGCTTAATTCTTGACATTCTCTGCTCTCAACTTCTTCAGCAATCACAGAGCTTTTCTCTTTTTCCTTTTCATTCACTTTGACCCTGCTCCAAAATTCTTGATGTGGATTTCAGTGCTTCCACCTCTGCCTTCTTTTCAATGTCTGCCCAAACATGCACCAGCCCACATGCACAACCACAGGAGCTCCTTTGCAAGAGAACTTTGGTCCCAGAGAAAAATTAAAACCCCAGTTGCTTATTCATCCTGCCCAATATAGGGAGACTGTTCCCTGCCTTGCTTTCACTTGGTGTGAGTAATTCAAATTTGACAATTGTGTGGTCTTTTTGCTTCTGTGATCACAAGTTTGCATGTGTAAAAGCTGCATGACTAGACGCTTCTTAATGTTGTTTCAAAATCATTAGAGCTTGGGGATGCACCCTGACCTGCTCCTTATTTTAGCTTGGCCCTACACTTCTAATTTGGATGTGGGCTGCTTATGTTGGGCACTTCTGACATTTGAGAGAACACAGTGATACCTTTTGGAGCCTTCCTTTTCCTAAGTCTGTTGGGAGCAGGTACATTACAGCCAAAATCTCAGCTATTTCTTGCACTGGCAGCACAAAATGATGGCTGTGTATTATCAGCAGTTTGAAATAGTGTTTTACAGAGCATTTGCCCCTCTTTGCCATGTGTGTAGGTGTGAAGCAAATCTGATCCCTGCTGTTAACAGGCTGGGCAACTAAACCACGTCTGTGGGTTATTGTAATGGTCACCATCAGAGCTGCCGAACTAGAAAGAAGAAAGGGAGTCTGGGAGGAATGATGCTTATCTCAGCAGGATGTCTCTCAGTTTTCTTGCCTTTAATACTCTTTTCTGTCTCAGGAAGTGATATGTTATTAAGTGCCCTTTGTGTGAGAGTTCAGGGAATGATGGCAGTAATTTGAGTCTCTCTTTTGCTACTTGTTAATGCAAACATCATTTCGGGTTCGGTTAATTAAATGGAATGACTCTAAAATCAGCATTTACCCTAAAAGCACAAAAAACTTCTTTCTGTATAAATGATAGCAATAGATATTGAAAAAGCCCAATATATATTTTCCTTAGGAACACACAGTGTTGGCCTCTGAGCACTTAGGATGAACTTCACCTTCAAATTGCTTCAAGAAATGCTTTCCACTCAGCAGCAGGACTCGTTTCTCTTTATTCTCCCATTGCTTCTGTGCAGAGTGGTGCAACTAATTGATGTTTATTTCCCTGGCTGTTAAGAAAATGAAACAATTTCCATTGCTATTTTTGTTTTTACTGAGGCCCCTGCAAGTTAAAAATACATTTCACATTGGCCAATGAAGTTTAGCTGGAAAATGACTAAAAAATAGAAGTTGACAAGAATGTAAATTAGCATTAAAAGTCCAACATAGTGCATTACAAAAGGCAAGAGTAATATTTTCTGAGCTGCTGTGAGCAATCTGGTGAAACAGCATAGACTCTATAGGACATTTTGGTGTCAGCTGAATCTGCTTTGCTGCTTTCCCATTTTTGTGAACCAATTGCACTTTCCTCACCCCACAGGCTGGACTGCTGCTCTGGCCACAGACCTGTGTTGTGGTGAGCAGAATGCAGGTGTCTTGTCCTGAGGAGATTTATTAACTGCACTGAGCAAAGACCTTGTAGTTGGGGATCTGATTCAAAAAGCAGACAGATGCTGGTCTAGCTTTGCCTTCGGCAAAATCCTGCTGGCTGCAACACAATTGAAAATCCTTTTCAGTGGTAATGCTTGGGAGCTTGATATCTGACTGCTTTGAGGAATGCTTAGTCATTCTCAAATGCCACATTTGGATTCTGCTGGCAATGGTCTGGGGTGTTGCTCTGTTCCTCAGACACAGAGTGGACAATACCTCCCAGGTTTTAAAGGGTTTTGCTCCCTGCAGACACACACAGAGGGAATAGATACAGGTTCCTGTAAAAATCATGAGCTACCAGGCCCTGACAGTACAGTAGGGCTGGCAGGGTCTAGTGTCTACATCCCAAAAGGGTTTTATAACATGAAGTTAATTGTATCTGATGTATCAGCTCCTCTGTTCTGTAGAGCTCGTAATGAGAGTCTGGCAAACAATTTCTTCTGAATAATTTGTTGCATGAATTCAACCCCTTTCCCAGCTGACAGAAGGCATGAATACTGTGCAATTCCTTCAATATATTCAGTGCTGCCAGAATTAATGGAAATATGTTGCTCCCAACTTGCCCTTCTTGGTTGGAAGGTCAGGTATAAAAACAGCACTGCCAGTTCCTGGCTACTTCAGTGACATTCCTCCTTCTCTGCTGGGGAAGGGCAGCCTGTCTGGGTGGCCACACTTAGCCCAGTCTGAGCTGTTCCCCAGGTGAAGGGGACCAGGATTGCTGTGGCAGCTGCTGTCTGCTGCCTGCCTTTGGGGCAAGATGAAGCACAAGCAAGGAGCAGTGCCAGTATCTGGGAAGAAAGGATCCTGACAGACAGGCATGGTCCAGCTGCATTGCTCCCAAGTTCAGCATCCACACTCCGTTAAAAGCAGCCTAAAATCACAGCCTCAAACCTCATGTCCTCCAGTCCAGCATCTGAGCTTTTAGTCTGAAGTTGGCTGCAAATAAAACTGTAAAGTCAGACTATGAAACCTGATTTCCACACTATCTTAATAGCAAGCCCTGCTGGTACGGAACAGGTTGGTGTTTTTTCCTCTCTCAGTCCACTTTACCTAAGGTCAGTCTTGGATCATAGTTAATAATTGGATAGTCCTTCTTTCCCCTGAATTTTTTTTTGGGAGGGATGGTGGTGGTGGTGTATGGAGTGGGGTTATGGCTGCTTTTTACTATTTTTTGTCTCTTTTTAAAAATTTTGTTTTATTTTTTAACTGATCACCCTCTAAATAAATCACTACTGGAGAAAAGAAGTGACTTTGTGAGATGCTTGGTGAGACAAGATTGTCAGAAATATTTCTTGGCCCCGTCAATCCTGACAAAGAGGGCCAGGAGAAATTAGCTGTTGATCTTAGTAGTAGAGAAAATACTGCTTTTGAAAGCAATTGCTAAATAAAAGGGCAGCTTCTTGTGGAACAGTCTGGCACTTTGTCTTTTCTGAACAATTACATGGTATTGCTGTGTAAACAGCTTAGTGTCATAGCTTGTTGTGTTCTGGTACCTTCCAAAACACTGCACAAAGGCATTATAATTAACCTTAGTGATTCACCAGTATTCAAACAGCAATCTTTTTAAAAATTTTTCCCTAGCGATTTCCTAGTTCTGTTTTACCCCATGGCAGTGTGGTTAAGGGCTACATTTGGGAAGATGCACTCAGCTCCTTTTGACAGGAAGAGAGGCCACATTCCTTCAGGGCAGATGGAGCATTAAAGCTCCTCACAGGCCAGTGGAAACAATTTCAATTGTTTTGAAACAGGTGGTTTCAAAAGCAAAGACAGAAAAAGAATCAAGATGATTTTTCACCTGCTGCCTGATAATTCAGTTTGCCACTGTGACTTTGGGTGGAGAACAAAAAATATATTAATTTTTTCCACCTGAGTGAGCTTTACAAAATGTGCCCATTGAAGGTGTGAGAGTGCCTGAAGGGATGTGATGCTGTTTGCTGTGCAGTATTCATGGCTGGAGATTTTATTTCTTCTCTCTGCACTGAGTTCATTCCAGCTGGTGCATGACTCTCTCAGCAGCATTCATCTTCCAGCTCACCCAGCTCCCTGAGATGCACAGCTGGTAATCTGGTTTTTAAAAAAGCATCAAAGTCCCCAATGATACTTCAAAACAACTACGAGGGGTGAATAATCGCTTTAATTTAGGCCATCACACTACCTGAACCAATAACTCCTTTAACTCGGAGAGAATCCAAGGCTGCCTATTCCCTCTTCTTTTCTCTGTTTCAAACTGATGGAAGAGACTCACTTGCCATGACTCCCACACTGCTCTGCTCATTTCAGACCTGACCATGCTGCAAACATTCCTCATCACGATTATTTAATGCTCACTTTTTCCTCAGAAAAGGTCATATTAACCAGTTTCTTCACAACAGAAAAATTACCATTCTTGCAGATGCCTGTGAAGTGCTAACTAGGAGCCATGGCTGGGTGTTTGCAGCAGACATATTTCTCCTGTCTGAAAAGTCTTATCACTGTAAAGAGAAAAGAGAAGAGAAGAGAAGAGAAGAGAAGAGAAGAGAAGAGAAGAGAAGAGAAGAGAAGAGAAGAGAAGAGAAGAGAAGAGAAGAGAAGAGAAGAGAAGAGAAGAGAAGAGAAGAGAAGAGAAAAGAGAAGAGAAGATTTCAGTGGGAAGGGATCTACAATGAGCATTTAGTCCAGCTGCCTTAGTACTTCAGGGCTGATGAAAAGAGATGTTACAATTGAGGAAAAAGATGTTCTCATAAAAGCAGTGCCATTCTGAGATGACCTTAAAAAAAAAAAAAGTCACAGAGAAGTCCTTGTGTCCGAGTGCCATTTCCAAGAAGTTTAGCTGGCTGATCAAAAAAGGTTCTTTCCTGCCACAGAACTTTCCTGTGCAACCATTATCCATGATAAAGAAGGCTGAAAACCCCATTTCATTGTGATAAAGACCCATCAGCCCCTTTCATCTTGGTGGAAAAGAGTTTCCCACTGCACTAACTCCCCAGCACTGCTCCTGGAAGATCCCTGACAGAGGGATGGAGATGCAGCAGGTGTCACAAGCAAGAGCAGTGGAGAAGTAGGAAAACATTGGCTTCCTCTTTATGGATTCTGTGCCTGAGTCGTTCAGCCCCAGAATATGAGTGCCCTCTAGGAAACCCTGAATATTTTGTTTTAACATGAATGACAGCCTTTCTGAACTGGTTCTACTTGGGCAGTATCCTGCTACAGAAGTACCTCAAATGACCCAGTCTCTTTGAGGCAAGGTCCATCTCTGCTATATCTGGATAGCACTAAGCACAAAGTGGATTTTAGCCCCTAACTATGCATCTTTGGCACAACTGTAATAATATTGAAGAAAGAATATTATTCAGGGATATACTCAGGGGGAGAAGTACTATCTGTGTTGGGATCCATGGACTTTTCTCCAGGCTTTCTAAATCTGCAGGGATTGCTGCAAGCCCCTTAGCTACAGCCATGTACCTGCCTGATGCAGCATGACTGTACAAAAATCCAGTTTACTGGGGCTTGCCATCTAAAGTTCATCTCCACCTCCCTGCTCTTGGCTGGGCAGAAGGGGAGCAGCTTTTCTGTGCAAGACTTCATTAAGATTGAAGAATTGTGGCTGTATGCAGACGTTCTATGTAGCAGGGCTTGGCTGTGACTGATGCTGTACATTAAAACTGATTTAGTATTCACAGCAGAACAGATGTGGAACTCTGATTCCTTCCTCTGTTTTAGCTCTGCATTTTTGATTGTGGTCCCAAACAACTTTTTCCTTCTCTAGAGAGAAGGTTCATGGAACTCTCCCAGCATGACAAGGCTCCTGGGGCAGTGTGAGAGGGGTGGCAAGTATGGGCAAACTGTCCTCAGGGTGCCTTGGGGTGGCCCAGGTCACACAGCACATGCCAGGACAGGACACTGTGCCATCAGCAGGGCTGCACTGCAAGGTGGGAAGCAGAAGAGAGCAGGGCTGAAATGCAGTGCTGACATTTAAAGAGGATCACAAGGAAGTGTTGAAATTTAAACCCAATATGAGCCCACTTCCCAAGGCCCCTCCATGTCCTGGGGGCTCACCATATTAGATGCTACTATTTCCCTTGGTTCTAGGCAAATTAATTTCTGAAAAAAATTAAGAGAGAGAAAAACCTTTCTCAATGTGATTTCAAGCATTGCAGGACAAAGCTGGAGCATTTCCTGCAGCAAGCTCCTGGGAACACTCACTGCAACGTGGAGTTGAAGACATTCCTGCACATTGCAGGGGTTGGACTGAATGGCATTTAAAAGTTCCCCTCTGACTCAAACCCTTCCATGATCCTATGATGCCAGGGTCACAAGCCCCATTCTTCTAGGAAAGCCAAGGAGGAAGGAAGCAAAGCAAGCTCCATCTCCACCTGCGAACAGAGAGATTCCTCCAGGGCAGTTCCTTATCACCTGAAAAACCTCTACTCTCATCGAAAGTTTTTATTAACACCACAAAATTATTTTATTACTGTGGCAAAAGCCACAGTGAGCACTCGGAGTCCTTGCACTCAGCTGTGGCAGCTTGGAGAGGCACCTACACCTAGCAAACAAAGCTCATGACTTTTTTCTTTTATTATTCAGGCAGTTTTTTCAACTCTGTAATGTTTTTCTGTTAAAGCTTCTGGAAGGCATTTGGCCCCTGAACCCCAAAATTGAAACGGGCTGTGGTCTGCTGGCTGAGCTGAGGGAGATGCTGCAGCCTGTAAGGCTTTGGGGTGAGAATGGGTTTAGGACAGAGCACAAAGACCAGGTGCTAAAATATTTACAACCTGGCTATGTGATGACTATCAGTGGTATTACTAATGCTGATAACAACTTCAGAAGGTCAGGAGCCTACCAGGAACTACATATAATTAGGTACAGCTATGTCTAGTAAATGTGTAATAGAGTACATAATGAAAATGATGGGCCTTAGTTAACTTACACAGTAAATACATCCCATTTGAGGAAGTGCATTTTAATTAGGGATGGACAAACAATACCCACCATGCAGGAAATGCTAATGCTGCAATGCTTAATTTAATTATGAAATGGAAAAGAAAAACAATATTTCAGTATCATTTCTGCAGGATCAATTCCCCCTCTTGCACAAATTCTTTCAATTGCCTTGAAGGCACAGATGGGCAGAAGTCATGCTGTAGACAATGTAAAGGGGTGTGGATTATAGAATAATTTATTGCTGTAGTGATATCAAACGCAGATTAATCAAGGGACCACATACAACCTTATTTACATGAAAGGAGAAAGGTGGAGGAATTGGGGTGAGGGGCAGCTGCTTCTTACTTAAATTCTCAGTTGCACAGAAATGTTCTGTTTTCTCTGATTCCAGTCTTGGTGGTTTTGATCAGCCAGCATTTTCAGAATGGGAAAGAAATTGCCTTTCTTTTCAGGTCCCTGTGTTAGTGAGGGACACAGGACCAGGAAGGATAAGGGAGGATTGGTGGGATGCAATGGGGAAGAGGGACATTGCCACCTTTGGCTGTGCCAGTAGAGCACCAGCTGTGCCAAGGAGCCTGGCCCTGAGAAGTTTGTGTGCCAGGCCTAAACTTGTATTTCTTTAAAGGCTGCTGAAAAGCTGGATAAAATCCAGAGGAGGACAATAAAACTTGGCCAGCAGCTGGAGATGATACCTTGCAAGGAAAGAGAGCTTCTTCTGCTCTGGTAATTGAGGAGTGAGAGGTGAGTGGTGCAGGAGCCTTCAGGAGATGCAAATGTTGAAAGGATTTTTCACTGGGAAAGAAAAGCCTAATATTTCTGTTTGGGATTGGACTTGGGGCTTGCTTTACTAGAGGGCAGATTGCTGAGACCAGTGCAAAGGAAATGAGTGATGCAGAGGTATTTGACTGGCCAGGTGCTGTGGGGACAGCAAGTCCCATCCTGTAATGCCCCATGCCCTCCCCCTGCCCCAGCCAGGGGGAGAAGCAGAACTGAGGAGCCACCTGGAGTACGAAAGGAGGACAAAGAAATTCCCTCTGGTGCTCCTATGAGAACATATCCCAGTTCATGTCTATCTCTTCCCTGCACTGCTCCATGAGTCAGGGGCTTGAAGGGTGGTCACTCGGTGCTGAATGCACCAAGCCAGCCTGGCTTTGGCAAACCAGCAGCAGCATCTGGCTGTGAATGACTCAGAAGTGGCTCCTTGATTTTTAAATGCCACTTCTACATCTCTGTGTGCTGCACTGCTTCATCTCCCTCAAAGTAGGACGGGGTAAGGCTGAGCCTTCAAAACCCAAGTAGCTTTAAACGACAGTCCCAGGCCACTGCTCTTGTTTTAAACTCATTATGTAATGCTTAGATGTCTTGGCAGAAAGCACATTATAAATTTGGATAAATACACCGTGTTCCTCTGCCATGCAAGGTATCTTTGAAAAGCTTATGTTCTTTAGCCTTTTTCTCTGTATACTGCCGCTTTTTCCTTTTTTGCACCACAACAATGTTTTGCTGCCTGGAAACACCAGGCAGCTCTCAAGTCCATTCCCAGGAAGCTTAAATGTACCTGCACAGGAAAATATCTAAGGGTCCAGAAGATAAGAAAACTAGATGTCAGCTTAGTTGGCAGCTATGAGTGTACAAAGAAGGAAAATCTATTGCAGTCTTTGCAAAGATGTTCAATATTTAAAGTTAAATGTCCATCAATTAACTAGAGAGGAGAGGTCTAAGAACATTTCCCCGAAGCGACTATAAATATAATTTGCTGTAATTATGAAGCCCTTCCTGTTGCCATAGTGACTTAAAATGGCTTTAGTCTACCTGAGAATTTGGTTCATTGATTTTGACTTCAGCTCACTGTCACGGTTTAACCCCAGGCAACAGCCAAGCCCCACATTCACTCCTGCACCAGCAGGACTGGGAGAGAATCAGAAAAGTAAAATCTGGAAAAGCCATGTGTTGTGATAAAGATGGTTTTATAGGGAAAGCTGTGCACACAAGGAAAGCAACACAAGGAATGGGCAGGCAGGAATTCAACCATCTCCAGGAAAGCAGGGCCCCATCACACATCATGGTGACTTGGGAAGACCCATCTTGGGAAGCACCATCACTCCAAATGTGCTGCCCTTCCTCCTCCTTCCTCCTCCTTCCTCCACTCTATACACTGAGCAGGATGTCACAGGGTCTGGAATATCCCTTTGGTCAGTTGGGGTCACCTCTCCTGGCTGTGTCTCCTCTCAGCCTCCCCTGCACCTCCAGCCCCCCCCATACCAGCAAGCCCAGTACGAAAAGCAGAAAAGGCCTTGGCTCTGTGCAAGCCCTGCTCAGTAACAAAAACATCTCTGTATGATCAGCCCTGTGCTCAGCACAAACCCAAAACACAGCCCCACACCCGCCACTGAGGGAGGAGAAGGTTAACTCCACCCCAGCCAAAACCAGCACATTCACATACCAATTTTGAAGGAGCTGATAGATCATCATAGTTTTTTTGTTTTTTGTGGGGTTTTTTTTTTTTTTTTTTGGTTATTCAAAGGTAGATAAGGAACCCATCTGCATTTGGTGCCCTGTGTGAGCACAGAAGCACCCCAGGGTAAAAGACCACTCCAGACAGAGAGCATGGCATCTTGTTGCAATGCTTGTCCTCCTGTGAAACTAATCCCTCTTTCCCTGAAATGTGGCTGGGGTTAGGTGAGGAAGGTAGGAAGGTATTAATGTTTTTATTGAGAATGCTGGAAGAATATCCATAGCCTTTGTACACACTGTTGTGTAACCATGGCCTAGATGACAACTTGTGGGCTAAGCTTTTGTCAATGCACTGTTTTGATTTAATGGGGCACAATCTGTTTAGCTGGAGCATTTGGCTCCTAGGTATATGAGCTTGTGAAATATCTGAATGTTAACTTCCACGCTCCTGTCTGCTTTCTAAACGTGTCTGAATGCTCAAATACATGCTTCAAGTTGCCTTTATTCCAGATGGCATCTCATTGGAAACAGTCATGCCCAATATGTGCAAATGGGCTATGATGTGCAGGAATGTTTACCAGGCAGCCATAGGTCATCTGGCCCCTCTGGCTGCTGCAGAGGGCCCAGCACTTTCTCCCAGCCAAAGGGAGAAGCTCAGTTCCTCCCTCCTCAGCTCCAGCAAGGCTGTGGTGCCCACAGCCACCATCAGTGGGGCACATGGCTGCTGGTGCACTCACAACCAGGTCACTGCGTGTCAGGGCAGGAGCTGCCTCCTGGGAAACACACCTGGAACCCATCTCAGCAGATTTCCACTGCCTGCCTGCATTCTGTCCGTGATGGGAACAAGTCAGGTGAGCACAAAAAAGCCCAGCTCGTGCTAGAGGCACTAGAGCTGTGCCTGGTGTGTGTGACCGTGACGCTGACAGACTGGAGGATGGGACATTGGCTGTAACTTCACACTGCTGAAGTTTAGGGCAGCTCCTGGGGGACCAAAAGATGTGGGAAGCAAATGTAATTGGCTTTCTGTAGAATATACATTCCCACAGAACTTGCATTCCCAGTGGCTCCAGGAGCATTTGAAAAATATCTGCTATGAAAGCCCCTGAGCCCTGAGCACAGCCTTCCCTATGCATGGATGCCCCCTGTGCATTGTAATTTTTCCTTTGACAGCAGTAATGTATCAGGCCATTTGAGAAGGCTGTTACAGATTCCCCTGCATGCTTTGAAATTAAGTGTCAGGTAACCTAGGTTCACACTTTTTTTCCATTCTTAGAAAGAACTGCAGGAAGGGTATAATAAGAATGATTAGCCCCAGGTATAATACCTGGTATTTCCATGTCTTATCCAGGGTCAGATTTCATCAGATCATTATGGTCTGACCTTGGCACATTCCAAGATTTTTTCCCCTATTATTGTTATCACCTTCTCTGCTCTTTTAAGAAATTCTCCATCCACGTTAGCAAACCATTCCACTACTTAGAGAAGTTGGACATATTTTAAGAGCTGTGTGGCCAGGGGGTTTTTTCCAAAGTGCTCAGGTATCTGCTAAAAGTGTTCCAGAAATATAGCTGTCAAAATGGAAAAATGCTAACAGCAAAATGCTCAGATGAAAATTTAAGATGTACAGAGGGGAAGATATTAAATTTCTGATGCCCTGACAGAGGTCAGGGAATTAGAACAGTCAGTCTTTCAGCCTGCTCAGTCTCTCTGTCCTGGAAATGCTATTGAGAGAGAAATATTACCAGCTCATCTCATTGTGGGTCTGCTTTGTTCCCCTCCTCCTGGCTTCCCAGAATTTTCACTCTGTCTTGCAGACTCACCATTAGTTGGAACTATTTTTCTGTGCATGGGGATGAACTGATTTTTTTCAGTTTTCCCAGTGGACTATTTCCAGGAAGGGCAAGGAGCTGAAACTGTAATTTAACTGAATTCCATCTCTGATTTGGAAAATCCAACAGCCTTTATTGCTACATCCATTCTCCTTTTACATTTCAAGCCTGGATATTGCAATGGTAAATATCGGTCCCAGTTCCTTTGTTTTTGGCACAGGAAACAATCTACCAGTAACAAGTTCATGTCATCACCTAGATATTGCTATGGATATAATTCTGGTATTCGTTAGTAATTTGGGCTCTTGCAGCATTGAAGACCAAGCAAAACCTAACAGTCTTGCAAATCACACCTAAATTTTGTAGTCATTTCCCAACCACATATTTGACAGAGGGCAAAGCTCACATGAAGGGGTACGGGACTCAAAATTTGTTTACATAACATTCTTCCAGTGCAGGATTTTGCTTTCCCCTTGCCCTCCTCATTTCCCAGTGCCCTGTAGGAGATGTACAGCCCTCAAATACATCTGTGCCACTGCCCCTCCGAACTCAGAGGAGCTGATGGAGCAGCAAATCCACAGAGGCACAAGCCACATCCCAGCTGCCTGTGCAGCCCTGTGCACACCCAGCCTTGCCCCTGTCACTCCAGCGTCACTGTGCACAGGAGTGTGTATCCTCTGCTAATGCAGGCCATGGCCTGCCTGTTGGCTGCTGCAGCTTGGCTGGGGACAAGTCAGTGGCCTCCAGGGCCACCTGCAGGTGCACGACAGGAGCACAGGTGGTCTTGTCCCCAGCAACATCACTCCAGCCAAGAGAAGATATCAGCCGTCCCTACAGAGCCTCGATCTGCTCTCATGATCACACCACAACAGCTGTACCCACCCAGCTATGACAATTCTCTTTATGCTTACAGGTGTAGCACAGCCTGGAGCCCTCTGGGCTGCTGCCCATGGCCTTTTTCCTGGCACTAAGTGCGTTTGCTGTAGTCAATGACAGCCCTGGATTCTGGTGTGGACAGGCTGTGTTTCCCCATGGAAGATCAGCAGCACAGCTCCCTGCTTTCTTATTCTCTCCAGGCACCCTCTTGCAGGCTCAGCTGGTGACAGGCACAGGTGCCAGGCAGTTCTCTGTGGCTCCTGGGCTGGAGATCATGGGGGCTGCAGCTCTCATCCCTCAGGAGTAGCTGCCTGGCAGGGCTGGGCCAGCACCACCTTGTGCATCCCTCAAGGAGGTACCCATGCATGGAAGCACTGGCTTCAGGAAGCTGAGACAATTAACAATTAAAGTGAATCAATTAGAGCAATGCCTGTGTTTCCAAACCAGCTTCAATCTTACTTCTCATTGATTTTAGTTTTGCCAGTTGATGGCAGAGAGGCAGTGGGGTAAAGGCATTGGTGGTGAGATGAAATCAGCGTCCATCAAATAGACAGAGCCATAATAAATGACCAATTAAGATCAGCACGCTAAAAACGGATGTGATTAACCAGAGGGAGTGCAAATGGGAGCTGTGAAATTGGAGTCACAATAGCAGGGCAACGAGTTATTAATGAGATGTGGCAGCAATCAGAATGGCCTTACTGTATTAAAGTACTCTGTCTCTCATGGGTTGTGTTAGCTGACCTGTCAGTGGCACACTGAAAAAAGAAAAGCAAAACAAACAATCGGGCTTCGTTTTAGAGGCTGGGCATTATAACAGATGTGGTGCAAACACAGTTGCTTCAGATGTGGCCACAGCTCAGCTGCTGTTGTGACACAGAAGTGTGGCTGTCACAGAAGCCATCATGTCCTTACAAAGGCTCAAATTCCACTATTCCAGTGAGGTTATTTTCCAAGGCAGACTGCAGACTCTTTTATGGCTTGTTCTGGCATCTTGTCCATTCTAACAGAAACTGCCATGAAGGCTGCTTCTCTTGTTAGAGAGAAGGGGCCAAAGGAGTGCCAGGGGGAGATCTCTCCTGATGGAGACATCAGCCCCTTCCCACTGGTTTCCTAACTTGGAGCCACTGCTGGATAATCCCTTCACATTTCCCACATCCAGCAGCTCCTCCTTTTGCAAACCCATGGAACAAAGCAATGAATGGCAGTCAGGCACCCTTTTCCAGCTGCACTCAGAAACATCTATGCTAAGTTCTTCTTGGCAGATGGGGAGAGGGATCGATTTCAACATGGCAAATTTTCAGCTTTTTCACACAGAGGAGTTTCACTTTCTCTACTGTTTTAAGATTTCTGCAGACAAAGGTAGGTCTGCTCTGCTGGGGACAGCCAAGCATGGCTGCTAAGTAGACCTGTGATGAAAAGCATTTGTCTTTTATGCCCAGATTGGGATAATGTAATCTATTACAAGTAAAAAAAGAGTGTATTAAATAATCAAGGTAAGAAATCACTGTAGAGTGGGAAAGTCTCACACAAGCAGAGCAAGAGTTGCATCAAGTCCAGATCTGACTGATGAGAAACTGTTTAAGCAATTAAAACACAGCAATGCAGTTTCTAATTTTTTAATTTTATTAAAAAAATTTTAATTGCAGGTAATGGACTGAATGCCTTACAATCATAAAGAGTGTTCAAGAGCTGTGCTTTAAAGGGATACAGAGAAGGGCCTTGCTGTGGAAAGGAAGTAGAGACAATTGAATCCCATCAGTTTTACTCATGCTGATGGGCAAGTGCAGCAGCAGCAATAATCCAGCCTGAATCCCACCAGGAGCTCTGCCAGTCAGCTCCCTGAGCCAGGTTTTCAGGCAAGGAGAAATCCCAGTGCTCAGCCAGGAAAAGGGCTCTTGAGAGGAGGGACGAAAGGAAGCATCAGGTGGAGGAGCAGAAATCCTTCTGCAAGGCTGGTTTGTAGGGAGACAAGGAGAGAGATAAATCACAGGGGAGGATGGGCCAGTGGGGGTGCACACCTTCTCATCTGAAAGAGAAAAATGTCTCAAACTTTAACCCAGAGCTCCTGTAGATTGGCAGTGACTTTACAGAACCGCTTTCAGGTGAACAAAATGTCAAACTCCCTCAGCAATTACGAAGAATAGTGTTTGACTAGGGTAATGGTACCCAGTCTTGAGTTTTTGAGGTCAAATTTCAGGAGGATTCAATATTACCAGCTTGGTTGTCAGATAAAACTAAATCCTAAAAGAAAATCTTCCTGCTGTCTTAAATACTAGAAATGAGCACTGTGGTTTTTTTTCTGGGTAATTTTCACTACATGAAAAAGTTACTCTGCCTCCCTGTAAAAGCAGGAGAAGAGGATTTGTTGTGTTTTGTCACCGTTTTGTTTTGTGATTTATATTTTGCATAACACATTATCACACAGAGCACTGTGAACAGTCACAGAACATGAGTGGAAAGTCAATGTAAATGGTGACATTTCAGATGAAAAAGCAATTATAGTCTAACTGTAGTCCAGTTTCAGTAGCAGAGAGCAGGCCAGCTCAGAAAGGTCTTTCATAATTTCTTTCCTTTCTTTGATGTGACATAGGTTTACAACTTAAGGAATTCACGTTGTGTTTCTACCCCCTTTTACAAGAAGGTTTTGAAACACAAGGCAAACTGAAGGCTAGCTCAGTTACCTTAATCAGTTTCTTTGTGCAAGGGCTTTGCAAAGTGCTTCAAACTGGCTCAGTGCTGGAGGTTATCATCTTGGGGGTCTGGTTCCCTGGACAGAAGAGAGAAAAATTCCAGCAAATTTTCATATTTCCTTTCTGTTTCATGAAGATGGAGAAAGACAAATGAGCCAATTTCCTAGAAAAAGCTGCAGTGCACAGAGAGATCTTGCAGGCTCACTGTTACTAAATTTGCCATGTCAATAGATGCCAGAGTCATTATGACATTACTTACTGCTGCAAATCTTACAGATGGAAAGCATGGATAAGGTTCCCTTAGACTAGATTACAAAGTTCAAAAGTTTTTCCTGTTTAGTGAGATTATTTAGCATTATTTTGACAGCCATGTGTTGTGAGGTGGTGTGGTACTTAGGAACTGTATTTCCCCATGTAAAGAAAAGTTGCAACAAAAATTAAACTTATTACAAAATTGCAATTTCAATCCTTTCTTTTAAATGAACACCCTAGGAATTGTATTTTCATGCTGTTTCAGTCAGAATACAAAGCAAGACAAAAATTAACCAGTTTTCCACAAGTAAGAAATGGTTTGGATGATCTTGCTGTATAGACTAAAGGACAGAATTCTGATACCCCTTGGAAATCTGCAGTTATCTGAGCACTTAATCTTGATGTATTTATAAAACTCTCTCCCTCTTGGGAAATGCCAACATCTGCCTTGTGACTTCTGCCCACAAATGAGTCCCACTGCCACTGGGGTTCTTCACGAGTGGGTCACGTTTTGTCCTTTCACCTCATTCCTGGGTTAAAACCATGTTTTCCAAACCACTTTCCTGACCAGCTTATTTTAATTATATTTAATTATTTAATTTTTGGCTGTTTTTCTCAGCCTCCTGGGTGTTTTTTTTTTTTGTGTTTTTTGTTTTTTTTTTTTTTGTTTGTTTGTTTTTTAATTCTCCTCCGCCCCATTTTTTTTCCCCCAAGAAAAGAGTCTCTTCTTGTGTGTAACTTTGGCTTGACCACTGGGGAAACATTATTCTCACCATGCAGATTTGCATTTCAGCGTGCCTTATTCTTGTGACAGAAACATCCAGCCATGTTTCAAAGCTTCCCTGACAGCATTTTGCAATCAGTGGTGCACTCCAAGGAGGTGCACAGGGATGCTGGGCTGAAGCTGACTCTGCTGAATGACAGAGGGTTTGTTTTTTTCAGCCTTTTGGATTGTTTCAGCACCTTGGGGGAGCACAGTGCAAACATGACTGCAAGAACACTTGTCTGAAGATGATTCCTTTCAGTGCACAGGCTGCTAAGTTGTGTCTGATGCTCCTCTTCCTTCCCAGAGATGGAGACTGCTTTGGAGAGGAGATCAGGTTGCTCTGATGGGCTTAATTGAGATGTGTCTCTTTTACTCCCCGCATTGACTGGGCTCTCACCTGCAGGATGCAAATTCTGTCCCTGGTACAAAACACTACACAATGGGTGAGTGCTTTCAGGGCAGAGTGGGTGTGCCAGGAGTCTTCTTGCAGAATTCTTGGCATGTTTTCAAAACCTGGTGAGACCTGTCAACCCCCTGCCTGCTCTGCCAAATAAATCACAGCCCTGTGAAAGGAAGAAAGAGGGAAGAGGGGATTGGTGCTCTCTTTAAGCTCCCAACAGCTTTGCCTTGAGTACTGAGTGTGTCCATAGTGCTGCATGGAAGCTGAGGAGTCTCACTCCAAACACCTTCGATCCTGCCCTCATTCCAGGGGAAATCACAAAGTGCTTGTCGGTGAGCTTGGCTCTTGCATGTCTTGGATCTGCTGGGAAATGCTGCAGGGTCAGAAAAGATACCTGTAATGGACTAGTCTTAATTAGTGGCCTGTCTTCATTTTCTTCTGTCCTCACTCAAAGTCAGAATTAAAAAACACAAAGGAGATGAATTTTCTGGTGCTTGGGCTTCGTCGTTTATTAAATCTTATCTAAAGTACAGAGTTCTGCAACACTCCTAGCTACCAGCTAAAAGTGAGCAAAATGGAGCTGAATCCAGTTGGTTACAAGGTCTATTAAAGCTAAACAGTCCAATAAGAAATAACACCCATATTATTTGTGCTTCTGACCCAATAACCAAACTCCTGTGACCTGCAGTGCAGCACTAACTATCCAACCAAAAACTACTGCTTGAAATCATGAAGAAGAAGGAAGAAGACAGAAAGAGACAACACCTAAAAACTTCCATCTTGTCCCATACCTATTATAAAACCCTCAAATTTCACCATGAGAAATCACACACTTCTGTTTAACTACACACCCATGACTTTAACTCCATCATTCAAATTTGGAACACTTCTCCAAGCCCTCAGGTCAAAAGCAGTGTTCTGCAGTGTGCCAGAAAGCACAGAAAGCTCAAAAATCCCAAGTTTCTTGGATCCAGCAATAGCCTGAATGGGTTTCATTGGGGCTGTCAGTGACAGAGCAAAGAGAACAGCTCCACATGTTCCAAGATGAAGGAAAAGCTCTCCAGGCAAGGCAGAGCAGGGGAAAGGAGAGAAGAGAAGCTGAAGGGCTGTGGTGGAGGCACTGTTAGCTCCAGTGAACCACAACTGAAGAGGGACAAGAGGACTAAACACAGACTGTGGGTGCAAATCCTCTCCAGCACACCCCAGGGATGTTTTCATCCTCCACAGAACCACACACATCAGCCCTTGCTGTGATCTCCTGTTGGTGCTGAGCTGCAGTGCTTGGCCCAGGGTCCCTTGCAAACCTTTCCTCCTGCCACTTTGCACCTCCTCACCCTAGGACACAGACGTCTCTGCACCCCAGGCCTTGTCACACATCTCAGATTTTCTCCTGCCTTTCCCAGCAGCTGCCTTTCCTTTTTTCTCAGACCTTCCCCACAGCTGTCTTTGCAGACCAGCCCCAGGCTCTGGTGTCAGCACCCTTCACTGTCACCACTGCCGCCAATGACACTTGCCTCTGTCTGTGATTTGGGACTTTTTCTTATCTTGCATGGGGACAATTCAGTCTCTCAGAGGACCTTGTACCACTTTAATGACACAACCTGTTACTCATGAGGCACAAACACTGGGGGATATGGACCGTTGTGTTGGAATGGAAGACTCACAGGGTGTCTTACGTATTTGACACTCTCTCAGAAGAGCTGAAGATTTGCAAGCAGGTCAAAAGCTATATTTTAACTCTGCTGTGACAAGAGATTTAAAAAAATAAAAAAAAGAGCCAAAAGAGTTAATTTCCACCAGTACTTTTTTATAGCAAGCAGTTTTCACTGTTGGTGTTTATAATTAGAGAATATGCAGACAGTGGTGAAGGACTCTGCCAGGACATAAAGCTGGGCTCCCACTGAACACTCACTTCCAAGCACTGTGGGATTGCTAAAGAGCCCTCACTTAAAAAGTGGCAGACACCAGATCAGGACCATGAGCAGACAGGGACAAACACGGAGTCAGTGCCTTCATTGCAACCTCTTTTCAAGGCACCAGGCACAGATCTCCCCAGAGCTGGGATGTGTCCCTATACCCCCCTTCTCCTCTATTCCCCATCAGATGGAGGCTGCATCTATATGGCAGAGCACCAGCAATGCTGTCAGCCAAGAGCTGCTAGGCAAATCTGAGCAGTGGGAGGATTTTCATATCCTGCAGCCACCTCAACTGCTGCCTGCCACTCTCCTCCAGCTCTCTCCCCTCAGGGTTCTCAATCCCTCTTCTCCACCCTTCTGATACCCCCTCTTCCATGCCTTTTCTACTTGAAGGGCAAGCCCCTAACTCCCTCTTAAGCTTGTTCCTTGCCATTCCCCATGGGACAATCCACGTGTGCAGCCAGTGAGGAGCAGCAACTTGCAGTGCTCTGAGAGAACACTCACCTTCCCTGGGTCAGCCCAGGCAACCCCAGACCTCTGTGACACTGAGGTGATGAAAAGTGGGGGTAAGCTCCCTGAGAGAGACCCAAATGTGAGACACAAAGCCCATCAGGGGAGCCCTTCTCAGGTCTGGGGGTACCCCATGTGCTCTGCAGGCTGAGGACACAAAAAAGGCACCTCTTGCTTCTGGAGGCGCTGGCAGAGGAATAAAAACCCTCTGCCAGGAGGTCAGCAAATACTGCAGAAGAAGAGCACCCTGCATTAAAAACTGCTGTGACTTCTGGCCTGGGGATAGAAAACAAAAGGTGACACAGAGCAATTAAAACCCAGCCACTGCAGAATAGCTGAGCAGGGATCACATCCTGTCAATCCCTGCTTGTTTTTCAGTTTATTAGCAAGAACTTAACTGAAGAGAGAGCTGGGAGTTGATGAAAGAGCAGCAGTGGGAGCTTATTTGTAGGATGCCAGCCAAAAGAGAAGAAAATTGGTAGGAGGAGTTTGAAGGATGGAAATGGACTTGTTTTTTCAGGTGTAGTCTGAAAAAATATTTCCAGGACTCAGAGTTATGAGAGGGGTCTGCAGAGCAGAATAACTTGAAGAAAAGACTGAAAGAATAATGTACATTTGCTTTGTGTTATACTAAAACTTTCCTTTTTCCTCTCCATTTTTGTGTTGAGGAGATCTTTTCCTCCACAACATCCAAAATGCCCTTTGGAAACCACATTTCCAAAAGTTTTTGAAGAACTTTCAGCCTTTTACCAGACTCACCTGGATGAGACCTCAGGCTGATGGTGCTGAGAGCAGTGAGATGTTGGACTGGCTAGAACAACTCCTTTTCTACATCAGTCTGCAAACTGGACACAGAAATAGGAGAGAGGGAAGGGGGGAGATGCCTACACTCCCTTAGACCAGCTAGGCTGGAAGAAATTGTTTGCCCAGCAATCATCCTCCTTTGTGAGTGAAGACACTGGCTACAGTCCCTACATCCAAGAAGTTGCCAATGCCAGAGAGTAGAATAAAACACGATAGAGCCATCCACAGTAACTTGTGTTTTGCTAGATTTGAGATTATGTTTAGCACTGTGGCTGATGATGGGGGGCAGCGGGAAAGGAAGAAAAAGAAAGAAAAAGCCCAAACAGCTTTAATAATAGATTTTTGGGGACTTGGAATTGTCAGAGCCATTTTCTAGTGATGGCTTGTCTGAATCATACTTGGCACTGGTAATATACCACATCTCCTGTCATTTTTTAATTACTCTATAGCCTTTTAAAAGAGCATTTCAAAAAATTAATTAAGAACACCTCTGATTTCAGAGCAAGAATGAGAAAATAAAATACCCCTGCTGTTTCATTTTAAGTGGCAGGTTGTGCTGGTGCTGAAGATAAGCTCTCTGAAAAATCTGACATGCCAACACCACAACAACCCCAAAAGATAATGTAATTTTTTATCCATTTAAGGGCTTGGGAAGTGCAACATTTTTGAGCTTAAGTAGACAAAGGATGTCTGTTAACTAATTATGTTACCAGAAGTCTGCACATGATTGATTGGTTCCACTCCTCACTGATTAAAGCTTGAAAAGAAACTAAGGTTAGTCTAGAGCTGGTTGTAGCCTGTGGTAGAAATCACCTGCAGATTTCTTCTGTGCATAACCAGAGGATATGAACTCTTTGAAAGACAGTAGAAATATCAGAATTTTAGGAGTCATATCAGAGTTGAACAAGATGTTTTTGCTTTAACAGCTTATTTGATGGATTTTGGTCTCTGCTCAACAGATGTGTCTAACAGCCCTATTCGTGCAGTTTATTCAGGTGCAGGTCTTGGGCTCAGTGGAGCAGTGTTATCTGTTCTACAGCACAGCTGTGGGGCTTGGTTAGAAATGGCCAGCTTCATCCTGGAGGGGAAGGTGTGAGAGGCACTCTGGAGAATGCACTGTCCATGTATCACTGTGGCTGCATGGACAAGTCAATAAGGCGATCTGCTGCAAATGCATTCTTGTACAGCCAAAAAGGGTCTGTGTGCCATGTGTGTGATGAGAGGCATCCAAGGGCATATTTAGGCTCTCAAATAGCAACGTCTGAACCACTGGCCCTGCCTTACTTCAGCTTCCAAATTGATCCAGCAGCAGGACCAATTTTACCAGAGGGGAAGAGGAGAAGCCCAGAGGGGAATCTCACAGGTTCACTGGATTAATGAGCCCCCTTTGACCATCTCTGCAGCAGGCTTACCCAACACCAGCGAGGCAGGAGTGTCTCTGCTGTCCTTGTGACATCTCAGGGGGAAGAGGCAGCCTAGTCTGGAGCAGAGAAGCCCTGTATCTGCTCCAGGTTCTGCTGCCCACTCCAGCCCGGGAGGCTTTAATTCACCCATGCCTCAGTTTCTAAACTAAGCCAACAGTGACACCTTGGTTTGTAACCACACTGCTGTCAGGCTGTTGCCTTTCTTCAGAAAAAGACTGCCTGGTGTAAAGTTGCAGTAGGTGAGTCAAAGGACCCTTATCCAGATGCTCAGAGCAGGCTGGGAATACCAGCTGGCAAGTTTGCAGTGCCTACATCTGGCCAGGGATGCTGGCACTCTCCAATGGCCCCTTCCTCCTCCCACTCCTGAGCAGGCAGAAGCAGAGCAGTTTCCCTCTTCCACAGCTCCTTATGGGCACAGTGGGGAAAAAGGGTGGCAGGGGAGGGTTGCTCTGAGCTGCAAGATGTTTTCAGAATAAAAAATCTGAATGTCTTATAGGCTTCCTCCAATATGTGGTGAGAACCACCTGCCCACCAAGAACACTCCTTGGTCAAAGGCTCCTGTGAGTCAGCTTTTTGGGCCAAATAAATCAAACCTGTAAACGAGTTTGCTGCACCACCTAATTAGTGGCTTGTCTTCATTTTCTTCTGTCTTCACTCAGAGTCAGGATTAAGAACATGAAGGAGATGAATTTTCTTCTGTTTAGACTTGGTTGTTTATTGAATCTTATCTAAAGCACAGAGAGTTTTGCAACACTTTTAGCTACCAGCTAAAAGTGAGCAAAATGGAGGCAAATTTAGCTAGTTACAAGGTCTTTTAAAGCTAAGCAGTTTATTAAAGAGCTAACACCCATATTATTTATCCTTTTGATCCAAACCCCTGTGACCTGCAGTGCAGCACTAACTATCCAACCAAAAGCTACTACCTGAAATTATGAAGAAGGAAGACAGAGACAACACCCTAAATCCTCTATCTTGTCCCATACCTATTACTATATTCTAAAAATTCCAAACTCAAAACCCTCCATCATTCAAATTTGGAACCCTTCTCCAAGGCCTCAGGTCAAAAGCAGTGCTCTCCTGGGGGTCAGTGGCAGAAAGCTCAGAACTCCCAGGCTTCAGGCTTCCAGCACAAACCTGTTTCAAACTCCATGGGATTCATGCAGATGCTAAATGTGCACCCCTGCAGAGCAGTCTGTGATGCCCAGCTGTGATGCTGGGTTTGCCAGCACAGCTCTGGTGACTCCTCACAGCTGCTGCCTCCTCCCAGCTCCTGGGAGCCCACCCACAGGCACAGGAGAGAGGAAATGGACAGGGGGATCCTTCAGGCTTGGCATCCTTGCTGAGAGCATCATAGGTCAGAGCTGCACGATGGCAGGGAGACAGTGTGGGAATTGTTTTCCTCTCCTTTCTGTAAAAATTAAAAATAATAATCATCATCATCATGAGTAACACCTGGAGCTCAGGCTCACCTGTGCTGTCCATTGAGCATAGGGTTGGGACACATCACACTGTACATATAGCACAAAATCTGTCATCCTTCCCACAAGGGTGACAACCAGCTCTGCTTGAACTATGGGGTTTTTTTGTTGTTGGTTTTTTTTTTTAAATTTTTTTTTTCTCAGCATAGCATTGATTAAAACCCTAGCCTTTGATATCAGGAATGCTTTTCTCCCAAAGGAGAAAGCCAAAGGGCTGGGTTAAATTTAGGTCTGCCCTCAAACATTCTAAGCACCAAAAAGGGTCTGTGCATATTCTATCACTGATGATAACTTAAAGGAAAACAACTGCACATCCAACCAATGGCAACTGGTTTTCAAACAGCCTTTTTACAGAGGTAACAGATCAGCTGACTGAAGAGGAACAGCTCTCTTCCCTCCTCTCTCATCTCATGTGTGGAACACACTAAGGCTTTCAACAGGTAAAATATGTTCAGTTCTTGACCAAGAACTACTCAGCAGATGGGGAGAAGAAAAAAGAGAAAGGAGGGTTTCACTTTTCCCTTTCCTGAATGTGAGAATCCACCTGGCTTCTATACCCAACATGTTCCCTGTCATTTGCACTGCAGCCAGGCAGCTCTGTCCTGACAGCAGCTAGCTAGTCTCCTGAAATTAGTGGGAATAGTTGCCTGTGCTTTATGAGAATGTGTTTGATGGGAATATGAACTGGTTTAATATAAAAGGCTGCCTCCACTCAAAGCAACACATTCTCAACCTGGTTGTGCTGGGATACAAGATGCCTTTCTTTCCTGAGTTACTTTTGAAGCTGACTCTGCTTTGAGTGAGGTGTTGGACCACAGACCCTCACAAATCCTGTCCTGTACAAACTCTAGAATAAAAGTATTTATGTTTATGTTTTCAACATTTCTCTATATTACAGGTAGAAATTACTAGCATTTAAGTTATCTTGCAGAACCCGCAATCTTTTCTTCTTCCCCAAGTCCCTTCCCACCCCAGTGCCATTGTTCCATCTTACCAGAAGCAGTTGACATTCACTTACAACGACCTCAGTTTAGGGGTTTCAGAATCACCTGTGAAAAACAAATCCATGGTTTTGGTCAGCTTTGAGCAGACACAAGTGAGTCAGGGTGATTCACTGCCCTGCTGAGGCACTGCTTTAGCCACTGGTTATCCCTGCAGATGTCCATCCTCTTTGCCCTGAGTAGCTGATCTGGGGGCACACTTAATGAGTCTTAATTGTCTCCAGATGCCCCAAATTACCTGCTTCTTTAGGCACAGGTCCTTCAACCAAAGGTGCCATTGAAGAAATCTCCTGTCCAGCCACTTCTCTATTCCAGCCTGGAAGCTGTACTTTGAGCACTGATGGAAAAAGGAAAGCAGATCCCATCAGTGCTGGTACCAAGGGTCTCTGCTTAGGTTTCATTATGCACTGTGGTCATGGCCCTGTGGAGCAGGATTTCCTAGGCTCTTCTCAGGCCCAGCTCTTCACAGCTTATGAATAATAAACCCACTGATAGTACAGCTCACACAGCCCTGGTGTATGGTCTCCCTTTGCAGTCTGTCATCAAAGGCTCATCACAAGCACCCCTCATAGCCATCATCACACGGCAATGATTTATTAATCTAGAGTTGACAGGAAGCAGCAAGGAAAATGAACAGAATGACTTCAGCTATTTTCCTGGTT